>NC_140592.1:1166055545-1166662331 GCF_964204655.1 Triturus cristatus | reverse complement strand
GTATTGCCAAAGGCCATAAGCAGCCAGAGTTGCTTGGTTTCCTGCCCACGTCTACCCGTGCTGCGCACTGCCTTGTCTACACCCTGAGCCCTTCTCTCTGCCCAACCCTTCATTTTGACCATGCGTACAGGACGCAGGTGCAATGTAAGAGTGCAGATGTAGGTTGGTGACTGCATGAATATTTGCATGACTATTTGATGTTCTTTACAGAAAATGGGCCAGGAGTATAGACATATGAATAAGGAAGTATGGGTGTGCATTGGGTGTCTGGTCCTAGTCTGGTATTTTTGTACAGAAAGAATGGCGTTTTAGCCGTCCTCGATGAGGTTTGGTGGATGGCTTCATGGTTGTGTTGGCATATGACGTTTAGTGTATGTAGACGTTAAGGATGGTGGGTTGATTGTGTGAAGGAATATGCAATGGACGGGCACTTATGAATGATGTTTTATATTGTGGTGCGTGTAGTTTCTGTTTGAACAGATGTGTACTGTACCCAATACTGCAGGATGGGAGTTAAGGGTGATTGAAATAGGAATATACTTTAAATTACACTGTGAGAAACAATATCAGCACAATTTCTAATTTTGGTATATATTTCTACAAATGTGGCAGAATTGTGCCAAAAGCTTAACTGAAAACAACAGAAGAGTTCAAGTTTAGTAACCTGCACTATAAGAAGCTTCACCCCATTGTACTTGTAGAAATATAAATTCACACACTAAGTGCGCTGACCCATAAACAAGGTGGTAAGCTGGAGAGTAACAGGAGTACCAATGTGGAAAGGAGGATATTATGTATAATGCTGAGGTTGGCATTATCTGGCTACCATATTGCATGATAGATTTGATTGTGAATTGTTCACCTCAAAAATTGAGTGCTGACAACTACTCTAAAGTGTGGAATACTGCTCATAAAGTAAGCAATAAAAAAAGATTGATTAAACTCTCACTCACTTTTTTAGGTCTCGCTGAGTCAGAGCGCATGCGCTGCTCTGCGAGACATTTAGTAGGTGAGTTTTCAAAGTTCTACTGGCTGGCCTAGCGCTTGCGTTCACGTGAGCGCGTACAAGCTCAGCCAGCTACGAACTGTCTTTCACCCTCGCGATCACTTTCACAAAAGTAAAGAAATAGAAAAAAACATCTATTTCTTTACTTTTACTATAATCGCAGCACCCGCGCTTTACTTTAAAAGTTTAAAGTAAAGCGCCGGTGCCGCGATGCTTGTGCTTTTATACCAGGCAAATCAGTCACAAGCACCCTCTGATTGTAGAAATGGGATGTGTGTAGTTATCCATATGCCATGGCAGTCTGACTGCAGCACTGCTACCTTCAAAGCCAACAGGAGACATCCTTATAAGTCATTTGTCTAATGAACTAACTTACCAGCACCATAAACTCATACTTACCCTTCAGGTTGCTAACTTTTGGGGTTGGAGCTGAATTGGGAGCCTTAATGTTAATTTTTAAGTACACTCACGCTTCACAGCAATCTGTCAATCTGGCACCTTACAAATCAAAAATAAGATACTTAGTAAGGCCCTTCACTCTTCTCTCCTCATTTCACCTTCTCGTGTCCTTGCTTAATTATTGGTCCCATCCAAGCTTAAACGGTTGTGTCCCTCAAAATAACACTTATCTGTGTCCTATAGAAGAGATACAGACAGATACTACTTTACGCAACCAGGCTACCCTCACCAGTAGTGGCTTACCAGCGCAGCCATGATGTCCAGCACAGAACCAGGCTGTGTTCTTAGGATGTTCCGGTGCCCATTCATGACCACCCGCAGTGTGAGAGGCAAAAACAACGGTGCTACTTAGCTGTATAAACGCCGAGTAACCTATCTTTAAAAACATTTTGGAAACCTCCTTTGGTTTAAAGCTTCAAACGGAGTTTAATGGGTAAATGCTGTTCTGTGGTATTAAGAGAAACCTTTATTTTAATTGCAAGTAACATTAACCGTTTGGTGTGGCGTGAACCACATATTGAATTGTCATTGGTCTCTGAAAAAAGTTACTTTCTGAATTAAAGGTTCCCATAATAAACCTCCGATGGATTAGACTATGGGACTAAATATTACACACTGATTTTAAAAGTAGACAGCTAACCCCATTGAGCTTGCTCAGTTCGGAAAAAGGAGCACTAACATGGCAAAACATCATTTTTCCTAAGAATCCAAAAATCGTTGTACCGGTTCCATGGCCAGCACTTCCAAATGGCACATTATGACAGTAGTCTTAAGCACAACATAACGACGGCACAAAATTATTGCAAAAGGGAAGAACAAGCATTGACAATGACAGTAGGCCTGGCTTATGATTGAAAGTGCCTTTTGAAGTCATTGATGAGTCTAGGAACTCAATAATTATTCTTATATGCACTCTGCCACTCATCTTCATACTCGTGCATTCATTCATCCATTTACTGACTCATTCTTGCATTCACCCTCGGACACAATTTCAGTAAAACACACAACGTTAACATGTGCAAGATAAAATACAAGTAGAAAAAGCATTTGCATAGCCAATAGGTCTCGCTTTTGGGGCCGTATAAGTGTTTAGCCATGCAACAGTGGATGTTGTTTCACCAAGGATATTGTGCTGCATAACTAAATACTTATAAGGTCCCAAAAGCGAGACCTATTGGCTATGCCAATGCTTGTTCTCTCATTGTTACAGAACATAGGTCACTAGTACTGTACAATAGCTAAAACAGCTTTTCAAATCTTTACACAGTTTAAATTATTTCCAGAGATCATGGGCAGACAATGCAGAAGTGTGGGCGTGTTCATGGACTGGAACACAAGTAAATCAACTATTTGTTGAATAAGAAAGCACTGTCAAATAACAAACCATGAAGGTAGAAAAATCAAATACGATACCATCTTTCAAATATTTGAAATTTTTAATTATTTTATTTACTTAAATGTTCAACATAATATTTAGCATGGAGGTACTGACACCTAAAAAAAGATTGTGGCAGCCTGCTCAGCAACCACAAATAAAATTTGTTTTCCTCTGTACTGATGACAGATGATATCCAGAAACTCGTGTCTACAGATTTACAGCACTAACCAGCACCAACTTTGGTGGAATACTCCAGTGAAATTTGAAGTAAGCATGTACCATGAACTGCATTGACCAGAATGCTAAGGGATGAACTGTGCTGGGAGGTAAAGCAGTGTGCTCCCACCCCTTCTTATAATATTTAGCATGTTTTAAGTTCCATTAGTAATAACTTGTGCTATATGCCATCAAGTGGAATACAGCCAGGTTTACTTTGTACTGGAGCAGAATGGAAAAGATTTGTGATTGCTCCCTGTGAAGTATGACTGGGTACAAATATGGAAGATTGATCTATACCAAAATTCTGCTGATATAGGCTTTTTAATTGTTGTGAATTTAGGAGGTATAATGAAGAACAGTGGATTCATTTCAGAGAGGATATTAAATAATGTATGTATGCACATTTGAAAGGATTTCTATTAATCATGGGTGATTTTAATGCAAGAATTAAGCCAAAAAGTTTGAATTAATATGGATATGAGTTGGGTGAGGTGTATAATGTATCTGAGGCTATTTTCCCAGCTGGCATAAGAAACAAATTGGATAAGAACTGGTCTGAAATTATGTATAACATAGGGTTAACTTGCTTATATGGCTGATTTGCTAGTGATGTTCCTGCTCACCAAACGTTCCGCTTTGGATTACAGAAATACCCAATCAGTTATGTTTTCATACTAGTCTGGTATTTTTATGTAATCACAGAATTTAGAGTGCTAATTTTAAATGGTAGTGACCATTACCCCGTGGAAATCCAGAATAAGAAAAAAAGTAAGTGTAGCAATTACAGATTTGACGTTCCTTAAATGGTTAAAAACTAAGCTGAATGAAGAAGAGTTGGTTAGATTAAGGAAAATCCAGTTAGACTCCATAGAAATACCACAAATGGGAGAAGTGTTAGATGTGGTAAACTGGTATTCAGGGATAAGTTATCCCATTTTATATCAGTGGAGCAAGGTATTGGACAAGGAAGAAGAGAACTAGAGGTGGGAAGCAACTTATAAATCCGAAACGGTGGTATGATGCGGAATGACAGAATTTAAAGTCATGATTAAGGAAGTTGCAGTTGTTCTTGAGGAGGGAAAAAGTTGATGAGTTATTAACAATGGTATATAAGGCCCGTCAAGAATATAACTAACTATTAGAGAGAGGGAAAAAAAAATACAAAGAAAATTGTGAGGAAATGATGGAAGCAATTACCTCCAAATATATATTGACATTTTGGTTGCTAGTACATAGGAACATAGGAAATAAACAACCTAGTTTAGAATTAATTGTTTCAGAAGATGCATGGTAAAACATTTGGGGAACATATGTGGAAAGTCCCACCAGGAATAAAGAATTGTGGAACTTATGGTTAATAATGAAAAATGACAATGCATAACAGTTAAAAATATGAAGAGAGTGATAAATACACTAGCTCTATCCAGAACAGTGGGTCCAGATAATCTGCCCCTTAGGTGGCTGTTTACTGTGAGCACCACTAAAAGAACCTCTTATTTCTTTGTTTGCGATCCTTGGAAATTATTCATCTTTTCTGTGGCTTATTATTAATCCCGATATGCTTTGAATTGAATGTAGGAACATTCAGCATAGCTATCCTTATCTTGGGGTCCAGATTATATACCCGCCCTATTGATAAAAAATAATGTTGATTTGTGCAGTGGGATTTTGGTAATCCTATTTACAGCAATAATAAGTAACGCGGTAAGACCTGCTGTAAATTGGAAGGGGGGAGATCATCAAATGATCTATATATAAGGGTCCCGTAAGTGAACCAAAGAACGATTGATACGTTTAAAGGACGTGGGGAATTTTGGGGACTAAAAAGCACTATCTGATGGATCAAGTTTCATAACTGAGCTTTCTCAACACATAAAATAAAAGACATTAACTAATATGAGTAACACATTTGGCTCCGCAAAAGAGACAGAATATTTTAGTTTCAAACAATAAAGGCTTTTTAATAAGTTATTGGTTTGTAAAAAGCTAAATAATCAGGTAAGCATCAATTTAAAATCAAAATGTGTATGTTTTGATTAATATACAATTCAATTTAAATCAAAACCTTATATATCAGAGGATGAACCAGCATGAGGTTTCCTCAAAGGAAAGGACAAAGGAGACCAGTCATCTCTCTGAGTGTGCTCTAAACCTCCTACTCTGCTCTCACCAAATCCTAAGCCTCGGTCTCTAATGATCTGAAATCTGCTCAGTCAGCTCTGTAGTATATTAAAAATACAATTCTAAGATTTTACACACCTACACACAGTTCTCAGGGGAGTTGTCCAATCAGTTTAAAGGAAGATTATACAATTTTGTGCTCATTATGTTCTCAAGGTTTTCACAATACAGGATTCCTTCTACATCCCTCAAACTTAGTCTCTCTGTAACAGTACGAGATACACAAACCAGGCAGAACAATTCAGGTGTATTCTTGAATGACAATCAACATTCCACGATTATCACAAAGAAAAGAAAACATTTCCTCACATGGGAAAGAAGGAAAAACAAAATCATACTCATCACTTGCTCCCTCCCGCCCTCATTTTACAATTACTCTAGAAACATTAGATAAAGAAAAATTACTTACCTGAG
Organism: Triturus cristatus; assembly: GCF_964204655.1. NCBI lineage: Eukaryota > Metazoa > Chordata > Amphibia > Caudata > Salamandridae > Triturus > Triturus cristatus. The sequence continues at coordinate 1,166,656,674 of NC_140592.1, read as the reverse complement.
CTGCCGCGTCACGGGGCTCCATCTTGCTGTTTCCTGGATATCTTCTTCCTCACGAATGCGCAGGCGCCCGCACATTCGTGAGGAAGAAGCTATCCAGGAAGTAGCAAGATGGAGCCCCGGGACGCGGCAGCTCAGGTAAGTAATTTTTCTTTATCTAATGTTTCTAATAATTGTAAAATGAGGGCGGGAGGGAGGCGGGTGGCGGGCAACTCTGCTTCGCCGCGGGGTGTGCGTAGTCTGCCCCTGCTACGCCTACTTTGCGCAGCGCGAAGTGGGCAGTACTACGCACACTCCGTGGGCGGAGCGGAGCACTGCGCCCACCCTTACATAAAATAATGATGTCTCCCAAAGATGGAAACCAGTGTTCTCCATTTTAAAATACAGGCCTATATTAGCAATAGTCAATCAAAACATGGGTAAACATAATTTCTCCTAACAAATAGCATTACCAGGTCTATGCGTTAGTGTCGCGTTTAATTCAAATCAGTTTAGAGAAATAAAATCTCCATGGTTTCTAGGGACTGGTGCAAGCATCTACCAAGATACTGAAAAACTATTTTGTTCTTATTTTTTCAGGATGGTTTGGAAGACTGGATAATTGTTCCACCATCACCATGCATAATGTAGTATCCAATTGAATCTTGTTACACTATGTGTTGGCTTTCTTAAAATAAAAGAAGAAAAGGTTATGCTGGATTTGTAGAGGAAAAGGTGTGTATTTTCTTCCTTCTCCCCTTGAATTCTGACAAAGTGTATTGATTTTAAGTTACTTTTTAGGTCTTTCTTGGGAAGTGAGGTAAGATCAGTAATTTGCTTTTGGAGTTGACAGGCAGCTTATGCTAGTCTGCATGGCGTGATGATCTTTGATTTCATTTTGCTTCCCCAAACAGATTATTCTTCTGCTGAGCTGTATCCTGAAACTTTTTAGCCTGGACTCCCGTCAGTTTTATATAGTTCTTTGAGGATACTTTTGGCTTCTTCTGTTAGGGTATAGTCTTAATTAAACCTCCTCCAGTCTTAAGGGTTGCAAGTAGGCTCTTCTCTTCTCCAAAGGAATTATCTCCTCCTTCCATCAGTCTTAGCGAGTGAGTAAAAGTAACATCCACTACTCAATTTGGGTCTTTCCTGCAATTCACTGGAGGGATTGCAAGTAATTCCACTCCTTCTTCCTTTCTTGGTGCATGTGGCATTTGGAGAGCCTGCAAGTTTTGTGTCAGCTGCAGAGGCTCTCAAGGAAGTTGAAACTCTCTGGTGGGTTCTTGTAAGAAATTGGAGTATTAGTTGAGGAGGGTGAGAACTCGCCTCAAAAAACGAAACACTATAGTAACTATAACTCATGCCCTAAAGTAACCATATCTTGCACCCCCACCATCCACAGTATTGAAGTCAATGATGACATTTCAGATATTGCAGTGATGTTATCAATGGTGTCATAAAACATGTAATGAGTGATGTAAGATTGGCGGTAATTAGCAGTGCATGGCGGCGGCAACCGTTATAGTTGCCTGATGGCACGAGTTATACTTACATAAGATCACTATAAATGGCGAATATCAATGGTTTTGTCCATTTAAAGCGATATGTTTTAATTGCCATTTTCACTGAACTAGAACATCCCTTTAACCTTTGTGTTTTTCAGTGTTTTTGTTTTAAAAATGTTAACATATTATTACATTTCCTCACTATAGGGTCACTTTAACATTTGGTTTGTTCTGTCAATCTGTAGGTTTGTCTTAATCTAAAGTAAGATGTCGATCATAGTGCATCGCGTGGGGTTGGGAGTCCAACCATCTGCAAGCATCCTACCCCCTGCAGAGCACGGCCTTTGGCGGTGCGCTGAACTCTCATAGGCTATTTGATGTAACAATATAAAAAGTGTTATTTTAGGTAAGGCTGACTTACTGCTTTTCTCAAATGATCACAACAAATATAAACAACAAGGCTACTGACTTTAGTAAGGGGTGAGTATAAAAATATAAAAAGCAGACAATCTTTGTCAAAAATAACCAATGACTATAATCAAATGAATGTTCACTCAATAACAATTCAATGTTTAATAAAAGTGATGGTCTTAAATAATGTTTAATAGAGTTTTATTAAAAAAAATATCAGCATGAATCATTATTTTACAGTTTCTAGTCCACAAAATGCAGTCAGGTAAACGCCCACAAGACTCCAGCTGATGAGCATAAAGCTTCAGTTAGGAGTGCCTCAGAAAAACATGGTAAGCTCTACTGCAGTTTTTTTTTACTGTTGATGAGTGGTTGCTGCCTTCCCTGTTCGATTTATTTTTCCAGAGGTGGTGGTTAACTTATCTTGACAAAGGCCCTGCTGATCCGAAACACGTCAGTCCATGTTGCACAATAAATGTTTGTGTTCACCAAAATCTGGATTGGAATTTTGTGCGAGAGTTAATGTAACTTGTTGCCATATACACCCTTTAGAAAGTTGCCACTCTGTTGCACAAGTTTTCCAGTGGTTATATGTCAAAACTCGTGATGAGAGCCTTCTGCTCTCCTGGGCAGATGTGTCAATGGATCCCAGGACAGATAACAATATAGGCCTGCCACTGCAGGAGGTGTTACTGCCTCCGGGAAGGAAGCCACATAAAGTGTTAGCCGAAAAGGTGAGCTACAATGGTGAAGCTACCTTTAAAGGGCAAATGGTAACCACACTCAAGAGGGGCTGCTCTTTTGTCTGGGTATGCAGGTTGGTGTTCGGGAGGGGTAAACACTAGTCATCCAATTTTTCCAAGGCGGCCTACCGAGTTTCACACACACCAAGAGAGGGGTTCACCCATCTTCAGGGTAAGCAGAAAAGAGCACTCTGGGATAACTAGATACCACACTTCACAGGAAGTTGTCATCAGATGGAAGGTAATTGAGTAGCCCATTTGTTGGTGACCAAAACCTCTCCTAAGAGCACTTTCTGGGCAGAAAAGGGGCACCACTGGCAGCCAGATCTCAGATCTTGCGTGGAGTGGAGAAGGGGACCGAAGAAGGACTGCAAGGCTGACCCTTGATCTGGCAAAGAAGAGGTTGCACCAAAGTTGGACTGCATCTGCTGCTTTTTGGACTAGCCGAAATAGGACTGTGCCTGTGGTATCCTGCTGGTGAAGAAGTCATCCCTCAAACCCAGTCAGAAAGAGAAACTCCAAAAATCAGTTGGCTGATTTCCTGTTTGCTGCACAGCAGCACAAAAGCTGATAAGGCCTGCCTGGGCAAGTTGGTAGCCCAGATCACCGCTCCTTGTCATAGCGCAGCGTGGGAGACCAATACCCGCTGCTCAAAAGTTGCGCCAGAGCCTGCTGAACCCAGAAGAGTTCTCGGAGTTTCATTGCCTAAAAGAAAAGTTATCACCAAAAGTACGGAACCACTGATTTTGCTGTGTCCGGTGACCAGTAGTCCAGTGGCAACTGAAATTTAACTCGACCAAAGAAGACTTCTATGGATGACAACCCCTGAGGCCAAAGTCATCCCAACAGGGCCATGGACCAAAGAGTAGTCCCAGGAAGACCCCAATCGGCCACACCGCATCTTCAACATTCTGTATCCCTTGCATCAGGACCATTCCATAGAAGTCAATAGTACAGGACACCTACAGTGGAACTGGACTGAAAACTGCTTTTCTTGCAAAGTTAACTTTCTTCAGCCCTTGCTGGTCCCCTTGACTGGCTCAATGACAGAGTTGGTTGCTCCAAGTTCACCTGCGTAACTGCATCCAACTTTTTGTTAAAACGTTTCCAGGTGCCACATTTGCTGAATTTGCCATGCTTGTTTACAGTTAAGAGAAAGGACTTGAATTTGTATTCTTTGTAAAATCTATAATCCCGGAACTCTCCGGGTGGCTTTTTTTCAGTTTGGTGTCCATGAATTCATAAAAATATAACCTATATTTAGGTCTTGGCTAGACCGCGCATGCGCTGTCTCTTTGAAACATTTTTACAATCAGTGGGCTTATTTTCTGGATTCAGTGTCACTCTAATATCTTTCATTTCTGTTTGTCACTGCAAAGTAGCGTCTTGCCTCTTCTTCTGTTTGGCTCGCTCACCGGAGCATGGACCAAGTAATTGTGTCCATCCACTGTTCCCGTTTTTAAAGTTACTTTTTATTTGTGTTCAAGTACTCAATATGAGTGCTCATGTTTTCAATCACTATTTTCACCTCCCACCTGCACCCCAAAGGTGTTTGCTTGTTTTTCTCTCTCTACCCGCCCTCATCCCTGTTGCTTCTTCCTCCTCACCCACTCCCCGTCTGTTTCTTCTACACCCTCCCCCTGACCCCCACTCTCATTCATATTCAACTTTTCCCCATCTCCATCTATTTGTTTCAGAATTTGCTCTAAAGGGAGGCAGGGCACTGCTTCATTTAGACATGTTTGCAACTTCTGCCTCTGCTCTCCTACTGGTTTGCGCGTTATATGTCCTTGCTAATCCTTTGCATTGGTTGCCATTTTATGCTGGGCGGTGTTAAGTGCTTACAGCACCTAGTCAGTCAGGCGCATACTCGTATCTGAGCAGGTTACATTGGTCAGGCAGAAGGTAGGCACTAGTGCAGCACAGAGCTGGTGCAGCGATGAGCTGGTGATGGCACACCCACATGCTGACAAAGCCCTGAAATTAGCTGGCGACACCAAGCAAGCTAAGTCTCAAACACAGGGCACTGAGACAGTATGTTGTACCACAGAGTTATGCCAGTACAGGTGGAAAGGAAACATGCCCCAAGGGCCATAGTAAGTATAGTCATTTAAGTAAGCAGCTTCAGAGTAACCAGATAGTTTGCTCATGCTATATTAAATTTATTTCCAATTTTCTCATTCTCTTCCACGGAAAAATATTTGCAAGTCAGCGCACCATCCATTAGTTGCTATATATGAGGTTGGTCACATAGGGGCTTGCTGATTGGTGCAATTTTCTTATACATGTTTCTGACATGTTTGTCTTAGAATCTAAGCGGTACAAAAGGGGATGGTGATGGACGGAGCATCGGAACCAATCAAACACTCACACCCAGTCCACAGATCCGGGCTTGATCCATCACCGTTCTTTAGCCCACTCTGCCACCCCAGTTCAGACATGGCCATATGCAAATCAGTCTGACCCTGTGCCTCATGGGAACAGTCCAGCCTGAACTGCCAAGCCATGCCTTCCCTGGACCGGAAACAAGCTTCCTAAGACCGGTTTCTGGCATTTCAGCCGTCTTGAGCCAGGCTTGCTTGAATCCAGTGGCAAAGTGAGCAAGGGACTCACGTCTGAGCATACCCTGCCAACTTATGGCGAACAAAGCGGTACAAAAGGGGGTGGTGATGGACGGAGCATCGGAACCAATCAAAAACACACACCCAGTCCACAGATCCGGGCTTGATCCATCACCGTTCTTTAGCCCACTCTGCCACCCCAGTTCAGACATGGCCATATGCAAATCAGTCTGACCCTGTGCCTCATGGGAACAGTCCAGCCTGAACTGCCAAGCCATGCCTTCCCTGGACCGGAAACAAGCTTCCTAGGACCGGTTTCTGGCATTTCAGCCGTCTTCAACCAGGCTTGCTTGATGCTCCCATGGGGCACAGGGTCAAGACTGATTTGCATATGGCTGGGTTCAAACTGGAATGGCATGGTGAGCAAAAAAAGGATGGATTTAGGCCCAGATCTCTGTACTGGGGTGAATGTATGACATTGTTCTGCATTCTGTCCATCAATTGTTGTTTTTGCAATTGTCACCCCGAGTGGGAAGGGTATGCTCAGACGTGAGTCCCGTGCTCTCCATGCCACTGGAATCAAGCTATCCTGGCTGACGAGGGCTGAAAGCCCGAAACCGGTCCTAGGATGCTTGTTTCCAGTCCAGGGAGGACCTGGCTTGGCAGCTCGGGCTGGACTGTTCCCATGGGGCACAGGGTCAAGACTGATTTGCATATGGCTGGGTTCAAACTGGAATGGCATGGTGAGCAAAAAAACGATGGATTTAGGCCCAGATCTCTGTACTGGGGTGAATGTATGACATTGTTCTGCATTCTGTCCATTAATTGTTGTTTTTGCAATTGTCTTAGAATCTATGCTCAAGGTAAATTATGTTTTATTTGCTTCCACGTAGGACTCCTTGCCTATCGTTTGAGTTGCTCGGGCATGTTCTTGCAACCAGTTAACTTTTTCTTGATTTCTCTTTGGCGTATTCTCAAGGCTGGAGCTACATATTTGCTAGCCTTGCTTGAACCTTTAATTCATGTGCAATTAATGGTGCGCATTAGTCAAATTATCACTTGAAATGTGGTTCTAATATTCAGTACTATCATGTGAAATATTAGCAACTGAGTCTGTGGCATTAACTCAGCAGGTTTCAGCTTTCTAGTATTGCTAGATCTGACCATTCATTATAACTGAGATCTCAGTGTGCAGGTTTAACAACAAGGAGAGAGAAACTATTTATAATAGTTATTTATATAATCGACGTAAAAGATTACTCGCTTTTCACAAATCTTTATTTCGACCTTGTAAGGTCATAAAAGAGATCACAATATAATTAAAACAAATCATTACACACTGCAATATAGCTTTCTAAACAAGCATTTACAATGCAATAGGTCTCGCATTTACGCGAGTTTGAGCTATTCACATTGCAAATAACAATGCCTTTTATTTGCGTTTTTGTTTTTCAAACATCAATAAAATGCATCGTCATTTACAATGCCAATAGCTTAAATGGAACCGAGATGTCAGTCAATACGCACACACGCCCAGGCACGCACACACATACTGATGCACACACACAGATGCGCACACCTACACAGGCACACACACAGAGGCACGCACACATACACAGATGCACACACACACACGCAGGCACGCACACACACAGATGCATTCACATACACAGGCAAACACACACAGGCATGCACACATACACAGATGCGCACACACACAACAAACACACACACACATACATTCATATTTCCGTCTGCGAGGCCGCGAGAAACAGTCAAATCCAAATTTAGTAAAAAAAAAAAAAATGAAGGTTGCCATTGGGTGTACGCTTTTTAAAAGGTTACAAATGTGCACACAATGAGAGTTTCACAAATTGTTTTTCTTTTAACATGACGGAGTCCTATTGAAGTGTAACGGATTAAATAACGAGTCTCGGTAATACTGGCCGGAGTGATTTATTGACTACGAAGGGAGCGTGACCAATGTGTCCCCTGCCTTGCTGGCCTCTGGCCCGGTTTATCTGCTCTTTTCTCCTTGGCCAGTTTTACTGTCCGGCCATCATTACTGAGGCTGGCCCTGCCCTGACGTACATTGATTTCCAATAGAGGGCCTTGGCTTTCGACCTGGGAGCATATACATATTCGTGGAAGGAGGGAGACTCGGTGTACAACAATATAGGTTGGGAGGACCAACGCACAGCAGCATATAATGCAAGGCAGAGCTACTGTATGGATGTGCAACCTTGTCCTTACCCAACATGGCCGCCAAGGGGGCTCGGTGAGGTAGACACCTACGGTCAATTCGAAAGTCATGTGCATGCCACTAGATCCAACACCGTCCTTCCAAGGACAGTGCATTGGGTGACAGGTAAACTGGGTTACAATTACAGTTGGTATTTATAGCTCTTCGAGTCCAAATAAGACTTCTATGTAGTGCTATAAAAAAACAAGTTATTAATGGGTATTGTAATCATCACCACCGCAAAAATCACTAAGTACCAGTTCATTTTATAGCATCGAAGTTAAAAAAACAACAAAAATAGAGTCGTAATTCTTCGCTGCATGAACTGGGGTAAAAATACACTTTTAGTAGTGTTTAACGGGTGCATTGCACTTTGGTTGTGAAAGCTGCATTTTTTGCGGATGCGTTTTGCTTTATATGTTTAAATGTTCTTCATTTTAACAGTCACCTGCAAGTTCACATACTTGTTGCGATGTAGTATTTTTTACACAAACCAATACAATCTTGATTTAAAAAAAGTCGCTTTGATATGGCATTTGTGTATTATAGAAATAGAGGAAGAATAACTACAAATATGATATTAGATGTATTTATTGTGGTGTTTCCCCAGGGTAACCCCAAGCTCTTTAATGAAGGTTCTCTGTTGTACGTTATACAAATATATCTCGGTGCAGACTGGTGCGTGGAGGTCGGGTGCGCTGATGAACAGTGCAAGGGCGTTTGCGTGGCGGCTTCTGTGAATCAATGAGAAGCAGCTAACATTACGCACAGAGACTACAGCAGGCAGCATATGCTTCGAATACATGGCTATGGCCAGCCAGAAGGACTGGTTGGTGGAAAGACGGACGCGTTGACTGTCAAAGCAAGACGCCGGCTTTCCTGGAAAGTATGTGTGTGCGTGTATATGACACACGTATACATGTAGATATATCAATATCACACTTTAGTCAGAGACCAGAGACGGCACCAAACAAATGTTTTCATTTGTCTAGTGTCCGGGGGCGTGGGGACCTTTTGAATTGAGAAGGTGCGTTGGTGCAACAGGACAATCGTGTTTTCGTACCAGAAACGTTACCGGTGAAGTAGACAAGTGTTCCGGTCCTTTGCACCTCGTCAGTAAGAAGAAATCCCAAACCTGAATGTCACCGATAGAGAGTAAACCCGCGCCTCTGACTCAGCCTTTCATCAAATAAAGCAAACCCGTCCTACTGGGTAATGAGAGCAGGTACGACTGCAGTGCCAGGAAGCCATCGCATTTCTGATATCGCATCCTTAATAAGCCGGGTTTATCGTTCTCGTGTGTGGTATTTTTTCCCCTTCTGAATCTGTGCGCTAGTACCAGGCAAGAGACGTGCGTTAACCACGCACTCACTCGCAGAGAGTTACTAGTAGGAGCAGTGACCTCTCGTCACACCAAGCCTGCCTCACAGTTAAACAAGCCGGTCCGTGTACTTCTGTGGATGACTGGACCTCTCTTCCGATATTTGTTCTCTGTGCACGCTCGCACAGTTCTATGAAGGGCTGTAGACCTTTGTGGATTACTATGTACATCAGCGCGGGTCTTAATTGTGCCTCTCTTTTGGGGGGTGCAGACCTCGGTATGCTTGTGCGCCTCTGTGGAAGACTGTACCCACCTGCAGGGCTGCACCCGTTGCAGGCTCGCACAGCTGCGTGAAGGGCTGTGTGCACGCGAGGAGGGCTGTGCGGCACGGGAACGGTGGCCTATCTTGAGCTGTGCACACCTGTGGACCCCTTGGGACGTCTGTGTCCTGTGGAAGGTTGTTTATCTCACGCGCACGTTAGCAGCGAGCCGTGCAGGGATTTGGGCGGTGCACCTGTGGGCGGTTGGACGCTCGTGCACCCCCGTATGCTCTACGCGCAGGTTTGCGGCGCTCGCGCAGCTCCGTGGAGGGCTGAGTGAGTACACCTGTGTTCGACTGCGCGCCTCAGGGCCGTGTACCGTTTGCAGGGTTGCACAGTTTAAGGGGGAACTGTGGTTTATGCGAACTGCTGCCTACCCAGATATGTTTAGCCCTATGGGGGTCCGTGTACCTCTGTGAAAAGTTGTGTACTGCCTGCAGAGGCGCACAGCTGTACGGCGGGCTGTGGCGTGCGTGGATGGCTGCTTACCAAGCGCTGTGCAAATCTGTGGACGTCTATGCACATCTGTGGATGCCTGCCCGTGTATGTCTCACATGTAGGTTAGTAGTGAAGCATGAAGGGCTGTCAACAGTATATCTGTGGATGGATGCTCCTGTACAGTGTACCCCGCGTGCTGGATGGTACAGGCCCATGGAGTGCTGGGTACGACTGTGGATGGCTGTGTACCGTTTGAAGGGTCACTCACACCAAGGGCTTTAAGTGGGATGAAAAAACTGGGGGGGAGGGGGACAAGTAACATTACACCTACAAAAAGCCAAGAAGGACTGTTGGCAGGGCACAAGTCCTAAACAAGCATTGGCCGCACGCGCGCCTCGCGCTTGAAGTTTAAAAAAAAAAAAAACAAGCCAGGCGGAGCGTGGCGCGCGCGCGCTTGGGGGCGGGGGAGCAGACCCTTTGAAGTGCTCCCAAAATGCGGATTGCATGGCGGCACGATGCGCGTGATTGTGCGCGTGCTAGCCATGCAATACGCTTTTTGGGAGCACTTTTGAAACCCGTATTCTATAGTCTCGCTTTGCAATCGCTTATGCGATAGCAAGGCGAGACCTAAAAACTAAGCAAGATACATCTTCCAAAAGAAATAAAGAAACATCTTCGTTGGCAATAAAATACATCGAGAGGGAATCTCGCTCATCAATGGAAAACTCATGTATGCTGAGCAAAGTCTCATTTTATCACAAAAGTTCTTCTAATATTCCACACAGCAGCTAAATATTTGCTGACCGCAAAAACAGCTAAAGGGGATAAGTCGGATTTAAATAGTCGATAGGCATGCAAATGATGCCTAAACCCCCAATTTCTGCAAATGGGAATAATCCACTTTTTCCTAGATTTCATATAGGAAGGACAAAAAAACATAACATGAATGTCATTCTCCAGCTCCTCAGTACAGGCTGGGCAGTTTTTAGTGGTTGGTGGGTACCATCTACTGGTAAGGGCTCTAATTGGTAAAGCGTTATATCTCCATTGGAGAAATAATTTCCTAAGGCCAATGGGGTTTATATCATCCAGGACTGTCTCCAAATTGTAATAGTCCTTCACTGTTAGGAATGTACTAGACATTATCCCCATTTTATCACTCGATAGGGAAGCAGACAAATTACGATCATAATACGTTGTGACCAAGTCTTTGCGAGATATACTTCTACAGGCCTCTTCCGGGTTTGTCCACAGAACCGAAAAACCCAGCCTCTCAAATTCATCCTTTATATATTTTAGCCATGGAATTTTCCGTACAATTTGATATTGAAATAGTTCCGTAAATTTGCGCCGGTAACTGGAGAGTTCAGGGGTTACCCAGAGTCGCCTCCAGAAGGTTAAAGGCTTTAAGCCTAATTCCTCCTTTACTGATCTTAGTCCCAGGTCAAGCCTGAGAGGAAGAAGAGGTGAACTAATAGGTAGGGCAGCCAAGTTCCTAAGGAACTTGTTTTCCGTCGCAATGATTTCAGGGGCACAATTGTGTCCCCACAATTCACCACCATATATTATTGCCCCACGAGCCTGTATTTTTTAAATTTCAAGTGGCGATCCAATGGGTTTTGTCATGGATTTATTCCATAGTTTAATAATACCCCCCACCTTTTGGGTTAACTTTACGTTGGATTTAGTCTGGTGATGGACCCAGGTCAGTTTTTCGTTTAAAGTCAATCCCAAATACTCAAACGTGTGAACTCTCTCTAGACTAACACCATAAATAACCGGGTTTGGGCGGGATGTCTTTGGAGGATTAAAAATCATGAATTTCGTTGTGGCCGTATTGATCTCTAGCCCCCGATCATGACAAAAAGAGACAAAACCATCCAAAACTCGCTAGACACCCATTGGTGTCTTAGCGAGTAACAGGGTGTCATCAGCAAACATAATAGCTGAGATCCCTATACCACCCAGTCTTGGAGCGTCTCTATTGGGGACCGCATTCAAATGGGAGAGAAGTCCATTTACATAGAGGCAAAACAGGGTTGGCGCCAAAACACACCCCTGTCTAACCCCCCTGTCAACGGAAAAGCTGGATGATAAATTTCCTTCTCTCCCACATCTAACCCTTGCAAAATTATGGATGTGGAGTTGGATTATGATTTGCAAAAGAGGTGCTGGCACACCTAGTTCCCGTAACACAGTCCAAATTTTCCTACGTGGGACCAGGTCGAAGGCCGCACGCAGGTCTACAAAGACAGTATAAAGGGATCCCCCCTCGACCTTAACTGTCTACTCAATCTGAAAATCTGATCAGTAGTTGATACGCTCTTTCTGAACCCCGCCTGATACTGGCTCAGAATCTCAAATTCCTCCATCCAGTCCAAGAGGCGGTCTAGGATTAGCCTTGCAAAAAGTTTCTGGGCAACATCTATTAGGCTAATTGGCCTATAATTGACTGGGAGCAGAGGCGACCCCCTTTTAAAAATAGGGACTTCCTCTGCACCCAGCCAAGTGGAAGGAACTGGCATACCCCCAGAGATTGCGTTAAATATTATTAAAAGATAGGGCGCCCAGACTCTAGGTTCGTGTTTATAAAGGTCTCCGGGGACCCTATCCAACCCAGGTGCTTTGCCCGCAGGAAGCATGGATATAGCATCTTGGATTTCACCCAGAGTAAAACTAACCGGCTCTAGGCCAGCAGCGCCACTCGGCAATAATTCAGTCGTTGGGACCTCCAAACAGGAATGGTCCCCCTTATAGAGGGTGCTAAAATGATCTTCCCATACTTCTGGGGCAATATTCGGGTTTACTGCTGGATCAGATTCCACTGAGCCAGTAGACACAATCTGCCAGAATCTCCGCGCATCCCTGCCCGCAAGGGCGGATGTTAACCTAGCCCAATTTTTATTGCCCCACTCAAGCTTGGCATGGTGAATTAACTGCAGATAGACTCGTCTCCTATGTTGGATGACATCCCTATTTACATTGTTTTTTAGTGCATCCAACAATTCACTCTTTGCCAATCTACATGCCCTATTATACCATGGATACCTTCCACATGGCCTTTTCCCACAAGGGACTGGAGGATTTAAAATATCTATTAAACTGGTGAATAGTGCTTTATTAAGTTCACCCAGTTTTTCATAGGAATCAGGGAAGGATTGTTGCTCAATAAGAGTAGCTACATCATCCAAAACTGGGCTAACCCTAGCATAAACTTGAGATAATTCCTCTGGGTTTCTAACCAATTTAGCCCATCTTACTCTACGTCTGTTGTTAGACAGGATAGCTCTATTGGATAAAACAGATTTGGATAGGGATAAAGAATCACCCGTGCACAGACCTGGTAAGGAAAAATCCAATATCAGGGGATTATGATCACTCTCTCCCCTAGATATCACCTTAAAATCAAGGACTCTATTCCACTCCTTACACTGAACGAAAATGTAGTCTAGTCGAGCCTCTCTCCCTGGCTTATTGTACGTAGGCCTAGAAGGATTATCAGATATTGTTCGACCATTACGTGCCCTGATCGAATGGGCCATCGTTAGGGAAGTGATTTGAACGGCCAGAGGAGCCCAAGACCTTACCATTGGGCCTACCACATGTGGGATTTTCCATATATCGTCCTCCTCCTGATTTATAGCATCCAGCAGCCCCTCAAGTGGTTCAAAGTGGGAATTAAAATCTCCTCCGATAACGAACATAGTACCCTCGGGGATCATGGTTAAAACAGTGGATAACACATCAATAACCCCTGATTCCGCATATAGACTCATAGGTCTAGAGTACACATTGATCACCGCTAATTTAGGACCTATCCGCCAATCCAGTAGCAAACAAAAAACATCATCAGACCCTGTTTCGAGAACACTGGCACTACAGCCCAAATGGGTGGCAACCCAGATTGTTAATCCTCCTGACGGTCGACCCCTTCCTCCCCACCTGGCCGGGACTGAAAAAGAAACAAACCCCAAGCGAAATTGCTCTTGCCTTGCCCATGTTTCCTGGAAACAGCATATATACTGGAGGTCTATAAATGAACCCCATACAGGGCAGGTGAGCTTATTAGAATGACCAGCTATATTCCAGGAAAGAATTGTAAGTGCAAATGGGGCATTTAAAGTGACAGAGGGGTTTTTACACACATCCGCTTCACTAAGATTCATCATAGGTATTAAGTGGGCACCGTCAGGGGCGGAACGGAGGGACTGTGACTGAGCAGGGGACGTTGACCCACCAACATCACCGCAAATACCATCCTCCCGACACAGTCAATCAACCTCCTCAAGGCAGCTGTACCTATTGGTACAAAAGTAGTCACCTCGTGTGGGCACATCAAAACAGATGTGCCTGTGCCTTCTGCCTTTTGGGCTGGGTCCGACTCTGATCCAATCTTCAGCATTCCCTAACTGGGTATGGGTATTTGGTGGAGGATAAAAGAAAGACAATGGGAGGGGTTTGATAGATGTACCTCCCGTATTATCCATCCAGTTACGGATATATGAGACAATCTGTGGATTACTAAAGTTCACCAAAATGCAGTCACCCTTAATTTTCTTTATAGTGTTTTCCAGCCAAGCGACCCTCCTGACCATCAGAACATCACCTCTCATATTTAGGGGCAGAGGCCTATGTTTATTCAGCCAGCTGATCACTTTATTTTTAAGAGAGTCATAGGTTTTATAAAACAGAGTTAGTAGGCTCTGGGACACCACTTAAGATTATTACATAGGGCGCTGCTTCAGGGGGATGGTTCACTGCGTTTTTCCATCTTAAACTGGCCGCTTCTTGGTGAGTACGGTCATCAGTATCCTTAGGGGTCTTCCCTGGTTCTATTGGATTTAATTTAGCTAACCGATTAGGATTCCTTACCGGGGAGGGTAATTGGCCCTGTAAAAGTGGGGGGGTAACAGTAATGGGAAGTGAAGGATTAGACATAGGTGGTAATATTCCTGCTGGAATAGGTTTAGTTGCAATAGAAGATTTAGTCATACCAGCAGAATGAGAAGAGGTAAACAGCAGGGGATCTCCCGTATTCTTCGGAGCCACACTTTGAATTATACCATTAATCCCTACAGGATTTGCAGTAGCCCCTGTAACCCTTTCTATTTCTTTAAGCCTAGTATCGATAGTGTCGAATCTGGCCATCAGGGGGGTAAAAAATCCCTTCAGCACATTTGTTAGGGCATTTAAAAGACAATCCTCTCCCCCTACAGACCCTGTTCCCAAGATTGAAGAAGAAGGAGGCTGGAATTGCAGGGGGGTTTGCGCAGGGGTTAGATTAGATGTTACATTAGGACTTGCAATTGCCCGAGTGACCACTACAGATGACATGCTTGGTAGATTGACAGAGGGGCAATCCATTCTAGCCTTTTTTCCCCCCTTAGGCTTCCTGTCTGCTTTCCTTTTGGGGACTACACCCTCACGCGGCCCTCGTAAACATGACAGCATAGGATTACTCCTCACATCAGATGCTACTTCCAATGTAGGGGGAGGTACACACTCAAGTATAGGCTGGAGTGAATCTCTGCGTGAGGATGTACTAGTCCTAAGATCTTGCAGGACAGATTCAATTGTTTGATCAATACTATCCATAAGAGCAGTATGTGAATCATCCAACTTAGCAGGAGACCTAACAGATGCAAGTAAACCCAGCGAGGATCTTCTAGTACTATCAATCCTATCTGAAAGGCGTCTTTCTAGCATATTCAACTCGTTATCTACGACAGAATTAGCCCTAATAATGAAGCTGTCCAGAGTACCTGCAACCATAGGAAGTGCTGGCATGGTTTTACTTTGGGTGTCCATTGATGTCGATGCCTCGGTCCCCGACCTGCGGACTACGCATGTGCCAAAGGGGGGGGGGCCCGGTCCGGTTTTATCCGTGCTTGAACGGGCTTAAACGGGCCCGCCCTTTGCCCGGGCTTCGCCCCGGTCTGCGCCCCGCTCACGTCCCGCTTGCGCAGGAGTGGGCGTGCCCTAAATAATCAGAGGGAGGGGTCGGGAAGAGGGCCCCAGGTGCTGGCGATGTTCAAAGCGCAAAGCGCACTGGTCCTCGCAGTCCCGACGGAGATGTCCCAGAGTTGAAGGCACACGTTCCTGTTTAAAACCCCGTCAGTTCCTCATAGGCGATTCGGGAGTGTCAGGATATGAGGAGCAAATGACCAAGCCTGCGAGCGGCTCCCGCGAAGCGGGGGCCGCGAGGCGTTAAGTTCCTTGCGGGGGAGGGGTCGGGAAGAGGGCCCCAGGTGCTGGCGATGTTCAAAGCGCAAAGCGCACTGGTCCTCGCAGTCCCGACGGAGATGTCCCAGAGTTGAAGGCACACGTTCCTGTTTAAAACCCCGTCAGTTCCTGATAGGCGATTCGGGAGTGTCAGGATCTGAAGAGCAAATGACCAAGCCTGCCTTTTCACTATTGCAAGGCCTACCTTTCTGATAGGATAGCATTGGGTTACCTTATTACATTTAATAAGTGAAAACAATTAATTAGGAACGGGTCGTGTTTGGTCTCGAAGTATTTTAAAACCCTCTTTAATGGTTAAGTCAGATTTTAAGTCACAATTCTGAATATGGCTCTTTTAGAAAGTTGCTAATTTCTTGTCCCAACCATTTGATGCCTGCAGCTTGCATCCTGGGTCACATGACAAGGTGTCGCTGGCAGTTGTTCTTTGTGTATTACTCCCAGACAGTGAGACAAAGAGTGAATATGTGTTGTCAGGGTGGGCCATCTCTGTCAGGATGAGGGGGATAAGCTGTCACCTACCACACTAGCATATCACAAAGGCTCTGACTCAGGACACTCACAAAGGGTTTCACGCCCAGTAACAAAGGGTTTCACACTAGTCTTTTGTGCCTACCAACAATCTGGGGTCAGGGCAGGGAGGCAGAAAAGTCCAGACACCTTTGTAGGGGGAGTACTTTAGAAGCTTCTCCCACTTCAAAATGGGCACCAGGTATAAATAGTGAACTCTCAGACCCAACTCTTCAGTATACTCCTGGATCTGTGGATACTACAGAAGGACACCCTGCTGCTCTTCTGCCTGAGGCTCCCAAGCTTGCTGAGAAGGAAGACTGGCCATGCATCCTTCATCTCGGACTGAAGTGACTTCAAGGGTTAGCTGGCTGACCTTACGTTAGATCTACAGGAACATGAGCTCCAGAGGCCTCCTTCCATCTGCCCAGTTGACCTACTGACTGGATCTGCTTGAGCCCTGCTGGCCTCTGCTGGACTGAACCCTTGGTGTGGCATCAGTTGAACTTCTCCTTGAAGAAAAGGAGAAATCTTGAAGTTTTGGGATCTTTAAGACTGTGAACGGCTCTGTTCACACCAAGATCTTGCCACCCGCAAACGCGAAACTCTGGTGACCCTACTATCCACACTACAGCAACAACCGATAACGTGAATTCTGTACTTCGTGCCAAAATCATGACAACCCGTGGGGATTAGCTTCCCAGTATCCGGTCGATGCTCCATCATGGTTGGTCTGAACTGGTGAGTTTCACCTGGTCTCTCAAGACCAGATAACTGGGAATGGCGCTTTGCGCTTTTAGAGCTATATTTACCTGAAATCTTTAAAACAGCATATCTCTGGTTCTACTGATTGGATTTTAGTTGTTTTGGTGTCATATTGGTGTCATATAATGTAAAATATTTAACTCTGTTTGTCAAATTGGAGTGTGATTTTTTCTTGTGTTTTCATTTTGCCACTGTTTGTGTGCTGCATTAATGCTTTACAACATTGCCTCTGCATTTGTGCCAAGCCAGCAGAGGGTTGAGCACAGATTAATTTCAGGCTTGCTTGTGGTTCACCTTGACAAGAATTGTAGTTGCTGCTTGTGAAGAGTTTCACCTCCCTCAGCCAGTAATCCAATTTCCTACAAAAAAGTAAAAGTTGTGTAAACTGAGACAATTTCTAAAAGAACTGTAATAAAAACCACAAATAGAGATAAGGCTCCCTTCCACAGCAGAAAGAGATTACTGAAAGAACAGTGCAACAGCATAAACAGAAAAAATAAAAAAAAGAAACACACAGGTGTGTACACTTCTATTTATGCGTTAATACCCAATATGTATGCAGGTGTATAATCCGTGCACGACCTTGAACCTGCTGCTGCCTGCCTGTATAGTGCCTAGTTTGAGGATTTACAGTGAACCCAGACTAAGCTCAAACTTTATTTATTTATAAGTTTTATATAGCACTAGCTAGACCCGAAGGTATCAAAGCGCTTTACAAAATTGTAAAAAGGAATACAGTAAATCAGGCACACAAACACAAAAAGAGGCGGGAACTCAAAGTAGCAAAATAGTAAACACCAATGAGAAAAAACTTTGTCTCTTGGACTTTGTGAATCAGTTGCCTCATGCAGGTACCTTTATTGCCACAAGCGGTTTGTCAAACCCACAAGGTTTACTACAGAACATGATTCACCTACCAGGAAAGGTTTTCAAAGGAGCGGCAAAATGCCAGCACGTCTGTGAATGCCCCGAGGAGCCTGGATTACACCACGTGGAAAGTTATGGGGGTTTCCATGCTTTCAGATTGTCTGGAGGTATTGACGTTAACCCTTCAGACATCATTAGTAATTCATGACGAACAACTGGCTAATATTTCCAGGCTCAACCTTTCGCCAACAGCTGCACATTTTGTCATAGACAAAACAATGCTCACCTTTATTTATTAACGAGCCCATGTATGAGCAAAAGTGATGGAACAATGCTATGTATGTAATTTTGCACAGGGTAGCATAACAAGGAACCTTACTGCGCTAACCTAGACCAAAGTAAAAGGACAGGAACGCACGGTATTAAAGGTGCATTCCTGTTCTTTCTGCAGTGCTTAATTTGAGCCAGTGGCTTGCGGTGCTCCGAACAGGCCCATAATTGTCAACGCTGACACTTATGACAGTCTGCAACATGGCGGCCATGCTAATCAAATTTATAGAAGAGCACAACAGCAGTTTTTTTATTAATGCAAAACGCAATAAAAATGGCTAATACCTGCCGTACAGTCCATTCATGTAGCTCTGGGGGCCTGGATTATTCTGAATGGTCATGCTTGTAGGTGTGTGATGTTAGTAGTTGAGTTGGTACAGTTTATGGCAGCACTGGAAGGGGCAATGGGTGGTGCAAGCCGCAGTAGCCTCCTGACGAGGGACCTGGTATATATTTTGTTACAAATTAAGCACGGCCTTTCTGCCTGCTCTGTCACCGTTTCTGCAGCCTTGCACCAATGTAGGCATGGTGCAAGGGTGCCTCCATTGCAGGCAGGATTGTTTTTGTGCAGGAAGGGGCAACTTCCTGCACAACCCCAATCCAAAGAGGAAAAAACTAGGAGAAATAAACGTATTTCTCCTTGCTACTCCTCACGTCGGGAGGCCTATATATTTGTAGCTTCCCCAGGTTTACACTACTTTGTAAATCTGGGGCAGCATCAAATTCCATGTGTTTTGTGAGAGAAAACCCACTGCAACACCCTTGGAACATCCCCTGGGCGCTGAGTACGGTACTGCAGCGATATTCGCTGCGTCGCCTTATTCATGATTTATTAGGCCACTCAGAGCCATGCAGGGTGGCTTTACATGGCTTCATAAATCTTTATGAGAGCCCTGCGTCACACATGTACCACTTTACATGGTGCAAAAGTGACGCAGAGCTCTCATAAATTAGCCCCTAGCTATGTACGTACAGTTTTGGAAAATTATGTGAAATTATCTGTAATCACACAAATGCAAATCCATCAGTTGGGAGCCATATTTCAATTCTTGATACAAGGACGTATTTCACGCTATATAAAGCTTTTAAAATAAAATCTTGCTGAACAACAGCCACTAGCATTTTGGTTGCTCTGGTTGTTACAGCACTACAAGACCAACAAGTCAATTTAGTTATGCAATGTGGCATAATGGCGTAATTTTGGGAATTTTGCATAGCAAGAATTAGCAAAATTCTTTCAATTGCACAAATTCTGACAGCGGAATTAAAATTTTGCCTGGGCCCAAGAGATCTGCATTGAGTCTAATGGAAGAAACCCTTTTTGCTGTAATTTTCTAAGACTTCAAGTTGCAGGATACACAAAAACAAAATTTGTCTTAGCAGAGGAAAGACAATAAAATAGTTACTTTGATCACACATGAAAAATATGTTTTTACAATCAAGAAGCTTGCTTAGTTGAATCGATGTAGGCCTGGCTCCTTCAGTAAAAGGTCATATATGGCTAGTCACCAGCCAAGAGGAAAATGGCCCTTGTCTCAGCGAGGTATCTATTTCACCAATTAATTTGACAGCAGGAATCTGCAAACCTACTCCAGATGGGCAGTCAAAGAACTAATTCATCTGAATTGAAAGCCATGCTTTAGAATGAATGTTAAACACCGACAAAGAATGCACTGCAAAGTGATATACTGAAACAGAGGGTGAATAAAATTCTGAAGATTTTTTTCAGATAATTTTACCTGACACTATTTATTCAATTTATAGGAATTCTGGTATATTGGCAAAAGTTATTGTTCACCCGAGTAGTGGACTTTAATTGTGTCCCTCTCAAGGTGCATTTCTTTAAGCCATGAACGCTTTCATTCCATCTTTTACAATCATTTTTAATTCTGCAAATGCAGAGCAGTGGTGTGCATAGACGTGTCACCCATATCCTGAAGCAAAGAGTGGTCAACTCCCAGGTCATATTTGAAGTGTGTTACCATCCACATGCTGATCTGGGTGTGCATACATAGTGCACCACCAGGAGAGAGAACTGTGATGGGGCTTCAATGCACAGGAAGTGACAAACCATGGTGTTACAATCTTCACATTTGGTATCTCATGCCACAGCCATTTATTTTAAAAGAGCCACCACGTAAATCGTGAGTCACCTCGCGATCTCAAGGATTGCAAAGGTATGCTCATATTCTTGCTTTGTACCAGTCTCAATCCTGGTACTTGGTTCCACTGTCTTGCAGGAAGAAATAGCAGAGAGCCTCACTACAAATGGAGGAACTGGTGCACTGGCAGAGGACTGTGGACTATCTGAGGGGAAGTAGGTGGCTCCCATGCTCAGCATCGGACCATTCAGTTGGGAATCAAGGTGCACACTTCCCAGTTTGTTTCCCAAGAGATGTTTCATGGTGAACTGTGGAAGGAAGCTAATGTTATCCAAGCCAGAGTCCTAAATCCCTCTGCCACTAAACGCAAAGGAACTGAAGTCAACACTGCTTGCGTTGTTTGTTCACTTTGCTATTTGTTTTTGGATAATATGTTGATGTTCTCACACATTCTTTTTTATGTCTAATTTTCATGTTTCCCAACTATTACAAGGTAAGCATATTTTAACATTGTGAAAAAAAACACTTTTATTCTTTGTCATCTATTAACTCGGTGAGTCACCTTATCAGAGATTCAATCAAAAGTAAAATCATTTCCATCTAGCTGATCATATAAAACCTCTAAGAGAATAAAATGTGCATCTCATTACAAATTCTGGCGTGGGGCATTAAACACTATATTTCTATCATCATTTCAACTATAGACACATCTTTTTGCACTTTACAAGACAGGGAATGCCGTACGAGTACAGCAGATATTAAACAAGTCCTCCAGTGAACGAGGTCTCATTTCTCAAACCCAAGCAGATTTCAAACAATACATTAGATACAAAAACACTTCTTTTCATGCAGCCCAATCTCATGTTATGATGACTAGAAAACAGTCAATCCTGAGACCCTTGTTTATTGGCTGGGGCCCAAGAAGATGCCTTTTGGTAAGAGCTTGCTACCCCCCTGTGAAACAAGTGCATTGTACCCATTTCCTGTCACAGGGGAGACTAGAACTTCTCTGGTCTTTAAAAATCAGCTGGTGATGGAGTGCTCGAACAATAATCATTTGGGTTGCTTTTTCCACAAAACATGGCTTGGGACTTGGTACCAGGAAGGGGCACTTTGTCAGGGCTCGGGGACGGAGGAGCTAGTAGAGGCGCAGCGTAGGCATAGAACCGACAGGAAGACTGAGAACTACACCTCCCAGGTCGCGGAGGCAAGAACTTCATTTCCCAGACTCCTCGTGCAAACCGCGCGTGGCCTACATAAGCTCCGCCTACCTGAAACGCGGGGCTTGTCACTCTGTGTACTTCCGGGTCTCAGACGGAGATCCCTTGGACTTGCCTACAACTACCGAAGCGGGACTTTTCAGCACCGAGACGAACCTCTCCTCTTCAGGGAGACCCCGCGGGCATCAGGCCCGTGTTTGAAGCTGCCGCTCTCCACACGCGCTGCACGGAGCAGATAACCCCGAGACACTCCGTTGCGAGCGCAGCTCCCAGTTCCTGTGTTGGAGGCTAGTGCGTGGTACGCACTCACCTATCCGGTGGAGACGTGTGCTGCGCATTGCGAGTGGACTCGCGTTTCTCCCCCGGACTTCAAATGACAACCCCCCTTGCATCGCGGTGACGACCGCAAAGCCTCCAACAGACAGCGAGCGCTCTGCTCTCTGTTCCCTTCCTCCCTGACCTTTCTCTTGGGCGCAAACTGCCTACCTAGGTGAGCCACTACCGTGCCGACTCCCCAAGGACACCCGGGATAAGCTGGTAGTCGCGCTCGCAGAGATACGCTATCTATACTTCTTGGTGAAGTAACCAAGGAAGGATTCCGTCTTCTCCATCGGCATCAGCAACCCCCGCAGATAAGTACTATAAACATTGCTACAAAACAGTACTGAATTCTTAAGTATGTTTACCAACCTGCCAACCTATGAGGAAAGTAAAGACTGGTCATTGTAAGTGTGCAAGCGGGGGGGAGCTCAGAGAAGGGAGGTAGGTGCAGAGCGCACGTCTGATGTGTTATGTGCTTCTGTCCCACTTGCAGGGCCTCTGGGGTGGAACCTCACCAGAGATTGTATATCTAGCAAGGATCTCCCGTGCCAGAGCCTGCCAGCAGTAGATTATTTTCGTTTTGGTTCTTTTATCCCCTTTTTCCCTTCCCCCTAGAGGAGTGGTATACGTGTGGTGTTTCTTGAGCACGCATGGGTGTCACCCCTATGGGGAGAGGGTCTATTAGCAACGCATCGTTCCTGCTGTACCCGGCTGACCGGTGAGTCGAGACTCTTCCAACGTGATAGAGTGACAAGCCCACGTTTACGTACAGCCCGAACGATGGATACTAACACCGTACTTAGTTCGGTGTTGGAAACGTTAACAGCCTTAAGACTGGAAGTAGACACCTTTCGCGGAGAGAACCTAGAACTCCGTAATGAGATGAGTACGATGAGAAGAGAGGTTGCAGGGATATCTCGTCAGGGGGTTAGCGAAGGGCGGGGGTCTCAATACATCAAACCGTGGACGCTACCACCACCCACTCAACAAGGGATGGGAGGAGGAGCGACAGGGGGTGGTGCTAGTCTCTCGACTGTCCAGGTCCTCCATCCCCACACCTGCCTCTGGCACCTCCCGAAAGATATTATGGCGACCCAAAGAAATTTGGCATTTTCCTGGGGCAGTGCAAATTACACTTTCTATGTAAGCCCGAGATCTTCCATAACGATCAAACCAAGACCGCATTCGTCATGTCCTATCTGGGTGGGAATGCTGCTAGTTGGTCCTTTCCCCTCATTGAAAGAAACGACCCAGTCTTGA
Source organism: Triturus cristatus (assembly GCF_964204655.1). NCBI lineage: Eukaryota > Metazoa > Chordata > Amphibia > Caudata > Salamandridae > Triturus > Triturus cristatus. The sequence continues at coordinate 1,166,633,542 of NC_140592.1, read as the reverse complement.
GAGATTTCGACACCTTCTGTGACGAGATGCGTAAACTATTTGATAGGAAGGCGCATCTCCTTTCCTTGGACAGAGAATTGCTCACCTTAAAGCAAGGAAGTCAAGACTTGCTTACCTATATAACGACTTTCAATAGACTTGTGTCCGAAACAGATTGGCCTATGGAAAAACGGTCCTCTCTGTACTACCAAGGATTGAGAAGTGAGCTAAAGGACGTTTTGGCCCAGGTGGTACAGTTGCCCTCAGCCTGTGACGAACTAATCGATCTCACCGTACAACTCGATCATAGACTCCTAGAGAGGAAGGGAGATAAACAGCGCCCAGAGGTTCGATTCCCAACGCCCCGCTCCCGCACTACCCCTGGCACAGAAGGAAGCGAACCCATGCAGATAGGTGGGATCAGAGGACCTCTTACCCCAGATGAAAGAGAGAAGAGGAGGAAACAACGGCTCTGTCTATATTGTGGGAAGCCTGGTCATTTCATAAAGGAATGTAAAGCAAAAGCACGACTTCCGTACCGAGACAGCAAGGGAGAACAGAAAGTGCCTGCGATGGCCTACTCCCCCGATTTACCGGAAAACTAGAGTGCCCAAACACGATTCAGACCCCTTGTTTGAGGCCACAAGAGAAGGAGGTCTGCCATGCGGCGGTCAACACCGTCCAGAACGCGGTTGCCCATATCAACCTCTACGTTACCTTGGAAGTACCTGATATCGGCCTGAGATCGGTGCATGCGGTGCTGGACTCTGGAGCAACAGGCAACTTTATCGACCAAACATATGCAAAAGCCATAGGATTACAAGGTGTGAAGAAGAAAATACCAGAGATGGTCAAGGCGGTGGACGGGTCTGAGCTAACATCCGGACCCATACGATATCATACTCCTGCAATTCAGATGAGAATCGGAGCCCACCACCAAGAAGCCATCCGCTTTGATTTCATCGACGCACCCCAGTTTACCCTGATATTAGGCATGCCTTGGCTCACGCTCCACGATCCCTTAGTGCAGTGGACAGCAAGGACGGTTACTTTGAACTCTCCCTATTGTAAGGAGCATTGCACCCTAGAAACAGGACAAACACCGCCACAAACAATCAACCCCGCGGGGTTCCTGGCCAACAGTGAGGTACCCGCCAGCGTGAATTGTACGACAACTCTACCCAACGTATACCTCAAATACCAGAATGTGTTCAGTGAACAGGAGGCGAACACTCTCCCACCTCATCGGGAATATGATTGTGTCATTGACATTGAACCTGGAGCCAGCATTCCCTGTAGTCGTATATACGCCCTCACCGAAGCCGAAACGGAATATCTGCAGCAATATCTGAAAACCCTCATGGCCAGTGGATTTATAAGACATTGTACATCTCCGGCGTCATCCCCTCTTTTTTTTATACCGAAGCGTGAGGGAGGTTTGAGGGCGTGTATCGATTTTAGAGCCCATAACCGCATTACAAAGAAGAACAGGTATCCTCTCCCTTTGATCCCGGTCCTGTTAGATCAATTAAAAGGGGCTACGGTGTTCACTAAATTAGACCTCCGGGGAGCGTATCATTTGGTACGAGTGCGGCGGGGGGATGAATGGAAGACGGCCTTCAGGACCAAATTTGGCCTTTATGAATATCAGGTGATGCCATTTGGTCTCTGTAACGCCCCCGCCGCCTTCCAGTATTTCATGGATGAGGTGTTGAGAGGCTTATTGGACGTTTTCTGCATCGTCTACATTGACGACATTTTAGTGTATTCCTCCTCCTTGACTGACCACATTGAGCATGTTTCTGCGGTATTAGAAAGACTCCAACAACATTCTCTCTATGCGAAACTAGAAAAATGCCTGTTTCATTCCCCAGAAGTGGAATTTCTGGGGTATGTCATAGGTCCTAAGGGACTCTGTATGGATACTAAGAAGACATTGGCCATTCGGGAATGGGTTTCTCCGTCTTGTGTAAAGGCCCTGCAAAGCTTCTTGGGGTTTGCAAACTTTTATCGTCGCTTTATTCAGGACTTCTCGAAAATCATTCAGCCCATGACTCTTCTTTTGAAAAAAGGGGCGGCGTTCCACTGGTCTCCTTTAGCAGAAGATGCCTTTCAAGAGCTCAAACAGCGCTTTGTCAGCGCCCCGGTCTTACGACATCCGGACGCCTCGCTACCATTCATTCTAGAAACGGATGCCTCGTATTACGCCGTAGGAGGTATATTGTCACAACGCCACCCAAGAACCGGACAACTCCATCCAGTCACATTCTATTCAAAGAAGTTAACTCCGTGCGAAATCAACTATACAATTTCGGACAAGGAGCTGTTGGCCATCAAAAGAGCCTGCGAAGAATGGCGTCATCATCTGTTGGGAGCCAGACACACCGTGGAAATATACACGGACCACCGTAACCTGCTCTTTTTGAAAAGTGCCCGAGCCCTGACACCACAACAACTTCGATGGTCACTATTCTTTGCAGACTTTGATTTTGTTATTAAGTACAGGCCCGGCCCCCAGAACGGAAAGGCAGACGCCTTGTCACGACCCCCGGCGGCAGGATCCCTGGCACCCCAAGAAGAAGAAGAAGAACCTCCCGTGATCATGCAAAGGGCGTCCTTTCCACCAGAGACGGTGGCAATACTTTCGTCTCACGACTTTTGTACTGAACTAAAGGAACACTCCTCCTCAGTCGATCCCATTTCCTGGATCCAAGAAGCCCCCCAACAACGACATGTGAAGGAGGGATACCTGTTCCATGAAAACAAAATCCTGTTGCCTACCAGGAATCTCCAACAACAGGCGTTACAATGGATTCACGACTCCCCCTTGGGGGGACATCCTGGAACACATAAAACGGGACTGACCCTATCCAGATATTTTTGGTGGGCATCGCTACATAAGGATGTAGCCACATATGTGTCACGATGCTCCATTTGTTCACAAGCTAAGGCACAACATCAAAGACCTAGTGGATTACTGCGACCTATACCCACTCCTCCAGCCCCGTGGCACACCGTGTCAATGGATTTTATAGTAGAGATGCCACTCAGTCAGGGGTATGACACCATTCTAGTGGTGATCGACCATCTAACCAAGATGGGGCACTTCTTGGCTCTTACCAAATTACCAAATTCCAGCACCACAGCCATGGTCTTCCTGCAGAACATTGTTAAATTACACGGAGTACCATCAGTCCTCATCACCGACAGGGGAACCAATTTACGTCAAAATTTTGGAGACACCTGTGTGACAGCATGAAGATCGATGCCCGCCTCTCTTCCAGCTATCATCCCCAAACTGATGGGAAAACTGAGAGGCTTAACCAGACTCTTGAGCAATACCTTCGGTGCTTCACCCTTCAACATCAGGAAGAATGGAGCAGCTTACTGTGGTCCGCCGAGTTTGCATACAATAACACGTCCCATTCCTCCTTGGGGTGTTCCTCGTTTTACTGTCTCCAAGGGTTTCATCCCAACATGTTGCCTTTCGCACGTCCTGGAACCTCCTCGCATCCCTCTATACAAGAACATCATGCACACCTCAAACAGACCTTAGACGCAGCCAAAGAACAGTTAAAAGAGGCTCAAGAGCGGGACAAGAAACAGGCGGATAAAAAGAGAAAGCCTGAACCCGCTTATCAAGTAGGAGACCGGGTGTGGCTTAGTACCAAACATTTAAGACTCAAGGGCAGCACTCGCTTACAGCCCAAATACATAGGACCATATCCGATTGCCAAAATAATCAACCCTGTCGCCTTGAAACTCACACTGCCCCCACAGTGGCGAATCCACCCAGTGTTCCACGTCTCCTTACTCAAACCCTGTCACCCCGACACACGGGTTCCGGTCCGCCCTTCAGTCATAGAGGTAGAAGGGGAAGAGGAGTACGAAGCACAGTGTATCCTAGATTCCAAGGTCATCAGGGGACGGGTATACTACTTAGTTGAGTGGAAGGGGTACGGGCCGGAGGAGCGGTCATGGGAACCCAAAACCAATCTCCACTGTCCCGTATTGTTACGGCGTTTTCATTCCCGTTACCCTCTAAAGCCAGGCAGGCCGTCGAGACGCCGGACCTGGGGAGGGGGTACTGTCAGGGCTCGGGGACGGAGGAGCTAGTAGAGGCGCAGCGTAGGCATAGAACCGACAGGAAGACTGAAAACTACACCTCCCAGATCGCGGAGGCAAGAACTTCATTTCCCAGACTCCTCGTGCAAGCCGCGCGTGGCCTACATAAGCTCCGCCTACCTGAAACGCGGGGCTTGTCACTCTGTGTACTTCCGGGTCTCAGACGGAGATCGCTTGGACTTGCCTACAACTACCGAAGCGGGACTTTTCAGCACCGAGACAAACCTCTCCTCTTCAGGGAGACCCCGCGGGCGTCAGGCCCGTGTTTGAAGCTGCTGCTCTCCACGCGCGTTGTGTGGAAATATGGATTTTTCTGGTCAGTTATGTCCCCTATCTTGGACCCCAACGGTTCTATGTGCATGTTACAAGTACATGTATGTTCCCTCCAGTTCCAGTTATGAAGACGCAAACACATGTGCGTCCACCATCAACATGTCCTCTGTCAGATCCGCCATGAATAGGCCGGATATTCCATTCCTAAGTATGAAAAGCCACCGGTTTTATATGGTTCACTTATGCCATTTTACAGTCCAGGCAAGTAGGCCCTGATTCTGCCATCGAACTCTTCTTGCCTTCTGCCTCTGAAAGCTCCAGTCTGAGCCTGCAACCGTGACCATGAACTTTGTCTCATTCTCTGCGCGGCTCACGAAGCCTGACATCAGCCTATTCTCTGCCAAGAACTGTATTTCACCTTCGAGTTATCTGCTTCACCCCTCAGCCGATGCATTCCTGTCTAGTAGTTTAAATAAACATTCTTCCAGCTACCGAGCAATGGCTCGGCTTCTCTGTCCTCATGCAAGTAATTCATAGTCCTGTTACCATGGAATATTCCTACCCCCTCGCATTTAGTGTAGACACTTAGACGCTTGTACACGCACGCACAGTCAGTATAGAATAGATTCTGTCCGAGAGTCCTTCTTTTGTGGATAACATAGTTCTTTAAACATAGGATGTTAGATATGATTTGGGATTAGGTTGACTTGACCCCCCAGACTTTTCGTCTCCACATGTAGAGCTAAATGTCAAGTCCCCTTCACCCCCTAGTTGCACGTCAATCACACGTCATGCTGCTGCGCGCGCATCTATGCCAAGTATTATCTTATAGATCCACCTATATATGACATCATAACCAATTATGTTCCTTTTTACTCCTCATTACGCCCATTTTCGGTTACGCATATGAATCGTCATTTTCCTTATCAATTGTTACGCCTACTGTATTCGCTTCATTGTATTGTATGTTCTATAAAAGTCATTTCTTGTCAATCATGTATGTACTTCACTTCCTGAACCTCCGTGGTGACGGAACTTGGAGCAACCGATTATAATCGTTCATTGGAATAAAGCCCATTCCGAACCTCTGATACCACGGATTCTGCCTCTCATTTTACTGAGCTATTTTATTATGTTTCCGTATCAAATTAAGTCCCGGTAATGAATTTTATTTACCACATGAATGGCGCCCGAACAGGGACACTTTCTCATCTCACGCGCCGGCGGTGCGTTGCAGGCCCGGTCTCCTGCCACAGCTGGACGGACAATAACGCGTACCAGCAGGATTTCCTGTATCTCCCTCCGGTCAAGCGGGGGCGACTGAGGCTGCGATCAACACCCAGACGAGGCGGTGAGAAGTGCGAAGTATCCCGACCAGAGCCTAGCTGAGAGAGCAAGATCCGAGGTATACAGAGGCCCACCAGTTTCCGAAGTCCCAAGTCGAGTCCAGTCTCCGCAGTGTTCGAGTCGAGTCCAGTCCGGTCCAAGTTCAGTCTCCGAGGCCTTCCGTTTCCGAAGCTACCCGGTGAGTACCATTGCTGGGGAGGCATTTCTGACGTGCACATAGGTTGTGCCGGTCAAGACGGGTTTGGGTACACAAATCCGGTCTGCACTGTTTTAGCAGTGTATATGTACTGTTTAGCAGTATATCAAGTATTCCGAAGTATCTAGTTATTGTCAAAGAATTATGCTTGGTGATTAGTTATGCAGACGATCATCATTGTTGGTCATTTCAAAGGTTAAAAAAATGTTTAATGTTTAATGTGTTAAACGTCCTGCATATTGTGGTATGAATGGTTGTTCATTATTGTGCTTTTGTACTAAGTGTGTTCAAGATTAAGTATCAGATCAGTTCTCAATATGCCGCTCTTTTCGAAACTAAGACAGATCACTACAAGAAAAGGGGTACTCGAAGAAGCCGTTCCTATTCCTCCTAGGGACACTCCAGGGTACTTCATGTATCATAAACATGGCTTAGACGCTATATTATTTCTTGATTTATGGGTAGACTACACCAAGGAATTACCAGAAAGTCAGAGGTGGCCCACAGCGGGAACCTGGGATACAGAGTGCATCATGAAAGTAGAAGAAGAGTTATGGAAAAGGAAAGTCAGACAGTCACAGAAAGATGCCGTTGAGTTATGGCGTAAAGAATCTCATAGACGTACAGAAAAAGCACGTAGACAGGAGGAGAAGAGTAAAGAGAATTCCAATAAAATTCGAGAAAATCTATTAATTGAGGAAGGTATCCGAGTGAAATCAGAACAAGTAGACAGACAAAGAAATGCCCTTATGAATGGTATGTATCCCCTTCTGGCCGAAGGATTACCTAAAGCTACTCCAGAAACACCGAAAGACTTGCCGCCCCCATTATTCCCAATAAAGGTACATCCTAAGGGGCATCCTAGAACCGCAGAAGATGTTTTTCTTTCCTCATATTTAGATGACGCAGCTCCCGAGTATGCTAATTCCGCCCCACATAGACCGCCTGTCAGGGAGGTTCAACGCCAAGATCCGGTACCCGTATCTCTACAGCAACGAGTTCCGACAAGCACATCTGTTTCTACATCTGTTCCTACAGCTGCTTCTATAGCTGTGTCCACACCTATAGTTGCTGTGTCACGTTCAACGAATCCTTTCACACCCGACACCCCAGATGGGGCTACGGGAGGTGCTAGTAACATTTTTTCTACGCCGCCCAGAATAAATAAACTTACTTTTCAAGAGTTAGGACATTCACGTACCCCCAAACTCATAAATGCCCGTACGCTTAAGGAACTTCTTGTAGATTGTAGATATGACCCTGTGCCCGGAAAAGAGGACGAAATGACCCTAGCATCATTACGTATCAGACGAGCCGCGGTGTATTTAGGGAAGTTACCAGGAATGACTGCGCATCTAGATAATATATATCATTTTGTTCAAACAGGGCGAGATTCTGAATGTATTAACAGAGCTATGGAATACCAGAAAGTGGAGATACAGGGGGAACTGTTACGTTTCCTCATAAATTGTGTGATCAGAAATCAAGACCGACCAGGGGTAGACCCGGAAGCAATGCAAATTCTTACCAGATGGAGTCAGAATATATCAGAAGGAAGACATGATAAGCAGAATTGTATAATAGCCATGTGCCGAAAAATCCGAAAAGAAATAGAACGCCTACACGAAGAAAGATTAGCGGTAGACGAGTTCGAACAAAACGAGGAGGAAGGGTCAGGACTGCCCGCAGGACAGTCAGACACTATAGCCTATGTAGGTAAAGGAAGATCTTGTAATAGTAATAGATGTCCTATTGACCCGATACGTCCGATATGTCCAGATAATAACAGAAATTTCCAAATACCTATAAGTAACATCAGGTCTAACGAGCATTCGTTCCAAGCCGCCGACAAACTACTCCGAGAACGAAGGGGTTATCATTTCCTCGATTCTATGGATGAACAAGATTTAGCTAGGGCAGCTGTCCATTGGGTGGACAGTCCCGGAAAATATAGTGATGATACAGTAGCACGCGCATTTTTGAATCTCACCCCAGATGAACAGCGGTTAGCTGGGATTTATATGATTCAACAACTCATTATACTATATCAGAGTCAGCATTCGGACCCTGGTCCCTTACCTGATATATTGACTGAATTGCTTATGAATAGATGGAGAGGTTCAGGTACTAAATTAATTAAAGAAATTCTAGAATCAAGAAAGCAGTATATTCTTTTTGTATGTTCAGACCGTGTCTCATTGCCCATCAAGGAAAGAACCACGTATTACATGGATAGACAGAATCCCTTACGAGAAGTGCACCCAATAAAGGGCGAGGACAATGAGTTTAAACGCGTATTTGTATACACGCCCATATCAAAAATAGAATTGTTAGAAATGAAGAAAGTGGTACCCAGTCATGACAAAGATCCAGCGGGTTTTCACCGAGAAATTAAAGACATGTTACTCATGGGAGAGTATACCTATCCCGACATTATGACAATATTAAAGGTATTAATGCCTGCTGGCATTTATGAGAAACTCAGGGAAAAAGAGTGGGAGGTAGGAGACCAAAAGATAGAATGGTCAGTATTAGAAACAGAAGAAAAGGCCCGAACTGCAGGAGCAGGACTTGGGGATAAAACTAAAGCACTACCAGGTTTATTAGTACAGGTACTGCCACGTTTATTAACTACGAAAAAGGAAGATTGGGGTACAATTTCAGCCTGTAAACAGAAGCAAGATGAAGACACTAGTGATTACTATGCCCGATTTGAAAAATGTTTTGGTATAAATAGTGGCATAAAAGCAAGTAGCGAATCATACCCACATCTGTTTGTAACAAAATTAGTAGAAAATGCCCTGCCCCAAGTAAAGAATAGAGTATTAAAATTCGAGAGTACCTGGCAAGGTAACACTCCATCACAAATGTTACAAATGTTACAGTACCATCACAATAGAATTAGAGAGGAACAAGAACATGAACACAGACGCATGAAAGACACAAAAATGAAAATGCTAGTTTCTCAGACAGTTCCAGCTGAAGGACATAAAAAGGGTATGACACATTCCGGTGATTCAGCGGGACCTGTAAAAGGGACATGCAATTATTGTAAAAGGCCAGGTCATTACGTACACGATTGTCCAGTTTTGAAACATAATATCGCCATAGGTAATACAAAAGAAAGACCACGGCCACCTAGACAGGATCAGAATGAACAAGGAGCCTTGCAGCATGCACAGTCCATGCCAGCTTCACAACAGTCTATACAGTTTGTGCCAGCCGCACCAGCGCTGCCTGTTGCTGCCACACAAACCACGACACGACAACTGTACCAGACCGCACAGTATGACTATCCTGACTATCAACGATACGCATGAACAAGCCTAGAGAGGGAAGTTGACTTACCCCTTATCGAGATCCCTGTAGATCAAGAAGGACCTTATGTACATAGTGAATTATTAGGCCAAGACAGAAAATTTTTACTCGATACAGGGGCAAGTCGAACAACCATAAAACGTAGTGAAGTTCCAGGGGCACCCCTCTCAGGCTCACAGAATATTTCCCTTGGTTTTTCAGGAAAACCTATTGTTAATGAAGTGTCACAACCTCTTCCACTTACGATAGGACCTTTGACCCGAACTACAGATTTATTGCTTACTAAATCATGTCCAGAAAACCTGTTAGGAATAAAAACACTGAAAGCTCTAGGAGCTATAATATGTTGTTCTCCGGAAGGAGTAAGGTTGTTTTTACGTGATTTTAAAGGTCATTATGTGTCTAGAGACATGGATCCCCGACTGCAGACTTTACCTACACATCTATGGGCACAAGGCCCTACTGATGTTGGATGCATGAATATTACACCATATCGAGTCACATTAAAGGCAGGAGTGGTGCTACCACGAATGCGACAATACAAGTTACCACCAGATGCTGTAGTGGCTTTGCTGCAAATCATTGACGAGCTCATTGCCCAAGGAGTAGTTGTAGAAACCGACTCCAACATATGTAATTCACCGATAATTCCGATTCTTAAACGAACAGATCCAAAGGCCCCGCCAGTATATCGATTGGTTATTGATCTGCGCGAATTAAACAAATGCATTGTGCCACAATTTCCTGTGGTCCCAGATATCTCGTCATTACTGACAGCTATTGATTCCGAAGCGACATTCTTTACTGTAATCGATCTCAAGAATGCCTTTTTCAGCGTCCCAATAGATCCGGAAAGCCAATATTTGTTCGGATTTAGTTTAAATGGACGTAGCTTTAAATTCTCACGCGCACCTCAAGGATTTACAGAAAGCCCCAGCATCTATAGCCAAGCACTGAAACGAGAACTTGACAGTATCCACATGCCAGTTAACACTGCCTTGCTTCAATATGTCGATGATCTGTTGATCACCGCGAGAAGTGAACCGGAATGTGAAAAAGCATCACTGACAGTTTTACAATTTCTAGCTGAAAAGGGACACAAGGTGTCCCCTTCTAAGCTGCAATTCTGTGTCCAGCGAGTTATTTATCTTGGACACTCGCTGTCCAAGGAGGGAAGGCAGCTTACACCCGACCGCATTCAGTTAATAGCTAACATGCCAATACCTAAGACACAAAAGGAAGTACGGGCTTTCATAGGCCTCACTTCATACTGTAGACAGTGGATCCCTCAATATGCATTTCTAGCAAAATCACTCATTCAGTTGACAACACAGGAGGCAGCCACATCGACTGTTCTCCCTTGGACTCAGGAACATACACAAGCTTTTGAAAGCCTAAAGAAAGCTTTATGTCAAGCACCTGTTTTAGCAACGCCATGTTACAGAAAACAGTTTACACTCTTTGTTACAGAACGCGAAGGTACTGCCTTGTCAGTACTCACACAGGAACAAGCAGGAGCACACAAACCATGTGCTTATTTTTCTAGTACATTAGATCCCGTAGCTCAGGCTTTGCCTGCGTGCCTGAAATCAGTGGCAGCGACAGCTTTAGCAATCAGACAAAGCGATGCCATAGTGTTAGGACATCCATTGACAGTTCAAGTACCACATGCAGTAGAGGTTCTTGTAAATAGAACGCAAACACAACACTTGACTATAGCACGACTTACAGGGTACGAACTTACATTGTTCCAGCCACATATAGAAATCAGACGCTGCAACACATTGAATCCTGCCACACTTTTGCCAGTAATCGGAACAGACCCACTAGCCCATGACTGTATTGAAGTTATTACTATAACGACGAAACCCAGACAAGATTTAACCGATGTCCCGTTGTCAGATCCAGACCTGACATTGTATGTAGATGGTTCATGTATGAGAACAAATACAGGAGAGTTAGTGGCTGCTTACGCAGTCACAACAGATACTGAAGTCATTGAAACTAATCGTATAAATACTTTGTCAGCTCAAGCCGCAGAGCTTATTGCTCTGACACAAGCCTGTATTCAAGCCATAAATAAAAAAGTCAACATATACACTGATTCACGTTATGCATTCGGAGTTGTACATGACTTCGGCGTGCTGTGGCGAGAGAGAGGTTATTTAACTTCCCACGGTGCCCACATTCAGCACGGACCCCTCATTCATGCCTTATTAGATGCAATACATCTACCTACTGCAATATCAATTATGAAATGTAAGGCTCATACGAAGGTTACTGATGTCATTTCTCAAGGCAATGATCTAGCCGATAGAACAGCTAAACAGACTGCTCAAACCCAAACATCCGACATGACAAAGACAATAGTCCCGATGCCGACACATTGTATGACAGTTAAAGATCCTACCCTTGACGTAATTGACATACAGACACATGCTACACCAGACGAAATAAAGAAATGGACTGAATTAGGAGGGATCCAAACGGACCAAGGATGGATGATGAAGGAAAAGTCTGTGTGGTTCCTTCCTGATTCAATGGTCCAAGTTATAATTAACACTATACATAGTCCAGCACATCTAGGAGAAAAAGCTATGCTAGACAGCATTCAACACATTTGGTTCAATAAACATTTACGAGCAGCAGCCAAACAAAAGGTCCGTACCTGTATGATCTGTTGCCAGTTCAACCCAGGAAAAAGTGTTCCCGTAGAACAAGGTGGATTTCATCCTCCTAATCACCCTTTTGAAGTCCTCCAGATGGATTATATCCAGATGGAACGATGTCGAGGATTCAAATATGTTCTCGTAGTTGTCTGCGCTCTGTCCCGTTGGACGGAGGCATACCCGGTTTCAGATTACACTGCCCCGACTACTGCCAAACAGTTAGTTCGAGAATTCTTCCCACGATACGGTTTACCACGTGTTGTTCACTCAGATAACGGCCAGCCGTTCTCATCCAAATTAATGAAACATGTTTCACTTCTGTTAGGTTATCAGTGGAAATTCCACTGTGTCCGACACCCCGAAGCAGCAGGTCTCGTAGAAAGACATAATCAGACCCTGAAAATTAGATTGTCCAAAATATGCAGGGAGAAAGGTGTCGACTGGGTAGTAGCACTACCAGTTGCACTCTTTTTCACAAGAATGGTAGCACACTCTCGAACAGGGCTATCCCCGTATGAGGTGATCTTCGGCAGACCACCAAATATGTGGGGGACGCCTATACCACGCAAAATAACTGATATTGACTGTAATATGCTGACAGATTACTTAGCTTCCTTGATGTCTGCACTACAATCTTGTCGTTCACAGGTAGCTGCAGCCTTTCCCGACAACACTGAGGTGAAACCCCATGACGTAGTTCCGGGGGACCTTGTGCTTGTGAGAAATTTCGACCGAAAGACTCAGCTGGAGCCCAGGTGGAAGACACCCCAGCTGGTCCTGCTGACCACAAGGACAGCCGTGAAGATCGAGGGCAGGAAAGGATGGGTGCATTCAAGTCATATCAAGAAATTTCATGGACTTCCTTCAGATGTAAACAGCCCACCTCGTGTGTCCTCACCCATTGACTCAAAACTACCTCTGGCTGAGGCCGACAGTAAAGAACTATATAAACTAAAATTAAGGCCTAGACCGTCGGACGATTTGATTGTTTAAGTCCTCTCCTAGGTGAAGCGGTTGAATCTGTCTCCGACATGTCTCGCCTAGACCTGAATCATGGACAGTCGCGAAAAATGATGAAACGACAGGCGTATTGTAAATCACTGCGTAGCCATTGCATAGTGACATTATTAATCTTGTTTTTCTTAAGTCTTTTAATAATTACTGCAAGTATATTGTTGCACATATATTACCCTATTGCCAGAAATGTTTACAATGTTACTGCTGAACATTCTTTTAGTGACTTACCCCCGCATGAATTGTCTTATAGACTTGCGCTGCGTAATAACACTTTCATTAGTATGTTACATCATTCCCATCAGACTAGTAATGCAACTAATTGTTGGGTGTGTGGCCGACTCCCTCCCTATCAGAATTATGAAGGAGTCCTGCCTTTCTTTCCACATCCGTTTACACATAATGGCTCCTGTGGAGCATGGTTTAGTTTAATCAATTCCATAGACTCAGATACAGCCGTTTACCAAGACCAGTGGGTATGGGGAAATCTGAACCTAGTTTTATTCAAAGTCTGTTACCCTGACAAGGAGGGTCGCCCCAAAGGAACAGGAACTGATCTAGAAAATGAAGTATATGGATTAGGTAACTTTACTCCTAATCTCATGGTTCTAAATGTCGAACCCGAAGTTGAACTAGTTTTACCAACCATGTCAGTATTCCCAGCGAAAGGTGAATTGTGTGTAAGAAAAGTTGGTTCCATACATATGGGCCATAGTAAATGCACTACTACAGTAGAATTCAGTGATCAAGGCAAATCTTCATTTAGAGCTTGTCGCCACTCCTACTTTATATGTGGTCAGACTGCATATATGCGTCTACCCCTAGATTGGGATGGTACCTGCTACATTGCATTCCTTTTGCCACCTGTTTTCCTAGCTCCTCCTGATTATTATAGAAATATTCATTTAGTACACAACAGAGAGCGGAGAGATCTCCCAATAGTTGATTACACTGAAACAGCATGGGAAAAATACACAGATTTCAATAAAGGCATCTTTCCCTATATAGGTACTGTTACTAATAGTAAGCTGATACGTAGATTAACTAGAACCCTTGAAGCAGTAGTGAATGAAACTATTTCCGCCTTAGGCAATTTAACAGAAGAGCAGTCTGCTATGCGGATTGTTGTGCTTCAAAATCGTCTTGTCCTTGACGTCATCCTGGCTGATAGGGGCGGAGCTTGTAGGGTCATCGGATCAAGCTGCTGCGTATTCATACCAGAAAATTCGCCATCTGTATATAAAGCTATAACTCGCCTTCATAAGATTGTAAGCCAGATACACCAGAACCCAGGCACATGGACTTGGTCCGGTTGGTTTTGGAGTATAATATCTACCTTTGGATGGAAAGTTCTATCATTCCTAGGTATTGGCCTTCTCATACTATTCAGTTGCTGTCTATGTCTACAATGTGGACCAGCGATCTGTGGTCTGTGTGCCACATCGTGTATTCCACCACCAAGATCTCATTCGTCACGGAAGAAGAAAGAAGAACAAATGATGTTATATGAACAGATCAATGGATTGATGAAGATTGATATCTCTTAACGGGCAAGTAGGGGACAAGGAGGGAATGTGGAAATATGGATTTTTCTGGTCAGTTATGTCCCCTATCTTGGACCCCAACGGTTCTATGTGTATGTTACAAGTACATGTATGTTCCCTCCAGTTCCAGTTATGAAGACGCAAACACATGTGCGTCCACCATCAACATGTCCTCTGTCAGATCCGCCATGAATAGGCCGGATATTCCATTCCTAAGTATGAAAAGCCACCGGTTTTATATGGTTCACTTATGCCATTTTACAGTCCAGGCAAGTAGGCCCTGATTCTGCCATCGAACTCTTCTTGCCTTCTGCCTCTGAAAGCTCCAGTCTGAGCCTGCAACCGTGACCATGAACTTTGTCTCATTCTCTGCGCGGCTCACGAAGCCTGACATCAGCCTATTCTCTGCCAAGAACTGTATTTCACCTTCGAGTTATCTGCTTCACCCCTCAGCCGATGCATTCCTGTCTAGTAGTTTAAATAAACATTCTTCCAGCTACCGAGCAATGGCTCGGCTTCTCTGTCCTCATGCAAGTAATTCATAGTCCTGTTACCATGGAATATTCCTACCCCCTCGCATTTAGTGTAGACACTTAGACGCTTGTACACGCACGCACAGTCAGTATAGAATAGATTCTGTCCGAGAGTCCTTCTTTTGTGGATAACATAGTTCTTTAAACATAGGATGTTAGATATGATTTGGGATTAGGTTGACTTGACCCCCCAGACTTTTCGTCTCCACATGTAGAGCTAAATGTCAAGTCCCCTTCACCCCCTAGTTGCACGTCAATCACACGTCATGCTGCTGCGCGCGCATCTATGCCAAGTATTATCTTATAGATCCACCTATATATGACATCATAACCAATTATGTTCCTTTTTACTCCTCATTACGCCCATTTTCGGTTACGCATATGAATCGTCATTTTCCTTATCAATTGTTACGCCTACTGTATTCGCTTCATTGTATTGTATGTTCTATAAAAGTCATTTCTTGTCAATCATGTATGTACTTCACTTCCTGAACCTCCGTGGTGACGGAACTTGGAGCAACCGATTATAATCGTTCATTGGAATAAAGCCCATTCCGAACCTCTGATACCACGGATTCTGCCTCTCATTTTACTGAGATATTTTATTATGTTTCCGTATCAAATTAAGTCCCGGTAATGAATTTTATTTACCACAGTTGCACGGAGCGGATAACCCCGAGACACTCCGTTGCGAGCGCAGCTCCCAGTTCCTGTGTTGGAGGCTAGTGCGTGGTACGCACTCACCTATCCGGTGGAGACGTGTGCTGCGCATTGCGAGTGGACTCGCGTTTCTCCCCCGGACTCCAAATGACAACCCCCCTTGCATCGCGGTGACGACCGCAAAGCCTCCAACAGACAGCGAGCTCTCTGCTCTCTGTTCCCTTCCTCCCTGACCTTTCTCTTGGGCGCAAACTGCCTACCTAGGTGAGTCACTACCGTGCCGACTCCCCAAGGACACCCGGGATAAGCTGGTAGTCGCGCTCGCAGAGATACGCTATCTATACTTCTTGGTGAAGTAACCAAGGAAGGATTCCGTCTTCTCCATCGGCATCAGCAA
This sequence comes from Triturus cristatus, assembly GCF_964204655.1. Classification (NCBI taxonomy): domain Eukaryota; kingdom Metazoa; phylum Chordata; class Amphibia; order Caudata; family Salamandridae; genus Triturus; species Triturus cristatus. The sequence goes on along the minus strand of NC_140592.1, from coordinate 1,166,617,487 downwards.
CCCCCGCAGATAAGTACTATAAACATTGCTACAAAACAGTACTGAATTCTTAAGTATGTTTACCAACCTGCCAAACTATGAGGAAAGTAAAAACTGGTCATTGTAAGTGTGCAAGCGGGGGGGGAGCTCAGAGAAGGGAGGTAGGTGCAGAGCGCACGTCTGATGTGTTATGTGCTTCTGTCCCACTTGCAGGGCCTCTGGGGTGGAACCTCACCAGAGATTGTATATCTAGCAAGGATCTCCCGTGCCAGAGCCTGCCAGCAGTAGATTATTTTCGTTTTGGTTCTTTTATCCCCTTTTTCCCTTCCCCCTAGAGGAGTGGTATACGTGTGGTGTTTCTTGAGCACGCATGGGTGTCACCCCTATGGGGAGAGGGTCTATTAGCAACGCATCGTTCCTGCTGTACCCGGCTGACCGGTGAGTCGAGACTCTTCCAACGTGATACACTTGTGCATGTTATGCTTCCCACACTTGGGTTTCCCACTGCTACTTTCTCTTAGTTCCCTCCATAGAATTGCCATTAATGATTCTGCTTAAATCATTGTTAATTACAGAGGACAGAAACAAAATGGCTGTGCATAAAGGAAACGGATGAGGAGACCAACATAAACACCAGACACTAACGCAAAGAAACCGCACGCCATCCACAGTTCTAGATAGCTCATTGACTTGCAGCGAAGCAAGGCCAGGATAAATGCAGTTCCAGATGGTGAAAGAACCCCTTCGACATTTAAGGGCAACAAAGCAGTCTAAATGTTGTGCACGCCTGAGCATTCCCTGCATGCATGGAGCTATTACATATTTTAATCGTGGGTGTCATGAGTGTGATGATCAATCGCCTGCTTATTATTATATCGACCTTCAATTCTAGAAGTTGAAACTAGACCTAGAACAGTGTCTCCCAAACCTCAAGAGGCGCTCCGTTCCATTGCAGCTACTGTCAGGGGCTGCTGGTGAAGGCTTGAGAGGATGCAAGGACCTCCTTGAAGGAGAGGACACGGGCAGGGAAGTATCTTTCAAACAAAACTCACACTCAGTTGTATCGCACCCTCTTCCAACCTATTTTCCCGGTCCCTGATCCAGATACAGAAAACATCAACAGGTTGGTCGTATTAAGGAGGCAATTTACTTGAATACTTAGAATAGCGGCTACTGGCTATTCTGATTGTTCCTCTGGAGAAGGGGCTATTGGCTATTCTGATTGCTCCTCTGGAGAAGGGGCTATTGGCTATTCTGATTGTTCCTCTGGAGAAGGGGCTATTGGCTATTCGGATTGCTCCTCTGGAGAAGGGGCTATTGGCTATTCTGATTGTTCCTCTGGAGAAGGGGCTATTGGCTATTCTGATTGTTCCTCTGGAGAAGGGGCTATTGGCTATTCTGATTGTTCCTCGGGGCTATTGGCTATTCTGATTGTTCCTCTGGAGAAGGGGCTATTGGCTATTCTGATTGCTCCTCTGGAGAAGGGGCTATTGGCTATTCTGATTGTTCCTCTGGAGAAGGGGCTATTGGCTATTCGGATTGCTCCTCTGGAGAAGGGGCTATTGGCTATTCTGATTGTTCCTCTGGAGAAGGGGCTATTGGCTATTCTGATTGCTCCTCTGGAGAAGGGGCTATTGGCTATTCTGATTGTTCCTCTGGAGAAGGGGCTATTGGCTATTCGGATTGCTCCTCTGGAGAAGGGGCTATTGGCTATTCTGATTGTTCCTCTGGAGAAGGGGCTATTGGCTATTCTGATTGCTCCTCTGGAGAAGGGGCTATTGGCTATTCTGATTGTTCCTCTGGAGAAGGGGCTATTGGCTATTCTGATTGCTCCTCTGGAGAAGGGGCTATTGGCTATTCTGATTGTTCCTCTGGAGAAGGGGCTATTGGCTATTCTGATTGTTCCTCTGGAGAAGGTGCTATTGGCTATTCTGATTGTTCCTCTGGAGAAGGTGCTATTGGCTATTCTGATTGTTCCTCGGGGCTATTGGCTATTCTGATTGCTCCTCTGGAGAAGGGGCTATTGGCTATTCTGATTGCTCCTCTGGAGAAGGGGCTATTGGCTATTCTGATTGCTCCTCTGGAGAAGGGGCTATTGGCTATTCTGATTGTTCCTCTGGAGAAGGGGCTATTGGCTATTCTGATTCTTCCTCTGGAGAAGGGGCTATTGGCTATTCTGATTCTTCCTCTGGAGAAGGGGCTATTGGCTATTCTGATTGTTCCTCTGGGCTATTGGCTATTCTGATTGCTCCTCTGGAGAAGGGGCTATTGGCTATTCTGATTGCTCCTCTGGAGAAGGGGCTATTGGCTATTCTGATTGCTCCTCTGGAGAAGGGGCTATTGGCTATTCGGATTGCTCCTCTGGAGAAGGGGCTATTGGCTATTCTGATTGTTCCTCTGGAGAAGGGGCTATTGGCTATTCTGATTGCTCCTCTGGAGAAGGGGCTATTGGCTATTCTGATTGCTCCTCTGGAGAAGGGGCTATTGGCTATTCTGATTCTTCCTCTGGAGAAGGGGCTATTGGCTATTCTGATTCTTCCTCTGGAGAAGGGGCGAGGGCACCCTAATCTCTCACGGGTACATTAGTAATCTGGTCCTTGTGGGCCAGCTGCTGAGCAGCTGCGGCAGCTGCATCTCCCCACTGTAGGACTGAGACTGTCCTGGTTGATGGCCTGTGGAAAGGATGCTGGTGCCTAAGCTGGTGGGTCTTCTTGCAGAACCGAGCAAGAACAGCTGTACCAATACGACTGCTCTACAAAGGGCACTTAAGACACAGTGGGAAGGAAAAGAAGGGACTGGGAGTTGAGGCTTGAACTACAAGACAGAACTTGCAGGTTCTAGAGCAGCTCCGAAGACCTGTGATGCCTCGCTGCTGTGAAACTATCCTCAGGTTTGGCAATAGCGATACTGACAAACACAGAGGAAGCATTCATTTTTCTTCACATGGTTTCCTATAAGAGCTGCTGTGCTTTGCTAAATTTAAAAAGCCTCAGATGTACTGGGACAGTTACCATTTGTCATCGCTCCTTTTGCTAGGAATGAACACATCAATGTTACTTTCTGTTCCCAAAACACTGCGGCAAATTGCAGTTGGACATGGTACTTAAGAACAGAATACAAATTGGAGACAAAATGGTGTTTTTGGAAAGCAGTTAAAACAAACGGACTTGGTCGTAGGACGTGACTTGTGGCTTTAGAAAACAGACGCTCGTGTTCATGTTTTTTGTCAGAAAGGCACAAGTTCAGAGCGTTCAAGAAACATGATGAAGGCACTCGAGTACTGAACGTCAGCTCTCCGTGGTCTGGATCCGGCACAAACAAAGCAGTCTGGGAGATCCGGCCAGAGTTGTGGCACACAGATCCGCGGGGGGGGGGGGGGGGAGTGCCAGGCATCCCATGGTGCGCCGCGGAAGAACTCGCACGACATGCAAAGACATCCCAGGCCAGAAGTGTGTCATATTAAATAAGATCAGGAGCTAAGTTTAAAGAAATAAACGTGGTTGAAAGACTATTCATCTTCAGGAATTCCAAACATTATGGTACCCTGACACTGGAGCTTTACAAACGATAGATCTTAAGTAGAATGAACCAGGACCACATGGTGAAAGAGGACACTGAGCCATAAAGGATGGTAAACTTTGATTAAGAATTTACATTTAATGTGGTCCAGTTGATGCTATAAACCTGTCTGTTTTTGTCACAAATTTTGATCTAGTAAGTGATTTTATATCGTTATATAATTGAAGACATTTTGAAGGAAACAATAGGATCTTAGACGGAGAAAAAAAGTAAATAGGAACAAATAACATAAAATGCATATCTAAGAAAACACACCCTAGGAGCTAGTTGCTCCAATCCCGTATCAAGAACTGGAGGAGTTGACCACATAAACTAACAGTGCTAATAAGGGTTGCAAAAGAAGAATGCGACAGAATAACATTTAGGGCAAATATTTCCTGCTGCTCTTTATTAATGCGTTTATTACAGAAAACAGTCTTCCATGCAGAAGATCAAAAACCTCACTCCAAAACCAGAGAACATAACAGTACAAAAAAAGGAACCCAAAAGAATAAGTCCACCAGTGCATGCCTTTAACATTCCAAAACACACCATGAGCATGCTTGTGACCAGTAGCGTAACAAAGGCCTCAGCAGCCCCCACAGTGCTGGGGGGGCGAGCTCCACGGGGGCCCCCTCAGCACAGTATACTGGCCCGAGCACTCCTTTGCAGGTCTGGAGGTAGTGTGACCAACCATCCGTAAATTTCACTGACCATCCGTAATTTGGAACTCACGTCCGTTGTCCATGGAGATCCCTTTTACAGACGCTTTTTGTCCGTAATTTTGGACATTTCAGGGAACAGCAATGTTCTCTGCATGAAGCCTCAACTCCCTGATGGGGCCACTTTGCACTCCTCCTCGGAGCTTAAGAGCAGCCCCGCTCCGCCCATTGTCATTCTGTCTGCGGCTGATTGCCACATACAGAATGACAATGGGCAGTCTGGGCTGCAAAGCATGTGGTGGGCCTCCACCAGCCTCTGGCTAAGGCAGGGCATTCTGTCAGACAGAAGAAATTTGCAAAAACGCCAATGCTGGTATATGAGAATCCAGTTCAAGAAAAGAAGCTGGTGAAAGAAGTTAAAAAGAAGGGGCTAGGGTTCTTTCACAATCTCGCCAATTTAGAACTGATGCATTTTCAATATTATATTCAAGGAAGCCATGATTGCTCCTTTTTTTATGCCACTAAGAACCATTGACAAAGCCAATAGTTCTGGCTTGTTGCAGGTGTAACTTTACTTGTTGTGTTATATATCTGGATACAATGACAGCAGGGGCAAAATACCAATCAGGCGGAACACTATACTAATCACAGCTTTTTAGCTTAGGTGTTTTAAGCCACACCCTTAATTACATCGAACACCCCCTTTGGAGAGACCCCCTAGTTTTTTCATCCCACTTAAAGCCCTGGAACCAACACCATGTCACAGTCACCTCATGGCCTGGCACTGTGCATCATGCATGACTCATGACTCAGATTGCCTATGTGCAAGGGCATAGTGAACCCTACACCCACCCACCACTTGCTTAAATAACTGCAGCAAGGGTGAAATTCTTGATGGGCCTCTTCTGTCTGCAACTTTGCAGACAAAGGCTCAGCTCAATTAATATAAAAAGGTTAGTGAGTGAGTAAGTGAAGAGATGGGTGGATGGCTGGATATATTAGTGAAAGGCTGAATGGATGAATGAAAGGGTGAATGGATGGATAATGAGAGAAAGGATGGATGGATGAGTGAGTGGAAGGATGGATGAGAGAAGGTAAAAAGATGGATATATGGGTGGAAGAGTAGATGGATGGGTAAAAGGGTGGATGGATGAGTGAAAGGATGGATGGATGAGTGAAAGGATGGATGGATGAGTGAAAGGATGGATGGATGAGTGAAAGGATGGATGGATGAGTGAAAAGGTCGATGATGGGCGAGTGTTTGGTTGGAAGGATGAATGAAATGTGGGATGAATTGATGAGTAAAAGGGTGAATGTATGGATGGATAAGTGAAAGGGTGGATGTAAGGATGGATGAGTGAGTGAAAAGGATGGACAGATGAGTGAAGGAGTGAAAGGGTGGATGGATGAGTGATAGGGTCAATGGCTGGATTCATGAGTGTATGAGCAGATGGATGGGTGGAAGGAAGGATGGCTAAGTGAAACTGTCGATGAGAGAGAAAGGGAGGATTGATGGATGACTGAAAGGGTGAATGGGTGGAAGGAAGGGTGAATGGGTGGAAGGATGAGTGAGTGGGTGGATGGATGAGTAAGTGAAAGGATTGGGTGGATGGGTGAAAGGCTAAAAGTCTAGATGAGTGAATGGATGGATGGGTGGAAGAGTGGATGGATGAGTGTACCGATGGATAGGTTGGATGGATGGATAATGGATGGATGAGTGAAAGGGTGGATGGAGGGATGGATGAGTGAAATGATGGACGCACGATGGATAGGTTTGCAAATGGTTGCATATGTTTGGATATGGATGGGCTTAATTATATACTATTGCGCGACGTCCTCTGATGTGTCTGTAAAACTTACCTTTTGTCCCGAAGGTTTTTCCTGAATTTTGACCTCCTGTCCTGAATTTTTGTCCTGAATTTTGAACTTTTATCCTGAATTTGTGCACTTACCATCCTAAATTGGCACCCATGCCAGTTGGTCACCCAATCCGGAGGGGGGCCCCTCCATGTACTTTGCAGGGGGGACGCTCAAGTTTTGTTACGCAACTGTTTGGAACACCCAAGTCACACCTGTCCATCTCTTTATAATATACATCAAATGAGAGAACCATCTCATACAATCTTAAGCCCATCTCATTTAGAAAAGGGCACCAAGGTGAGACCACCGGTTCACCATCTACATTCTTTTTATTAGCCGGCTGTTATTCTCTTTAAGCAGTTTTCATTTTCTCAATAGTGCAACCCAACATCAATGGAAGATGTTGCAGTTTTCTAGCAGTAAATAACATTAAACAATTTCTCTATTGCTGAACCCAAGGATAAAGGTAAATTTGATTTTGTTTTTCCTGAGTCAGCTCAAGTGACATGCATGATAGACATGCTCAGCAGTCATCCTATGTGCTCCAGCACATGCTCTATAGTTGTCACACAAAAAGGATGTGTGTGGCAGGACATACATCTCTTATGTTGCAAGATGTCTGGGACCATAGCACACCTCGGATCCTCATCTTTCTACTCCCTATTCATCCTGTGCATCAGCAGCAGGAATTAAATACATCACAAAAAGGCATTTGAATCGTATCTATTATGAACACTCATGCTGGACACGTGTTTGTTAAAGTGGAAGCTCGAGGCAATTCAGAATCCTCCAACGGATACCAGTGCCTAATCCCCATTTTTTTTATACCCAAATAACTATGTTTAAGATCCAGTGAAAGAATATTTTTTTTATAAGTAAGCGTTCCTTTACCGACATGTCCGAGTGTCCCCAGTGAGTAGCCCTAACTTCGATGGTTGTGCGCCGCTCCACACTGCCCCTGCATAGCACAAGAGTCTGGTGCCTCACCTCTTGCCTCGAGACCTGAAACCTTCCAGGTTCAGCCTCGCAGCCATCCTCCCTCGTGTTTTGCTTTGTTTTTGGTTTATTTTGCTGTTGGCTTGGTAATTTGGTCATTTAGTTCTTTTGGCCATTTTACGTCATTCAACTCCTCTGGTTTCAATTTGGTTGCTGGTTATTGCTCCGTAGCGCTTCTCTTTCCTGCCCTTTCCCACCATTTTTCCTCCCGCCCACTGGTTCCTGCTCCCAGCCTCCCACCTCCTCTACAGGCCCGCCCACCTCCCAGGACTACTTATTCAGACCACGCTGCAGCCGAGGAGTGGACACACGCAATGTGCGCATTGCCAACATGCCAGAGGCAACCCTGTCTGCGCCCGTCTGTGCCTGGACCGCACCCAGTGCCTTGTCTCTCCTTCCATCCATCGCTACTCAACTGCCGAGCTCCTAACCCTGGCCCCCAGAGGCCGTAGCAACAGCTGCTGCATCGCCTCCCCAAGACACATGGAAGGACTTTTTGCCTGCCACCACTGTTTGCACTTCTGGTTGACCTGCAACACCGAAACCTGCACCACGTCTACACAGCCAACCTCCAACCCTTCGGAACAGTTCCAATACATGTTCCTCAATGTTCGATCAGTCTGCAAGCACGCCTCAGAAATCTGGGACACCATCACCACTTCCACCCCGACGTGATGCTCATCACCAAGACCTGACTCACACCGTCCTCAACCCCCGACATAGTGAACGCGATGTCCCACGGCTACAAGCTGATACCACAGAGACCGCACCAACAAACACAGAGGAGGCATCGCCATCATTCACAAGAAGACCCTCCAATGCACCACTACCGATGACATCTCACCAATCAAGGAACACCTCAACTTTCAAATCTGGATCGACGCAAATGCAACCGCCAAAGGAACCCTCACCTACAGACCTCGACACCCATGCCCCAGCTTCTGCGACGCTATTTACGAAGTCATCGGCCCCTGGTAATCAACTCCAGGCACTAAATCTTCCTCAGCTACCTCAATTTCTACCTCGATGACCCCAAAGGCACCAACTCCTCCAACCTCCTGTAAAGCATGAGAAACGTTGATCTCACGCAACTGGTTACCAGCTCCCTTCACTGCGCAGGACACACCCTAGATCCCATCATTACAGCCAGCGACAGGATCAAATTCAGCCACACTACCAAACTCACCTGGACAGACCACAGCATTGTCTACTTCGCCATTGCAGGCTCACCATGCCCCATTGCCACGCCCCCTACCCCAACCCTGCTTGCCGCAGATGGAACAAAATCACCGAGACACAATGGACTGCGGCCCTCAAAACCAACAGACCCCACACCTCCAGCAACCTTGAGCTAAACGTCAAAACCTCTCTGACTGGATCTCCAACTGCGTGGACACTATCACCCCCATTGAAACGGCCAGCACCAGCAGAACCAACAAACACACCAGCTGGCTCACCCCTGAACTCCAGGCCTTCAAATGCAAGTGCAAACAACTGGAGAGGCGATGGCACTCAAGCAGAAACCCATCAGACTTCAACACCTTCAAAGCGGCCCTCAGCTTATGCCACCACTGCCTCAAGGAAGCCAAAAAGGGTGCCCTAACCATCCACATGGAGCCAAGTGCCAATCACACAAAAAAGCACTTCAACATTGTCAGAGAATTTTCATGACCTCATTACGATAAGGAGCTATAGAAGGTATGTGCCAAGCCGCCCTCCACTCAGTAATCAATATATCAAACAAGGCTAGGCACTAAAGAGGGATATGACTGGCAGCCTCCCTCGTGGTGCGTACGTGAGGGGCCCACTCATTTTTCACTTTCATTTTTCTTTAAGTACTTTTGACTTTTCTTTGTGAATGTGTTGGTTAACGGAGGGCTGTTTCTGTTTTGATATTTGAGGGTGGTAGGACTATAATTTTCTGGATAGAATACCAGTAGCAGAAGAGATACAATTATTCTCTCAAAGCTGTTTTGGGTCCTAAGCTACAATAAAAGTCATATCCCTCTTTAGTGCCTAGCCTTGTTTGATATAGAGAATTTTCATGACCATCTGCCACCAAGACTGTGATTTTCCCCTCTCCCCAACCCTCTGCGACTCCCTGGCAGACTACTTACAAGATAGTAGCAATTTTGACCCGCAGCCAACCAACCTCAGTTACCTCCGGACACACACCTACAAATCCCACAGCCACCTCACCGATTGAACTCCAGTTACCATGGCAATCACCACAGTGATCATGACCTCCATCCACTCTGGAGCACCGACAGACCCATGCCCCCACCATGCCTTCAACCTGACAGAAGGAAATCAGTAGCGCACTCACCATCATCCTCAATTCATCCATTACCGCTTCCACCTTCCCTGACTCCTGGAAACAAGCAGAGGTGAAACCCCTTCTGAAGAAGCCCTCCAGTGAGCTCAAGAACTACTGCCCCATCTCTCTGCTCCCCTTCCCGGCAAGGTCCTGTAGAAAGGGATCAACTGCCAGCTCACAGATCACCTGGAAGTAAACAACCTACTTGATGACTCCCAGTCCAGCTTCCGCTACAACCAAAGGACCGAGACTACCTTGATAGCTGCAACGAACGACATCAGATCAATCCTTAACCGTGGTGAGACAGCAGCCCTGATTTCCCTCGAGCTCTCAGAGGCTTTCGACATTATATCGCACCATACCCTCATTGCCAGACTCCACCACATCGGCATTCAAGGAAACACCCTCAAGTGGATCACTTCCTTCCTCACAGGACGCACACAGAAAATCCGCCTATCACCATTCACCTCGGAACCCAAGAGCATCATCTGTGGTGGCACGAGGATCGTCCCTCAGCCCGCACTCTTCAACACCTACATGACTCCATTCGCCGACATCGTACGCGCTTACAGACTCAACATCATCTTATATGCAGACAACAGCCAAATCATCCTCTCCCCAACGGAAGACACCACCCCCACCAGATGCAACTTCCAGAACGCCATGACCAGTGTTGCAGACTGGATGAGATCCAACTGCCTGAAACCGAACTCAGACAAGACAGAAGTTCTCATCTTCGGACGGAACACCTCCCCATGGGACGACACAGGGTGTCCAACTGCACTCTGACCATCACCCTCACCCAACCACACCCACAACCTTGGTGTCATCCTGAACACCAATCTCTCCATGACGTGCCAGGCCAATACAGTGGTCGCCTCCTGCTTCCACATCCTCTGCATGCTACGCAAGATTTTCAGGTGGATCCACATCAGCACCAGGAAAACAGTGACTCAAGCCCTCGTCACCAGCCAACTAGACTACAGAAATGCAGTATGCCGGACCCACCACCCATCTCCTCAAACGACTACAGACCATACAGAATACTGCAGTCAGACTCATCCTCGATCTCCCCAAATGGACCAATATCACCTCCCCCCCCACCTCAGAAGCCTCCACTGACTCCCCGTCCCGAAGAGATGCCAGTTCAAGCTACTGACCCTGGCCTACAAGGCTCTCCAAACGCTGGACCATCCTACATCAACCACCGCCTGACCTTTCACCAACCAAACAACCAGACAACTCAGATCCATCTCCCTCCCACACATTCTCCTCATCTGGTGGAGCTGTAGTGAAGGTTGTTCTTTCTCCTACCTCGCCGCCAAGTCCTAGAACGACATCCCACTCTACCTTCGAACCTCTCCTTCCCTCGCCGACTTTAGGAAGAGACTCAAGACCTAACTCTTTGATTGAGGCTCACGGTGCACCAGGGCTTGTATACCCGCGGGGTGATAAGCCACACTATATTAATACTGATTGATTTTAACTTTACACACCTCCAGTTACTGGGTAAATTGAGGAATTACCTTTCCCACCTTTGCTGCCAAAGCAGTATGTGCCAAACAATGCCTCTACGGAAACCCAAAAACTCATGAAAATTTGTGACTTTCAAATATCTGCCTTCAATATAGAACTGGCCAGCAGTATTTCTTCCCAGTGTGGTGTGTTCCTGCATCTTCATGCAGGCAGAATGTGAAAGCCACAGTTAACAAGCTTAAGAGAATGTCTATGGCATATACATTATTGTACGTTGTCCTCTTATTGAAGACTAAACCCATATCTTATGCACAGCCTGCCAAAGCATTGGAATCTCATCCAACTGAGCGTGGAACCAAAGTAATCCAGCCATGGTTCCCTGATTCTCACAGAAGACATGGAGCATCACAATTAGAGCGATTTGCCAGTGCCACAGCCTTCATGAAACCCTCCGGTGTGCCCTGCCCCGCCCATGATGGGTTTGATCCCATGTGATAAACTGTGGAAGGGACTTGGGGTGACATTGGGACTCAGAGTGTGGTTGGACCACAGTGAGGTCTGTCACAAGGGATATTGTCAGGTGGCTTCCGGTCTTGGTAGTGGAACCTGGGACATGACAAACAGCCAACCCATAGTTTCAATACAATGAATGCTTCTTTCAGATAGTCAATAAGTTGGTTATTCACTTGTACATTAACCCTCAATCTAGCTATTGGAAGAAAGGCATTAGGAATCCTACTGACCCACAACTTCTGTTTCATCTCTTCCGATGTTTGTTGTCGTTTCTATTTCTCCAGGCCATAATCAGGACAAAATAGTGGCTTATTTACATTGAACGTTATTTTACTTTGAATCCAAACCTCTATTGGAATACTCATCTAGTGTCTTTACCTCTGCATTCTTTCTATAATCATACGTGGCAATGACGTCATATGAAGGTTTGGGCTTGGGGTTTTGAGGATCCTGTTGACCTGGATATCCTTTAAGGTATCTGGGTTGGTCACAGTTTTAGTTCCAAGCTGTTAATACTCCGCCATCTGGGTTTACTTAAATATTTTCAAGCTTTAAAAAAAATGTAAAGCAAGGGTAGTAAATTACAGTTCCTATATTTGGAATCTCTATGATGAGCACTGTATAGATTTAAGCATATGTAGCAAATATTGCCTGACAGGGCAGAAAATTACTTAGAATTCTGGGCCAACAAGTCATTAATCATTAATCTATGAAACTATACCCCTGTTAATTGGTCTGATTTGTATCTGGATGTTTCTTGCATTGAAGTACTGATAAATATTCTAGTAGTATTGCTCACATGTAACATACCTATTGGTAACTAGCCCAACATTGACACACAACCACACTGCATGCAATGAAAATGGAAAACATGAAATTAGCAGTGGACACAGCTCTACACTGATACTTAACTTTATTCAGCTGGGGTAACAGGGTGCAGTGCATCAGTGGAGCACAGGATGATCTGCACCAAGGGTGCACAAGTTTGTTTGTGAATGGATCCTGGGTGAGAACTTCATTGGAGCACAAGATGATATCCCTCAGGACAGTACTGGTGTGTATCAGGAGAGCGCTGGGTGTTGATCATGAGAAGAGCATGGAGTGTCAAGCATCAAAAGAGCACTGGCAATTTACATTAGGGGTCACAAGCTTCCTTTTATACTTGTACAGACTGCAAAGGTTTCTATGGTTGTATTATGGGCACATGGTGCTGCAGTCTGGACACTTCCTGCCCAGACACAGGTGCTCAAGTGTGAGTGAGCATGGAAGAACGGGCTCTCAGGCACATCGCACGACTGAATGGCTGCTGATTACCCACTACTTCGCCCATTTGAGCATTCCTCAGATAAAGTGGGGGATAATTCCCTTGTGTGACATGGCATGGAATGGCAGATATTTTCAATGTACAAATTATTTATTATTTGCTAATCAAAAGGCTGGATAGAAGCTTGGTGTCATGCTCCAGCAAGGAAAGTTCTACTAGCACAATGGAGGACCACTGATTTCATTGTAGAACTCGCCAATGTATGCCACTAAATGGCCACTTAAACAGAAGATTAAGCAAAGCCTGAAAGGAGACACAAGAGAAGAGTAAATCAAAGGAACTGCATTTGAGGGCCAAAGTGCAAGACATGAGCAATTACCAAGGAATAGTAAACATGCAAAGACCCAGTCCCATGTTCCCCCATATTTCGCTTCCACAACGTTCTGGGGCTTAATAATCTATCTACTGGATTTTGTCAGTCTGGTTCTCTGAACCTTCCACTGACTTTTATTATCCCCTGACATTTTGGTTTAATGCTGTGATTTACTAAAAGATTACACTGTCCCCAAGGTTGTGTTGCTTATCCCATTCACCCTCTGAATTGGCAATGTTTTGTTTTCATTTTAAAGCATATGTTAAGCTGACCTAGATCAGAGGTCTATAACTTGATACACTCCACCGGTCTATTTTTTCTCTTATTTCAGACTCTATTTGTCCCTGCTAAGTATAGGAGTGTTTTCCTTTCCTTATTGTTCATTCCACTCATGTAAAATGGGGCAGATGTGGACAGACTTGGGAACGCTTTACAAGACAAACCCATGATATTGCGTGGCAGTTCCCACTTCCACCTGTGGTGGAGTATCGAGCTGGTTCCAGTACCCAGTAATTTACTTCTGTGATACACCTAACGTTTATATAGTACCCAAATTTTCAAACCCTTTGGATCCAGTCGAACTGGCGCTAACCGTGATTTATTTATTAGACGATTGTAACGTCATTGTATAGACTTCCCTTTCCTATGTGTGACACATTTCCATGTGTCACACATTGGAAAATTGGAATTTTATATGCGATTCCAACTTTCATTCAGTCTCTAGTCTAGCTACACACAGCATTTCCTGTGGAGAATTTGTGTTACCAGTTCTTCAAATAAGTAAAATAAGAAGTACAGAGAGAAAGTGGGCTTTGGGTCAGCACCACCCAGCCTTTGTCATGAGTTGTTCATGGTTTGACATTGCTTGGAAGGGCTTTCCATCCCAGCCATGTAATTTTAGGGATGGTTACTTTGTCCCTTTGCATGCTCATTCCAATAGGAGGTTGTTAGGGGAAGTCAATTAATCCTTGTGATAGACTTTAAATGTTACATGACATGCATCTTGTGATTAATTCAGAGTGTATTCCATGATGTATTTACATTGCTATCCCAATGATATTGTAATTGCTGATTTAGGAATTGTTTTAACAACTCCAATAACTTGTTAGATTTGCAGATTTTTCTCATCATAAAGACGTGAATAATGATGGGCTTAAAAAATGCAACAGAAGAATTGGTTCTTTGCCAAAGGTGACACTATTCAACATTTTACTTTGTATTTACTTTGTATGCCCTTTAAGTTCACAATAGAGTATAAACTTCATCTTCTGACTCCTTTTCATAAGTCTGTTCTTTGAGGGTACAGCTTGACTCTGGAAACCGTCCAGTAAAGGGGTCTGACTCACACTTCCATATCGTTCTAGCCCAGGTTAGTTGTAAGATTTCGTTTATAGAACAGCAGTGGGCAATGTGCACAAAATCTCCCAGCTTTTACTTAGGGCCACATGCATCAAGCTAAGGAATAGTGATTCCTTAATAGTGATTCTTAAAGAATCACTATTATGGAATCGCAATTCCATATGCATGTAGGTTTTGCTAAAATGTTTGCGATTCTTACACATTCCTTAATTGCGAATCGCCTAGAGGCCCATAGGAATTAATGGGCCAGCATTCGCAATTTGCAATTACCAAATAGTAAATCGCAAATTGCGGATGCAATTTCAAGGGTGCAAGGGGGCCAAAAGGCCACCCTGATGTATGCCCAACAAAGGTAAGTATGCACATGTGGTGCACACACATGCCCTAAGGGCATGAGTATGCACCACATTGCACTTTGAAAAAATGCATTTTTGTGCATTTCTCAAAGGAATTGCAAATTACCATCAACTTGAAGTTGATGGTAATTTGCAATTCCAAATTGTGAAAATGCAATTTGCGAATGCATAATGCATCGCAATTAGGGAATCGCAATTTGTGATTCCCTAGCTGCATTCACAAAATAGGTAATCGCAAAAATTGTGATTACTTGTTTTGCGAATGCCTTTGGGCTTGATGCATCACAAATAGCATTTTACCAGTAGCAAACGGGCAGATTCTGTGAATTGTCCCGTTTGCGACCGGTAAAATGCTTGATGCATGTGCCCCTAAAAGCTTCCCCTGAGATTTAATCCACAACACACTTTTACAAATGTTTCTCCCACTACTTGCTTTGTTTTGAAACTTCACAAAAGATAGCAACATTTGAAAACATGAACTTCATGAAGTTATGGAGAAAGAAATCCTGAAAGTTCACACCACTGGAGGAAACCTGCACGAGTCCTGGCAGAAACCCTGAGATTCACAAGAATACAGCTCCCAGCTAGAAACGCTTCCATGGAAGTAGATTGTCCACAAGTGCAATGGGTGAATAAACTGGAGTCTCCAAGCCCAAAAAGAGTCGTGGTCGATCTCATAGTGCAATGATTAGTGAGGACAACTGTAGTTACACTACAAATCAAATTTGACCCAATGAAGTCCTCGTTTAGTACTTAGCTACTGGGCGTGAAAGTCCCTATGCCACTGTGAATGTTCAAAACTGAGCCTGGATGAAAAAACACATTGGCTAGTGGAAACGAGCGACAGCAATCCAGTGTGTTCACCCTTTTGTGGGTTACTACAATTCAAAGTTTGACCTAGAAGCGTGCCCTCGTTGCCATGGTCTTCGTTGCTGGGCTTTGAGAATCTTTCATTGCACCTACTTTGAGGTCCTATGCTTACTTCTTGGCTACTCTTTTTGAAAATGCAATCCATCTTCTCGTCTGTAACCAAAAGATGACACTTGAGACCTTCCACTGTGATGGTGCAATGGGCTGACTGGTCCCAAAAAGGGAGTGAACAACCAATGGTCAGCTGTGATATATACTTTGTGTGGCTAACGTGCATTGAGGACAGGATGTGACCTGACAGCCAGAGCTGCCGACTTTAGAACTGGGGAGCCAGGTTTGAGTCTCAGAGTCATCGCAACATCCCATAATTCTGGGCAAATCACTTAATCGCCCGGCGCCCAACTAAAATGAATGTGTCCTTGTGTAATGTAACTGGTGCACATGTAAAGCGCTCCAATACCTTCAGGTTGAGTTTGCGCTATATAAAATTGCAACAAAGAAAAAATGGCTTGAAGTCCATAGTTAAAATATAGGCTACTCAGGTTGAAGAAGTGAGTGACAGCTAGAAGAGTAGAGTAAGAAAGTAGTAGTGCTGGGAACAGATGGTACTGAACTGGAGAGCACGACACATCAGGGATTCATACTATTTCTCTGGTGACAGCATTCTCATCATTCCCTGCACCACCCAGCTCCTGGAAGTTTATTTCTTCTACCATCTTTCTTCGTATTTTCTCTTGCTTTTTGAGGGTTCATGGGTATTTTTTCAAATTCTGACTGTGCCACACTTTCGATATCAGCAGTGGATTTTGGGACAGAGGTCCTGGGATCTCATATGTCGAGTCTGCATATTCCTTTTCAATCTACATTTCCCATGACTGCCAAGGATTGGCCAAAAGTGTCCTCCCAGACAAAGGTTCTCAGGGTGTTTTGATGCGGGAGGTGTCCATGAGGATGTGAGTGTCTGCTGCAAGTCTGTAATACCATGCAAGGATGCTCCTTTCCTAACCACCTTTCTTGCGCATACTTTTCTTAGCATTCGCACCTACTTTTCTTTGCTTCACACTAGTTAGGTTTCTTTCTTGTAGCCGGTCTGCTCTTCTAAGGTAAAAATCCTGCACAGCCCCCAAATGCAGTGACTCCCTTGCTGTATCCACTTCTGCAAACTGATTGAGCCCAAGGTGATGCCAATGGCAACAGATTTATTGAGGCTTATCTATGCCAGGGAGCCTGGGGCGAGCTGTGGAGGGACTGATGGGGATTCATGCCATGAAGTGTGGAAGTGAGCAACGTTTATGACAACAGCCATGCCACCTTTTTGTCTGTCCCAATTATTTACGCTTTGCACTTTATCATATAACCTCTATATGCATGAAAGGCTGACAAGCTGCAGTGAAGCAATGGTACATGCCTAACTGGTCCTGTAACATTACACAGCGGGCTACTCAACACTGCAACAACAACAGTGCGCAAAAGCATTCACACATTAGCCGCATTACTTCTTCTTCAGCTGTTGACAAGCAGCACCAGCAAATCTAGAGTTATACATTCTGCATAAAAATGTTTCACAGAACTCACCATATAATCAGTAAGGATTGCTACCTTTAAAAAAGTGTTTTAAAGTTATTACTTTTCTTCATTTGTATCTTTTGTTCCTACATGTGCTTTACTTGCCATCCACAAACTGGATGTGGCTTACAACAGGTAGTTATTCACAAGGTCAGTCATGTGGAAAACAGGTGTGCACTCAATAAGGTACAGTCCTGCTTATCTTCAGAAGGGCAAACAAATAGGTTATGGGAATGTCCTGTATGTCATTTACATTGTAGCAAATGTGTTTTCCTCATTGATCCTCCTAAGAAGGCAAGAATAAACCCTTGTTGGAGATGCATAATTAATCAACATTCCACTTGCCATTGAAAGGGAAGGCTCTTCTACAAAAACAACTTGTTTTTATGTAACACTTCACACCATGCGTCAGCAGTTCCAGTAAGATGTGCTGCTACTACCCAATGTAATGGTGCACACTCCACCAAACTAGGAAAGTCTGGCATCTTCATGTGTTTGCCATGCATTCTATGCATTCTCTCCTTAGTTGCTGCCCAGCCGGTGTGACTGTGAGGTAATAGGTTGCTGATATGTGCATGGTTTGAGTGTCAGTTGGAATGGGTGGGCTGAGCAGCAAGGATGCTGCTCCCGGTGGGGCCTTCCTGTTTCCTTACTGCCATCTTTACCTGTAACCTGAGAGTAAACATTATCCTGTTTCACCTATACTACTGGCTATCATGCATCTTCATTTACCACAGAAAGATGGAAGGCGAAGGTGTCCTTCCAAATCCACAGTATGCCCCAACACTAGACATACTACAGAAGTAGACATAGGGACAGACAAACCCTGGAGGCAGATCAAACATACTAACTGCAACAGTGAGAGGGTAATCTATTTGATCACTTGCCCCTGCGATTTGAGGTACGTGGGTATGACCACTAGAAAGGTCAAACTCAGGATAATGGAACACAAAAGTACCATTAGATGTCAAAGGCAGGCAACCCGCATGACCAGACACTTTGTGGAATTTAAACATAGTCCTGATGACATTAGGTGGACGATTATAGAACAACCTTTCATTCCGTCCCATATAACTGATGTGTCCACTTTCCTGTTCAGAAAGGAGCAACGCTGGGTTTTTACACTCAGAAGCGATACGACAGGGCTAAACGAGTCAATTCCTTGGACTTCGTTATAACACTGTAGGGTCCAAGCCCACTCTGCTGACATTGGGGTCTTTCCTCCTTGGCTCCTGGCCTTGGTCGAGTTTCTTGATACAACATACTAGTGTAATAAACATAACATCTTCAGGCGTATCGATTGGTACTTTAGCCAAGGAAGAGAAGTCTGGGATATTGTTATAACCCATTCCTACCCTTTTCATTGCGCCATTATTCCAATTGTACAACATTTTCACAGCTAGAGAGGCACTCCTTTGCGTGACGACCAGAGATTTACTCAGACATTTCTATAGTTACATGTCCATAATATGACTCCACGACTAGACATACACAAGAGGTTAGACGTCCACTGTAACCAAACTCAGAGTGCTATTAGAATCTCCTTCTGCTGTTAATTGCCATAATTTCAGACGCGTCTATTTTGAACGCATTTGCACCCTCATTTAACCTGGAAATGTCTTGTTCCCCTTGATAATTATTTAATTTCATGTGACACAAAATTGGAGATCAGGGTTATATTTCCCATAACGGGGACATATGGGACCGTGATTTTATTCCCTAGCGACACTTTTGTTCTAGGTATTACATAACTCAGGCTATGAGCGCGCCATATTATTGCTTAAACCACATTCCCCAACATCCTTTGCGCTTTACACGCACGTTCAGGGTACGTGCTGCGTCATCGCGCCTCTGCACGATGATTGGTTCGATGTCCGGAGCGTCATACAGATGAAGGGCAGGCTTACGAGGCTCCGGTTACGCTCGGTACAACCAGGAAGAAGGTCCGGGGTAACGACGGACAGGTAAGCCTGCTCTCTGGACATCGGTACACAATCGCTTGGTCTCTTCACTAAACTCTATCATAGAGACTGGGCCTAGAGTCACTTTTGATTGTACTTAGATGCATGCTTCGATATTCACTTTATGTCGGTAACTTCATGAGTTTTTATGTTATGGACATGCTTGCTAAAGATCCGGTTTAATCTGTTTTCCAGTACAGTAATAGCATGGTTTGTTCTATTTTGTAGTCAGTCAATACACCTTTGTCTGTATATAGGTTTTTATGTTTTTAGAGTTACACAGCTTTGTGCTTACACAGTTGAATATACCGTCTTCTGTTATATATGGCATTAGCTAGTTCTTTCTCCCCCTCTTCTTGTCTTCTAGAGCGTTGCCTCACGCCCTGAGTTGTAACCAGGAGTGTAGGTGCATCCCCGACTTTTTGCGGGTAAGAAGACCATGCAGTCTGTACGCTTGACAAATGTTTATGTATGAGACATTTGTATTAGGTTAAAGAAAATAGAGTAGATATGTTCAGCACATTCATGTATTATTATTTTGTTTTGCCTCCAGGTGATTAAGTTACATCACTACGGTGCCACATATCCACAGATAAGTAGGTACTTTGGTAGGTTGTATTGTTCCTTTTATCTCACTCATCACTCACTCACATTTTTGCAGTAGTGTTACCTTTTGGTCCTGACGAAAGCCACAGTCATTGGGTAGACACAGGTTGGCTGAAACATGTTGACCCACGAGGGCGCGGCCCTATAACGTTTGTGGACGCGTTCCCCTCACAATTTCTGCTGTTTTTAGTTTGGTGTCATTGGATACAGAATAAAATTTATTTTCCAATGATGATCAATTTTAAACCACTTTTTGATTCTACACACTGCATCTAGATTCACCACACTTATGACAGCTTTTTCAGTCTGAGATAATCCACCCTCCCAACTACAGGAATCAAAACATCCCTGAGCTCCTCCTTGTTACAGTAATCGAAGGAGTAGTAGCTCTATAACTACACCAGGTGTAGTTATGGGAGGTCCCAGATGATGAAGCATGCCACTTCGGTGGGTGATGGGACTTGGCCCTCTTTATGAGGACTTCTTTCATTTTTGAATGTGCTGACTTGTCGCTTCTTTTCTTTTGAGTGTTTGGTTTAGACCCGCAGACTCTATTTGTTGTGTTGATTCACTGCAGATGTCAGACACACAATGACATCCTCTCACCTAGAGACGGGCAGTGATAGATCAGCCATGGGCAAGGAGAGAAGCAGAAGAAACAGAAGTAAACCCTACAGCTTAACATAGGTCCCAGAAGGGATAGAACCATAATCGATTTTTGGATATAGACATAAAAGAATTTGCATAAAATGTACTTCTTGAGGAGTTATGCACCGAATGTTGACCCTATGTTGGATATTCATGACCTATAGGAAGTGATAAAGGATGTGTTGTGGTTAGGGTAGGATTCCTTTTTAGATCTGTCTAGAGACAGCATTAGCTGTGTCCAGAGCTCACGTGATCACAAAAAACAAATGATTGCAAACCTGTGCAGAGAACGAGAGGTTGGCTCCACCCCTTTGTTTTTATGAACATAAGCATTTGTTTAGGCAGGAGTTGTATATTACTCTGCTTGTGTATTAAATCTATAGGTCACGATGATAGTGAAGTTGTTGACACTGACCCAGAATCAGATGCGGACGGAAGGGGCTTTGCATGTAGTAACCCTGTGATAAATACAGTAAGCGGTTTATGCTTTGAAAAGTACAACAGAAAAGGATTTTGTGTTACAACCTATGACAAAGGCGAAAAGAAGGGGTTTTACACTGTGACCTCGGTGTCCAATACAACAGGATAGGGATGTATATAGTGTACTCTGTGAGAAGTACCATGGGAAGAGTGGACATTCTCACCTTCTTACACAAATATCATAAGGATGGGCTACTTCGGTCTGATTTTCATTGTTTACATTGTACATTTATTTTCTGTTGTGTGTAAATAAACGTATGTTTTTCTTATGTGATTTGAGAAGTTCTGCGTTTTTAGCCCACATCTCCTTCCTGTTCAAGTATTGCACTGCTCTGCTCTGCTCCTAAGAGGGGCCAGTGCTACAAGGTGCAATTGCTGCTCTGTTGTGGGTTCAGTGAGGAGGAGACTGTGGGGCTTTGCCCCACCCCTTTCTTGGTCGTACTCTCCATGGGAATTTGATTGGTTAGCAGTTGTGTTTGTCTACCTATGCAGCAGTTCGATTTTCATAATTCAGCAACAGTGTTAAAAGGACCCTCAGCCCCCCAAAGTCAGACACAGTAGCAAGGGGCTTCGGGTTCCATACAGTCATGACAAAGGTCTTCTGCTGTACACTCTGACAAATGCAACAGGGAGGGATCTCACAGCATGAGCTCTGACAATTACAAAAGGAAAGACTTACATGTTAGGAACTCTGTAGCAATTACAATTGGAAGGAGTTCTATATTGTGATCAACACCACACACTTACACTGATCCCTAGTTCAGGAAGGGCTTGAAAGGTCGGGCATTCAGTGTATACATTTCTAATTTAATGTTTAGTATTTACTTATGAATGAATTAAAGTACTTTTAAAAAGTAAACGCCCTGACTGGACACTGATTTAGTACTGCCTCACCAACAACGTGGTGATCATGTTAAGCTTTGACCAATTGCAGGTGTCCACCCAAGCTGCTGCCTCTCCATCCCAGTAGGTGATAAAGGTGGTGGGTGAGGTCTGTGGTGTGGTATTCTGGTTTATTTAGTGCACAAGAGCTCCTCAGCACATATGCAGCTTACTGATTTGACTTTGGTGAACCAGCTGGTCCTGCCGGGCTCGCTGTACGGCACGCATTCTGGTGAGGGAGGCCACTTTGCCACAGATGCACACTTCGTGGGTGTGGCGCAGGGATACAGGAGTGGTTTTATAATAAATGCATTGGGACTGACATCAGCTAGAGAGAATAACTGCCAGAAACAGAAGAACTCTATGTGAGGAAGAGGAAGACTTCCATAACAAAGGGTGAAGGTGAGCACTAAAGGGTCCACAGAGAGGGAACGGAGATACTAGTGCTTGGTGATGAGGACGGTGTATACAAGAGACAATGGAAGTGACGTGTGGTCCATACAGGAAGTTGGTAGGTGAGGGCAGCCTGCCAACACTCACTGGGGAAGGGTTCTCGAAAGTAAATAAATGGACTGCCTGGGTCATTAACGCTCCACCAACATTTAGGCAGCCTCGTTGGGGAAAAGACCACCAAAGCTCACAAGCACAGGAAAGGCTCTTCTTAGGGATTATTGCTGCAGTGTTGCATCAAAAGTAATATGTGCAGAACATTAAATAGGTACTCCAAATGGAAACAAAAGCAAAACTGTTAAAACCCTTATGACGCCAAAACCAAAATGACCTAAATTTCAACCAGTGGCGTAGCTAGACACTTTGCCGCCCGTGGTGGTCCCTGCCTGCCGCATGGAAGGGGGGGTAGCAAATCCTGCGTTTGACGCGGGTAGGCAAACGCATATAACAGTGGGGGGCCACCACCCCCAAACCGCGTGCCGCCCGGGGCTGACCACCACAGTCACACCACTCAGAGTAGAGATCTGACGCTCCTGGCAGCTTTCTCACTCACCTCACACAGTAGCAGTCACTCATTACTAACAGCAAGCATCCTCATATCCCTCAAAGACTACCACTCATACAGCACCAGGCGCGCAACGCCCATTGGGCTCACCGGGCTTCAGTCCCCCCCCCCCCCCCCCGTCATGTGTGTCAGCCCGGCTGAGACAGCCTCGCGGGCTGGCGTCCGTCTAATTGCAGCCGGACCCGAGTACTTCACAGGTCTTTAAAAGACCATTTACTCGTTAATGAGGCTTTTGTTGTGTTTTCACCCCTTCTTACAGTCACTCTGCCTATGGCTGGAAGACTTGCCCCCCCCGCCCGAAATCTTTTTCAGCCCCCCCCCCCCCGAAATTTGTCTCTAGTTGCCCGCCTGTACAGCACCAACAGACCTCTCTCAACCCTCAGAGAGCAGTAGGTTCACACCACTGATAGCACGCTCACATCCCACAAACACTACAGACAACACACTCACACTCTTCTCAGGCTAGCAGGCACATACTATATTGTAGGCACTTTCACACCCCTCACAAACTGGATCAGCTTAAAATTGAAAGAGCCTCTTCGTTGATTGGTGAGTTTTTGAGTGGTACTTTTGGATGAGAATGAAAGATGGAGTTATTGAGAGGATGCACAGATGCAAGTATGTGTGATTGAATGCACGAGGGATGCGGGACTGAGGACTTGGATGACTGCACGGAGGCTGATTGTGTGATTGCACCACCAGAAGCATTCATGCACTTTTGGACAGATGCAGCAAAGGTTTTTGCTCATTCTGTGTCTATGGGAAAATGTGTTCATGCACATGGCCCTTTGTTACAAGCCAGCCCTATTGGCTTTGATGTGGCTTGTTAGAGTTTGTTCTAAAAACCAAAACAGAACAAAAAAATCCCGGGTTGTGCAGTACAAGAGCAAATGTTGAGACAGAGGAGAATACTAAATTTAGATTTATTATGTATCTGACAGTCTACAAAATGTCAGTACTGTTAATCCTTCAATGTACAACAGATGTTTCCAAAATGTGGACCGAGTGTACAGAAATTTTTCAACTACAATTAGAAAATGCAGTGCAGATCTTAAGGTCGTGAAGAGCAAAATGTTTATTTAAAGATCTCGGTTCGACCATTTATTTAACCCATGTTCTTTGACCGAGTCAAAGCAGAAATATATAGACCTATTCCCCACTTAGAAAGGGAGTCGATGTTACTAAACCTCATGTCAATTATCTGAGAACAGATGTTGGAACAAAAAAAACAGACGGACACATGTTGGAGCTGTCTAACTGAACAATAATAAGGGTTTACACAATGATTACACGCACACATCAGTGTGACAGAGAGCTCTGAAAGCACTGCGGTCAATTTGTAATCAAAAACCGACAAAGGGGGAAAGGTTACAAAAACACTTAAGGGGGAGGTGTGGTCAAAAGAGAACATGTTTGGAAAGGTACTCTCAGGGGAGATAAAAGGGGCGGGGCGTTTGAACAACAAATAGGAATAAAGCCCCCTAATTTGGCGTGTTTAATGCACGCTAGGAGTGTGTCTTTTACCGCTGTGTAAATGTACCTAGGCGTGCCAGAACTCACAGGCAGGCAGGCAGCCCCCTGCACACCTGGAGAGCATTACTGGCCCCATCCGACATCCGAGAAGGAGAAACAAAAGTCTAAGGACTTTATCTAGAGCCTATCAGAGCCCAGCTAACAAAAGCCCTTGGTTGTTTAAGAGCTTAAGCATGCGGCACAATTCTCCCAAGAGTTGACAGCACCGATTACCACCGAGATTCTCAGGATAAACCCGGCTCATCCTGGCGAACACCGACGGTTCTCTCTGTAGGCTTTCTCCTTAAACATTAAGCAGGTATAACAGGGTTTGTGGTACAAAAGAACGGCCAGGACCTTAGCATGTTCTCTCTTGCTAATCCCCTTAAAATCACAAGTGTATTGATAATGTCTGCTTCAGACAGATGGCCTTTACACGACAGAAAACTATGGTGATAGGGGAAGACCACCAAATGTCATAATAGTCCACTAAGGTATGCATTTATATTTATCCATTTTCATTTGAGCAATTTTTTTTAAGGGGGGCTTCTCACCGAAGAGTTACGGGATGGAAGACAGGGCTATGAGCAACAAAAAGCAGTGTGCAAAATCTAACTTTTGAAAACTCACAAAACCCAGAGAAGCGATTAAGCTAAAAATAAAAATACAGTAATAGACTCATAGGAAAAAAAGAGAAAGGAAAAAAGAATATCGAGATCACGAAATAATACCCAAACACTGCAGCGGTTGATGAGACAGTCCAAATATTATAGTTCCTAAAGAAGTATTTGCTTAGTACAAACTGGTCGATATCAATAAGGATAATTTTTTTAATGTCTTTATAGGGAAATCTAGCAAGTTGGCAGATGAAGGAAATGACAACCCGCAGAGCTGACTGTGAGAAGAAATGGTTTGTCAACTTAAAATGAATGTTAGGCATTTTCAATTGACGTCATTCATTGCCACATTAAAGTCAACAGGGATCTTTACGTTTTCCACTTGAGCACGAAGTCTATATACAATAGGTAACATTAAATAAGTTAAAGCCATGGATGCAGAGTCACCAAAATGCCAGAGATTGCTGAGGGGACATCACACACCCTTTGACCTAATGACATCACAGGCAAACATGTCACAATACTGAAACTCTGATGACATCACAATAATTGCATTGTTGAAGTTGCATAGTAAATGCACAGAAATAAATCCGCAATACAGAAAAGCCTCTAATTTACATATTTATATTAGGATGTAAGTTGCTGGAATGGTCTTGGAAAGTTCTGAGGCATAATGCTTGTGAGTATGTGAACTGAGTAAGCCAGACCTATTCTAGGAGGGCTGGGGAGGTCGCACGCAGAAAGAAACAACTCTTAAAAAAGGGGTCAAATAGTGCATTTTAAGGCACAATCTTCAAATAAATTTGCTAAAAAGCCATGGGCTCTGAAAGCGCACTCATTAAAATATTCAAATACTTTTATGGTGTGTCACCCCATTGAAACCTGATGCTGCCCATGACTTGACCTCGTTCTTCTAAAAATGGGCTATTGTTGCCTTCATATGTCAAAAATTACCTTCTTTGGGCATGGATGGGCATCTTCTCATTGGTGCCCCTGTATGCCAAGGGTTCCCCCTTATACCAAAAAATACATAAAATACACCAATGCCAGAATGTTGCCATTAATTTGTCATAAGGGTCACTTATGATAAATGGAAATGACCTCAGTGCGTATGGTGCAACTTTGTGTCAAGGTTACAACACTCATATGCCAGGGTGTCCATGTTTATGTCAAAAAGTACCTCCAATGGTGCTGGCACAAGCAGGGCCGGACTTGGAACCAAAACCAGCCCTGGCATAGTGCTCATCGGCCCTCAGGAGGGGGGTGGGGGAGGCGGGTTCATGGGGGTGCTGCCGAGCTATTTGCCTGAGCCGGTTTCGGCCGATTTTGTTACAGCGGCCGATATTGCAGCAATGCTGCAAAAATGGCCCTGTAACAAAATCGGCCCCCAGGGGCCCAAAACCGGCCCCCAACCCTGGCGGCCCACCACGATAGTCCGGCCCTGGGCACCAACATTTTGCCACAGGAGCCCAATATTCCAAAAATTACTTCTAGTAGGCCAGTACTAGTATTTTACCATGGATGCCCCGTACGCGAAGCATTACCTCAAGTGTGCCAGTTCCAGTATTTTATCAGAGGCATCTTTCATGCTAAGGATTGCCTCTGGTATGCCAATGCCAGTGCTTCACAATGAGTGTCTCTATAAGATAAGATTGCCTTCAGTATGCCAGGGCGAATGGCAGACTCACAAGCATAATACCTCATTATCAATGTGCACTTACATTCACTCACACTCTCTAACATATATCATAAGAGAATTATAATAGTATATTTTTCACTATTTGCCTAATAACAAATGGGTAGAAAATAAAGATTGCAGAGCTGCCTATGTGTTCCACGCACTGAGTTTGCCACCTCTAATGTGTGGGATCTCATAGGCAATGCCTACACAACTTCTAACCATCACACTGCTACAAATGTGACAATTACGACTCTTCGAGGCCGCCAAAGCTTTAAGAATGGCTTTGGTGGCAGCCATTAGTTATTTTTAACGTATATTGAACTAACAAACAACTGTTTTTCTGCTCATCTTTAAATTACAGAAACTGCGCCACCATGTGGCAGCTGTCATAAGTGCATGTCCTGGCAATTAAGTGCCAGTTATTAAGTGCATGTGCTGAGCACCGGAAACCACTGGCTCAAATTAAGCACTGTGTAAAATATTCCTGGTGAAATCCGATAGACCGCTCACCATACCCGACTGAAAGCATGTACCTATTTAACAGAAATGCAGTTATTAGGGGAGTGTAACACTCAAACAAGCCCCCCCAAGCTACACCCCTGTCTTTAGCTGACTCAAAGCTAACCAGATCTCCTCGATTGGAGGTTGGGGTCTTTCTTCTGTACATTTCGATCACTTGGGTCATTCCATTCCATTGCATAGTATCCAGTTTGTATTTCTGGTCATGCTCTCAAGGTTCCTATTTAATCCTATGTTTGTACATGTGTGTGTTCGAAATGTTTGATGCTCTTTTAGGTCTCAGTTGTGCTATACTCTTGTAACTCAAACATATGATAGAAAGAATATGAGCAGTATGAGAAGGTTGGGAGCATGGAGTCCCACTGGCTATAACTGAAGTGTCACCCTATAGACAACTGCCAAGAAATGCATAAATGTAACTAGTGACTCAGGCTGTCAGACTTCAAAGCCCTCACACTTACGAATTAACATTTAAATGGTAAACGCATTCGATAAGTATTTTAAAAAGTGTGGCTTACGGGCACATACAGATAAAGCCAGTGCAAAAACTGGACCAGGACTTTATCTATTCTCCACTCCAAGAATGAGGCATTGAAATCTAGAATGGGAACCTGAAGAAAGGGGACTCTTTGGATGTTTCTGATGAAAGATATACATTACTGGGGGTTAGATACAGTTTTGGTTTGTTGGTTTATGCTTTTTACACAGATTTAATTAAATGTAAAGATTGATTAAAATGAAACAAAACTACAAATGCAAAAAACGAACTGAATTTACAGACTAGGACTGACTAAACATCTCTTGCCTGACATGGTACAAATTCAGAACTCTGTTTAATATGTGGGTTTCCGTGGTACATTAAATGCAATTACGCAGCAGGCATTAGATAAGAGGAGGCAAATTGGCAACATGCTTAAGATAGACTGGCCTACATTGAAGCACAGTTAGGTGGCCGTAGGTGGTCTAACTAACAAATAGAGAAACTGAAATACATATGAATTGAGGGGATGAGAACAAAAACAGCAAGAGTATTTAACAAAAGGAAAAATGTGGTTAGTAGTGGAATAAGAGAGAAGGAGAGAAAGCTGCTGCAATTCATGCTAAGGTGAGCAAAAGAAATAAACAAAGGAAACATATACGCTGAATCTCATAAAGACTAAATGTATTCCACTAAAATAATTTAAAAATTAATTTTACAGCTAAAGAAGACCCAAAGCATCAAACAATTGCCTTCGAAATGATAGAAAGTAAAATTATATTAGTCACATTACTCCATTACAAGTTCCAACAACACTATATTTTACTTTAATCAAAACTACTAAAACACAACATACAAGTCTACAAACTGCAGTAGGTACATACATACAAACTCATATTTCAAAACACTAAAGACAGAACAACAAGAAGGTTAATGTGCAGAAGCACCCAAAATCCCATTTTAATAATAATCCTTGAAATGATTTCCAAACAATATCCCTCTTTAATAAGGACTCCTTTAGAAAAATATGTACTGCTTGAATAACACCAGGGTTCCCAGCATTATCAAGTCGAGTGCATCCAATCTAGATTAAAGAAAAGAATATACTGCCTTTTGGGATTGTGGCTGCGCAGTCGTGTGAATACAATAGATGAAAAGGCCTTATGTATATTCAGTTGGCATCACTTGAATGGTGTTGCTCTTGCACGTATTAGAACGTTGGAATGTTGGACGCGCCATTGAAGACCATGGAATGCTCCGGGCTTCTAATGGCGGGTAGAAGCCCGGAGCATCAACGTTCCAATGTTTGCCTTTGTTTACAGCTGTTGCTGTGAACAAAGGCCTCACGGACAAGGTTTGTGATTTTTTACATATAATTTGCTCCTTAAAATATATTATACATGCAATTACCTTAAATCTTATTATATATTTCATGAATAAAAACATGACAAAAATAAAGGTAAAGAGGATTCAAGGTTGATCTGGTTGGCTGTAGGACAAAAGCTAAAAAAAAAAAAATGAAATTCACAAGTTAAAATACTATCTTATCCTTATCTCCCACCCAGCCCAGTACTACCTACTACCAGCCATACTCACTGAACCTTAACTCACAACCCTATCATCACACGAGATGTGAATGGAAGACAGACTATGCTCATGTGTGTAAGAGGTTGTATGTTTGAGGGCCTACGCAGGTGAAGAGACCATGAATTGAAATGTGATTGCTATTTCTTTGTTTTGGTAGTCATTGTTATATGGAGATAGCAGACATTGTGTACATGATTGTTTGACTTGCTGCTATTGTTTTACTGTACATTAGCACATGCTCCTTATATACCATTGTATAATAACACCAGGGGGATTTCATTGAGTAGTTCAGTTACGTTTTGCTGAAATTTTGGATTCCAATCAGGAATAAATGTTGTAGAAGCAAGCACTAATACTGGGTACTGTAATATGGCATCATATGTGTAAAAACTGTTTGGTTATAGAGCGTGTGGTGGCGGAAGTTAAGGTTAAGTGACAATTGTTTTGGTGGGATTCAAGGTTAATGCGGAGATTTACCGAATGAATTTCAAGTCTTTTTATCTTTTATACGTTAGCATTTGACGACACTCTTAACTAGAGTTTTATCATTGAAATTAAATTGTCTTAGATAAATGTACATCTTTTATTGTTGCCAAATATAGTGCAACTTTTTTTGGCCCATAATGATGTTCATTGACATATATGTTGTTACTGGCAATCTATAAGAAAATAAAAGATATAGCTCAGTTAAGAGTGTTGATAACGGTATGTTTTGCATTTTTCTTTGACCACAAATATGTAGGTACTGCGGAGAGGCATGAACACAGCAGCCAGAATCGTTCTCGTCCTCCCAGACAGACAGACATCACTCCACCTCAGGAAACTCCACTGACTACCAGTTGCGAGAGATGCTAGTTCAAGCTGCTCACCCACACTTACAAGGCACTACCCAATGAAGGACCGGTGTACCTCAACAAATGACCAAACTTCGTTCCAGATCCCTCTCCCTAGCAGCTGCCCAACGCATCTGCCGGGCAAACAGCGGAGGCCGCTCCTTCCCCACCTGGCAGTCACAACCTGGAACACCCTACCACTGCACCGGAGAGCCTCCCCATCGCTGCAGCAGTTTAGCAAGGAACTCAAGACCTTGTTGTTCAACCAGTAGTAAAAGGCAGCGTGATCCCAAAGTGCCTCGAGACCCTCACGGGTGAAGCAGCTGCGCCCTACTAATCCTTATCGATTGATGCGGACAGTGCTTTAAATGGGCCGGTACTCACCGGTACGGAGTACCGGCACTTTTTTATTTTCTCCCCTGGAGTACCTGGACCTTTCCTCGGGAAAAGAGAGTACTGGTACTCATAACAGCCCGGTTTTGATGTGGTTCGTGCTGCGTTACATCCTTGGTTGGTCTTTCTGCACGGCCTACAATGGGTTAAAGCGCCTTTCAAACCAAGCTAAAGCCTGGCCTGCGATGGTTCAAAAGCGCCAGCAGAGCAGCTCGCCTTCAGTAGAACACAGAGCTGCGTGTGCGTCTCTGGGGTGAAAGGTCGAGTATCGCTGCAGGGTCCCTTTTTTAGAGGGGGTCTGAAAGTGACAAAAAAAACCTGATTGGCGCGAGCGTGGGCCACATTGTTCAAGGACACAGCTTGTTAGTATGCCCATTATTTTAATCGCGCGCAAATCTTCGCCCATCAACAATTTAAATGAGAGCGATTTGCATGAAACAAAATCCCGGCCCTCTAGATTACATCAATGCATTCATGCTTTTTTTTAAAAAAACTGCAGCACTAGCACTGATTCGTCAGTGTTCCATTTATTGGAAAACATAGCCCCGCCCCTTGCCCCGCCACAAACTCCGCCCCAATCCTCTACTTTTTTTTGTGAGTACCTGCACTTATTTTTTTCCATTTAAAGCACTGGATGCGGACACTACTCTCTCTCGTACTTCAGAATGTAACTGACACTAGCGCTTGGTGTTCACCTGCTTCCAATCTGCCTTGTGCTCAGTCTAATCAGAGGTGTGCAATACTCCACAGAGCAGCAAATTGAAGTAGGAAGTCGATGTGTTGCTTTGGCAGTATTAGAATTTTTGAGTGCCAATATCTTACATAGTCAGCGCGACTGCATTAGTGCAGTACATTTATAGTACAGCTCCATGCGCTGCGTTATTTAGCCAAAAAGAATCTATCCGATGCATGACAAGTCACAAACATAATGTCTTGCCTAATCAAGAGCGCGTCCATTGTTTTGTCAGTTGAAATCACTGCACTCACTGCGACTTGAAAAGAGACAGTCGACAAACAAACATAGGAGATTGTAATTTTTGTATTACAACACGAACTGGCGGCGTTCCATACTTTATCTACTACAGTCTGAGCCGCGCCCTGAGAAAAGACTCTGGAGCCTGGTCACGTGGTGCGGGCCAGGGAGGCTACGTGCAGAACGAAGGGCGCAAGATGGCCGAAGGCGTGCGTGACTGCGTGCGTGCCGAAAAACTGAAGCGGTTCCAACATCCAAGTGGGGTTATGCTCTGAATGGAAAAGTAAAGGTTGTGTGTGCTTGAACCAGTTCAGACACTTGCAAATGCAAATCAGTTCTGCTGTTTACTGTAATTCGCCTTTAATTCAACCCAGAGTTCAATGGTTTCCTGGCATTTCAAACACTAACAAGCATTAGCAAAACCATTCGCTCTCGCTTTAAAGTCATAACACTTGCAACCCTGGGCATGAACAAACCTGCGCATACTGTTTGTGCTGGGCCTCCTTTTTTTGTTCCTCATTTTCTATTCCCCGAGCTTGCTGTGCAGCACAAACACTGTAACCTAAAGACAAATAGCAATGCAGCAATGCAAGCGTAAGTAATAAAGGGGAATAAAAAACAGGACACAGACGTAAGAGGCAAAGAAAGACAGTTTGCACAGAGACATGACACAAATAGTTTAAAAAATGTTTGCGCATGTCTATGTTTGAAAGTGTTAGTCATCTAAAGGCAGACAGACTTCTTGGCTTTTGCAGTACTAGTTGTGAATGTCTGAGTTCTCTAAATCTGACCACTTCTGTCTCCGCTTTAGCATGGGGAGAGTAGGTGATAGTGAAGATTTCGAAGAGAATGAAGTAGTCTCGTTAATCCAATATAGGCGGGTACAGTTTTGTATGTGGTTTTTCTTTGTATAATTCAGGTCCAAAGTACACTCTTTTTATGAGTAGGATCCGTGCAATGCTGTAGTAGGTTATGGTCCGACTGGAAGGAAGAGAGGAAGGATGAGTGATGGTATGTCCTTTTGTTTGTGGAGACGAACTATCCCAGGAAAATCTGATCCCAAAAAGATGAGCTGATCAAACCTGATATCCAGGAAACCATCAATACACCTCTTTACCGCCAGGCGGTGGTATACGATGTTCATTCTCAGTGATTTGGGAGTTGTATTTGGAATTTTCACAGTGATTCATCAGAATGAGGCAGAGTTTATTAAGTTAATCAGATTGTATTTAAATGCCTCCTTGTGTTTAATGGTGATCCCACCTTTTTCTGCTCTATCAAGCTGGGGGATGCTGTATCTTAACGGAAGGTGATGATATGGAAACTGGAAAAAACCAAGATTCCCCAAGCGTAAATCACAGTCTTCGGTGAAGGCAGACTTGGAAGTTGCATTAAAGACTGCAAACCTATAGTTCAAGAGAGCAGCTTTGCGGTGGTGTATAGGGGTGGGTCAGTGGGTTGTGAGTGTGTGATTCTACTGGGGTTGCCTGGACATGCTGAGCTTTAATTCTCTTCAAAATGTCTACCACTGGAGATTTCAGTAACGGGATGTGTTATGACTTCCACGATCACAGAGTATTTGAGTTTGTGGGCTGTTTAAGGGGTGGTGTGCGTGGAGGAATGCATCAAATTATGTAGTTTGGTGTGTTTTTAGTTCTTTGGGAATAAGTGCGGTGCATGAGTCATAACAAAACATTCAGGACAATAATTTCCAATGAACCAGAATCCAGTGTAAAATTGTCAATGCACACGTATTACAGTCAGGTCCTGGAAGCATTCCTGAGCTTCCACAGTCCTACAAGAGATTCCACTCTTGCCGCATCTTGTACGAACTGCAAGCATGCATGTCGCACATATGGCATGCTTATTTTGTGTGCTGTGAGCAACCACACACACAAATGCCAACTAAAGGTTGCACACTGATAACTAGGGCAAGATAACCCCGTCCCAAACAGCTTGTGTGACGGTTCACTCAGTAAAGAGACCAGCTACTGATCTAAAATAGAGGCAACCACTGCCCATGGATAAAAGAACAACTGAGTATGCTGCTTCTGCGGTCCTGGGTTTATCCACCATGACTCTAGCCCATCACTCTGTGCTGCGCTTCCTTCTGTGTAGGGCTTTAGTGATGGTTTGTTCAGCTGCCCATCCTCATCACCACATGAGAAGATCTAAGACTTGATGAAGTAGCAAAAGATTTTTTTTGAAGCACACAAATACAGAGGAAGCAGACATCCAATACACTGGGTTTTCCTATGCACTGTAACCTCATCTCTTGGTCTCTCCAACTTGCACATTCATTTCGGCCATCGCACCCAGCACATACAACATTGACAAATTGTTGATACAAAACAAAAGAACATAAGCAATATGCATTGTAATCTGACCATTTCAGAGTAAAGAACCCAGGGATCTCACCCACTCTCCCTCACAACACATCCCGGTGCTGTAAGTACTCCTCCAAGGGAAGCTCTTTAGAGGAAACCCTCTTCATTACTATCAACACGTAGAGTTCTACTGGACCATGCGCTTGTCTTTAGACCTCTAGAAAAGACCAAGCCCTATATGTTTGCCTCTGCACTCATGTGCTTAGCTTAAAATGAGACACCTTTAGCCACGCCGATGAGAGCCTAGCCTTATATGTTTGGAATAACTGGGTTTATAATGTTATTAATAGTGCACAAAAATACTAATCGACTTTAGTGGTTAAAGCCCCCTAGTGGTAATTGTGCAATCTTTTAAAGAAATTAATATTCGCATTTCTCTTCGTTTACCTCAACCGACCTTTGTGCAGTGTAAACCAGGTGTGCACAACAGGCCCACAATCCTTTGTGTTACTGAAACATTTACCATGAATTAAGATTATATGATTGGGCGATGGCTCAGATTTAAATCATTTTTGGATTTTAATTTAGCTGTGCAACAAAGTTTCACATTATATACTGGGTGAGGGGGAAGAGGGTAGACAAGAACTATTGGTGAGAGGATGTGGCATATGGCTAGAGTTGTCGACTTTGGAACTGGGGAACCGGGTTGAGTCCCAGCGTCAGCTCAATATCCTGTGATTCTGGGCAAATCACTTAATGTCTTCATGCCTAAAAAATATAATGTAACTGGTGCCCGTGTAAACAGCTCGGATACCTTCAGGTTCGGTTCACACTATGTAAAACAGGCAAAAAAAAAAAACATACTTCACTCAACTAACTACCATGCCTTTCCGCTGACTCAGATGGATGTTGAGAAATCTAAGCTATAGGTTAGCGTAGTTCTCACTCTATATCACAGGCTAAATTGCAAAACAGGAAACCAATCTGGTTTGCTGTGACCCACAGTGGAAGGAATTATTGCTCACTGTGGAATGCATGTCTTTCTTTAATGGAGAGTTCTATGTAGCTCTAGCTAGGCCCGAAGGTATCAGAGCGCTTTGCAGCAGTAAATGTTCACAACAAAGATAACAAGTCTATAGAGAGCATCTGAGTCATAGCACTTTATATCAACTAAAGTCTACTGTAACCATTCGCCGTTCTGCACTTTGCCCCAGCAAACACCTAACCCTGCCTTTGATTTGGTTTTGCAAGAGAACGCGCTTCACATAGTGCAATTTAAAAGTGCGATTTGGTTTTTTTTTCATAATGACTAGGATCCTTGCCCCAAATGGTGGAAAATGACTCCATGAGCTTGGACCTATCCGTGTAAAAATACCATGCAATGGCCATTAATGAATAGACATTCAAAAATATACGTATTACATTCCCAAGCAGAGGCAGACTGGTTGATGGGAGAGTTTATAGGGACATAAGCAAGCCTGCTGAATTTGCAAAGGGGGAGGAGGGGGCAGTTCATGTTATGCACCTGCACCGGAAGCATTTGAAGGAGACGCGGCTCTAGACGGAGGGCGTGCAGGACTCCAATACACCTGGCGGCGGAGTCCTTTTGTCGCAGAAGTAGCCAAATTAGTAAACTAACCTCCTATCTCCTCCCCATGTATCAGCTGCAGAGCACCCAATTACCAAGGTTTCGCTTATTAAGGTAGGCTTCTTGGAATGTGTCTGTCACTTTTGCTTTTAGTATGGACTCGTAGCCCTAACACGAAAAGAAATGAGTAATGTGTGACCCTTTAGCCATAAAAATACTAGAACAGGCTCTCCTGGGAGATGGCAGACAGCGCCGGAGATGTTTGCCTGTACACAGCCACATTCCTCACTGAACAGGGTACTAAGTGGGCAGGTAGAAAGGGGGCTGGGTCCATGGGGGTTGGGTAATGGCCATCACCAATTAGAACACAATAGTCCATAGGTATCATGTGTCTGACAAGATAAACCTGAGTGCCTCCTCTGTATGCATCACCCTCTTCTCAAGACAACAAGATCACACAATGCTTTCTGGCAGCGCTGTAAGATAACACTTGCCTTTGTTTTGGTTTCAGTTGACATGCATAGGGATGTCACCAGCAAATCAGCATGGCGGCTCAGCAGATGGAACCGATAGGGTGGAAACAGCAGAGCGCATTTCTCAAAAGTTCCTGTCATCACTCATTCCATCAGCACTATTTGTGCAAATGGGAGCCGCAAGCAACTGAATATAACTAAATCCAACCGCAAAGCATCTAAACTACGGTCACTCGTGATCTACTCAAGATGTAGGCAGTGAAGATGGTTTACGGCACACAGACTTGCGAAGAACATTTGAACTGGCTTGTGCCGAATGTGTCCAACGATTTAATAGAAGAGCATTTTATACATGGCCCCTATCCCCAAAGTGTACTCCTGTCGTGCACACATGGAGCTGTGTGTGCGCAAGTTAAGTTGATCCACATAGAAAAAAACATCCCAAAGTATGTGCAGGGGCAAAGGCCAGGGGTGTGTGTGGTGAAAAAGCAGACACTTGTAGACAGATGGAGCTTGCACCCACCCTGTCATGGTGCAGGGAAGGGAGCAACAGACAAGAGCACATGTGCCCCCGTGCATGATGTACAGCCCCACACACAAGGCTTCTGCAGAGCATAAACCTGGGCCTCCATTATTTCCTTACTAGCCCTCAAGTTAATGTCCATCCAGGCAATCCACCCCAAAGTGTTATGTGCACACCTAGTAGTGTGCAGTGCATGGAGGCATGGGCCGCACAGCACTTTTGAGTAATCACCCCCCCTAAAACAAGAGTTTTATTTGTACTTTTATAAGCCTAAACCTTGTAGACTGGTTTTTCACATAACTACTGCTATAAATACATTGCAGTAAGATCCCATTAGGGCACTTAATGTTAATCCACCCCAATTAAAACACCCATGTTCTATTCTTGAATACAAATGCATCATAGGTTGGGGACTTGGCTTGTGTATACCTGATGTGTATTGCTCTTTAGGGTGTGACTTTGACATACGGTTTATTAACTAAAACTGCAAAAAATAAATTGCTAAAAGGGGGTGTGCTTTAATGCAGAAATACACGATGGCTGTTAGCCGGTTATGTATTTTCAAAATGTCAGTTAGTGGATAGTGTTATTTTGACTGAAAAAAGAACATTAATATTCCATATGTAGGCTGTTGAGGAGTAGGGGCTGTGCCAACACTTCGATGGAACTAGCATCCAGAGGAGAGGGACTCTCATACCTGGATACAGGTCGCAGCAGAAGCACCTGTGGTCTGCCAATGAGGGACCCGGGTTGGCCGGCCTCCCTATGCGGGGGTCATACCTACCGTGACGGATTACTAGGGCGAGGGAAGAATATTTCCTGAGGACCACTAGGTGCTTTTCCTGAGAACCACTGCACTTATTTTAGCGCTTCAAAGCCTTGTCATTCGCGCCACAATGTCCCAAAAGGAAAAGAAACCATGGGGAGTAAGAAACTAAAAGCTGGCTCTTTTGGAACTGAATGATTTACAAACGAGGTCTTGGATATATAACCGCACTTATTATTGTCTCGGGAGATTATTTACATATGGTGCGAAGATCAAGAGAAACAAGACCCCATGGTTTCTCAATATGTGAAAATGAATTTCACATCAAAACTTTGTAAGATTGGTTTGATCCGCACACATTTAAAAGTACAAAAATCAATTCCACCAAATGAGATTATTCACACGTTTCTTTATGCTTTTTCTTCACAAGTAGCCAACGTGTTTCGTCCTATTAAAGGACTTCTTTAGGGGTCTTCAGTATTCCGTTACGCTACAAGATTATTCTCTCTTCTCGGTGGAAAGAAATGGAAGGAGGGCTGTATGCCCGTTATATGCTGCGGAAGGTCAACATTGACAAATATACAGTTTTAAAGGAATATGCCATACAATACCAGCTTTATCCAGGATCTACTATAAAAATATACAGAAAGAGCACCTTAAGTCTACCCACCCTGAGAAGAGAGAATAATCTTACAGCGTAACGGAATACTGAAGAGCCCTGAAGAAGTCCTTTAATAGGACGAAACGCGTTGGCTACTTGTGAAGAAAAAGCATAAAGAATAAAGAAACGTGTGAATAATCTCATTTGGTGGAATTGATTTTTGTACTTTTAAATGTGTGCGGATCAAACCAATCTTGCACTCTTTTTGAACTGAGGCCTGTGTCCCGCTACACAGTTGAGAAGAATGGTGCTGGGAACTCAGACAATGTGGAGCCAGCTGGCCAGCTAACTTCTCGAGAGGGTCACTGCTGAGGTCTACAATGCAACATTAACAACTATCAAATAATTGTATTTAGTCAAAACTGCCTTCACCATAAGGGGTAACGGAGGAGATAGAAGGTGGAACATCTCAGAGAAGAAAGTGGAACATTTAGACTAGCATGTTCTTGATTTGGAAAAAGAAATAGGCCCCAACAGTGCCAGGGCCGGAAACCACAACCACTTAGATTGTGCAATTGCCTCAATGACTCTGATGAAAGCTAAAATTGAGTCCCCTGAAAGTTTTGTTTGGGCCCAGTTTCCCAGGCTCCTGGATCCACCTCCTTCTCCCACTGAAAACCTGAACATGGTAAGAGAGATACAAGGCTTCTTACAAGCAGAGGTTGAAGGAGCTTCCAAGGAACTCCATTGGAAGTCATTAGGGCAACAAAACTCCGGATTAAGGGCCGAACCATGTGCGAGACCTTGTATGGACACAGTACTAATGGAAGACCCCAATGCCACACAGAGGGAAGCCACAACAGAACCAGCTTTGAGGAAAACTGATGGATGGTGGAAGTGCGCATCATTCCAGTCGTTATAAAGATAACATTACAGACCAAAAAACTATAATCCATTGCAACAGAGATGATAGCCAGAAGGTGGGAGATGTCTCCTTTGTTTTTGGTGAGCCTGAGGACATATGTTGAAGAAAAGTTATGCAATTTTAGTCAACCCGAGGCTGCCTGTGGTTTTCTGAAACCCCATCTAGAAGGGTATGAGGATAAAGAGTTCTGAAGGGTCCTTTGTGGACTTCTTCCTTGATTAAGTTCTTCCAGCATCATAGGATGAGCAGTGGCAGAGTTGGAATTAAGACAAAAGATGTATGGGCAAAGAGTTAGGCTTAACAATCTTCAATTCAGAGAGATTTCCTTCTTTTACTCTTTCTTTTGCGCTCTCCCTTCCCCTAGCTTTGTGCGGTATTCCGGTACTGAAGGAAGTGACCCATTAAGGGCCACCGGGTCTATTTACGATCACTTATTAGCCGATCAGACAGTAGAGAATATGAAAAATAGTTTATTAGTAACTTGCACTGCAGTGGAGTCCAGTCAGATCAGCACCCATAGATATCTGTCGAGGGGACTGGTTCCCCGAGCCATGGTATGCATATTCATTCTTCTGACAACCCCCAACCACGCCCCCAATGGAAAGTTACTGGCCTATGCCGTACGTGAACAAAGAAGGCATAGAAGGATGGGCTGCCACCTGCACAATGGGTACGCATCATCACCATCTCAAGGTTGCCTTGCGGAGCCTGGCTCGTAACGTGGGAGTAGGTCTACAAGGGGGAATTAGCATGCAGAGACAGAGCAGTATTTCATGAGAACAACTAAGACTCAACCTTGGAGAAGTAAAACATTGCGGCTGCTTTCTGCAGAGGTAGACAGAATTGTCAGACATTTAGTTTCGATCATGATACAAAATGGCAGCTAAATATAAAATGGCGCCGCAAATGCTAACCTAAACGTATACTGTAACTTGAACATGTCCACATCGAGCATTGTGGTTTTTGCCAATCATAGCTTTCTAAATGCTAACATATAATGTGAAACGAGCCCACATGAGTACATAATTTGCCAAAATCTAAAAGTACCTGCACTTCTCTTGTGAATTCTATATTATGAGGACTCAAGTAGAGTCAGGGTACTACACGTAATGAGGATTTGGGTGTCCTTAATATGGCTCTCTGTAATATAGCCGGCCACCTCTGTAACCTATTTTCTCTAACATTAAGGACCTGTCCACTGAGTCTCCCATCCCACTACTTTGGTCAGACTATCTTGCTGTACCCATTGCCATCAAGACCTCGCTTACTCCGCTAGTAAGGCCATCTAAACCTGCAACAAAGCATAGGAATTGGTCTAAACTTGCTGTTCCCACCTTGAACTCACAACTCCTAAGCACCAAACCGACTTTCGAGTTAAGAGTTAATACAAATCAGGGGTTAGTAGATAGCTGGTTCTCTAGCGCTCTGGAGACTATTCTTCCGATCTCATCTACCCACTCAACTAGATCTCTCCCCAGCGCTGTGGTTCAACAAATCTCTTGGCTGGAGAAAAAATGTTGCAAGGTCCTGGAAAGACTATTGAGAAAGTCTTACAATGAGGATTCAAAAAATAGGTATAGAACAGTGATACAAATTATCATGAACTTTTCAGAATAACATGTGCCCTTTTTTACTCTGCTAAAAGCGCAATTTCCTAGAACTGTCCTAAGACACACTTCAATGTAGTAAAAGAACTGTCAGACCCCTGTAAATTTTTCCAGCACCCTTACTTTCTCAGCCTCAGTGCAAGGAGCTTGCCTCTTTTTACCAAAAAGGTGGCAGATCACCATCTTCATTCAAACAAGAATCTCAAGCAT
The DNA here is from genome assembly GCF_964204655.1 of Triturus cristatus. Classification (NCBI taxonomy): domain Eukaryota; kingdom Metazoa; phylum Chordata; class Amphibia; order Caudata; family Salamandridae; genus Triturus; species Triturus cristatus. The sequence continues at coordinate 1,166,577,133 of NC_140592.1, read as the reverse complement.
GGAACACAGTCCACTGATTCTTCTGTCGTTAACTATACCCTAAACCATTCGCCACAAGAAAGTAATGACTACACATACTGCTCAGATCAGATTGTGAGTTTGAAATTGTGGCCTCTTTTGGATACTGTGACTTTTATGATAATATCACAGTCAAATACCTCGGTCTCTCTTCTGGATCCCTTACCACTCTCTAAGCTTTGTCTTCTGGACCCGGAGGTACTACAGGTGGAGATGAATCTTCTTAACGCTTTTTTACTGGAGGGCCTTGTGCCACAGAGCTCGAAGCGTGCTATGGTTCTTCCACTCAAAAAACCGAACCTGGATCTGACTAATTGGCCAAACGTCCGACCAATTTCCCTGCTGCCTAATTTCTACAAGGTTTTAGAAAAGCAAGTGAATGTCCTACTCACAACACAGGTGGAGGCCCTAACTATTCTTCATCCCTCGCAGGTGGGCTTTAGGGCCAGGCGTGGTACCAAATCCAACCTCCTTGGAGTCAAAGATCATCTCAGATGACTCCTGGATGGGAGTGAAACTGTTGCGCTCATTTTCATAGATCTTAGTGCGGCATTTGACACTGTATCCCCTTACATCTTGCTCGAAACACTGTCAGCTTTGGGTTTTTTACGGTACATCCTTTGCCTGGATAACTTCATTTCTAAGGGATCAGACTTTTCAAGTCTTTTCGGCCAATGGCAGATCGGAGACGTGGGCTTTGACTTCCAGAGTTCCACAGGGCTCAGTGCTTAGACCTATGTTGTTTAACATCCATGTCCACCCTCTGGAGGACGTAGTGGAGAGTTGTGGTTTGACTCGATTCTCTTACGCAAAAGACACCCAAATTATCTTCTGCTTGTCATCTGCACAGAATCGTGGACTGTGAGAAGTTGTCCTGGTATATGCTGTCCATCAATTAAAGTGTAACTGCAACAAATGATGGACGGAATGCTGAATGATTCAAACATTCTCCCCCAGTCAGGAGATCTGGGTTAAATCCATTGTTCTTTTGCCCACTACTCGACCCCAGTTTGGCAGTTCGGTCCGGACTGCTCCCATGAGGCACAGGGTCAAGACTGATTTGCAAATGGCTGGGTCCAAACTGAGGTGGGGTAGTGGGCAAAAGAACGATGGATTTAACCTGGATCTCTTGACTGGGAAGAATGTTTGAATCATTCAGCATTCCATCCATTATTTGTTGCAGTTAATCTTTTTGCCCTCTTTGGGATGGGTATGCCTAGACATTGGTGCCTTGCTCACTGTGCACTGGATTCAAGCTAGCCTGGTTGACGAAGGGTGACATACCCTGAAACCTGTCCCAGGATGCTTGTTTCCGATCCAGGGAGAATCTGGTTTGGCAGTTCGGGCTGGACTGTTCCCATGAGGCACAGGGTCAAGACTGATTTGCATATGGCTGGGTCGAAACTGGGGTGGCGTAGTAGGCAAAAGAACAATGGATTTAACCCAGATCTCTTGACTGGGGGAGAATGTATGAATCATTCAGCATTCCATCCTCATATGTTGCAGTTACACTAATTAAAGTGGGCACCCTGTATAAGTCCAAAAAATCCTTATGGTGATTTAAGAGGTCAAAGATAACCTTAGAAAGCTATCCAAGTGGTAGCTGTGGAGAGAAGCCTTCAGGCTTAGTCTTGAAGGAATGTTAAACAGCTTCTTTTACCAGAATGCAGCCTTATGGTATTGGTTAAATGAAAGGAGAACCACAAAGTAGTTATAAAAATATGTATTTATTTATATAACACACTAAGTATGACACAGTATCTTTCTAGACAAAGATACTCAAAGCGCACAATACTGCAGCACAGAAACATTAGTAAATAGCGCTAAGACACAGTGGGCTCCAGAGGAGACCAATCCATATACTAAAATAGTGGTGTAAGAACCAAGACTCAAGTCAAGCCAGTGTCTAGAGGATGTAGTATCGCTGGGACCCCAAGGAACCACCCAAGGTGAGTAAGTAGGGACCCCACGGAGGACGGGTGCAGTGTGGGAACACGACCATGGGCGCCATTCAATTCTATGGCAGAGTCGCGGTTGCAGTAGTAAAGTTTAAGGACCTTATGAGAGGACTTCGAAGAAACCTTGTGGAGCTTAGGAGGTTGGCGAGCCACCTCACCCGTGGATACTGTTGTGCCCGAGTTACCTATCCCAGGGAAGCCGGGTGCATAGGTCTGAAGTGGCGTCAGAAACTGCCGTTGATCTCTATGGAGGACTTGGTAGAAGAGCCACTGCTGGGAAAAAGAAAAGTGTCCGTCGGAATGCAAAGGTGGATTCTTGATGAAGAGTACCTGAAAGCAGAGGGAACAGAGTCTGGGTCACTCAGGAGTGACCAGAGGCTCGGTAGACAAATGCCTACCAATGACGGGTGCTTCAGGTGCATTGAGGGGGTTCTTGACTGTGCAGCCACCAAGACCAATAGACGTCGAGGACAACCAGGAGCCGGATATGAGTTGTCCCATGAAAGATGCGGAGTGCTGAGGGGTTGGTGTCCAGCAGGAGCACCAACAAGCCTTGGCAGTGGCAACCCACAAAGAAGGTCAAGCAAGGTTACTGTTCGGACCAGCAAGGTCCAGGAGACTCACCAAATACACGGGAGGCAGGGCAAGCCCAGAGCAACCAGAGGAGCCCAAGAAAAGGAGTGTTGACCCTCAAGAGGACTCTCAAGCCGGAGGCACAGGAGTCGCAAGGGCAACTCTAGCAGTTTCACAAAGCAGCAGCCCACTGAGCACTCGGTGCGAGGAGGCTGGAGTTCTTTGTAGGAAATGGTGCCAGAGGTTGGGGCTACTCGGAACACAGTGCACTTGTTTTGGAAACGCCAACAAGCATATGTACTTGCAAAAGTATGCGGTGCACAGGGGTATGGGTATTGTAGCCCCCACAAGGGATTCTGACCTCAAACTTGGTGAGAGGACAGCTTGGACCTCAACAGACTTGGAAACTCGCCTCCTGTGTTGCTGGAGACTTCAGAGTCCGTAGTAGCTCAGGAGCAGCAGACCGGCCAATCGTGATGTGGTGCTTGGGGTTGCAGGGGAGTGACACCTTCACTCCAAGGGAGATATCTTCAGTTGTCCTTGATACTACGCAGGTCCTACACGGAGCCAGTATGATGCACAGGCACCGACAAAGCTTTGGACAGAGTGGGAGACGAGGTCTAGCCCAAATGAAGTCCAGCGACAGCTAGAGTGTCGAAACGGTCGAAGTTCAGGGGTTTCTGGTTCAGAATCTTGTCCATGTCGCATCTTGGGTCCTACAGCCAGGTAAGCCCTTATGTAGCGACGGGAGAGGGTTGGACGGATTCAGAGGACCCTCCCAGAGGAGCGTCTGGACAGTGGGGGTGGGGGGGGTTACTCCCATGTCCTTTGTCCAGTTTCGCGACAGAGCAGGAGTCAACAGCTCCCAGGACTGGTTTGAACTGGACTATGCACAGGGACACCAAATGTGCCCCTCATGCAGACTTTCGGTTGCTGGCAAGAGCACCCACCCAGGCCTAATAAACTAACTCCTGTCTGGGAGGTGGTCACACCTCCCTGTGACAGGATGCCTATTGTTCTGCCTTCCCCTGCTCGAGCTTGGCTCAGCAGCAGGAGGGCAGAAATGTGTCTCGGTCAGCAGCAACCATTTTGGGCTGCCCGAAAATAGAAGGCTGGTACCGGGTATGATTCCACAATGTTTAACACCAAACACGATAGGGTTACTTTCAGATGTTTTAGAGTTGGTCATCACGCGGTTGGATAATGCCACTCTATATGTCGAAAATGGCTGCAGCACTAACAACCCGGGTGAACGGACTCCGTAGGCTTCAGGGGTGTAATGCTCATTCAGTGGCACCCTCTCATTTAGAACCAAGCACCCTGCCTTCAGGATTGTCAAGGCCTGCTATAGGGTTTCATAGGTTTTAAGTGTAGTGACCCTTAGATATAATAAACCTATATCTTAAGTGGTGCATGCACCGACTTGCACAGGCTGCAATGGCAGGCCTGTTGTTCCATTTTGCATGATGGGTGGCATAATACATGCTTCAGCCCATGGGAGACCTCTGGGGTACCTATGCCCTGGGTACATGGGTACCATATACTAGGGAGTGACAAGGGTACCCCAGTATCCAATGTGGAGTGTACCCAAGTACATAACAGGTTGTGGGAGAAAGCAGATAGACTGGGGTCCTGATTAGCAGGAACCTAGTCAGACTAGTCAAAAACTGTATAACATAAAGCAAAAAGTGGGGGTAACCATAAGAAGCGGATCCTACTTTCCTACATGGACCATCTGAACTTAACCTGTGTTTGAAGGGAATCTCCATTTGGATGAATAACAACTCCCTTAAGCTTAATGGTGATAAGACGGAGGTCATGATCTTGGGTAAGAGTCAACAACTCTGGGGCCCACAACATTGGCCTGATTCCTTAGGCCCTCTCCTGGACTCAATCGATCAGCATTCGTATAGCGCACTCTGTCATCCCTAGGGGTATCTGGGCGCTGTGTTTCTGTCGAAGAGCTAGGTCTTGAGTCTCTTTCTGAAGTCCACCAGCGAGGGGGCCGAACGGAGCTGGAGGGGGAGGTCATTCCAGGTCTTGGCTGTGATGTGGGAGAAGTGGCCGCCGTATGCAACTTAGACTGGTTAAATATCTGGTAAATACACCCCTGCACCTGTCCTAACGGTGGTTCACTACACGTCCTTTCATAGCTTAGCCACCTATATAACACCGTGAGTGACTGGAGTGCACCATAGAACACCCCAGCTCACACCTTGGCCCTCACAATTATCCTGCACCACAAAGTGGTATAAAAAGTAATTAAAGCGTGTCGGTAAAATGCAGCCATGGCGTTCTATTTGTATCGTTTAGGAATTACTCGAGGGATTGCAACTGCATTTTAAAAATTTGGAAACATTCCTACAATTCAATCGAGCAAAAAGAAAACATACTGTAAACCACAGGGATGAAAATATGCAAGTGACCCATGAGCAGGTTCACATTAAAGAGCTGGATTTCTACATTGGCTGCCAAGAGCAGAGTACAGCAAGCTGTTATGGCTTTACCTAGCAACCACATTTTCCATTTATTTTATGACTGTTTCTTTTTAGGATCAGAATATAAAGATGCTTTTTAGGTCTCGCCTGAGCCAGAACATGCGCTGCTCTGGCGAGACATTTAGTAGCTGGGTTTTAAAAGTGCTACCCACAGGCTTTTGCCGGCCACCAGCTTGCTGTTACGCGCACAAACGCGTGCGACGTGCACAGCTGCCATCTGGCTTTCTGTAATGGCTCATTAAGCCTTACAGTGCGCGCGTGAATCCCCTCCCATACCCCCTCCCTTCTCCCACTCCCTCCTCGTCAGCTTCATTTTCCTTTCACTTTCGTGACCTTACACATGCAGTATTTTATAAGTGTAGCAGCCGGTGAGTTTGCTTGCCACTCCATTTTTGTGTGTTTTTTTATTTTATTCTCTTTCTCTCATGCTGCATGTATGGCTTATGATATGCTCCAGTAATAGGACCTTTTGTGATAATCAGGTTTCCTTTCTACTCGAAGGCAAGTGCAGATTAACATGCCCCTTGGGTGATGCACTTTTCTAATTTTTCTTTTACGTCATCCCACACGGTTGGTGATATCTCCTCCGCCGTTTCATCTACACGGCCGCCTCTCGCCCTGTATTTTCTCGCTACATTTTCGCCATTCCAATATGGCGGGCTCACAGCTCATACCGCTGCCACTAGCTTTGCCGCACAGGTTGCTAAAACACGGGCCCAAACACATTGCTCCCTTGAGAGCGGTGATTGATTGCACTTTTGTTAATGGGAGACGGTTTTCGGTCTTTAAATATAAGCCCCAGCATGCGAATTGTTTCTTATGGGGACGCTGACAGACAGACTTCTGGAAAGGATAAGGACACAGATGTTTTTTGTTTCTTCGTTTAGGGCATAGGTCTTCAAACTGCGGGGCGCGCCCCCCTGGGGGGGCGCAGCATCCCTCCAGGGGGGGCGCGCACTTCACCTTCTATTGTTGCTTTCAGGCGCCAGTCCTGCATCTCAGCCTGGGCGCTGCAGCTCCAGCTGCTGGGGGCTCGGCTGAGAGTGTCTGGAGTCACAGGTCTTTAAAGGCCAGAGGCGCAACTATTTCGGAGGTGGTGGGGAGTGGAAGGGGGGTTAATTCTTCCAGCAATAGGAAGAGTGGAGATTCAGGGGCTCTAAGAAGGGGAGGTAAAAAAATAAATCCTCATTAACGCGTAAATGGCCTTTTAAAGACCTGTGAAGTACTCGGGTGCGGCTGGCAGCTCCAAAACTGTCTGTGTGCCCGGAAGCTGTCTCACACTACGGGTGGGTTTGGGGGCCAGAGGGGTGCGGGCGCTGAAGCCCTTTGAGCCCTATGGGCGTTGTGCACCTGATGTGAAGGCAATTGTACTTCTTCAATTCCAAGGATTCTATTCCCCTACTTTTTTATTCTGAAAATGCGTCCCAGGATAAGAAATCACCATCGCCTTTAAATAAAGCTCAGCCTTTCCTGGCGTTCGAGGACGGGCGGCAGAGAAGTAACAGGACTCTGTCTTTTCTTTCTTGCTCAGAGAAGAAAAATACAGTGTCCACTTCTGCTCTGCCGCTTCAGCTGCCCCCCCCACACTCTTTCATTCTCCCCTCTCTTTCTGTCTAGCAGTTCTTCTCTTACTGAAAACATGACTTCAAGATGGGGTTCTCACTCTCTTTCCTCTCCTTTCTTTTATTTGCTCCCCCGTGAAATGGATCCAAAAAAGAAAATCATTTTTGCTGGATATGTCGTATTTTAATTCCAAAGTGCCGCATCTGGAATAAAAGTTTAAAAATATGAAAAATAACTAAATAAAGTAAGACAGAGTGGTAGCAAACTGTCCAGATTGATTTTATTCACACCCAAGCACATTAGCGCCACTTTTACAGAGTTTGCCAGTGAAGTGCTATTTTTGTTTTCTAGTCTTTGTTTTCCCTGGGCTTGCAACTAGTGCACCGATCCTGGAGGTACTGCAAAGTGCGGATTGGAAAACAAAATGTGTACTGCGGCTCTGCGTCCAGGGATGTGATCTTTTTACCCTACTGCTTACGTTTTGTAAGGATTTAAGCAATGGACATTGAAATGGGTTCATTCAGGGCCCTGTATTCTTGTCTTTAACTTTTGAGGCAAAAGAACTCACTGATTTCTGAATAGTGAGTGTAAAAGCGTTAAGGTAACCATGCTGTTCCTGCTTAAATTTCACATGGCTTGCTAAAGTTTGCATTCCCTATGAGTGTTTGCTTTTTCCAGGATGTTGTTACTTTTTTTGTAGGCTGCATATTGCTCTTGTCTATTGCGTCATTTAAATTGAGCCTCATCCAGGTGTTTATAGTTGGCAGCAATTGGGTTGTAGTTGAAGGCATTGTGAGTTTTTCTCAGTGGGGCAGTATGGTGTTCAGTGGGGGAGAGGATGTGGCACTATGGCCAGAGCTGCTGAATTTGGAACTGGGGAACCAGGTTCAGCCTTAATAACCAGTCCACCAGACGACTCTCCAGAGGGAGCACAATCCCTTGCTAGACCTTAGAAGGCTTCACAAGACCTTAGAAGCGCGGATGTCTTAGCACCAGCAGGTGGACCCTAGCAGTGGCAAGTCTGGGTTAACCTTCAAGGTTTCTCCACCACAATCCATACTGAAGTTCACCTCCAGTCTTGCGGGTAGGCCTATGAAGCAGCAAAGCCAAGAACAACAGTGACGCTGTCACTGAGGTCACAGGACCCTAGAGAAGGGCCAACTCTAGGGCAGTGCAAACGGTGTGACCGGGCGCTGACTTTGGGTGGAGGCATTATGTTTGCAAGTATATTAAGGTTTTAAAAGTGCTTGCTGCCTCCTTCCTGGCCTCCAGCAATTTTCGGCAATAATAAAAATGACATGATGACTCTGGTGTTTAATGTTCTTCCTAGAGAGAGATCAGAGTTTTGTCTAGTGGAATTTTTGACTCTTGGATAGGTAGCACAGAGGGTTAATGTGCCTGCTGCAAAGAACATGTACCATGCAGATCACAAAGTGCACATAATGTAAATAGGTCAGTGGGCTACTGCTTTTGTCAGAGAAATCCTTTTGTTGCTTGCAGTTTATAAGTTAAAATCCTAACATAGAACAGTGCGCTATTAACTGTCATCTAAGAGCTGCATACACACTGCGATATAAATTAGAGCATTGTCTTTTTCCCCCCAGTCTTTGCTTATCCCAATGTTGCAAAAAGTGTTCTTTTGGACAGAAATCAATTCTGATTATTAAAGAGAACCCCCAACCACGGTATTACGTTTTAAATTCTTAGCTTGTGTTTCTCCAGACCAATCACTATTAACCTATATGGCCTACTAGTATGGTGTCATGTGACTCCTACAACTTGTAGTCCTTAGTCTTATGTAACATTTTCTATACAGTGATTTACACACATATTGATTGTCTGAGTAATTTGTGGGATGTAAACTGCTCTGACACCCTACACTGGTATGAGCGGCACTGTAAATCAAATTAAATGCAACAGAGAGAGTGTGGTTATGGAGACTTGAGGGGCACTGTTAAAGGGTGGTAGTGAGGGAATCCATGACAGATGTGGTCATTAAGGGGGCAATTAAAAACATTAATGCACAGGGCACCACCAGTGCAAAGGCCGGCCCTGCCCTTGAGTCCAGTCTGCCTCACCCATAGGTACCTCCATTGGCCTTGTTTCAGCAGTAGTAGCTGCAACTCACCAGGGATTGGCAATGCAGGATTTGCACGCACACCAAACTAAGTTCACAAACTTCACAGTCTCTCTGCTACATTCACAAGCACTTTTAACATGTACTGCTTGCTGTGGGGCCACTGGAATTAATTATGCAGCAAAGGAGGACAAAATTATGCCGCAGTGTTGACTAAATTATGCATTTAAAAAAAGGCTGCCGCGTAATGCAATATATTTTCTGACACTTTATTATTTTGACATGTGTACACATGCTAACAGTCTTTGGAAAGATGTTGCCTTATTAGTACCAGTGTAACATTCAAATGCAACAGTGAGAAAGGTGATCAGTCAACCTTTGCAACAAGGCATCTACTCCGCAGCAAAACAAGTCACATTTTTTTATTAACTTTTGATATATTTGAGCTATAAACAATTTATTAGTTTAAATGGTCAGATCATGCAGCAGATCTTGCATTATGAGGCAAATATGGCAGAGCCATAATTATATAGAAAACATTTGCAAACAAGGATATTTTGCCATTTATGTTTGAACTGCTGTTGTGGAAAAAGGGAGAAGTGCTGATGACAAACTCCATGGCTCGGCGACAAATAGCTTGTGCTTCCACATTTTCTCGTATTTGGGACATTCTGTGATTAGAAGCATATCTCACTTTGTGAATGTGTTTTAATGTCAATAACTCATTCTAACCTTAAATAATCATGTGTATCCATTGGTTGATTAAACTGGGCAGTGAAATTCCAAACAAATATTAAAAATTGGGATGTTTGCGCATTCTGGCCACACCTCCGGCTCCGCCCACTGATTCAATCCTTGGGTTAGTCTCGCCCTCTGATTCTCCGCCCACAGTTCCCCTACTTTTTTACCCCCACTTCGACCACTGCAGAAGCCCCTTTATGGGCGGTACCCCTTCTCTGGTCAAAATACACCACTGGGCCCAGCAGCTACCTCATCCCTCTGGTCTTCACAACTGCAATTTGTCAACAGAGTATGCCTTTGTTCCGTATTTCTCTTAACTCTGGCCCACACTTTGGGGACCCGCCTGCACCCACAGGGTGTGTCCGAACTGTGACCCTTTGCAAGTCAAAACTGGTCAGACAGGAGGTCCTGTATGTTTTTTTAAGGCCTTTGACATGGCTGCCGCCACCAATTCAGGTACTATCAATTCACACATGATAAAACCCGTGTCCATAACATATCTTACTGTGGTGTCCTGCCTCACGTACCCATGCTCTTCAGCTATGTCTGTGTGGAGGTGAGTGTTGAAACATTGCAGGGAGGGCAGAGATTGAAATGGGACAGCTCACAGGAGAGACTGCCCACAGGAGCTCTCCTCGATCCATGTGACATCTAAATCCGGAAGCGTGGCTTTCTGCTGCAACATGTGCTGAAGCGATCAGTGTTAGGATCAGCCCTGGCTGGGAGTCTTTGCCCCCCCACCCCATCTAAGTTCAGGTCTAGTTGCGCCCCATGTTGCTTCCCATGTCGGAAGTACGTTTCACTGCAAGGAGTTTACAACGGCTGTAACCTTCCTGAAGATTCCATTGTCTGGCAGGTAAGAGTGAAGAGCTTTTTGTATTATTTTTTTAAAGCCTCGCTCCATTCCCCTTCGTCCCAATACTAGTGGGAACGTTGGATGTTTCAAGGAGGAGCGGATTTGGCATTAATGCCATAGGTGCTGACTTTGGTTCTGGGGACCTGGGTTCGAGTCCTGGTCCTGGTATCGGCTCAACATCTTGTGATCCTGGGCAAAATCACCAGTGACTTATGAAAAATGAATTTGACCTTGATTAAAGTCATTGGTGCTTGTTTAACATGTTCCAATCCCTAGAGCGGAGTCCACAAGCCGAATATAACAAATATTGTCAAGTATGCCTACCATCTGTCGTCGCTTCTTTTTATAAACAAAATTTAAATGTTTTCTTGTGCAGTTATTTCTGAAGCTTTGTGAGGCGATCTTCTTTATAAGCCAACTATGCGAACAAATTGACTCTTGATGCTGCTAGAGAATAAAGATGTATATATCCTTTTGAATCACTTATATCACATGTGTATGATGTAAATGTCCCCTAGGCCTTCTTGGAAAACTGTGGCTGGCCTCCTACTGACATGGCAACACCTGGCCATACTCCACATAATCATGGATTTTTTAATTGTGTCAGAAAGCATGTTTTGTGGAACTTCTTTTTCTAATATCTTGTATAGGGGCAAGGATGTGGCGCAACAGCCAGAGCTGAAGACTGTGGAGTTGGGGAGCCAGGTTCAATTCTTGATGTCTGCTCAACATCCTGTGATTCTGGGCAAATCACTAAATCTCCCTGTGCTTACAAAAAATGAATGTGTGCTTGTGTAATGTAAAAGATGCTCCTGCAAAGCGCTCCAATACCTTTGGGTCATGTTCACGCTATATAAAACTGAAAAAAATATATTACAACATTTTTTGAGCACTCCCGTTTCGAGGCACTGCTCAAGACTGGAAGTGGGGCACAACCTAAGAATGGCAGAAGCAAGAATCCATCCACACATTGTCTCTGTGGAGAAAAACATGCACACCCACACCTGAGTTTTGGGAGTGTTTTTGCTAATCTATCCTAAATTTTGTGTTTTATGTGAAAAATAAAGCACCAATGAAATTTTTTGTGCTAATTGTTTTCTTTTCATTTGAACTTTAGAATAAGCACATGTACTACAAAAACATCAGTTTACTAAACACTCTTACTTTATTTAATATTATTTGCCCTATACAAACTGGGCTCTGCAGAAGTGAAGGGCCATCAATGATGCAGAGTACCAGCTTCCAGAACTTTTTTATCAGGTGGTGGTGGGGGGGGTGTCGACGTGTAAAAAGGTTTAGATGGGGGGGGCTCGGCCAACAAAAGTTTGAAGACCTCTGGTTTAGGGCGTAACAAAAGCCTTTAATTGCTACTGGGTTGAAGATATGATTCATGTTTTATTCGCATGTTACAGAGACATGTAAAGTGTCATATTTAGTATTGCTCTCGTAATGGTTGTTTTTGCTTAGGTACAGGCAGGGCATGTTTAAACACTCACATTGCCACTAGGGGAGCGGAGTGTTTTAACTAGTTGGCAGAGTCGTGCATGTATATCTACTGGCATGTTATAACTCAACCATCTCTTACTGTGCACAGACTACAGGGGTGCTATTGTGGTCTTTACACACACTATTACCAATACGTGTACATTGCATTTTTATCATACTCGCATGGTTAGGGGGCTTACAGAGTGTTTGTTGCTGTGAGCCCTATGCATAGTTGTCTTCCCTTGTATAATGGTTGTTACCAGTCATTCAGGTACTTATATAATGATTATATTCTGAGTCTCAGCCAGCAAGGCATCCTCTCGAATCAGGTCCTTGAGAACAGCCTGGCTGGTGGCAGCACCCTTGGATATGTCACACCATATAATTGGAAATACTGGCAACAACACTCCAAATTACTTCCATGGGGAGACAAAGGGCGGCATTCCTGGACTGCACTCAATCGATTCTGGCGAATGTTTGCGCCCAAATGTTCTGTACCCCAGTCCATTTAAACGTTTTGGAGTGGAATTTCTAGATGTTGTCCATATATCGAAGTTGCATGTGGGAATGAAAGAAACCAATCCTTTCCCACCCAAAAAAAATTCTGGAAAACCACAGCATCACTCAGTACCACCACAGCATCACTATGTGCTACCACAGCATCACTCTGCAGTGCCACAGCATCAATCAGCATCACCACAGCACTAGTCAGCACCACCACAGCATCTCTAAGGGCCACCACAGCATCACTAAGGGCCAGCACAGGATCTCTCAACGCCACCAAAACATCAGTCAGCACCACCACAGCGTCACTCAGCACCACCACAGCATCACTCAGCATCACTCAGCATCACCACAGCCTCACTCAGGACCACCACAGCATCACTCAGGACCACCACAGCATCACTCAGGACCACCACAGCATCACTCAGGGCCACCACAGGATCACTCACCTTCACCACAGGATCACTCACCTTCACCACAGCATCACTCGGGGCCAACACAGCATCACTCAGGGCCACCACAGCATCACTCAGGGCTACCACAGCATCACTATGCGCTACCACAGCATCACTATGCGCTACCACAACATCACTATGCGCTATCAAAGCATCACTCTGCAGCAACACAGCATCAGTCAGTGCCACCACAGCATCAGTCAGCGCCACCACAGCATCAGTCAGCGCCACCACAGCATCACTCAGGGCCAGCACAGCATCACTCAGGGCCAGCACAGCATCACTCAGGGCCAGCACAGCATCACTCAGGGCCAGCACAGCATCACTCAGGGCCAGCACAGCATCACTCAACGACACCACAGCATCACTCAACGACACCACAGCATCACTCAGTGCTTCTTACACTTTTTAATTACAACTTCTCAGCATGCTGCACAGCAGACACACTTCGCTACAGCACAGGTTAGAAACATTGGCAAAGTCAATAGCTCTACCCAAACACTTATAAGGCCCCCCAATGCATAGCCAATAGGTCTCGCCTTTGGGACATTATAAGTGTTGAGTTATCCAGCACAATATCCTTCATTAAACAACATCAAGTGTTGCATGGCTAATCACTTATAAGGTCCCAAAAGCGAGACCTATTGGCTATGCAAATGCTTGTTTTAATTTTGTTACCCGTTTATATAAACCATATCAACAATAGTGGATTATTTACTAACAAATACCAAGGCCGTCATTATAGGTTATCTGAACTTTGGTGCAAAGTTACCGGGGAATGGACTTTAAATTACTGACTGGTATTTTCACACCAAAGTCCAGCCATTACTAGTTATTACCCAGAATAACAGCGCTGACCTGAAATAACCAGGTGCTTTACCATCACATTTTACCAACTATTAAAAACACCAAAAACAAGAAAAAAATACACTCACTGACATTTTCTGCCTACACTAAGAAGGCGAAAAGTGTCAGTGGCCTTGCCAACGGTTATGGAGAGCAGATGTTCAGGGCACAATAGTGTCCGTTTGGGAGGAGGCACTGCCCACTCCCCCCAGACTGCTGCAGGGGACAGGAAGAGGCGAGGCAACGCGGCCGCCCACAGCCCATGCCCTGTAGCACTTGTGACAAGTCCAGTGTCTCTGGGTCAGGAATGATAAGATCTAGAGTTTTTGGACTCGATAATTCCAGGCTAGAACACGCTTGGAACTGCGACCTGGGGTATTTTACCCAGTTATGTTGTGTTTCTATGTTGTGTCCCTGCGCGGACACCGTAGCATTGCTCTATGTTTGTCCTAGCTGATATTCTGTATCACACTCAGTGAATAGAATAGAATCTTTATTGCTCAGTTAATTAAAACCATTGCAGTTGTTGACATATAAAAACCATAAGTTAAATACAATTGGTGATTAAAAGAGAAAATGACAAATATATATTTACAACAAGATTAGCTTCGAATAATTAAAAAAAAGGAAAGAGTAATTATGATGACTAAAATAAAAAGGAAAGTCAATTTGTTTTGCGCCTGAGTGTTGGCCATGCTATGGTATTTATTGCTGGGTCTGTTGGGTCATGGCAGTCCCCTGCAGTGTTGTTGTGTCCTATTTTTACCATTCGGATATCAGGCCATTACCCATATCAAGTCAAATGATTCCTTATCAATTTTGGGTTTCACTTCGTTAGTATGCGTCGGCCTGTTTTCGCCCTCTATCATTCTTGTTTCTTTTCTGCTTTGTCCAAGAATTTGACGACGTGGCTTGCTAATTGAATGTTCGTTCCATCCAAGCAGGCCTTTACTGCCTGCCGGCATGTTCTTATGCCCAGCCTGTTGAAGTGCTTTTTTAGAAGGGATCTGCGCTCTGCGTCCAGACCTTTACAGGTACATAATAGATGCAGGATGTCTTCCTTTGAGTTCCCACAAACTCGGCAGTTGATAGTTTCTTTAGGTCTTAACCATGGGGGAAGATGGTTTTGTACTGGAAGTTGGCCCAGCCGTAGACGTAGGAACTTCTCCTTTGTACGCCTAGTAAACCCGACTCCTAGGTAGCTTTGGCAGTGGCTGGTTGTATAGCTTTGGATAACTGTCCAGCCATGGGCCCGGGTTGCTAGGCTTGCTTTGTCTTCGATTAACGACAAGGATCTAACTGATTTGTTAACCGATTGTTTAAAGGTGTTATGAGATCCGCTGCTCATCCAGGCTTCTTGAAGACTCAAAGAATTTAAGGAGTGGTTAAGATGTAGCGCAGCCGCGCTCTTGCTCTTACTTTCCATCTCTTTCCATAGGTGGTGATTTAGGGTTGTAGGTTCCCCTCTCTGTATCTTGTGCCAACTTTTGGCATAGGCACCCATTCGCTCTAGAGTTTGATTTCTCAGGCCAAATTCCAGCCTAATTTGTGCCTGGGAGGTGTGGTTGGGCAGACTGAAGATTATTCTCATGGCCTTCGCTATTGTGCTATTCAATTTGGTTGGCGTCCCTTCCTCGGAGGCATTCGCTTCCGTAGGTCAGGGCCGATGTTAGTTTTGCCTGTAGCACTTGAAGCAGAGGTGTAAAGCTTCGGCCGACTGCTTTTATTTTGAGGTTCCTTAGTGCAATCCCTACGCTAGTGCCCCTCCGTTTTATTGCTTCCTTTTGCTGGTTGAATGAGCCCTTTCTATCAAAGATTACCCCCAGGTACCTATACTCCTCTACAGTCTCCAGTGTAGACCCTCCCATGTGCCAGTGAAATCCTGCTGATGGCCTTTTTGCGTTAATCCTCATTGTTTTGGTTTTTGAAAGGTTGATAGTGAGGTTATTGTCTATCGAGTACTTAACCCCTTCCCCGCTCATGACGGAACCGCTCCGTCATGAGCCACGGTTGCCGTGTGCTCATGACGGAGCGGTTCCGTCATGCCGCAACCGTTGGCGGCCGCTCCGCCCACGCGGCGCTGTTTCCCCGCCTGTGCGGGGGGACAATGCAACTGGGCGGAGTCATGACGTAACCACTCCGTCATGAGCACAGCGCCACCGCGCTGCCCCCCCACACCCCCCAGCGCTGCGGCGGAATTCCCGCCGCAGCAAAGGGGTTAAACGTAGTGCTGATCAGATGTTGTAGCCCTATCGGTGTTCTGCTTATTAGGACAATGTCGTCAGCATACATTAGGTTGGAAATAGTGAGGCCACCTAGGCTAGGGGCATGAGAGTTAGTTTCGTCCAGCAGCTGTGCCAGGTCGGACATAAAAATGTTGAAAAGTGTTGGAGCTAGGACACAGCCTTGTTTTAAGCCTTTCGTGGTCGTTATTTTTCTTGAAAGGAAGTCTCCTGACCCTAGCTTCACTTGGACCCATGTGTCCGTGTGAAGTAGGATCAGCTGTGTGAGAAGGCCTGATGGGAGGTTCCTTTTTTCCAGTTTTGACCATAGTAAGTTTCTGTTGACGGTGTCAAACGCTGAGGTGAAGTCAATGAAGCATACATACAGGGGGAGGTTAGCTGCCTTTGTAGCGTCAATGAGGAGCGAGAGAGCCAACATGTTTGATGTTGTGCCCATTTGTTTACGGAATCCTGTCTGGGTTATAGGAATTACTGCATTTTCTTCTGACCAGTCCTGAAGCTCCTCTAATAGGAGACCGCTGTATCAGCTGTGATGTTATCAGCTGCCACCTGTCAAGCGACAGTTGACAGCTGATCACGAAATCCATCGGATGTTATTTCTACTCCGCCTCCGGAGTTTGTGTTGGCGCATAATTACAATAAAGAATAACGTTATCAACTTCATCGAGTTGCGTACTCAACAATTTGGCGACGAGGATGCGTTTGGAATTTTTCATTTTTACGTGGTGGGGGCGAGCCTACACTAAAGTGGGGGGAATGGAGGGAGTATTTTCTAAATTATATTTCTACATTGGAGGAGGATGATGAGGTTAAACCAGAAAAAAAATACAAGATGCTAATGCAATGTCTCGGCGTCGGTGTTATCAAGGTGTATAACTCCATTAACAAAAAGGTTAGGGCTGAGAATGAAGGTGACATTTTTCAAAATGCAATTGATGACTTGAACACATATTATAAACCAACAGTTTGCGTGGGTGTGGATCGCTACAAATTCTTTCACCGGAAACAAGGGAAGGATGAATCAATAGACGACTACGTTTCAGTGTTAAATAATCTTGCAATAAATTGTCGTTTTGGTGCACTCCATGATGAGTTCATCAGGGATCAAATTGTAATGCAAGGCTCGAATGAAAATATCCAAGATAACCTGTGGGCCAAGGGCGAATACCCATTGCAAAATATCATAGACATAGCACGCAAGGCTGAACTAACGGGACGCTGTGCCAAGGCAGTCCTTTCTGAGGATAAAGACAAAAAGAACAGTGAAAATGTAAATAAAGTGAGCGATCAAAAAAACAACGTAAAACAGAGTTGGAGTAAAGGTCGTCAAAAAATGCTAAACCAGAAGTATGAAACGAAGAACTGGGGGCGCTGTTACAGGTGTGGAAGTGCTTCCCATTTGGCTAATGACTTAAAATGCCCTGCCCGTGAGGTAAAATGCTCAAAATGTGGGTTAAAAGGACATTTTTCAAAAGCATGCAACAGACGTAAAACCAAACAGGTAAAAATTGTTTCAGAAACTAATGAGTTCAAACAAGATTTGTCTGAGGAGGACGATATGAATATGTTTGTCCTCAATATTGAAGATGGAAAAAACGAAAATTCTGCATATGTGAATGTTACTAAAACGAAAAAAACTATTTGTAACATGACCATTGGTGGTATAAACATAAGTATAGTGGCAGATTCAGGCTCACCCTATACCATTATAAATGAAAAAGTGTGGTCAGAGAAGTTTAAGAGAAAAATTGGTGATAGTTTGAAAAAACCTGACATAGTAATAAAGTCTTTCACTGGTGAGCCGATTGATGTGCGAGGTTACAGAGACCTCACTTTTGCTTACAAAGGAAGGGAATCCACTGGAAAACTTTATGTATTGAAGGTTGGTCCGTCTGTTCTGGGATGGATGGACCAGGGTAATCTCGGAATTTCTCTGGATCCGAGGAAAGAAGATCCTGTGCTAATCATAGCAGAGCAGGGAGACTTTAGTAAAAGCATACATGATGAATTTCCACGTGTTTTCAGCAAAAAAATTGGTGCCTTGAGAGGGTACCTGCACAAAATAAAACTTAAACCTATCACCACCCCAGTGGTACATAAAGTTAGGAACATTCCTTTTGCCATAAAAAGAGAAGTCAAAGAACAACTCGAAAATCTTCTGGAAGAAGGAATAAATGAGAGGGTGGAGGCTTCAGAGTGGGTCGCGACTTTAGTAGTCGCGAAACGGCCCAATGGCAATTTAAGACTGTGTGTGGACCTGCGTGATCTTAACAAAAACATAGTGGTCGAACAATACCCCCTACCAAAAATCAATGAAATGCTGGCCACAACAAAGGGTATAAAATGGTTTTCTACAAGTGCCACTTCATAAGAACAGTAAAAAAATCACAACCTTCATTACACCGTTCGGATGTTACAGATTCACACGTGTCCCATTTGGTCTGGCCTCTGCGGCCGCAATGTTCCAAAGGCTCATGCATAGCATGTTTGATGGAATCTCAGACATCTTAATTTTTCAAGATGATATTCTGGTCATGGGAAGAACAAAAATGGAGCATGACAAAAAAGTGAGGCAGGTTCTTGAAATATTAATGAAAAAGGATTAACTGCCGAATATCATAAATGCAAATTTGGAAGCAACACGGTCAACTATCTGGAACATCAAATTACAGGAGATGGTATCAGCCCAAAAAAAGAGTTGATGGATGCCATCAAGGACTCACCGGTCCCCACCAACAAGGATGAATTAAGATCATTCTTGGGAATGGTGGAGTTCTATGCGAGGCTCATAAGAAACCTCACACAAAACATATGAATTGAGGCAACACCTCAAATTGAAGAATAAATTTGTGTGGACTGATGACTGCGACAGGATTTTCAGGAATATAAAAAAAGATATGTGCTCCGCTCTACCTCTAAAAGGTTTTGATACATCACTTAAGAGTTTTGCGACAACAGATACGAGCAACAAAGGGTTAGGTGCAGTGCTCTCACAAAAAGACTCCATGGGTGTGGAATACACTATAGCTTTCGCTTCACGCTCTCTCACTCCTTCAAAAGAGAACTTTTCGGTAATTGAGCGTGAAGCCCTGGCTTGTGTGTGGGCATTGGAACATTTCAGGCATTTTGTTTGGGGCCGTAAGGTTACCTTATGCACAGACCACAAACCATTAACAAAAGTTTGCACCACCAAGGGCTTGTATACAGCATCACCGAGACTAGCCAGACTTTCTGTACGCCTTTTCGACTTCATGTATGACATTGAATATGTTCCACGAATCAAAAACGTTGTCGCTGAATTCCTTAGTAGAATCCCTGTATGCCATCCTAACTGCGATAGATGTTCCGATATGGAAGAGAATGCTGTCGCAGCTGTTTTGGAACAGGACAGTGGCATATCTAAGGATGAATGGTTTGTGGAGCAAAAAAATGACAGCACCATAATGCAAGTCATACAAATTCTGGAAGACGGTTGGTGCACAAAGAATAAGCTTAATGAACAACTCAAAGCCTTTTGGGAGGTTAAAAATGAATTGTCGTATGAGGATGGTTTCCTCCTCAGAAGTGGAAAATTCGTGCCTCCCCTCAATATCAGATGTAAACTTTTAAAACTGTGTTACGAAGGGCACTTAGGCATAATCAAGACGAAGGAGAGGGTTAAAAACATGTACTGGTGGCCAGGTGTCAATTTGGAAATTGAACGTACAGTGAGAGAGTGTGCTCTTTGTATGATATCAGACAAAGCACAAGTAACTTTTAGACCGCCTCTCCAACCATTATCCAGCCCAAGCATGCCTTGGGAAAGGATTGGAATAGACATTATGGGTCCAATATCTGAAGGACAAGAAAAATTGTATGTTTTTGTTATAATAGATCATTTTTCAAAGTGGCCAGAAGTAAAATTCACCAATAACCCGGAGGCATTGAACATTGTAAAGTTTATGGATAACATTTTCTGTCGTGAAGGTTTACCTAAGCAAATCGTAAGTGATAATGGTACTCAATTTACATCTGACATTTTCAAAAACTATATTTTGAAAAACAATATTGACCACAAGACCACATCTGTCTACCACCCAGCAGGTAATGGTGCTGTCGAGAGATTCAACAGGTTATTAAAGGCATAATACAAATTGCCAATAGCAACGGTCTACAGTGGAAACGTGAAACACTCAAGACTGTTTGGGCTTATACAATCACTCCATGTGAGACAACGGGTCACAGCCCTTTTGAACTAATGCGTGGGAGGACACCGTTGTCTAAAGACAATGTGGGTTGGATCAAAGCAGCCAGTAGAGTTGATTGGTCATCCAAACAGGTTCGAGAAAAGCTTTTGAAGTCACAAGCTAAAGTAAAAGAATACTATGACAAAACCCATGGAAGCAAACCTGTGGTTCTTAAGGAGGGTGACTATGTCAAGGTGAAGAAGAGCGGTCATATCACAAAAGGTCAAGATAAGTACACCCCCCCATTGCGAGTCTGTGAGGTGTATTGCAATTCTGCTCTTCTTAGCGATGGAAGAGTGTGGCACTTTTCAAATCTGTCAGTTTTTAGACACCCTTGGGATGGCTCTGATACCTACACATCAAAAGAACAAGCCAGCGGTTCCGCGCAGGAACCTGTGGACAAATCCCTGTGCAAGCGGGCGTTTGATTGTGACTGAGTGCGATATACCAATGGGTCCTACTTCCGGTGTCAACCAGGGCGAGGGTGCTCCTTCTGGACATGTTGAGGGACCCATTCCCCAGGCTAAGGAAGTCAGGACCAGACGCAGGTTGCCTGTGCCACCGGTTTTGGACAATGATGTACCGGTAGCGACTAGCAGGGCTGGTAGACTGCTTGGTCCGCCAGCTAAATTAAGAGATTATTATTATTCGTTCCCTTCTTTCCCTTTTCCCCCCTCCTCCTTTGTTTCCCTAGGGGGAAGGATGTGTTGTGTTTCTATGTTGTGTCCCTGCGCGGACACCGTAGTATTGCTCTATGTTTGTCCCAGCTGATACGCTGTATCAGCTGTGATGTCATCAGCTGCCACCTGTCAAGTGACAGTTGACAGCTGATCACGAAATCCATCGGGTGTTATTTCTACTCCGCCTCCGGAGTTTGTGTTGGCGTATAATTACAATAAAGAATAACGTTATCAACTTCATTGAGTTGCGTACTTAACAAGTTATTAGTCCAGGAGAGAAAACCCAACTCTTAATGAGCGCCTTAGGCTGAAAGAAAAAAAAGTTCAAATACATATCCTTTTAAAAAGAAGTATTGGCAAAGCCAATTGATTTTTGCAGTTAAAACTATCGTTTATCCCAATCCGTGAACTTTTTTTTTTTTGCTTTAATAGCGTCTGCTAAGGCATATACATCTGCAGTGGCCATTTTT
Source organism: Triturus cristatus (assembly GCF_964204655.1). Taxonomy (NCBI): domain Eukaryota; kingdom Metazoa; phylum Chordata; class Amphibia; order Caudata; family Salamandridae; genus Triturus; species Triturus cristatus. The sequence goes on along the minus strand of NC_140592.1, from coordinate 1,166,555,940 downwards.
TAAATGAGAGTTGAGTTTAATAAATTCTTTTGAAAGTCTGCAGTGGACGAACGTGAATCCACAGCAGCCATCTTTGAATTAGAGTTGTTATAAACAAACCATTCGTAGATGCTTATACACACGTGGGTGGCCATATTAAAAAGGTTAACAAAACATTTAAAGATGGCCGCTTACCAAATCACTCTTGGGGCTGGTAACATTTAGCAAAAGGGCTCGGGGGTCAAAAGGACAATGGGTGGGTGGTGGGAAAGGGGAGGGAGTGACAAAAAAGGCATGGGGTGAAAATAGAGAGTAAAGGAGGAGCAGTGAGAGAAGGAGTGCAGAGAGAAAAGGCGGCAAAATAGTCATATAAAGCAATGCAACAGCGGATGTCTACAATGAAAATATATGTGAATACTTGAAGTCATAAATGCTTCTGTGCAGGGCAAATACAAGAATTGTGAGGAAAGCTGTCGAATCAGGAGAAGCAAGGCAGGGAGACAGACGATAAAGCTATCCTGTCATGAGCAAGGGGCTGATCAAAGCCTCACTGTAGGTGCATGCATTGTACTGGAAACAATAGATCAGTTAAAACTATCTGCAGCAGAGACCTAAAAACCCCTGCTGTAAACGCTATATCAAATTGAATGAATCAGTTCCTTATCTTAGCTGCCTTGCTTCTATTATGGATTTACACAACCCCTAATCACATTTTCCAGGACACGAAAACTTTATTACATTCAATACACTTATTATTGTTCACTAAGCTATCAGATACAATATATACACTGTCTGTTGCCTAGCCACATGGAGAGAACACTTTACATGTAACAATACATCAAACTCAAACAAATATAAGAAGAAGGGTGAAATCAAGATGAACTTTATCCTTCAGTCTTCAAGTCTAGTTTGAAGCTGAGTTCTTAGACCTGCCCTAAAGTGTGTCAGGTTTAAGCTGAGTCTGAGTTCATCTGAAAAGCAACCTAGGTTGAGGGAGCTTGGCCCCAAAAGGCCCAGTAGGGAGTTTTTGATTTATTTTAGCCTTAGGGACTTCCAGCGAAGGTTACGTTTGCCTCTGGTGTTTTCTGCCCTAATTTACTGCAGAGTTTATTTCTCAGTTAGATGGGATGATGAGGTGAGGTCTATGTTTAAGGTAGGCCATTTTGAAGTTAAGTCTGGCTTTAAATTGGAGATAGTGAATGTGGCTTAAAATGTGTGAAATCATGCAAATAGTTCCGCCTTTGAAAAGGTGTGCATTTGTTCAGTTTGGCGATGTGGATAACAAAGTAATGTTTTGATCAGGGATGAAGCCACATGATTTATCTGATGGGACTTATGAAGAAAGAAATGTCTAGAGGGGAGAGTTTTACGAACCATGTTTGTGAAGGAGATTCTTCTTAAATGGCGAAGAAACCACTATGTTTCTGGGCAAAAGAGCTCATACAGATTTTCAGGTTGTGTAAGATTACCTTTCAAAATGTTGTGTTTTCAGAGTACTTACCGGTAATTTAGGAGACCAATTGCATAAATCATGGATGCTGTATTAATTGGAAGCTAGATGAAAAACATTCAGCTTTAACACATATTCAGAGTATGAGAGCGCATATACCTGTAGACCATATGTTATAACACGTATCTTTAAGAATTTCAGGGCAAGGTCAGAAATAATTTGGTGACACATTCTATGCCAGATAAAAGGGATGTTATTTATGTAAAAGCACCATAATCCAATGTTATATTTACATGGTTTATGTTGGAACTGATGAACTGATATTCTAAAGCGGCCAAGTATGGGTTTGCAGTACTAGGGGCGAGCGTAACTACCAGTCGAGGGTGGTATCTGACAAAAGCAATTATTAGTTCTACAGAGGCTGTTATTTAGTGCTAATAAAGCACATAAAACAATTCTCTCAAAATGGGAAGTTGTAGTGCCCTGTTATCTAGATAGTTAGTTAAGGCTCTCAAGTTTTAAGTTTGAGCAATACTTGCTTAGCGATATTCTATATCAAATATTACTAGAATGTCTATGTTACTTTGAGGAAGAAGTTCTACAAGTTTAATATTTGCTGTGGTGACTTGCAAATAGTATGTGTCAGTGACACTAATAGATTGAGAACTAAGGGCCTGATTTAGATTTCGGTGGGTGGGTTACTCTGTCACACCTGTGACGGAAATCCGGTCCGCCGAATATAAATCGCATAATATCACATGGGATTTATATTTCAGTAGACAGGATATCCATTACCAATGTGACCGAGTAACCCTTCTGCAGAAATCTAAATCAGGCCCAAAGTCTGGTTACATCAAAAGAGGTTCAAAGCACAGGTATTGTGGCTTTTATAACCGGTCTGCCTGGTATTTGGGGGGTCATTATGTATTTTACTAAGCTTATATACATGCAATGGGTGTCTTTGTCAAGGTAATAAGTTTCCTTTTGGCCATCTCAGTCTACTGGCAGCACTACCTGAACAAACTGGTGTCGAGCTGTCTAGTTTTAGTGGAGGGAATTGCAGGCAATCATTATGCTCAAGGAAAACACTGGCTAATTGTTTTTGTTTTGCCTTAATTTTCAATATCACAGTACAACAAACTTGACCAAATGGGCTTATAGAAATCATGGTACTAAATTTGAACCTTTTGGTTCAAGTGTATTTATGCTGCAATATACCACAACATACAATTAGAATGTAAGAAATACATATTGTTCATTTGTGAAGTACACAACTCACCGAGGTTCGCTCAGTGATATGAAACCAAACTTTAAGACCTTGATACAATTTAACAATAAGATGTGCACGTTTTTATGACTGGTTTCTTATTTTGAGACTACATTTAGCAGGACACCTATTTTGAATAAAAAATAAATGAGGTTTCCAACTACTGAATACATAATTTTGTTCTCTACATGGGATTAGTTGTCTGCCCCGAGTTTGTCCTCTGTAACATTGAGGCAGTGATTGATTACAATATTAACACAGTCACCTGAACGTCTTCAAATTTTAGCACTGTGCCAATAGTCACGGTTCCATAAAGCAGTGCTTCCCCAACTGTTTAGAACTATGACCCCATTTTTAGAACGACAAACTGTTGTGACCCATCTAGGTTTAATGGACATGAGGCAGGCAATTTTTTAATCTTACTAAAGCATCATGTGGTAGTGCACTGTCATTTACAAACTGCACATTCTCCATTGAAATGTCCTCTAAATTTGCACAGACTGATTACTTATATTGCATACAAATGATACTATGTGGAAATCGGTTATCAGTGAATATTTGTCATTTTTGAATCACCAAGTAAAGTGTCTTAATGTGTTTTGATTCTATCTATCACACTTTAGAATGAAAGAAAAAGTGTTTTTTTCATTCCCAACTGCTGAATGTGTACAGTTCATTTACTGGTATTTACATTTTGTTGTATGTCACAAAAATGACAGCCTTTCATTTCCTTTCCACATATCCTGCACCCTAGTGTTGCACCTGGCCCTCTCAGCACGGTTACCCCCAAACATGTTACCTTTTTTCTAGTATTTTTGCTGAATTTGTTTTTATTGGCCTAAGGACTCTGTGCACTTTACCAGTGCTAAAGTGCTTACTCCCTAAAACATGATAACATTGGTGTACAACTGTTTGTCATATTTAATTAATATATAAGTACCTTGTAGAGTGATATACCATGTGCTGAAGGCCTGTAAATGAAATGCTACTAGTAGGCCTGCAGCACTTATTGTCAAATAGCCCCTTAAAACATGTCAAAGGTCTGCCATTGCAGTAGTAAACTAGGGGCAAACTGCCAATTCTACTTGCCAATATAAGCCCCTTGCGAAGCTTTAAACCTCTCTTTCATTACATATAAGCCAACATTTCTGGTCCATATATTTTTGGGGGATTTAGAACTCTGTGCCTTTACCCTGTATGCTGACGGGGCATACCCCTAAATCGTATATTTGAATTGCCTATATGTCACTAGTATATGGTATAAAGTGTAAACTGGGCATGAAAGTTATATGCCACTATTTGACTGCAGCACCGATTGTGCTATCCAGTACAGTGGTGGTGCAAACGTGGCAGCAGCAGTGTAAAAACGGCAAATCAGTCTGTCATATTAAACCCTTCTGACACGCCAAAACCTCCCTTGTAAATATTAATAAGTCACCGTATGTAGGCTTTGTAGCCCCAAGGCAGGGTGCATGGTATTTAAAAGTAGGACAGGTAGAACTTTAACATTAACATGTCTTTACAGCTACTAGCACCCTAAAGCTACTTTTTACTGTGGCACGTGTATGTTTGTTATGTTAGATATTCTTGTTAAACAACACTCACCCGGCGGCATCTAGGCACTGCTGCAATATGGAGAGGAAAATTAGCCCAACTGGTTACTAAAGAGCCAAAATTTGAGAGCCCTTCTAACAGCCAATAGATCAGATGACAGCTTGATGTACAGAGGAAGAGAGCCTCAAAGATTGGAGGCTCCCCTCACGAAACGTCTTCCACACCAGGAGGAAAGTTTTAACCTGGGGACAATCACATTTCTAGCAGAGCTTGAGTGGACGGACCTCTCTGGCTGGTACCATGGGAACCTGTCTTGGAGATATACAACCGCAATGGAGCGCACACCGCTAGCTCCTCCTCCGGGTCGCCCCATGGGAAGCTGGTGCATGAAGTTCTTAAGTGGCTCACCCCAGTGGGTGCAAGTAAGTACTTGTTGATAATCTCTAGACCAGATACATGTCCCGGGTTTTAAAATATCGCCCGAGACATGGCTCGGGTTTCGGGATAACTTCCCTCCTCAGTAGAGAAATAGTTAGGGGTGGAAGAGAGGGCCGCCAAGCAACCGTCAAGGTCCTCAGTGCCCACACAGGCACGCAGGTGCGTCGTCCTTTGACGGTTGTTTGGCGGCCCTCTTTTCCACCCCTAACTATTTTCTCTACTGAGGAGGGAAGTTATCCCGAAACATGTCTCGGGTGATATTTTAAAACCCGGGACATGTATCGGGTCTAGAGATCATCAATTCAACAAGTACTTACTTGCACCCACTGGGGGGAACCACTCAAGAACTCCATGTCAGAGATCATCAGTTCTACAAGTACTTACTTGCATCCATTGTGGTGAACCACTCCAGAACTCCATGTACCAGCTTCCCCAGGGGCTAACGGAGTGCGGTCCATTGCGATTGGTCTACTGTCTTGGAGATATTTCGGACCAGAATCATGAATGGCATTGAAAGTGATGCATAAGACTTTGAACTTCACTCGCTGACTGGAAGCCAATGAAGTTTCCTTAGGGTAGATTTCGCTGATTGAAATTTGGGGATTTCTAGTAACAGCCTAGCTGCTGCGTTCTGGAGGACCTGAAGCTTGTTAGCATACCGCGCTTGTATGTTGAGATATGGGTCATTGCAATAGTCTAGTCTGGACATAACTAAAGCAGTGACCACAGTTGGGGGAAGGAAAGGCAAAATCTTCTAAATTATATTCAGAATGTAAAAGGAAGCAGATATAGTAGCATTCACTTGATCTCCCAGAATAAGCTTATTATCCATGTGGACACCCAGATTCTTTACCTTCGTAGCTGGAAAGGGTAGGGGTCCTAATTCCAGAGGCCAACATGATGGCGTCCAAAAAGAGGTATCATTCCCAAAGAGAAGGACGTCTGTTTTGCTGGAGTTCAGTTTGAAACAATTTTTATCCATTGTCATTGATAGCTAGCATACAGTTGTGGAACTTATGGCAGGTCCTGTTTGATGGTTCAGAAAAGGAAACCGCAATTTGTGCCTCATCGGCGTAGAATGTTAAGAAAAAGCAGTTTAGTTTAATCAGTGCTGTCCGCAGGTCACATAAATGTTAAACAGTGTCGGGCTTAGAGAAGACCCCTGGGGAACTCCACTGAGTAGGACAAATGGGTCAGACTTGACGTTCTTCAGAGATGCCGTCTGTTCCCTTCTGCTAAGGAAGGAGCTCAAGAGGGACAGGGTGGATCAGTTGATCCAAATTCTCTTGAGACCGCCAACCAACTATCAGTGCGGTACGCCCACCATTATCTAGAATAAGCTTCATCTCCTCCATGGCCATAATCGGTACAGTTTCTGTACTGTGACAGCTCCTGAAACCAAACTTTGTATGGTCCAGAAGCTCCTGCATCTGAACAAAATAAGTCAATTGTTGATTTAATACTTTGTTGATGATTTTAGCAGCAACAGGCAGCCTGGCAATGGGCTGGTAGTTATTAGGATCGCAAGGATCTAAGCTAGATTTTTGCAGCAAGGGGAAAATGGATGCTTTTTTCCATGGAGTGGGAAACAACTCCATTTCATCATTTTATTAACAATTACCATAAGAAACTTGGCAATAACACCGGGACCAGATGTATAATAGCCATAGGGCATGGGTCATGCTGGGAACCGGTCTTCGTGGCTTTAATCAAGTCAATTACTTGTTCTTCACTCAGTGGGGTAAACTCAGAAAAGGTGGAATTTACAATATTAGGAGGGCATGAACCATTTTCCTCAACTGAAGGACTGACAGGAGAGGAAACCTTGCTGAAGATTTACTAAACTTTGTTTTGCAAATGGAATGCCAACATGTTCTAAAAGGAAGAGCTAGCTTCCAGAGTATTTTTAGTGGGAACGTTGGAAAGCTTTTTCACTGTCGAGAAAAAGGGCTTTCACAGAATTATTTGCAGACTATTTCATGAATGAAACACTGGGAGTTTTCCTTCTTTATCATGATTTTATAGGCTGCGACTTCCAGCTTGTATTTTGCTTTCTTTGCTGGACTAGAATTCTTTCTCCAGAGCCTTTCTTGTTTTCTAAAAATCTGTTTTTGGTGTTTGTCTATTGGAATACCAAGGGGCTTATGGCGTACCACGACGATGCTGGACATTTTTGGTAGGTGCTAAATATGGTCTAACGAGAGGAGCCAATTATAAAAATCAATGGTAAGAGTCAAGATTTTGTGATATTTCAAGCTGCGAATATTAGGAGCCTATTTAGCAGGCGGGATACATTTTGGACCATTGTCGGTATCTCTGAGGAGAGGAGGATTATGCGGAGGGCTGTATATCTTGGATTATTTCCAAATTGAATTGAATAGAGTGATGATCAGACCAACACAATGGTAGAATGTCCACAATCATCAAAGAAGAGTTATTGTTAAAGATACCGTCCAGCCTATGACCCGCACAATGAGTGGAATCATCCACCAATTGCTCAACGTGTCCAGTAGATTTATGGTATCTTTATCTAAGCTTATTTCAAAATTAAAATGAAAATCTCCTGGGAGTGTCAAATTGGCTGACAGCAATCCGGAATAAAATAAGGATAAAATCTTCTGATTTACGACATTTCTAAGTCTGGGTGCACGATATATTAGCATGCTGTTCCATGATTGGATTTTAGACACCTCAAAATTAAATGAAAGGGCTTCAGAAACCTCGGATGGTATCACTTGAAATTTAGCTGAAAGGTATTCTCAAATTACTATCGCTAGGCTGCAGCCTCTCTTAAGATCCCTATCGGCTCCAAAGACCGAGTAACCCTGGGGAATTGCCAACACCATGTCTGGACCTGAGGTGGAGTCTGCCCAGATTTCAGTGATAAACATAATATCCAACTTGTGGTGTTCGACATAAAGGACAAATTCGGTTTTATGTTTAAAGAGCGACCTGGCATTTAGGAGGGCACATGCACAAACACCCTGATCAGAAGTATCATTTACCCGAAGTCGAGCTTTCAGTTTCAATGACTGAGAGGCTACACCATAGCCTAGCAGATTGTTCTGTAGTTTGGTACAGCCCTGACAATTGGGCTTGAGAGAGGCTACCGTACTATCTGGACTTATCTTTAAACAGTTGTAACTTTTACCTTTGGTATTCAGGGCGAGCAGGTGCCCACAGGTATAAGTTCAACGAGGAATGGATTCAGTCTGCAAATGCCAGGGGTTCCAGCGCTAGGCGTGTACCCTGTGTGCCCCAGCACAGACAAGCTTAACTTAGGCGTGGCTTTGGCACGCCAGTGGCATGTCCACTGGCTGAGTCCTCAACTAGACCTCCATTTAAGGGGATTGTCTCCAAGGGGACGTGGCTAGAATTCAGATACTTCATAGCGTAAGGCAAAAAGTGGTAGGGAAAGAAATACCCAACATGGGTTCCTGCAACCTCACTTACATACAACAGACTCCCCTGAAGGAGGTAAGCTACTGGTAACATAAATTAAAATTAAATAAAAAATGAGAACAAAACCCATAAAATTATTAGGGCGGGTATAAAACCCTGTTAAAGATGGTGCCCGCTGCTACAGGAGCTAAGCACCGCCAAAAAAGGCACAATTGTGCTTCAAGGAAAATAAACATGGGCACATAGATTTGGCAAGAACAATATGGGCTAATCAAGCCTCAGTATCGGTGCTGCACTGGCTGATTCCTTAAATAGCCCTCCATTGAAGGACGGCGTATCCAAGTAGGTGTGTCCAGGATTCAGATGCTTCACAGGCTGTGGCCAAAAGTGGTGGGGAAAGAAATACACAACCAGGGGTCCGGCAACGCCGCTTACCTGCAACAGGCTCCCCTGAATGTAGAAAACCAGAGTACAGATTCAAATATTAATACTGTATGTTGTGAATAGCACCAGCTAGAAAATAATTAAAGAACAATTTTTTATAGTTTTTAAAATTCCAATTCATTGCTGAAGTTGAATTTTCAAAAAGTACTAAGGAAAAGTAACTTTTAGAATGTCACATCTCTGATTTCCTCAAGGCTAATTTGCATGGGCTCTCCAGCTTCTCCCAGCCAGTAAGAAGCCTTGATTATTTGTGAATTGCCTCTCAGCAGCAAACAATAGGCTGTCCTGAATGGGCAGAGATGACCTTTCTGAACTCTACAGAATATGCAGAATGGGGGTTATGGGCATCCGTTTTGACACTGCAGTGTGAAATTATTCTTGAGGGCGAAATCCTGCTTGACATATAACACCTGGCGCACACTTGAAAGGGGAGACAACAGGATGCCCAGACGATTCTTGTGGATCCACCGTCTCGTTGCTCAAGGATTCTGCATTTTTACTACCATGCTTCTGTCTATGGGTTTATTGTGGATACAGTACCTGCTTCAAACTGGATTTTAGTGTTAGTTGTGGGAAGACACTAGGATTACCATGGTACACTCTCCACACAACCCCCAGCCCTCACAGCCAAAGTCTAGTGTGGTTGCAGACGCTCACTATCTTAAAAATGCCAAAAGTTGGTACAGTTGGCCCCAGAGACTTTTACCCCACTGGTTAGGGTGTGCCCAGGAGTCATTCCCACCCACTAGCTTGTGCCAGGCATAAATGTGGCACCTCCAGGTACCCACTTCAGAACTCTTTCTGGACTCATTGACGAGAACTGGAACAGTGTCTGTGACCTGAGAAGAGCTGTGAGGGTCTGGACCTGCTCCTTATTGCACCTAGGAAAAGGACGCAGAATCCAAATATAAGGGTGACCTCCTGTTCGAGCTACAGGGACATCTTAAGGATTTTAGGGGCCCTGGGCCAAACATAATTTGAGGTCCCTCTTCTCAGAACAATTCTGAATTTATTATCCAGTCTGATTATCAACAACCCTCTAAGGGGACCCCAGTCCTTCATGGGGCCCCCATTCAGTGCAAAGCCTCTGAATATTTACCAGATATCGGAGACCTGGGAGCCCCCTTTTCATATTGTGTAGGTGGCCCTATAATTTGTGCGTTATGCCACTGTCTGGGACTGTCCTGGATGCTTAATGATGGGGCCCCTAAGAAGGTGGGGGCCCTGGGACAGAGCCCTCTTTCCCATGCCTTAAAACGTCTCTGTACAGGGATACAACAAGCTACAAGATACCTTTTCCAGGAAGTACCCAATTGACCAATGGCAACTGGGTCAGGACTTGACCCTTCTGTTGGTCTCTGCAAGTCTCTAAGTGCCTGCCCCTGAGGAACTGGGGGCCTTATATGTGTACATCTTTGGTTGATTGGGAATTAAAATACTAAGACAGAAGACAACGTCTTTGACCAGTAGGAACCTGGTTGGTGTATCTGACCCACGTTCCATTGTGTTCAGCCTCCAATTGCACCTAGGTCCCGGTCTACCATGACCCTTGACTATAATTGGCACGTTGTGCTTTTTGGCACTATATCTGCTTAAAACATAGGATTTTACCATTTTTTAAATTACATTTTACTCTATTTTTTCACCCGGTTTGGGATATTTCTTGTTTTGCATTTTCATTTTATCACTGTTTTCGTGCTGCATAAATACATTGCCCTAAGCTAAGACTGTCTGGCCTGTGCTAAAGCTAACGCGAGGTTGAAGTCAGGTTAATTTAGCGACTTTGCAAGTTCACTCTGACAAGGACTAGGATTATTACTTAAGGCTGGTAGCCACCCCCCCCCCCCCCACCAAATAACCATATTTCTTACAGTATCAAACCATCCACTTTGTTTAATGATCTGCTAATTTGTGCTTCTATTGTGTACATCAGTTGATCCATATTTCCAGTACAATGTTATAAGCAATTGTCCTACTAAGACACATTGCACTATGCTAAATGCTCAATTCTACAAGTCAAATTTGAGTTCACTCTGGTTAGTAATATTCTACTTTCCTATCTACAAAGTAATGCAGGTTCCATGAGTTATGCAGCCAGTTTATTCTCAATTGAAATAACACCGAAAATGTTGAAATAACTGAATCTTCTGCCCTGGTGACATGCAAGGGAATGAGTTAATGGATGATGGACAACATTTCTAAGCAACTCTTTCTTTACTGTTTACAACGCCAGATGCAATAAAGCATCTTCAATTGTTGAATACTTTTGCATATACTAATTTATTAGTGAAACAAATATTTGCTGTGATCACTTGTAAAAAAAAAAAAACACTACAAGAACACCACTAACCCTCACAATGTTTGTCAAAATACCTGCAAATCTTACTGTGTACTGCATTCTAAAAATGAAACCATATTAGGAAAATGCCATGCAGGTACCGCTGGTGTAGAATTGTTGCCAATGTTTGTCGCTAGACTCTAAAGTTTCGATGAGATCATTCCACCTAAGACATGACTCATCTCTTTGCGCACACCACACCTCTTAAGCTACTTAATGACTAACAAGGGAATATAACAACATTTTCTCTAAATATAAAATCTTGATTAATGCTGCAAATGTTGTGACATACTTTTATTTTTGTGTAAATTGATATTGTCTCAATAATTATCAGGGTTGTGCAAAGTATGTATTCCTCAAGTTACAACTGGAATACATCTTGATGATAGTGTTTGCGGCATTCCATATGTCTACACCAGGGCACAGTATTTTCACACAATCCGACAATTTGTCTTGGTGAGCATTGGTATTGAAAATGGTTGTCCATTTTTGTGTATTAACTTGAAAAGCTTTTCCCTTTTGGTCTTGAAAGTGTTTTGTTTTTCCTCAAAGAAATTTAAAGGAGAAAAGGTCCTAATATTCACATGAAGACCAACAAGGGCACACCTTCATGACATAAAAGAAGAAAATACGTTTTTTAATTACTGTATAAAGTTCATGGGAGAAAAAATGTACCCCTCTCCCCCTTAATAATTACCTGCTGATGATCTTCTGTTAGTTGATCTTGGGGCTGGAGAAATTACTAAAGCATTTCTTTTTTAAATAGTACTCGCATTCAAAGTATAGTTATTTCAAATATTTTTCTCTTATTTGCAATTCCACCTACAGGCCATCGTTAGCTGTCTGTTAGCATATTGTAATTATGAAAAAGAAACACCTTCTAATAAATATTGACGATACATAAAGGGACGTTTGGTCTGCCTCCTTTAGCCATTCCTCAGTTGGATTGCTATACGCATACTGGATCAAACTTCAGGGGTTTATGCATAGAATGGGCCAGCATATTTATGCATTGGCTTTGTTGGCAGTGCCAGTCCCATTAAGCTACTGATCCAGGATGGTTGTTTTGGTCTTACAAGACCTTCAGAATTTTATTTTATTAACAGTTAAGTAGACAAAGTCAAGGTAAATCTAATATTACACAAAACTAAAACATCCACGTTGGCATAGGTGCAAATAGTCTCACAAAACTAGGAGTCAACTTATTTTTTTAATGGACATGTTAATTTCAAAGACTCCACCAGGTCTGACACCCAAGGGTTTGCTGCGATGAGTCCTCTATGGGGAAAAGAGCAGCTTGTCATTGGCTATATGACACTGTTACCAGAGACAAATCAAAGGGGAGGCATGTAGTCTCTAATTGCAAACCTTAAGGGAATGGAGAGAACTTTCTTTTAAAAAATATGATTCACAGAAACACAAAAAAGTGAAAGGTTAAACCCTTGTTTAAAAAAAGGAAATAATTGAGTGGGGAGAGTTTATAAAACAAGGTGATATGGTCTACTCAAACATTACTGAAATCTAAAACTGTTGAACCCAACATTGTTTCTACTCACTACTTATGATCTTCATCCACTTAGTTCTCATTTTGTCTTTTTGTCCAAGTAAATTAATTATCTAATAGTTTAAATAATATTGTTTATACAATACACAAATATCATCCTATTAACTGTAAAGAGCAAAACAATGACACTGTTTTATGATCACCAGACCCACCACTCGACCCTTTGCCAGCCTTCATGGTGGGGTTTTACCCTATAATCAAGACATGGGCAGCTGATGTTTCTATGTAATTTCAAAATATGAAACCTCGTGTTCAAGCTGCAAAGCATTCCACAAAATAATAAAAAAACCTTCTCAAATTAAAGGTGCAATCAGCTCATGGGTTTTAAGATAAAATGGTCTCTTTTTTATCAGATGTGGACAGCTCTTCTCTGCTCCAAATTCAGTGATATCCATCTCAGATCAGCCCTCTGAGCTACAATGGAAAACCAGTCAACACTTGGCCTGAGCCTCCAACGGGGAAAGGACACTGGCAAATCTCCCGTCCCTGGACGTTGAAATACAAAGGATGATCTATTTTTATATATCCCCCCTTCAAATCCCAGTTGCACTCCTCAGCCTTGCCCTGTGCTTTGTGTGAGTGCTCTTAGAAGTGTCTGCCAGAGAGGAGATTAATTATCAAGTATAAAATGAGGGTGACTCCAGACAAAAATACATGTCATTCAAATGTACTATAGCTAAGAAAAGGCAGAAAATATGTCAAAAAGCATAACTTCTGCTAGTGTAAACCCACTGGCCAGGCAGAGGTTTTGAAAATGTGGTTTAATTTCTGTTATTGAATTACTTTATTAACTATTAACATTTAATTTTTGCATTTGTTCTTTGGTAATCAGTGGAGAGTTTCCGTCTCTTAATCTGACCTTGTTAGCTCTGCCCAACTCGTCTCAGGTAACCTTTTTACAAGAATCTATTCACTAAATATCTTGCTTTAAGCTCAAAATCTGTTAGTTGATCAGTTTAGCCACATCTTTAGTAACACCCTCCATTTATGTTTATTAGAAAAATAAATTCTTGTGTTTTAGAGGCTGTTGATCGCAGTTGGGAGTTTTTTTTCTTTTTTTAATTCTGTTGTCTCATTTCTTATGGAATTCACACATACAAGAATGCAGTTTCAATCCAAATTAAAAGTAGGCTATATATTCTTGTTTATTTTCTTCACAAATATTTTCTATTCCTGCCCTGTTCCAAGCTAATCAATAAATCATCAGAATACTTGTTTCATGGAATAACATGCTTACTGCCTGTAGCATGCATTGGCACCACAATTCAATCATTAAGTCTGAAACGTGCAACCAAATATTCTACATACATAAGTGTCCCTGATTTCTCTATAGTAGTATTGGTTAAAGAGCAGTATATTAGTCTCCAGACAAGTTACCAACATTTCATTGAGTAGGGTTCTGTGGGGCAGCTTACTGACCAGCCTCCACAAACAAAATTGTTATGTTTCTATCCCTTGAGAGTTTTTTTATGCCCTTTTCACAGATTTAGTAAATAGTATATATCTTGCCATGGGGTTATGTTCAACTTAAGTAGAATGTCAGAGGAATTACAATAAAAAGAAATTGCTATTTTCTCAAAATGTATCTATTCAACAGGCTTCTTGGAGGATCATATAAATCCTTATGCATCTGTGATCAGATACAGATTTTCAATATCATTGGGTATAAACTTAAAAAAATGTGGTAGTCAATCACAACATTTCCATATGATGGATTAATTCTCTGGACATTATTGTTATTAGTATCCCCCATTTAACCCCTTGGCTGCGGCAGGAATTCCGCCGCAGCGCTGGGGGGGGTTTGGGGGGCAGCGCGGTGGCGCTGTGCTCATGACGGAGCCACTCCGTCATGAGTCACGGTTGAGCTGTGCTCATGACGGAGTGGTTCCGTCACGACTGCGCCCACTGCACAGGCGGGGAATTAGCGCCGCGTGGGCGGAGCGGCGGCCAACGGCCGCAGCATGACGGAACCACTCCGTCATGAGCACACAGCACCCGTGGCTCATGACGGAGTGGCTCCGTCATGAGCGGGGAAGGGGTTAATTATTTTCAAGAACCTCATATCAGGTGGTGTTTTAGAGCTTAGAAAATACTTTGTTCATAAAGTCCTGGCTTCTCCAATGAGTAGCTTGTGAACTACTGTTAACTCTCCAGCTACCTAGATGTAGTTTCCAAAATCACCTCTGCTATGTATAAAACAATGCATTCATATGTATACCCTTCACATTTATATATATCTGCCCGTTTATAGAGACACTGTAATGGACATGTGTAGGTACATGGTCAGTACTTTTTACAGGGATGGTACAATCATGTATGTGTATACAACTTTGTATATATATGTAGTTATGTGTGTGTGAATATTTCTATATTTATACGTCACATGAATATGTCTATCTGGATATCTATTATCTAATTGTTTTGTGCATATTCAGGTGTGCGTCAATATGGGATTAGCCTTTGTATAGGGATGTACCAGAATATGCAGATATGCAAGTGTATGTACATATGAATATAGGCAGAAATGTATGTGTGTGTGTGTGTGTGTGTGTGTGTGTTTGTTTGAGTGAAGACAATTTTTTTTTAAGATTAGGAGAATGAATGCATGTTTATGCATTATATAGAAACGTGTGTGAATAAGGCTATGTACTTATAGATGTATCTATATACTTGAGATTATGCACTGTATAGGGATGCAAGAATTGTATATATGTTATGTATATGACAAATGTATATTTATGAGTTACACATATATTCATCATACTATGTAGATAACCTATGTTATTAAAATATGTTACTAAAATGTATACAGCGCACGAATATCAAGCGGTGTCTTGGCGCTAACAGTCCTGAAGCGAGCTTGAGCACTATTCAATAAATAGCCAGGTCTTAGGGGCTTTTCTGAAGGATGTCAAAGAAGGAAGGCTTCTGATGGGGAGGGTATTCCAGAGCTACGTAGCATACACTGTGAAGCTTCTGCCACCCCAGTTGGACTTACAGAATCTCTGAGAGAGCATCCATTTCGCCACTTCAGACTGGAGGCATCTGTTTGGAGAGTACCATGGCAGTGACCACCTCAAAAAACTGAAGACCAGTCCCGTGTAGCACCTTATATGTAATACATAAGGCCTTAAACTTAATGCGACACTTAACTGGAAGCCAATGAAGATCGGAATGTGTACATGTGTTCATATATGGGTTCATGCTTCTTTGTATGATAACACATATATAAATGCCCATGTAAAAGTGATTAAAGGGTAGGCACCTGTTCCCTGTGCATATGCTTTTGATGCTTGGTAAAATAAAATAACCATATACTTAGATATAAAAAAAAACTAAACAAATATATTGATGTATGTATAATTAAAACATGACACAATGTCAGGGTATGCAGATGAGGTAGTCCATATTAATTTCTGCGTCTGTTTATGCTTCTATTGACACGGTTAAACAGATATATAGAAATGAAACAAAATAGCTTTATGCAAACCATACATGTGTATGTCTAGCTATGTACATATTACATCCATGTATATATGGGTATATATAGGTTTATGCCTTTTATCAAGTTATGACTATGTATAATATGTATATATGTGTATGTATGTACATATCCACGTATACATATATCCATATATTTAGATGTGTGTGTCATTATACATGCATATTTTATTTTATTTAAAAACAAGAAACCCTACCACCTCTGCCTTTTCCTCCACTCTCTGACTTATCCTAAACCTTCCCGACTACAATGGACTACTAAATATGCTTTAAAAACTCTCATCTCTTTCTATCCAATTTATCCAACAGGCACATATGTCCACCACTCCCAAAAACATCTCACATCTTCCCTTTACTAATACACTTCAATTAGTCTATCCCTATTCAAACACTAACGTAAATGCATGAGATCTCAAGAGGACCAATTTACCACAACCAATGCTAAAAGGATAACGAAGCATATATTACCAATATACTACCTATTTACTTCTAATCTTGGGTTCCAGAGTAGCGTGCTGCTCACTGCAAAGTGCATCAATGACTCATCAGGGGTAATAAGTGCCCCACAATTACAATCTACAATAATACTAAGTTTACTACTAAGTGGAGTAGTGTGGCTCACTGGTTAGAGGCGGCAGACCCGGAAGCAGAGGACGGCCTGGGACCAGGGTTCAATTCCCGACGCGGCAGGGTCATGGACCAGGGCCAGCGGACCGATAATTCTCGCTTCGGTGCCCACTCTAACCAGGGATCACACTCGGCAACTCTGGGCATTAGCTTGCCTCATCTCCACAACGGCCCCCCACATTCGCCGGGGATGCCTGGTTTCACCTTGGAGATACCCAGGAAGGGACCATCTCACAGGGATAGCCAGGACGGGTTCCCCAGCGGTCTACAGCGCCACGACGCCTCGGCAGCAGTGCGCTTTACAAAAAACACTTACATTACACTAGTGCCTGGGAAATTTGAAAAGGGGCTACATTATTCATACCATTATTAATTTCATTCTCTCTAAACTCCAGCTTCACTGCTGTGTCGATTTCACCCAATGTGCAAATTTCCAAGTAAACATGCTTTATTAGATTGTCTGCATATTTGATTGTCAATATGGTTTGTTGTCACACACTTCTAGTTCTCTCAGGCCTTCAGTTCTCTCAGCTCTTCAGATTGTGTGCAGTATTAAACCAATTTGACTTTACCCATGTATCTATGTAAACCATTCCGTGTATAAATGAATTGCTGGTCTGGTAAAAAAGAAAACTCAGCCCAATAGCTAGTATATTTTTTCCATCCATTGTTCACTTTTTATTTAACAATAATTTATTTTAAAAAATATTCAATATAGTTACAATTTATTTTGGTATTATCGTTGCTCAATTTATTTACTGGTTTGACTGGCCCTGCTTCCAGAGTGGTTGATTCAATCCAGCGTTTCTAGCAATGCTAGTTCTCTTCCTGTTAATACACCACTGACCTTTGAGCATCCCCTGCCTTTTGCTCTTGCATGCCTACCCCTTCGGGTATAATTTTTCATGCGGTGTAGTCTCAAGACTTAAAAAAATGAGAGCACCTTAATCTATTTTCAACTTATTCTGCCTGCCACACAATGCATGGATGCTTGGGGAGGCACCACAGGTGCCACCCCATGCCTCAGAGGAGGCAGCGGGGGGCCCCACAGACCTTTCCGACAGCCTTTCTATGGCTCTTGAAACTTGCATCATAATCCTCACAGTGGCACCACCTCTGTTATGGGGATTATTACGATCCGCCCTCCGCCCCAACGTGCTCCTAGAGCCGATGCCTCAGATGTTGGGCGGAACACCACTGACAAGCTCTTGAATGGCCTTCCGCCCGACATCGTAATACGGTAAAGTGTTCTGCTGGCTAGAACAGAGGTCTTCAACCTTTTCTATAGCGATAGGTACTTTTGATCAATGAAAATAATTGTGAGCAACTTAAGGCTAAGCAACTCACGCATTGGTACCAAACACTTGATGCCTAGCTTCATCAACTTTCAGCCTAATATCAATAGAACCAGATACAATGGTTTTAACAAAATACTTTGACTAGGGGCACTAGGATTGAGCACCCATGTGTTAGTGAGAGTGGCGTCTTAGGGGGTGTATGAACATGTGTGCATATGAATGGGATACATGTGTTTGAGTGACAGAGCCTGTATCATCTGCACTTGTGGTACAGGACATACCTTTCATCATATGTGGCACCACTGCATATACAGAACAAATGTAAAACCAAATGTTCTGCAAAAATATTCATAAAATGGAACATTATTCGGCACTTGTAATTTCTCCCACTTAAAATAATGGCTATATTTTTCATCAACACTTTGAAATGGAAGAAAGATAAACTGAGGAGTTAACTTAATTTTTACATGGATTCCATAAAACTCGTCATTTAAATTTTCTCCCATTTCCAAGTGTCACATTTACAAACAGCAGGAGTCTTGTTCTCAGTGGACAGTAGACACAGTGCCATATGTTTAACTTAAAAAACACAGCCATTGAATTGAATGAGAGGAATGTAAAGTGAAGAAACATGCTTCATAAAACATTAAGATGTTATCGGCTTAATTGAAAGTGGAGAAAAACATTAAGAATGTTTCATAGAAATATTTTTCTACACTTCAAATTTCTCCCATTTAAAAAAAAAATGACTGTGCTTTTCAGGTATAAAAATGGCACAGTGTCTACTGGCCACTGGGAGCAAGAGGCCAGCAGTTTGTAAAGGCAAAACTTTGAAATGGGAGAACACTTCAATGAATAGTTGTCTTAATCATTAAGGTAAATCCTCATTTTAATTTTCTCCCATTTAAAAATGTTCAGAACCTTAATTTTGTTCTAAAGCTCCAATACTGAGCTGCCAAATACTTTTATTTAAGATTTAAATACCTCAAGTTCTTCAGCTCTGTGTCCAAGCCTGGGTCATCAATCTGACTAAGCACTGCTCATTTTCAGGCCCTGCTAGCTGCATAATAATGTAACAAACTCCGCTTTCCCTTAACTTAAAAAGAAAAATGTGACCCTGTGCTTATTTAAAAATTAACTCAAGGCTGCGAGCTACGCGGAAGGTGTCTGGGAGCTACTGGTAGCTCACAATAGACTAGTTGGAGACTAACCCTGGGAGTAGTTCGCGAAGTAGCGCTACGCGTAGCTACGCAAAGTGCACTTCGCACTACGTGAGCTACGCGTAGCACTTCGCAAACTGCGTAGTACCCTGTTCGCACTGTGCAAGATGCCGTTTTCAGTGATTGCACAGTGCCGGATGCTTGTCCGCACTGTGCAATCATTGAAAACGGCATCTTGCACAGTGCGAGCTGTAGTTTTCTGCCGCTCGAGTAGATTTTTACTCAAGCAGCAGCTTTCTCAACGCGGACTGGTATTTTCTCATCGCGAGCAGTCGCGAGCATATGCGACCACTCGCAATGAGAAACCTGACTTCCCTGCGTTGAGAATCTCGCCGAGAGGTTTGTTTTCCACGCTCGCGTTCGGCAACTTGATGTTGCTGATCGCGAACGAGGAAAACGTCTCGCCGGGATGTCATTTTGCTTGCTCGCGGTCGCCAACTTGATGTTGAGAACCGCGAGCAAGCAAAAAATGACCGCTGCACTACGCTACGCGTGTTTGCACTGTGCTACGTGCAATTTGCGTAGTGCGAAGTAGCGCAAACTTCGCAAACTACGCGAGCGTAGCGTAGTGCTTTGCCCAGGCTTATTGAAGACACTTGGGCTAGAGGAAACTGTTTCATCTAGCTACAATAGGGCAAGTCACAGAAGAGAGCAATGTGACAAACTAAATCCTGTAAATCCTGTAATATGAATTCTATACCCCACTCACAACCAGTAAAACCTTTTCCTCTTGCCTATGACAATTTAATTTCTTAAGAACTACAGCCAACGAAATCCCCACATTTTGGTGACAGCTGTACATTATTTAGCAAAGTTATGTTAAACTAAATATAGAGTATATCGGCTTAGACTAGCACGGTGGTGACTTGTGCTGAACACACTGATCACAGCAGATCTGAGAGTGTTAGCTAGAATAAAATTTTCTCGGTACAAGAAAGGAGAAGCAGAACCTGCTAATGAAAATATTTACCTGCAACTCCATCAAGACTGCCAAAGCTTAGAGTTTTCCAAGCTGTTTCAAAGAGCCATATAGTTTGCAGGGATTTGAGATACCACAATAATTTCAGTGGGCAAGAATATAAATGCCAGTTTTCTGCCGTTCAAGCGGGATCAGGTTTTAGTACATCCATTTGGTCACCACTGAATGTCCCTAAACCGACATCCACCACTAAGCATCAACCGCATAATTCAGAGAAATCTGGCCTCTGTTCTCGAACATGTTACCAATAAATCTGATATTAATGATGAACAGCCACTGGGAGAATGGTAAGCCTTGTGACACTCTGAAATCTTTACTTTTTCCACCTACAATAGGCCCCATCTCACCATGTTAGGGAGGTTAAGACAAAATGACTGAAAACACTCACATTTTGGGTAATGAACCAGAACTACCATCCCTAGTCTGCCCAACAAAATATATTGTCAATAGGGTCAAATGCTGCACACAGGTCAAATAGCACCAGCAGAGAAAGCTGATATTTGTAAGATAGCTGTCTGAAGTGGGCAGTGAAGTCTAATAAAGTTATATTTAGCTCATGTCTAGGACAAAACCTAGACTGACCGGTATCTAGCAGTAAATGATAATGTGACTTTGAGCCATTGTTCGCTCTGAGTTAACGCATAGTTGGCAAGCTTGCAGTGTGTTTGATATCCCATAAATCCTCTGATTTAAGGGGCACCCTGCTCTACTAGCTGTTTTTCTTCTTCCCTGCTTCAACATAATCCTGTTTGTATCCAGTTTTGTATCGTGGATCGCTGCAGTTTATTTATTTTACTCAAAAGTGGTTGCTATCAATTGCCAGTTACTATTATTCACAGCTGTTGGCACTTCATAAACTTTCAGCTTTTGCAAGAGTAAAGTGAGTACACCATGCCCTATATTGCAAGTGAAGATCTTTATCATGGTCTTTACCAGGGTCAGACTGGGAACTCAAAGCAGCCCTGGGAAATTATGCCAGACCAGCCCCCATACAGTGCGTAATGAGTGAGCGCAGCGAGCAAGCCTGACCACTAAAAGGGGGTGTATATATATATAGGCAATCAATCATACATGTGTAAATCGGTGCATAGAAAATGTGACAAAAGACCAAAGGAACTACAAGTAGAATTCATAAGTCATCCATACTGGTAGGTCAACGTTATTATTACGAATTCATTTCTACCCAAACAAGCCTTTTTCTGCAAAATGAGGATAATGAAAGACTGGGGGAAAACATAACTTTCTAACGATTGTAATTTATAAATTGCATAACAACAAAAGGATCTTCGTGACAAAATCGTTAACCCACTCTGCATAGTGCACACTCTGCAGCAGGCATATTAACCCTCTACGCTACCTCCGATGAGTCAAAGCTGCCACTTGACAAAACTGCGATCATAAGGTACATTAATCACCAGAGTTATCTCGGCACTTTTATTGGTGCCTGAAAACTGTTGGATATAGAAGGATCTCTGAGGTGCTTTTAAAACTGCTGCACTGCTACAAAACTGGCCCCAGTAACAAAAGCAGCCCTCTACCCTTCTAGCCTCCCAGGTAAATGCCCGATGCCCGGTATGGCAAGTCTGGCCTTTGCATGTAATACCGATACACAGCCAGCAATCCACCTCCAGGCCAGCACTAGTATTTCACTGTAACCAACTTTCTCAGGTCATTACAAGTTCACCTATTCAGGAAATATTATCATAGGTTAATTGCCTCATTAACTATAGTAATGATCAATGAGATGAAATGAATCATACTCAAGAATTAAGGGTTGTAATTAATGCTAATGCAAAAGCATAAATATTACCATTTTAAAATTAAAAAACTATGATAATGCAGTAGGTAACCGATCCTTCTTACTCAGAAATTATCTCAAGATGTTGCATATGTAGAACAATCTATTTTAGGAATTTTCCTTTGTGTTTGTCTCTTGAAGGTGTCTCGGGTCACTCTTGGTGCAAAACAATGCGAGAAATTGACTTCCTGGAGCCACAAATCATCCAAGAACAACAAACTGAGTTTGGGTAGGCAAGAAAAGCTAAAGCATGTCTAAGCATTAGCCATATGCCCTGAAGGGGACTACAACTGTAGCTACTTAGAGTCTTTTAGCAGTAAAAGCGTGCCTTTCAAGCTTGTCATGATCCTTGATAGATTTAAAAATGTAGGCAGAGGTGGGCTGATGGCAAATTAAATGATAACGTTCTAGACCACAAGATCCTTAATAGAGATCTAAGTTTGGTAAATTTGGATTATGCTTAATTCTTTGAGTTGGTGTAGAATGCGGTTGGAGATCATTTTGGTCCTGAGGTACTGATGGCTGGAGATCTGAATTGTGTGCTTGATGGTAGTTTGGATGGACTCCTCCCAAGAGTGGAGACCAAACTGGCCCTTACAAGCGTGCTCAGGGAAATCATGGTGGGTCTGGAACTGCAGGAGATACGGTTGGTTCGTTTTCCTCAGGGCAAAGAATATTCTTGCTTTGTGCCCGCAACAGGGACACATAGTCGTCTTAACTATTGGTCACGGTCAGGTGCCCTGATTCAGTTTATGGAGGATGTCTCCTAACTGGTACATTACTTATCAGGCCATTCCCCCCTTCTGTTCTTTCCGGTTGAGTAGGGAGATGCCAAAAGTGTCATTGTGGACGATGTGTGTGGAGGCATTGTCGGAGCCGGTGTTTGCAGATGTGGTGGCTGAGGTGCTAGATCATTATTTTACTGAGAACTGGGGTAGTACGATGGCTAGAGCCATGGGATGTTGTGAAGGTGGTACTGCATGGAGAGTGTTTGAAGGTATCCTTTGGTGTGAAGTAACAACTGGCCAGGTCCTTGGATGTCCTGGAATAGAAACTTGGCACCCTGGAGGAATGTGTGGTTGAGCAGCCACTGTGGTTGCCTGAATGGAAGGAGCATAAGAGTGAGTTGCTAGAGACGTGGGACCGATTCATAGAGGTTGTCCGCTCCGGTTACAGACGGCAACTCCACATGTAGGGCGATAAGGCTAGCAGAATGCTTGCCATGCTCATCCATTGCAGAACACTATGCACTCCCTTCGTAGGGGTCCAGGGCGCTCGGGGGCAGATGGTAAGTGCACAACAGGGTATAACAGAGGTCGTTGCGGAACACCTACAAAAGGTTTATGCAACGCCACCCAACTGCATTCCACTGGTAAGAGATACTTACCTGGCTGGTCTGCAAATGCCCTCCTTATCGAAAGAAGAGGGGGCAGTTTAGACGCCAGGGAACAAATACTGGTAGTGATACGGACATTGAAGCCCGCTAAGGCCCCAGGAGGGGACAGTCTGCCATATGAATTGTATCAGCGCTGGGCAGGGAATGGCAGACCGCTTATTAGAGGTTTACAATGAAGCATATGGGAATGGGTTGTTTCCAGTCTCTACGAAGGAGGCGATCATTGTCATGTTGCCTAAACCAGATAAGGATGTTACGAAGGTGTTATCCGACTGCCCCCTGTCGATGCTCAATGTCGATGTAAAAATCCTCAGTAAAATATTGGTTTCTCGACTGCATGAGCATTTCCACAGTTGGTGCATGAAGAACAATGTGGATTTATACCACGTAGGAATACCATATCTAACTTAAGGTGGTTGTCCTTAGTCAAGCACCCCCCCCCCCGTTCTGGCAGAGAATCAGTATATGCTAGCGCTACTTGGTATCGAACAAGCGTTTGATTCACGGTCATGAACATTTTTGTGGAGGGTCCTGTAGATGGTTGGTATAGGTGAGAGAAACATAAAATCGATGCAGTTGTTACAAAGCGGCCCAGCTGCAACAGTGAGAGTTGGTGGGATGTGTTGTGGCATTTTTCCCTAAGCCGTGGAACCAGGCAGGGCTACCCTTGCTTGCCCCTGCTCTTCACACTGGTGATGGAGCCCCTGGCTTTCCGGCTGTGAAATGTGTTCCAGGGATGGGGAATACGGATAGGGGATAATACCCATGTGGTCTCCCTATATGCAGATGATGCTTTAATCTATCTGTGCCAGCAGGCATACTCAGTCCCCATCAAGCTGGCTGATTTTGGCAAAATGTCTGGGTTAAACGTTAATCGTACCAAATCTAAACTGTTCCCAATGGGAAAATTTGCTGGTAAACAAGTGCAGGACCTGCCGTGGTTGGAAAGGAGGTCAGGTATGTTGGGATAAGACTTGCACAATGGCGACAGAGTTTGAGGCTGATAACTTCGGTAGGCTGCTGACCGTGAAATTCTGGATTACTCTCTGGTTTCCTTTGATGGGGAAGCTGGCATTGGTAAAAATTATAGCATTGTAGTTTTTATAACAGACTCGGAAAGTCGTTTTTAATTCCGATTCTACAAAAGGCCAATTTTAGGCAGGTGCGACCCGCTTTCATTTTTTTTTACAGATGCTCACGGGAGAGCACAGTCTTCATGTGCTCTACTTTTTAAAATCTGCCAAAAGACTCGGGTCTAGCTGTAATAACTAGCTTGCTCCCCTCACGCCCTTCATGGCACCAGGCACTTTGCATCGCCTTGCCCATATGTTTGATTATATATTTTAGAAGTGGTGATTTATTGGGCCATTTGAGTTAATCCTTTCATTTGATTCTGTTTGCATGTTGTTAGAGTATCTGTATCTCTCAATATTTCATTAGTTCAAGTTATTATTTAATTCAGTGTGTCCCTGAGAGAATTGTTTTTATCTTATTTAAACATGTGCTTTTATGTTTTTTTAATACCTGAAACCAAATAAAGATTATTTTGATTTGATGCCTATATGTTTTTCAAGGGACCCTGTTTGAGATTCAAAGAAAATATTTTGTGGAATTAGACAAGCTGGTAGTAGAACTTCTGTGCGCCTCTGGGAGAAAAAGGGTTAGCCTAGCCTCGCTCAAGCACCACTGGTGGAAGGGAGGTCTTGAATGACCATTCCTGGAACTTTACTATCTGGAAGCTCAGCTGCAACATGTGATGCACTGGATGGACAATCTTGAGAATTGGGAGTGAAGATTGCTGAAGGTTACTTGCAAAGGCGTTCCACTGACTGGACTGAGCTATTAATGATGGGGGCAAGTGTTCCAGCTTCAATGCTCTATGTAGTAGATCGGTTTGCAGGGCATGCGCAAATTACTGCAGAGGGCCCCCGATACACCAGACATGAATATTTGGGTGTCACATCCATTTTGGTGCCTTGCGCAGACAATGTTGATAGAAAGGTGGCATGCCGGCAGGTGCACAACTTTGCAGGACTCATATCCAAATGATAGGTTTATCACCTTGGTGGATGCTGTAGAAACATTTGAGTTAGGAACTGAACAATTCCTACAGTTTGCAAAGATTGATATGATGGCCCGTGGAATATGGCCTTCCTTCCCAGAGCTACCCCAGGCAACCCAGACATTGTGAATGCTGTTGACCAGGCCTGAAGGCCAGAGACTGATCTTGCACGTCTATAGGGCACTGAGGGAAGATGTGCGTCTGGAATATTGATTGATAAATTCCTGGTGGCATGAGATGTTGAAGTGCTACTTTTGGCTAAGGTTTGGGAGGGAATCCACGAGGAAGTGAAAGCAACCTCTATTAATGCAAGGTTTAAGTTACTCCAATATAATGTGGTGCATCAGGTTTACCTCACCCATGCAATATACCCAGCGTGACCCTGTTTCCAGCCCCTGCTGTGCCGGGCAGGAAGCTGACTTTCTTCACGTGTTCTAGGGGTGACCAAATTTGGATGCCTACTGGGAGGGGATTTTTAAGTCCCTGAACACAACCACTGGGAGGTCCCTTCTCAGGGATGTAGGGCAGTGGCTGTTAGGATGGATCCCAGCTTAAAAAAAAAAGAAGAAACTGAGTCGGAAGTTCCTCCTTCTGGGCCTAGTACTAGCCAAGCGCAGAACAGCCATTAGATGGATGTCCCCATTGCTCCGAAGTTAGCGGATTGGCTGAGAGACATGGTTCAATCGGCGATTGCAGAGGAGAGCCACATGCGTAAAACACGTAGGGACAATAAACTTGCTTATGACCTACAGGCCTGGACGGCAATGCTTACCAAGCTTTCAGATCCTCCAGATGCCCTGCCCCCCTCAGGCCAGATGTTTATAAGGGGGAGAGAGTGAGATGTCTGTCTGAGGAAAGCAAAGTGGAGGGAATTGTCATACTATCTAGAACTGTGAAAATATGTCACCAGAAAGCCTCTCACAATGTGCCCGGTTCGTTACACAGTATTCATTACAGAAATGTGTCTTTGGCAGAGCCTAAAAGGGGGAGGGGGCAAAAAAAAACACACATAAAAAAGGGCCCTTAATGTGCTTTCATTTCAGGCTACAGACTTGAACATGTCTACAAAGCTGGCACCTGCAGTCTGTGGAGATGCCGTGAAATGAAAACCAAAAAGACTCCAAGACTTTCGTTGTTACAGCCATCTTGGATTTCACTATAGAAAGGGAAGAAGAACCAATAAGCTCGCTTCCCAAACTTGATCCTTGGAGCCATGGAGTTTTGTGTCCTACTTTATGTAATTCCATGGTAGATTGTGCTTCCTTTAAGATCTTTGTACTTGGCTACTTATGGTAGGAAGGTATCAGAATACACATCTTGGTAACTTTAAAGACTCACTAAATATGGTTTATATAGGTCTTGCACCTCTTGCCGTAACTTTGAATTTGAGTTCCCTCATGAACAATGCCTGTATGGCACTATGGGCAATGGTTAATATTTTTTAATTCTAAAGAGAGAGAAGGTTTGTCAAAGAAGTATTTCTTACCAATATTTGAACTGAATTTTTAACTATTAAGTACTGTATTGGGGCTCTGGTGATAAATTGCTCCCAGAGCTAAGAGCTTCTTATATTGTGAATTGTTCAGTACCAACCTCAACAATGGATTTCACAACTTACTATTGTAAAAACTTTTTTCCTGGTAGGATCTGACTCTACACTACAAATGTAATCAATTAGGATATCTTCGGAAAAGATGTTAGTTAAAAGGTATTTATGTTCATTTAATGGTGATAAATGATAATAAAAAAAAGTTGGGATGCGCTCTAGATGAAGAGAGTTATAAATGTATTTCTTTGTAGACTGAGACGTGACTAAACTGTGAACAACTAGGAAGACATCTTGGATCGACTGTTTGCCCCTCACCCCTTTTTATTCCTGATTGACGTTATTATTGTGGGTCTTAAATATGGAGCGGGTGAGTTGGATCCCCGTCGGACACTGTCTGGTATTTTCTGTAGAGCAATATTTTGTAAGTAACAAAAGATCCATGACAGTGCTCGATTGTTAGGTGAATATGGTATCGGAAAGAAAGACATATTTCCACCCTCTAGTAGGGGGCTGTTTCTTGCAGATGTGTTCCCTGTGTAGTAGAGTCAAAATCAATTAAAGGAGTTTTAATAGCTTCACACACATTTGTTAAAATATTTTGACCAACAAAACTCATTTGCAAGTCCATTCAGCCAACATTTAACATCGTATTGGTACGAAGATGAATAACACTACGTATATCACTAATCATAAGAGCATGCACCAATGTTACTAGGCATATGCAACATTGGGGCTTTCTATGATGTCTAGTGGCTTGGCAAATGTACAGTGATCGGAGTAGAAACATCTCAATCGCTCAATCATTAAACTCATCATTCGTACTCTGGCACACATTGAACGAAAAACATTTTCCTTTCTGCCACCACTACTGTAAATTCACATTCCTCCTTCTCAAATTTAAACAATCATAATTTCACATCTGGAAGGACTTGTAAATAGAGATCATGCTGTTAAAAGCACGTGGTAACAAAAAAGCTCAAAGTCCAAGAACAAATTTACAATTATAATATACTTTAGGTAAGATTCAAAGGGAAAGTTTGTAAACCCTCAATTTATTGTGCCTGACGTAGCATAGGTAGGCTTTTAAAATTCTTTGGTTCCATACTTATTGCCAACCACTTCAGGATACAGCAACACACCAAAGGCACACAACTCTACCACAAAATGTCCTAAGCACATGATATTCAGGAACTCCTAATCTCCCTCAAACTAATCCAGAACTAGACTCCAAGTATCTATCTAAAGCTAATCTGATAAAGACATGATTCCTCCTGTTCACTAAGAGCACAAAACAGCCACTGACTCAAGGTTGGCTATGTGAGAACTAAAACAGGTTCTTTTCCTTCCTGTGAGCAAAAATAAAATCAATTAGATTCAGTAGTAAATTTATGCAGGTGGTCACCAGTGGGCACTACCGGCACCTATTTCAGGGGGTTGCCACAACCCTCACTGTTCCTTCCCCATCTGCAGCGGCAGACAGGCCATCAGTGCCTCTTTCATGTCCATGAAGGTCATGGAAACTGAAGAACCACTACCAATAAAGTGAACCACAATATTGGCAGCAGTCCTATTTCCACAACCTACAATGGAACTTAAAGACGGAGTACTGCTCATACTCTGTGAGCATGCAGCTCCCAATTTACAAACTAGACTGATCGTTGAGCCCGCGGGCGGTACAAATCAAAATTTGATTGGGAGCACCTTTGGTTCTAAAGTTGCATCAAGGAAGGCAAGGCCTGTCTCACTTTCATATTTCCCCTTCCAGTCCAGCCTCCCCAAAATTTGAGGACAAGCACTTTTTTAACACAAATTAAACCGTATGGATTCAGTCTTGATTGAGAGCTCTTGAAAATGTTTGTCCACACTATCAGTGCACTGAAGGATCTCAACTGGCTACTCCTCCAGGCATCGCGTTCAAGATGAGCTGCATCTCCAAAAAAGTCATCAGAAGAAACACTTGTACCCAAGAAGCTAGCCATCTCAAGGGCCATCTTCACACAAGGAACCTGGAAACCACTGGACCGGCCATGAAAAATTGCATGAAGGAAAAGGCAAGAAGGCGGGCAGTCTTGATCTCTGCCTTTGAAATCTGGAAAAAAGTCTCCATCATGAGCATTTCGCCTATCCTCCATTAATCCAGAAAGAAATTGAAGCTATGCCTCTTCAAAAAGCACTCCCACCTTACAGATTAAGAATCTACATATAACCTGCCTTACTGTAAAATGTACTTATTCATAAAAATGGGATTTGCCAGCTGTTCTGCAGCCAGTTGCTCCCTGGCCAATACCTTCACGTAAGCATATACGCAATGATGTACATATTGCAGTTTCCGAATAGAGTTAAGCAGTATTCAGTACATTCATAATAAAAAATAACATCATGATATCATGAGCTCTAAACGCAAGTAAAAAGTGCCTTTATTATAATTAGGGCTCCCAGTTTTCCGTTTTTACTGATTTTTACGGATAAATACGGAAAAAAACGATTTATTTTCCTGTCTGTGTTTATTTTTAAATACAGTAACATACAGAAAATAGGCCCTCTTTGGATATTTTTTTCTACTGTCAATCATGAGTGCCAGGTCAGTAGGCATACAGATTGAGAGGTGGGGGAGATTAAAAAAGACAATCCTAATTAAGCGTAATTAAGAGTAGATCTACAATTGTTTATGCTATTCTGCAATGCAAGTGTTTTCAGATAACGCTATTGCACTGTATACTGCTGAAACTTTTTGGACATTTAAATGCGAGTATACATTTAACAGTTAGATAAATATGGAAAAATACCCATTGCTGCTTCATTTATACAGAAAACACAATAAAAATGGATAAATACAGAAAAAATTAGCAAAAATAAATATGGATAAATACAGACGGAAATGTAAAAAAAGAAAATACCATAAAACAGGGACCCCTAATTATGATATATCCTCTCTAAACTCAGACTAATGAGAGGGCTCTGCGCTCTACCACTAAAACATACTATACTGTAGCAACATAGAGACTAAACGATTAAGCTTTATAAGCAGACATAAAGCTGCCTGAAACATATAGGGCATTCTGCCTGAAAAAGCCCATGTCTAATAGGTTTCATCTGAAAATGATATAGAAACTTGCTCTGGACTATGTGTCGGTCTGCTCCCCCACACCCTGGCACCTAACCACTGTTTACAAAGCCAATCTGCAAGAATTGTTTACTGGGTTTGACTTACTTAAAACAAGATTGAGTGCCTAAAATGCATTACCTGGCCCTGGGAAAGGAAAACTAAAGGAGTGGTTCCCATTTTATAAATAGACAAGCGAACATTGTTTAATTCTGTCAAACAAACAACAGAGAAAACTTTGAACTCCATTTGTCAAGTTAAATTGAGTTCTCTATTCACCCATTTTAAGACAGTTAACTGCGCGCACATCTGTAATGTATTACACTTGTTGCATGTGAATAGGGAAGACCCATTCATATCCAGAAATCGTCGCATCTGAGACTCTAATGACGTGAATTTCGATGTATTAAGCATCAATTGCAGCATTCCTAGAGGATCACGCGATAACACTACAGCGCTGTGCTCCACATCAATTTTTGCTTTGTAGTAGTCAAAATTATTGTAGGGAAAAATGTCCTTGAAATTAATTTACAAATATTCGTCATTTGTCAATGATTACACAATAATATTCATAGTTCATGTGTGACGAGTGTGCAGGTCGGTGACGGTGAAGATTACATAAGCAAGAGGCTCCCCTACCTGAACTTCCATTTTTGACAGACCAAGGTCAATACCGGATGTTTTGCCACAACCCTAGCCCCTACCATGGCAGTTGTTCTCAACGGTCACTTGGCAGGACACAGTTGCAGCAGAGGAGTCACTAAGCAGGCCCAGAATGGCATATCCTGGAATTTTCCCAGTGGACTGGGAAGGTGATGGTCCCTTTCAATGCATCTATTGAGCCCAGAACCCGAGTGACTCAAAGGGCTAGTTTGCTGACCTCCTGATCAGAAGCCTCAGGGGCATTACAGGCTTCCAAAAACCTTTATCCCAGCAGCTGGACTCTGCCATCTGTGAGTCCTGCCCCTCCCCAAGTGGTGCACCCCCAGTCCTAGGTTCATGGTAGTGGGTCTGAAGGTGCTTTTACCCAGTCCAGCTGTGGTCCTTATCGTACCTGACGTGAAGCCCCGCAAGGCCTTGCCGCACAGCTGCCAGCCTAATCAGAATCAACGCCAAGATACGTCTAGCCCCTCAAAGACTTGCTGCACAGCTGCCAGCTCATCGGAACCAACACAAAGTGATAGCAATCCCCACAAAGCCCTGCTGCACAGTTTCCTCGGACCCGACGCGGGACAACTCAAGATCGCACAAATCAAAGCCGCACAGACAGCACACCAGGATTTAAGGTACTGTGTTCAGTGGACCTAGGTGGGCCCCTAGCTGGCCCACGATCCGTCACATCAACCTGAACATATGACTTTGGTCTGGTCCGACGTGACCAGTTAACCACAGATGGTGCTTTGTGCTTTTATGCTCTATTTTCACTAAAAACCTTAGAACTGCATATCTCTGGACCAACAGATTGGATTTTTGTCATTTTGGTCTTGTTTTATTTATTAGATTAAGCTCTATGTTTCTAATCTGGCGTGGGATTATTTTCTGTGTTGTGCTCAGTGTCACACTACCAGTGGGTTGAGCATCAGTTAATGTTGGGTTTGCTTGTGTTTTACCTGGACTAGGATTGTGGTTGCTTCTTGACCAGGGCTCACACCTCAGTCAACCAACAACTCCATTACAAACTGCTGGCTATCTATGGCCTGACCAATGGGAAAAGATCAAGCAGTTTTCTTTGGATGGAAGGATCCCCAATGGGGCAGAAAAAGAAATACCCCAAAATTAGCAACTTGGATACACTGTATTTACTAGTAAAGTAGCTGGGGTTGCAAGGAAATCAACTCTCTGGTTGGAAAATGAATACCCAGAATATGTATTGGAATGTGGCTCATATCCCCCAGATGGCCAGGGCTTCTGACTATTTGAAATTCCTAACTGCCTATGATAATCATAATCTTTCAAGAAACATGGACCGCAACTCCATGGATACTCCCTGGTGATATTAACCACTCTAAATGCATTGGCCAAAACAAGGAACAGTGGTGGTTTCCAGATAGCGTACAGGCTAGATATGTTTATAGCAGCTAAGGAGTGTGATAATCTCTATGACATAGTGCAAATTTGTGCCATCAAACTACTTGACAACTATAACTTGAGAATATTCAACACATTAGTACTGTAGAAAAGAAACAAGGCTCCTAAAGCTTGTAGACATCATTAAAGAAGTGCTGCTAAAATCAAACCAGCCTGATGTATTCGCCATCATATGTGGGGACTGTAAGATAGGCGAATGGGAAGTTAACGGCGAGTTAATAAGCATGATGAAACCAGAATTGAGGATCCAGACCTTCGGCCATGAATTCTCAGAGAAGGATGCAAGCAGCAATCATATGCCTCCTTTTTGCACATGTGAGAGCCTCATATCAGCACGGACCTCCTATGAAAATCAGTATGAAAGTACAACGACTTATAATGCCCATAGGGCCCAATCCGTAGTTGACTATATCTTCCTAAAGGTAACAAACTGGGACAACTTTGAAAATGTGCAGCTACACTGGTGGATAGAGAGCGACCATAACCCCATGATGCTTGAATTGAAATACTATAGGCAAGGTTAACCAAGAGAATTCTAAAACCTGAAATCCTCTTGGGATGCTGGAGGGCAAATAAGGGTCAGACGGACTCCAGAACTTCCAACAAACCTAACAGGCTGGAAGAATGAAAATGCATTGGCTGGTCTACAAGTATCCATCTTGGAATGTCAAACAGAAGGTGACAAATTACTCCTGTATGATAAATTACTTAATACCTTAACACCAATTTTCTCCAGGAAATGCACCAACAAGAAGAAATCCAAAACTAATGCTAGCACGTGTTACAGGTGGTTTGATGAGGACTGCAAACATAAAAAAACTGAGCTCAACTCAATTATGCATTCAAAGCCAGTTAAAGATAAAACCTGGGAGGCCAGATTAAGCTATAAAGCCCTAATAAAGAGGGAAAAGATGGAAGCCATGAATAAAAACTGGAGAGAAATTGAACAGGCTGTGGCAGGAAAGTATGTGAGGGCTTTTTTGGCTAAAACTGGGTGAAAGTTTGGGAGCTGGTAAAAATCAGCTGAAATCGAGTATCAGCGAAGTAGCATAGATAGCCCACTTCTCACTTTTCAGCCTTACTCCAGACAATGGCCCTAGTCAGCTATACGTTGAAGTGCAACCCAGGAGTGATCCTCTGAAGATGGCCCAACAGCCACTTGTCGTTAGTAAAGAAAAAGTGACAGAAGGATTAAAGGACCTGAAAAAAAGGGAAGGCCCCAGGTACTTATATGAAACCCCACAGGTATTTCTCTCAGACCCCGACTGGTGGACTGAAATCCTAATGGAAAGTTTTATAAGAATCTCAGCCCTCAATCCTGGCAAAATAGTGTCATTGTCCCAATCTACAAAAAATGCCAGAAAAATGACCTGAAATCCTATAGAACAATTAGAATAATGCACATTGACTGTAAAGTTTTTTCGAAAGTGATTGTGGTAAATTTAAATTACCTATACTTAATTTATGCGGTAAAGTTCAATAAGAATAACTCAGAATAAATAAGAGGCAGAATCCGTGATATTTGAGGTTTTAAAAGGGGTTTTATTCCTTAAAAAGGAATTGGTTCGAACCAGGCAATCGGATTCCGTCACCACGAAGGTTCGGGAAGGGATAGACCATACTTTATTGACAGGTTATCATATATATAGTCAATGCATTACAGTAAAGGCAGATGCAGAAGGCGTAACAGCTGAGAGGAGAGATAAGAATACACATACGTAATGAAAAAGGCGTTACAATAGGCGTGCATAAGGGCGTGTACTAGAAACGTCATTATGAGGATGTCACAGGTGGGTGGATCCATAAGAGAATCCTGCGATGTCAGCAGAAATACATGGCAGAGATGCGCGCGCAGCAGCATGACGTGTGATTGACGTGTAACTGGAGGGTGAAGGGGACTTGACATTTAGCCCTACATGAGGAGACAGAAGTCTGGGATGTCAGAACAACCTAATCCCAAATCGTATCTAATATCTTGTGTTTAAGGAACTGTATTATCTGGAAGGAAAGGTCTCTCGGGCAGAGGCTATTCTATACTGACTGCTAGTGCGTGTATAAGCGTCTACGTGTCTACATGAGATGCGAGGGGGCATGGGCCTACCATGGTAACAGGAGCTATGAATTACTTGCACGGAGACAGTGAGGCCGGGCCCTTTGCTCTGCAGCTGGAAGGATGTTTACCTAAACTACTAGACAGGAATGTATTTTTCGAGGAGCGGAGCAGATAACTTGAAGGCAAAATACAGTCTTGGCAGGCAACAGGCCGAGCCAGGCACCGTTAGCCGCGCAGGGAGTAAGACAAAGGTCATGGATACAGATGCAGGTCCAGGCTGGAGCATTCAGAGGCAGAAGGCAGGAAAAGGCTCAATGGCAGAATTCAGGGCCTAACTCGCCAGAGCTGAAAAACGTGAAAGGTGCACCATATAAAGACGGTGGCAAGGCATACTTAGGAACGGAATATTCGACCCATTCATGGTGGATCTGAAAGAGGACATGTTAACGTTGGACGCAAATGTATTTGCGTCTTCATAGCTGGAAGTGGAGGGAACATACATGTACTTGTAGCACGTACATGGAGCCGTTGGGGTCTAAGATAGGGGACACAATTGATCATAAAAATTCATATTTCCTCATTCCCTCCTTGTCCCCTACGGACCCTTCATGATATATCGATCCTCATGAATCTATCAATCTGTTCACGTAACATCATTTGCTCTTCTTTCTTCTTACGGGATTTTGAATGAGAACTTGAATGTGGAATACATGATGTGGCACACAGGCCGCAAATCGCTGGCCCACATTGTAGACACAGGCAGCAACTGAATACTATGAGAAGGGCAATACCTAGGAAGGATAGGACCTTCCATCCCCAGGCTGACAACACACTCCAGAACCAACCGGACCAAGTCCAGGTGCCTGGATTCTGGTGTATCTGACTTGCAATCTTATGAAGACGAGTTATGGCTTTATATACTGATGGCGCGTTTTCTGGAATGAAAACACAGCAGCTCGATCCGATGACTCTACAGGCTCCGCCCCTATCGGCCAGGATGACGTCAAGGACAAGACGATTTTGGAGAACAACAATCCGCATCGCAGACTGCTCCTCCGTTAAGTTGCCTAGGGCAGAAGTAGTTTCATTCACTACTGCTTCAAGGGTTCTGGTTAATTTGCGTATCAGTTTACTATTAAAGACAGCACCTATGTAGGGAAAGAAACCTTTATTGAAGTCTGTGTATTGCTCCCATGCCGTTTCAGTGTAGTCGACAATCGGGAGATCTCTCTGGGGTCTATTGTGTACTAGATGGGTATTTCTATGATAATCAGGAGGGGCTAGGAAAACAGGTGGCAGAAGGAATGCAATGTAACAGGTACCATCCCAATCTAGAGGTAAACGTATATATGCGGTATGACCACAAATGAAGTAGGAATGACGGGAAGCTCTAAATGTAGACTTGCCTTGATCACTGAATTCGATCACAGTAGTACATTTACTATGACCCAGGTGTACTGAACCATTCTTTCTTGCGCATAATTCACCTTTGACTGGTAATACTGACATAGCAGGCAAGACTGGTGCAGCTTCGGATTCAACATTCAGAATCATGAGGTTAAGTGTAAAGTTACCTAATCCATATACTTCATTTTCTAGATCAGTTCCTGTCCTTTTGGGAAGTCCCTCTTTGTTAGGGTAGCAGGCTTTAAGCAAAACTAAGTTCAGGTTTCCCCATACCCAGTTGCCCTGGTAAACTACGGTATTTGAATCTAAAGAATTAATCAAACTAAACCATGCACCACAGGAACCATTGTGTGTGAACGGGTACGGAAAGAGGGGCAGAACTCCCTTGTATTTCTGGTAGGGAGGGAGTCGGCCACATATCCAACAATTTGTAGCGTTGTTGGTCTGATGGGAGTGATGTAACATACTAATGAATGTGTTGTTGCGCAGCGCAAGTCTGTAGGGCAACTCATGCGGAGGTAATTCGCTAAAAGAGTGTTCGGCAGTAACATTGAAAGCAGAATGTGCACGCTTGAAAATAGGGTAGTATATGTGCAACAGTATACTTGCAGCAATAATCAGAAGATTTAGAAAAAACAATCAATAATGTCACTATACAGTGACTACGAAGCGATTTACAATATGCACGTTTCTTGAGCTGTTTCTGTCTATCTCTCTCTCTATTTCGGTCTAGGGGATACATGTCAGAAACTAATTTAACCGATTCACCTAGGGGAGGACTTAAACAATTAAACTGTCTGACTTGCTAGACCTTAGATTCAGTTTATATTCCTGGGAAGCAGTTTTCTCGACCAGGGGGAGTTTTGAGTCAGTCTGTGGAGGAGGGCAGGGCTGAGAGTTCAAATCAGAAGGCAGTCCGTGAAATTTCTTGATATGGCTCGAGTGCAGCCAACCCTTGCGACCCTCAATCTTCACTGCTGTCCTCGTGGTCAGAAGTACTAATTTCGGCGTTTGCCAGCGGGGCTCCAGCGGGCTCCTCCTGTCGAAATTTCATATAAACACATAATCGCCGGGAACCACTTCATGGGGCTTCACCTCGGTGTTGTCGGGAAAGGCTGCAGCTACCTGTGAACGACAAGATTGTAGTGCAGACATCAAGGAGGCAAGGTAATCTGTCAGCATATTACAATCAACATCAGTGATTTTACGAGGTATAGGCGTCCCCCACATATTTGGTGGCCTACCGAAGACCACCTCGAACGGGGATAGCCCTGTTCGAGAATGTGCTATCATTCTCATGTAAAAGAGCGCAACTGGTAAAGCTACTATCCAGTCGACGCCTTTCTCTCTGCAGATTTTAGAAAGTCGAATTTTCAGAGTCTGATTATGACGCTCCACGAGACCTGCTGCCTCGGGATGCCGGACACAGTGGAATTTCCACTGATAGCCTAACAGGAGTGTAATGTGTTTCACTAGCTCGGATGTGAACGGCTGACCGTTATCGGAGTACACGATACGGGGCAAACCATACCGTGGGAAGAATTCACGAACCAGCTGCTTGGCAGTGGTCGGAGCAGTGTAATCTGGGACTGGATATGCTTCTGTCCATCGGGAAAGTGCGCATACAACTACGAGGACATATTTGAATCCTCGACAACGTTCCATCTGGATATAATCCATCTGGAGGACTTCAAAAGGGTGATCGGGAGGTTGAAATCCACCTTGCTCTACAGGAATGCTTTTACCTGGGTTGAACTGACAAC
The DNA here is from genome assembly GCF_964204655.1 of Triturus cristatus. Lineage (NCBI taxonomy): Eukaryota > Metazoa > Chordata > Amphibia > Caudata > Salamandridae > Triturus > Triturus cristatus. The sequence goes on along the minus strand of NC_140592.1, from coordinate 1,166,518,660 downwards.
AAATCATGCAAGTACGCACTTTCTGTTTGGCTGCTGCTCGTAAGTGTTTATTGAACCAAATGTTTTGAATACTGTCTAGCATAGCTTTCTCTCCTAGATGCGCTGGACTATGTATTGTGTTAATGATAACTTGAACCATGGAGTCGGGGAGAAACCATGTAGATTTTCCCTTCGTCATCCATCCCTGATCTGTTTGGATCCCTCCTAGTTCAGTCCATTTCTTGATTTCCTCTGGTGTAGCATGTGTCTGTATGTCAATTACATCAAGGGCGGGATCCCTAACTGTCATGCAGTGTGTCGATGTCGGAACTATTGTCTTTGTCAAGTCAGTTGCATGAGTCCGATTCTGAGCTGTTTGCTTAGCTGTTCGGTCTGCCAGGTCGTTACCCTGGGAAATGATATCGGTGACTTTTGTATGGGCCTTGCACTTCATGATAGATATCGCAGTAGGCAGATGGATTGCATCTAACAGAGCTTGAATGAGGGGACCGTGTTGAATGTTGGCACCGTGAGAAGTTAAATAACCTCTCTCTCGCCAGAGGACTCCGAAGTCGTGTACAACTCCGAATGCATAACGTGAATCTGTGTATATGTTAACTCTCTTATTTTTGGCTTGAATACAGGCTTGTGTCAGAGCGATGAGCTCTGCTGCTTGAGCTGACAAGGTGTCAATACAATTCGTTTCAATAACTTCGGTGTCTGTCGTGACTGCGTAAGCGGCCACTAACTCTCCTGTACTTGTTCTCATGCATGAACCATCCACATAAAGTGTCAGGTCTGGATCTGGTAATGGAATGTCTGTCAAGTCTTGTCTGGGTTTCGTCGTAATAGTAATGACTTCAATACAATCATGTGCCAATGGGTCTGTTCCACTTAATGGCAAAAGTGTGGCAGGATTTAATGTACTACAGCGTCTGATTTCTATGTGTGGCTGAAACAATGTCAATTCATAACCTGTCAGTCGTGCTATAGTCAAGTGCTGGGTCTGTGTTCGGTTTAAAAGAACTTCCACGGAATGTGGAACTTGCACTGTCAATTGATGTCCTAATACTATGGAATCGCTTTGTCTGATCGCTAAAGCTGTCGCTGCGACTGATTTCAAGCACGCAGGCAGAGCCTGGGCTACTGGATCTAATGTGCTAGAAAAGTAAGCACACGGTTTGTGTGAACCTGCTTGTTCCTGAGTGAGTACTGACAAGGCAGTACCTTCGCGTTCTGTGACAAAAAGTGTAAAAGGCTTACTGTAACATGGTGTCGCTAAAACAGGTGCTTGACATAAGGCTTTCTTTAAGTCTTCAAAAGCTTGTGTATGTTCCTGAGTCCAAGGGAGGACAGTCGATGTCGCTGCCTCCTGGGTTGTCAACTGAATGAGTGGCTTTGCTAGAAATGCATATTGGGGAATCCATTGTCTACAGTACGAAGTGAGGCCTATGAAGGCCCGCACCTCCTTTTGTGTCTTGGGTGGTGACATGTTTACAATTAACTGGATGCGGTCAGGTGTGAGCTGTCTCCCCCCTTTGGACAGCAAGTGCCCAAGGTACACAACTTGCTGAACACAGAATTGCAGCTTCGAAGGGGACACCTTGTGCCCCTTGTTGGCCAGAAAATGTAAAACCGTCAGTGATGCTTTTTCACATTCGGGCTCGCTTCGGGCGGTGATCAGCAGATCATCGACATACTGAAGCAGGGCAGTGTTAACAGGCATGTGGATACTGTCAAGTTGTCTTTTCAGTGCTTGGCTATAGATGCTGGGGCTTTCTGTGAATCCTTGAGGTGCGCGTGCAAATTTGAAGCTTCGTCCATTTAAACAGAATCCGAACAAATATTGGCTTTCCGGATCGATTGGGACGCTAAAGAAGGCGTTCTTGAGGTCAATTACAGTAAAGAACGTTGCTTCTGAATCAATAGCTGTCAATAATGAAGAGATATCTGGAACTACGGGATACTGTGGTACAATGCATTTATTCAATTCGCGCAGATCAATAATTAATCGATAAACTGGGGGTGCATTTGGATCAGTACGTTTAAGAATTGGAATGATAGGAGAATTACATACATTGGAGTCGGTTTCCACAACCACTCCTTGTGCAATGAGCTCATCAATGATTTGCAGCAAAGCCACTACAGCATCTGGAGGTAACTTGTATTGTCGAATTCGTGGTAATACCACTCCTGCTTTGAGTGTGACTCGATATGGTGTAATGTGCATACAACCTACATCAGTGGGGCCTTGTGCCCATAAATGTGCAGGGACATTCTGTAACCGGTGATCCATGTCTCTCAATACGTAGTGACCTTTAAAGTCACGCAAAAATAGTCGTACCCCTTCCGGAGAACAACATATTACAGCTCCTAGAGCTTTCAGTGTCTTTATACCTAACAAGTTTTCTGGGCATGATTTTGTAAGCAATAAATCTGTAGTCCGTGTCAATGGACCAACTGCAAGAGGAAGAGGTTGCGATACTTCGTTAACAATAGGCTTTCCTGAAAATCCAAGGGAAACATTCTGTGAGCCTGAGAGGGGTGCCCCTGGAACCTCGTCGTGACTTATAGTTGTTCTGCTTGCCCCTGTATCAATTAAAAACTTTCTGTCTTTCCCTAATACTGGACTATGTACATAAGGACCCTCTTGATCTACAGGAACCTCAATAAGAGGCAAGCCAACCTCCCTCTCTAGGCTGTTTCATGTGTATCGCTGATAATCGGGATAGTCATTTTGTGCATACTGGTACATCTGTTGTGTCGTGTTTTGTGTTGCGGCAATAGGCTGTGGCTGTGGTACTGCTACGGTCTGTTGTGAAGCTTGCATAGGCTGTACATTCTGAGGTACTTGTGGTTGGATCTGATCCTGTCTAGGTGGACGCGGTCTCTCCTTGGTTTTACCCGTAGAGATATTGTGTTTCAGAACTGCACAATCGTTTATATAATGACCTGGCTGTTTACAATAGTTGCATGTCCCTTTAACAGGAGCCGCTGAATTACTGGACTGTGTCGCACCCTTTTTTATGACCGTCAGCTGGAACTGACTGAGCAACAAGCATTTTCATTTTCGTGTCTTTCATACGTCTTTGTTCGTGTTCTTGTTCTTCTCTAATTCTATTCTGGTGGTACTGTAACATTTGTAACATTTGTGAAGGGGTATTAGCTTGCCAAGTGCTCTCGACTTTCAATACTCTGTTCTTAACCTGGGGCAGGGAATTCTCGACTAATTTTGTTACAAAAAGATGTGGATATGAATCGCTACTTGCTTTCAGGCCGCTATTAATACCAAAACATTTTTCAAATCGGGAATAAAAATCACTAGTGTCTTCATCGGGTTTCTGTTTGCAGGCTGAGATTGCACCCCAGTCTTCCTTTTTCGTAGTTAATAAACGTGGCAATACTTGTACTAACAATCCTGGTAACGCTTTAGTTTTGTCCCCAAGCCCTAGGCCTGGAGTTCGGGTATTTTCATCGTTTTCTAATGCAGCCCAATCAATCTTTTGCTCTCCCACCTCCCATTCTTTTTCTTTGAGTTACTCGTAAATACCGGCAGGCAATAATACTTTTAATATTTTCATAATGTCAGGATAGGTATAATCACCCATGAGTAACATGTCTTTTATTTCACGGTGAAAACCTGCTGGATCTTTGTCATGGCTGGGCACTAATTTTTTCATTTCCAATAGTTCTATTTTAGTTATGGGCGTGTACACAAACACGCGTCTAAAAGTATTATCATCATTTTTAACTGGGTGCACTTCGCGTAAGGGATTCTGTCTGTCTATGTAATACATTTTTCTTTCAATGGAGGGAGCTGGATCAAGCTGTGGACACAGGAAGGCACTGTATCTGTGCCGATGTTCTAGAATTACTTTAATTAGATCGGTACCTAGACCTCTCCATTTCTTCATGAGTAGTTCTATCAGTATATCAGGTAGGGGACCAGGATCGGAGTGTTGGCTTTTATACAATATATATATGATAGCATCATTCTGTCGTCTTTACCGGGTACTAGATCATATCTACAGTCTGTAAGAGGCTCATTAAGTATGTCGTAATTCGCTGTTTGAGGTGTACGTTGGTGTGCTAAATCCCTATAAGTCAATCGATGTGTTGGTGGTGGCGTATGAAAACCTCCTGTCGCACCTCCTGAGGTGCCAGGTCCAAAAGGATTTGTTGGGTGTAAGGTAGGGAGAATAGGTGCAGGAAGGAGTGGAGGAACAGGCGGAAGGTTTGGAACGGGAGGAGGAGTATGTTGCTGCAGAGGTGGGGGCAGAATATCTCGGGGTCGAGCGCCGTTAGCAGGTGGTGTGCGTGGCGGCGGAACATTAACATATTCGGGGGCTGCATCGTCTAAATAGGAAGAAAGGAAAATGTCCTTTGCGGTCTTGTGGTGCAATTTAGTCGGAAGCAATGGAGGTGGCAGATCTTTTGGTACTTCCAGGGTGGCCTTAGGTAAACCCTCGGCCAGAAGAGGATACATACCATTCATAAGAGTGTTTCGTTGTCTGTCTACTTGTTCTGCTTTTACTCGGATACCTTCCTCAACTAATACGTTTTCTCGGGCTTTGTCTGAATCCTCCCTACTTTTCTCTTCTTTTCTGAGCGCTTTCTCTGTGCGTCTATGCGATTCTTTACGCCATAATTCAATGGCATCTTTCTGTGACTGTCTGGCTTTCTTTTTCCATAATGCTTCTTCTACTCTCATGATGCAATCTGCATCCCATGTCCCAGCAGCGGGCCATCTCTGATTCTCTGCTAAATCCTTGGTGTAGTCCACCCACAAATCGAGATATAATACGGCATCTAGGCCATGTTTATGGTACATAAAGTACCCTGGAGTGTCCCTAGGTGGAATGGGAACGGCTTCCTCGAGTATCCCTTTTCTAGTTTTTATCTGTCTTAATTTTGAGAATAACGGCATCTTAAACCTTGCTACTTGATTCTTACTCGGACTTGAACACAATTAATACAATAAACACAGTAATGAAGATCGAACAATCACTCATACCACGACATTTAAAACACATTAAAACATTTTAAAACGAACAACGATAATTAGAATAAAACTAGCTAACTGCATAATACTGGATGTACTGCTAAACAGTACAGATACACCGCTAAAACAGTGCAGACCGGGTCTGTGTACCCAAACCCGTCTTGACCGGCACAAATTAATGCGCACGTCTAGATGCGTCCCCAGCAATGGTACTCACCGGGAAGCACGGAACGGAAGGCCTCGGAAACTCTGGACTGGACTGGACCGGACTCGACTCGACTCGTGACGTAGGTACTTCGGAACTTCGGAACCTGGTGGGCCTCTGTATACCTCGGATCTTGCTCTCTCAGCTAGGCTCTGGTCGGGATCCTCCGCACTCCTCACCGCCTCGTCTGGGTGTTGATCGCAGCCTCAGTCACCTCCGTTGGCCTGAGGGAGGTACAGGAAATCCTGCGGGTACGCGTAGTTGTCCGTCCGGCTGTGGCAGGGGACCGGGCCTGCAACGCACCTCCGGCGCGTGGGGTGGGGGAGGGGTCCCTGTTCGGGCGCCAATTTTGTGGTAAATTTAAATTACCTATACTTAATTTATGCGGTAAAGTTCAATAAGAATAACTCAGAATAAATAAGAGGCAGAATCCGTGATATTTGAGGTTTTAAAAGGGGTTTTATTCCTTAAAAAGGAATTGGTTCGAACCAGGCAATCGGATTCCGTCACCACGAAGGTTCGGGAAGGGATAGACCATACTTTATTGACAGGTTATCATATATATAGTCAATGCATTACAGTAAAGGCAGATGCAGAAGGCGTAACAGCTGAGAGGAGAGATAAGAATACACATACGTAATGAAAAAGGCGTTACAATAGGCGTGCATAAGGGCGTGTACTAGAAACGTCATTATGAGGATGTCACAGGTGGGTGGATCCATAAGAGAATCCTGCGATGTCAGCAGAAATACATGGCAGAGATGCGCGCGCAGCAGCATGACGTGTGATTGACGTGTAACTGGAGGGTGAAGGGGACTTGACATTTAGCCCTACATGAGGAGACAGAAGTCTGGGATGTCAGAACAACCTAATCCCAAATCGTATCTAATATCTTGTCTTTAAGGAACTGTATTATCTGGAAGGAAAGGTCTCTCGGGCAGAGGCTATTCTATACTGACTGCTAGTGCGTGTATAAGCGTCTACGTGTCTACATGAGATGCGAGGGGGCATGGGCCTACCATGGTAACAGGAGCTATGAATTACTTGCACGGAGACAGTGAGGCCGGGCCCTTTGCTCTGCAGCTGGAAGGATGTTTACCTAAACTACTAGACAGGAATGTATTTTTCGAGGAGCGGAGCAGATAACTTGAAGGCAAAATACAGTCTTGGCAGGCAACAGGCCGAGCCAGGCACCGTTAGCCGCGCAGGGAGTAAGACAAAGGTCATGGATACAGATGCAGGTCCAGGCTGGAGCATTCAGAGGCAGAAGGCAGGAAAAGGCTCAATGGCAGAATTCAGGGCCTAACTCGCCAGAGCTGAAAAACGTGAAAGGTGCACCATATAAAGACGGTGGCAAGGCATACTTAGGAACGGAATATTCGACCCATTCATGGTGGATCTGAAAGAGGACATGTTAACGTTGGACGCAAATGTATTTGCGTCTTCATAGCTGGAAGTGGAGGGAACATACATGTACTTGTAGCACGTACATGGAGCCGTTGGGGTCTAAGATAGGGGACACAATTGATCATAAAAATTCATATTTCCTCAGTGATTCCAAGAGAACTTAATGACTGGGGGCCATATGTAGGTAGGCTGTGTTTTGCGATTCTCTAATTGCAATTTTTAGGGAATCGCAATTAGAGAATAGCAAAACGCTATGTAGGTAGGATTAGCAATTTTGTTTGCGAATCCCACCTATTCCTTATTTGCGATTCTCTAATTGAGAATCGCAAATAAGGAATACCTTGCCATTCTTTCCTATGGACTAAAAGGCCCGTAGGAATGAATAGGAAGACATTCTCAATTTGCGATTCTCAATTAGAGAATCGCAAATTGAGAATGCAATTTCAAGGGTGCAAGGGTGTCAACATGACACCCTTTCGCACCCCTGTAATGAGCATGGGTGCACATGTGGCACACATACATGCCCTAAGGGCATGTATGTGTGCCACATGGCACTTTGAATAATGCAAAAAACTGCATTATTGAAAGAAATCGCAAATTACCATCAACCTGAAGTTGGTGGTAATTTGCGATTCCTTAAGCCAAAATAGCACAACTTGGGTGCTTTCTACATTGCATTTAAGGAATCGCTATTTGGGATTCCTTAAATGCATTTGCAAAATAAGGAATCGCAAATTTTGCGATTCCTTATTTTGCATGCAGATTTGCCTTCCTACATCCCACTTTTGCTTTCTACATATGGCCCTGGGTTACCAAAAAAAATATCCTTTCTCCTATTCAAGGTGAGTTCAGAGAAAGCATTTCAACTATTGATCAAACATTCTTTTTTTTTTTTTACACATTGTGCACATTTTAGCACTTCCCAAAAACATGATCCTCTATGTTGCCTTTTTAGACTTCACCTCAGCCTTCAATTTGGTTCCAAGACAATGCCTTTGGGAAAAGCTAACAACCATGGTGATCAATAAAGCCCTTCTGTCCTTAATATAACTCTTGTACACTGATGCCACCTCACAAGTTGGAATAACCCAAAAAGGGCAGTAAAATTCCACACTAGGAATGAAGTAAAACAAGGGCATTTGTTGGCTTGAACATCAAGGATCTTTTCAAGACAGTAAGAACAGCCACAGAGGATATCCCCATGATAAACTGATAAAGATTATAACTTTAAGATACCTATCCTTTTATAGGAAGAGGACTCAATCCTGATCGCTCAAACTGTGAGCGGCCTGCAGGCTCAACTGGACTACACACATTCAAACTACCCTCAAAAAAGCAGGGACTTCGGCAAATGCTATTGCAAGCCTAGTCACGAAACAGACATCATTTTACCAACCACATTGATAGGGTCTTCATAAATTTAGGAAGTCAAATTGCCTATGATGCAGAATTCTGTTGACTGGGTAAGAGTATTTGCCTCGTCTGTCCCTTTGAGAGGAAATTTTGGAAAAAATCCTCAAACTCCCCAAAGGTTTTCCCACTGCTATATTGAAATAACAAGTGGGTTCCACCTCCACTGAAAGAAAAGGTAGGATGGCTCACTTGAAATATGGCTTAAAAAGACTAAAATCATGCAAAAGTGTAGTGGTCAATTGGGCCTGGCAGGAACATTTCACTGACTCAATTGCTCTCTCCGTTTGGTCAACTGTCAGGGCTGCAAATTAATGCCAGTAAGTCCTGTGGATACTCCTTATTTAATACTTATACTGCGCCCACTCTCCAATTTTTTTTCATCTACAACTAAAAATGGAGCCTAACACTTTCCGTTATTTAGGGATTTAGATATACCGGGAAACACAAGATCTATTAGAAGGTAACCTTGTATGCACGATTAACTCACTGAGATCTCCGGTGTCATTCTGGGTCACATTAGCTATATTGATTGCAGGCAGGATGGAATTGGCAGAAATGGTGATGTTACTATGTTTACTGTATCATTTCGTGAACCTCCCCATGGTAGTCCTGGCCTAGGTATTTAAACTTGTGAACACCATGTTGATTGACCTCACATGGGGGAAAGGGTGTCGCAGAATCAGCCTAAATTGCAGCTACCGGCATCCATGGTAGGAATGGGGGCTCCTGATTTCAAAGCCTATTACATTGCCAGGCAGCTGCAATGGTTATCATACTGGCTGGCAGGACATAACTTGTTTGAAAAAGGATGCACAACCACACACCTACGGCAGGGAAGGCTGCATTTACTGCTGTGTCCATAGTCCTCAGTATTACATAAGGGTTCACTCTCACTATGCATAGCCCTAACCTATTGGAAAATGGCGCTGAAATACTCCAACACATGGGTACTTGACGCCCAAAACATTCAACTCTGAGGCCTTCCTACCCCCTCAGGCACATTAACTGTCTGCAGTCTGGCTCCCTGGGAACAAGTGGGGGTAATGTTTGTAGGATCGCTGTTCGTAGAAGGCATTCTTATGTCCCACGCAGACTTTGCACAAACTCATGGACTGCCTGACTCTTCGTTTCTGACCCCCGCTAGTGTTCTCCGTTGCGTATGCAAAGATTGGGTGTTGGATAATACAGAAGCCATTACTTCTGAATGAATTTGGGCACTTCATACAATGGGGCATGGGAGACACTTAATACTTTGCCTGTATCAGGGTCTAAGGGAGCACCTCATGATATCGCTCACTCCCCTTAAAGTTAAATGGGAAACTGACCTGTCTAAGGAGCTCACAGAGAGGGAATGGGCCTTTATTTTGGAATATCCTAAGAAAATTTCACATAATACACGATTCAAATTTATTCGATTTTCAATATTACACAGGGCATATTTAATCCCAGACAAAAGTAACGCACTATTCCCAGCAGCAACTTCAGAGTGCCCGAGTTGTTGGATGCTGAAGGCAGAAATAATACACGTTTTGATCTTGCCCTTCTGTGATTGGGTCCTGGGAGGGGGTTCTCAGCAGCACTATCCGAACTGACTGACTTGCACCACTTTGACACGCTAGAACACTGCCTACTGGGGTCATCTCCTCTTCCCAAAACTGCTAAAGTGTTGCAGCGCTTTACAGGCCTCACTATATTACTAGCCAAGAGACTGCTTACGAAGCACAGGCAATCCTCACAAGCTCCTAGAGTAGAGACTCAGCGGGAGGAAGTCTTGCAATGGGGCATGGCAGAAAGTGAAGCGCTGTGACATGGCCACTCCTCCTTTTAGAGGGGAAGACCTCTTATTTTCATTTTTTTTTTTAATTGAGCAGATGCATGAAAAGAAAAACAACCATCGATAGAAACAGGGCATTTTGAGCCACAATTTGACCAATCTTCATAAACATTCAGATAAAACAGATACTATAAAGTGCAGAATGACATATTCCAGCAATAACCTGGCTACATACAAATGTTATAAATTACAGAGGTTAATATCCCTACTTAATACTAGAGTGCAGTGCTAAAGTGCATCAAGTGCAAACTACTTTCCTTAGTCATCCTAAGCTATACATCCTAATTTTCAATATAAAAGTGTGTTTTTTTACCCCCTTATTAACAACCCCCTTACATTCTAAACAAGACTTTGCGATGCGATATGGGCTTTTTCTTCCACCGTAATTTCTAACTTCACCATATATTGCCAAACTGCAGTGAACTTTTTAGTTGCACCTACTCTTTTTGCATACGCTTCTTCAAATTTCCTTGTTTGTTCCATCTTATTTAGCCATCCCACATATGTAGGTATTTTCGAAGACCTTCAATTCTGTAGTATCAGGGAGCGTGCTACAAGGGAGGCAATTGCTATAAATGTCTCCTCACCTCTTGTCATTGCTAGGTTTACCCCTTGTTTAGTAATACCGAACAGAGCTGCATCTACCACGGGATCTAATCTCTTCTGAATCCCCTGACTAACGGCTGAGAAAATACTTTCCCAAAATTGCCCTAGCCTTGGACAAAGTAAAAAATTTATGTAGCCAATCTCCCTCTCCTTCTGCCTGACAACGGAAGCATCTATTCTCCAATTCTGGACATATTTTATGAAGCGCTATAGGTGTATAATATGCCATCCATCGAGACAGACAGGCCATTCTTTTAAAATTGGCAGCTCTTAGGGCCTTACTACCTAACTGAGATATGGCCTGACAATCCTGATTCAAAAGTGTACATTGTGTCTCCTGGGTAACGTTTTCTAGGAATTTCTTGACCAGCATTGATTCCCCCTGGGAGCATAAAAGACAGTACCAGTTTACCACCCCTCTTAACTTTGCTCCCAGTAGGGCAGTCACAAGTTTGGTTGGACCGGTACTTGAAGGGAGATTGTATCTATCGAAAAAATATAAGTTCTGTATATATTCAAAAAAGCGAGGCTTGCTCCAGTCGCCACTTCTGTTTTGGACCTCTTGCCAAGTAATCACTCTATTTCCTATTAGAAAATGCCTCAGCTCTTTCAGACCACAGTTATTCCAGCATCTTATATGACTAGTCTGAATTTGAAGACCCAGACTTTTACATTCGCCTCATTTTAAGTAGTGAAACTCTGTAGCACCTGCTTACTTAAAAAAAGTCTGCATCCTATAAGAATATTTCTCAAAGTCTTGTACCCAGTTTTTTAGGGAGTTTTACGGTTTTAAAAAATATCGGAATCTGCGAGCCAGTCTCCTGCACCATTTTATCCCCCAAAAAATTATCTACTGATCCTTTCGAGTCCACTAGAAGAGCTATCAAATCTAAAATAGCAGCTTCATTATATGTCCGAATTTGAGGAAGTGTAAGCCCCCCGGTTAATATCCAATTGAAGCACCAAGAGTTTGACCCTGGGTGCCTTCTTAATCCAGATAAACTTTCTAAACATTGTTTCAAGCTCTTTAAAATAGATGGTGATAATTTTTACAGGTATATTTGTGAAGAGAAAAACAAGTAAAGGTAGAATAGACATTTTGATAAGGGTGACGCGGCCTATCAAAGTGAGGAGTAATAATGACCAGTCATCTAGCAGTTTTTTAATTTTATTCCGCATGGCTTTATAATGCAATTTATACAGTTCCCCATATTGATTGGTGACATATATCCCGAGATAACAAATTGGATCGGCATTACAGGCTTGTTGTTTAAGGTTTTCGGGTAGACAATCACTTTCCCCCAATCAATTCAAATTGAGCAAATTCTGCTAATACTTGCTCTAAATTCTGGCTCTCTGGACTAAGATAAAGGATGATGTCATCCGCAAACAACTTTAATTTTGCCATGCCTAATATTGGTGCGTTAATTGTCATATTATTAAGAATTTTAGTGGCCAAGGGCTAGATAAAAAAAGTAAATAAGACGGGTGAAAGCGGACACTCTTGTCTAGTCCCCAAATTCACATTTATTATCCCTGCTAAATTAGCATTGATAAAGACCTGAGCCTGTACCCCTGGTAAATATTCCATAGCATTTTTGTGACCTGAGGGGGAACCCCACACTGCCCAGACCATAAAAAAAGAGCATCCCAATTAATCAGATTGAACGCTTTTTCTGCGTCTACCATCATGACAAGCGCAGGGGTGCTATTAAAAAAGTTGAGTGCCTGTACTAAAAACCTTGTATTTGCAGATATTAACCTCCCTGAGACAAACCCTGTCTGGCCTCTATGGATCACTTCTTGTGCTAAAGAGGTAAAAACGCTGTGCTCAGATTTTCATAAAAATTTTACAGTCCATGTTAAGTAGACTAATTGGTCTATAGGCATTAATATCCTTACGATTTGCCCCTTTTTCACAAAGCTAAAAGTGATGGATTCTTTAAAAGTTGGGGGAACACGACCACCCACCTTTATATAGTTATAAAGCTTTGTCAAGAAGGGTGTTAATTCCTTAGCAAAGTCCTTGTAGAATTATGTTGGTAGTCCATCATTCCCACAGGCTTTTGCTCCCGCCACTCTATCCAGGGCTGCCAGAATTTCTGCTCCTGATATATCAAGTTGAATTTTCTCAGCCCGGGTAATTGACAAGTGCGGAAGATTAACACCCTCAAAATAATGCTGAATTGACTCTTGGCTGACCATATACTTGGTAGCATATAGCTGGTCATAATGGTCTACGAATACTTGGGCAATCCTGTTCTTATCAGTCACTGTAACTCTGGTCCTAGGATCTATAACTTCAGTAATTAAGGCAGCTTCCTGTTTTACGTTGGTTGACCAAGCTAGCAGTTTGCCTATCATTTGACTTTCTTCATAGGCTCGCTGTAGGAATGTCCAGGAGCTATTAATTTCTTTTAGCAAAAAAAACTTATTCCTTTTTTGCTTTTTCAAGCTGACTTACAGCTAACCCATCACCCCACCAAGAGGCATTCTTCTGCATCAAAGCAATATCGACTGCCCGCTGGAGTTTGGCTATTCGATTGCTTTTATGGCCACTCAGTCCAAACATTGAAGCAATCATTTGCCTATGTACTGCCACCTTAAAACTCCCCCATACTGAAAAAATTTCAGCGTGTCCATCATTGACCCTAAAAAACCTCATGTGTCCATTCCCTTATGCCTGCTACCCATTGTTGATTTGAAAGGAGGAGTCGATCCATCTGCCATCTGGTTCCTGTCCTCCTTTCCCCCTCAATTTCTAGGTCTAATTTGACCAAAGAATGATCTGAGAAGGAGTTGGCCCCTATTTCTGAGCCAATATGTTTCAGGGAACGAGATATTACAAAGAAATCAATACGGGATGCGGTTTGGAATTGACGGGAATAGCAAGTATATTCAAGAGCTTACAAGTAGACTTTACACCATGGGTCAATAAACTGATGATCTTGTATTATTGCATTTAAAATTCTTTTAGTCTTAGGTTTTAGTTGTTTCTTATTTTTGTTAGAAGTATCCTTTATCAAATCTTGGCTGTAATTAAAATCCCCACCAAAAATAATCTGCCCTGAAGGTCCTCTAAGTAATTTGTTAATCTTCATCAAGGACGAGGGATCGTCAGTAATTGGACTATAATAATTAAAATTTAACGTAATCCCATTTAAATTCACCGTAACCCATAGCCTTCATCCATGACTCCCAGTCCAAACCCCTACAAAAATATATAGCTACTCCTCTCATTGCCAGCCCTGCTGAAGCAAAAAAGACTTTCGAGAATACCCTTGGGACAAAGTTTTGGTCAATTTGTTTTCAAATGTGTTTCCTGGAGAAAAAGGACTTGTGGTGCAAAGGAAGCCAGTCATTTGATTAGCCATCCATACTTTTTTGTTTAAAACTCCATACACATTAACCAAAATAATTCAACATTTAATATCCATCTCTATGATTTATAACCAAAAGTAATAATACTTAGTTCAGGACCCTGTTCTCCTTCCACCTTTCCACTATGCTTCTGCCCTTTTTGATACCGTACCCTGCTCCCTCCCTTATCCCCATCATTTCCCTTCCCAGGAGATGTGCCAAGACCCAGGGGCCACATCTCGACCACCCCATCTGCTCTGTGGGGTGCCCTGGTACTGCACCCTGGGTGACCGCTCCCCCCGCCTTAGAGACCCTGCATGACAATCTAGAATTCTAATCTATTTTCCAGAAGAAATTTCTCTCAGCAGATCCTGCGTTTCCTCTATATTAGTGAACATGTGAAACTTGACTCTCAAAAGCACTCGTAACTTTGATTGCTGAGCGATTGAAGCCTGCACACCTTGAGTCTTAAAAAGATATAGCAATTTAATTAACTCTTTACGCCTGCATGTGACTGCTACCGGCATATCAGCAAAAATCTGGCAGCTAGAGACCTCATTGATCGCAAATTGCCTCTGCTGGATTGCTGTTGAAAATAGAGACGCCAGATGTCGAGGTTAATATATATATATCTATTTATTTATAGAGAAGCAGACAGGAACAACTGATCGCCAGCTGACCAACCGCTAACTGGCGTTCCTAGAATTACAGGCTAGAACTAGAACAAAGGTACGTGTTCTCAAAGGTAAGAACTGAGTTAGGAATACAGTAGAATGCATTTACAACAATTGCCTTAGTTAAAATCTTTTCTTTGATACGGTAATCGGTAAAATTAATCCAGATTGTACGTGAAAATTTTGAATTTGGCAACGGGCGAGAGGGGACTCAATGTGCTCTTGTTATAGTGAGATCTCCAGTAAATTCACGCAACGCATTCTTATTATTATTAATAGAAGTCTCAACCCGTTGAAGTGTTTGGGACCCCTCACTCCCCTCAGGCACCCCTACTATACGTAACTTTGCACATCGAGAATGATCCTTGAGTTCCTCAAGTTTACTCTCCAGGGCGACTTTTCCCTTTGTTACTTCATTGACTTTCTGGTGCATAGTGATTATTTGATCTTCCAGATGTGCAATCCTAGACTCTGCTTCCTGTTTTCTAGCTGGAAAGCCAGCCACTGACTCCTCAATCTTTCCAAGGCGTTGGTGAAAGGAGGCTATTTCGTTCACTTGAGATGTCTTCATTTCTCTTATTTCCTCTAAAATAAGATTCAGCATGGTCTTTATGTCTATTTGTTGAATGGTGTCTTTTTCTGGCATCTGTTCCAACGAGTTATATTGAAATTTCCCATCTTTCTTCTGGTTCCCAGCTTACTGTCCTGAAGTTTCTGATCCTCCTTTGCTAGGGGGCTGAGGCTGATGTTGACTTGGCTGCTGCTGCGGTAATGTTGAATCTTGTGGAGATGACTGTAGCTGAGCCTGGGCATGTGACAATGATGGTAATAACTGTCCCTGAGGCTGGAAATCCATCCGGGTACTCTTTACCTTATGAAGGGAATTTTTTCAAGCTTTTTCTTCTGAAATAGCTACTTGACGTGAGAGTGATTGCACATTTTGAGAATGATTAGCCAAAGCATCCTCAGAAGACCCCTCCGAAAGTCTTTGTAGCTTTGCCGGAAATTTTGCCGGTGTAGACTGAGATGCTTTTCCTTTTGAAAATTGTGGGAAATCTTTAAAGTTTTTCATACCATCCTCGCTTTCCTCGGCAGTTAAATCAGAAGGTGCACAGACAAAATATCGAGTTTTTAATATTGATCAACATTAATATTGAGTTTTAAATACCGTAGGGACAGAATATCGACATCAAGAATATCGTTAACCAGAATATCGACCTGAAGGTAAGAAATATCCTTTTAGTTAATATCGAAGTTATTAATATCGATAGTAAAAAATATCAATGTTAATAATATCGATGTTTATGCTAGTGTTATGTATTTTAGTAAGTATTTTATATGTATGTTTTCCACATGTTTTGTTATGTTTTGTATTTTTTTAAATATATGTATTAATTGTTTAGAAGATAATAATTGTTTTTAAAGTACATTTTGCATTTTAGTACCGTAGCGGGTTGTGGGTTTATAGGGAAATAGGGTGGGAAGTAATTTAATTATAGTAAATTAATTCACAATTTTTAGAAATTATTTTTAATTAACTCTTGCACTTTAGTTCTGTAGCGGGTTGTGGGTTTATGGGGGAATAGGGTGAGAAGTAATTTAATGGTAATTGAGTCATTATAAATTTGTATTTATTGGTATTGATATTTAATTTATTGTTAATTATTAATTGGTAATTAATTTTTATTAATCGATTAATTGATAATTATATTAATTGTATACATTTTTTATAGGAGCGGGTTGTGGGATTATAGGGGAATAGGGTGTGAAGTAAAGTAATTATAATAAAGTCATTAATATTTTAATTTTTTAGTATTGATAATTAGTTTAATTATTAATTGGTAATTAATTTTCATTAATTAATTGATATATATTAATTGTGTTAATTTAATTTAGGAGTGGTTTGTGTGTTTATAGGGGAATAGGGTGGGAAGTAATTTATCAAGTAATTATTTGTTAATATTTATTGGTATTGATAATTTATTGTTAATAATTCATTGTTTTTTATTAATTATTTATTGGTATTGATAATTATTGTATTGTTAATTATAAATTGGTAATTACTTTTTTGTTAATTGATTGATAATTCTATTAATTGTGGTACATTTTATGTGGAGTGGGTTTTGTGTTTATTGGGGAATAGGGTGGTAAGTAATTTAATGTTATTAAAGTAATTATTAATTTTCATTCATTGGTATTTATAAGTAATGTGTTAATTAATAAATCATTATTTAATTGAAAAAAATATTCAATTGATAAGTATGTTCTTTGTAACCTCTACACTAACCAACACTTTCCCTACGGTTGCACTCTCTGGAGTGGGAATAGTAATTTTTACCCCTATGCTATCCAACACTTTCCCTACTGTTGCACTCTTTGGAGTGGGAATAGTAATTATTTTCACTCCGCTATCCAATATTTTTGTGTATTCTTTTAGTTAATGTTGTGTATAATTTATTTTAAAAATATCGTAATTTTTTTATTTGTTAAATATATTTTTTACAATATTTTTTGTATGTGTATATGTATTTATAATTTATAAAATGTTTTTAACAATGTATAAGTTATTAAAATAATTATTTATGAATATTATTAAGTATATATATTATGTTTTATATGGATATGTTTAATTTATTTTAACATTATATGTATCAGTTTTTATTTTTAAACATTTTTAAATATTTTTAACTATGTTTCTTTTAATTATATGTATTTACTTTATTTTACATTTGAAAAAACGATATTTTTACAACGATATTGTTGACATAGATTTTTTTTCTCAATATTTTTGCACCTCGATATTTATGAGGTCGATATTTTGTCAGTGATTTAAATCAGAAGCATCTTCTACCTCGTGTCTTATTTGCTCTTCTTGTACTCCACCCCTTTCCTTCTCTGTGCCTAGGTCTCTCGCTCCCAATTCCTGATGGAATTCTGGCGACTCTTCTTCCGAACTCTCAAAGCTTGAGTTTATGCCAGGTCGCTTTAAATTGTACTCCGCTCTAGCCGCAGTTGATACAGCCTTTGATTGGGCTAACCGTGTTTTAGCTTTAAGACCTGCTGCAGAGTCAACTTTAGCCATTAGATTTGACTGCTTCAAATGTTTTCCCATTTTATCTTTAACATCTGGGAATCTTTTCCAGCGACCATACTTCTATCTGAGCTAGGTAGTTTTCAGAGCCCAGCTTTATATTCAAATTGCCTCTGCCCAGCTCAGCTCCGATCTTATATTGCAGTGGAAGAACTGGCTTTCTCCGCCTGGCCCTTTAAATTGCATCCAAGACTAAAAAGAAACAAAGAAAGAGCGCCGGACCAGAGCCAACAATCAATCTCGAGGAGACTAGGCCCCCGGGAGTCAGTGCCCCATACACAGTCAACCAGCAGCCATCCCTCACTGTTAGCAGCGCCTCTCCTGCTCTCGCCACAGATACAAGGATTGCAGGTGTTACCAGGCTCACCTTCTCATTATCACCCGCCGCCACGGAGCATCCTCCTCCTTTCCCCTAAACTCAGGCGTAAGCCATTGAGAGACCAAACTTTTTATAGTCCGGCAGCGCCAGGGAACAACGCTCTAAGCTCTCGGGTTCTCCTGCCTGGATTACCAATATAACAGAAACACGGGATTCTTCTAGATGGCATCAAAGATCGGTTTATTGGCTGCAGCCAGTAGCAGAGGTCCAACAAGTACCACACAAGTAGGTTGCAAGGAGACTGCTCAATAATACAAAGCAGGTCGCTCCTTTTTATACCCAAAATCATGCTTCAGGCAAACATTCTTTAAAGTGCAGTTGGTCGCACCCCATGTACCCAAAACAATACTTTATTATTGATGACAATCCCATGTGTCCGGCCTCTGGCTAAAACGTACGTTCTTCTGGGGTTGAAACCGGACCAGCCTAACATCCTCCTTTGAAGAGACCGTCCACTCATAACAAACAAATGGTCACCTCCCCACCATAAACAGGTCATAAAGGAAGGAACAGAAACGGAGGAAAGAGATAGAAAGTAAGGTTGGGCAGGTGGGTGCGGGTCATATAAGTTTATACAACGCTGGCCTTTGATCAAAACCTCGCTTAACTCGAGGGCAGGTACTGGTTTGGCAAGTTTTCGCCTCAGGCAATAGCGTCAGCTTTCGCCAGGTCATGAGTCAGCGCAAGGCCAAACTGGGGGGGGGGGGTGGACGTGTCCTACAGAGTCAGGCTGCCTACAGTGAGGGCGATGCAAACAAAATGGATGCCGTGCACAAGATGGAACCCGTGTGTTCATTGACGAGGTTTACTAATATGCAGCAAATTCATCGGGGAAACGTGATGAAAACACTCGTACATACCAAACTCGCTATTTACGATATGCAGATACCAAAATTGTAACGGAACCATGATATAAACACACGGGTTCAGAATTTACGGAACCACAGACCCTCCTTTTGCCCTCACTTAGGCAATAACCCATTCTGAATCTGAGTCAATATCAATCTTCATCAGATCATCAGTATGTTGCTGAAGCATCATCCTACCTCTCTGTTCCTCCCGTGAAACAGGCGGACTGCGCACGCATACCGTAGCGCAAAGGCTACACAAGGCAGGACCACACTGCACACAGAGGCAACAAGTGAAAAGGATTGCTAGAGCCATACCACTGATCGTCAGAATTCTCCATCCCCACGTGGACAACAGTCCCCAGAACCAATCAGTTAACGACCAATCTCCTTCGGCCATATGTATAGACTCGGAGATCTTATGTAACCTGGAAATGGCCTTGTACACTGTTGGAGCATTGTCGGGTATGAAGACACAGCAGCTCGATTGGATCACTTTACATACTCCCCCTCGGTCAGCAAGTAGAACATCTAAAACCATACGGTTTTGTAATGTCATGAGGCGATCCGCTTGAAGCTCAGCTGTCAAATTACTAAGGGCACCAGCAGTTTCGTTCACGGTGGACTCAACCACTCGGGTTAGTTGTCTCAAATGCCTACTATTTACCATGGGTCCCCAGTACGGCAGGAATCCCTTAAAGAAATCCCCTGCTTCTTGACCCGCGGTGTCCTCCTTATTGAAGACACCTCTCACAACTCTCGTCTTGCGATAGTCAGCGGAAGCGGTATACGTAGGGGGCAACAGATAGGCAACAAAGCAAATGCCCGAAAAATCTGGGGGCAGCCATGTATAAGCCTGATTATGGCATACAAAGTACGTACCCTTAGCGGCCAAAAATGATGGGGAAGACTGCGACGGAAAAATGTACGTCTGAGTGCAAACACTCTTCCCTAGCTGAGCCCTCGGATTCGTACCATTTCCTTGCAGACAAAAATGACCTCGGTGGGGTACGACCCAAATCGGAGACGATCTCTTACGCTGTTTCCCACCCAGACTAATGCGGTATCCAGTTGCGTTCCACCCAGTGTAAGCTGATAACTCGTCCCTGGGAATAGACATATAGGCATTCACATCTCTGCTCATGTTCGCAATTCCCTTCACCAAGGCTAGATTCGAGTTATGTTTCACCGAACGCGGGGGACGCGGGGGATAGACTTCCAAAGCAAAAAGGAACATCGTCTGAAAAGCCCATGATGACCCGTTCTGACTAAAAGGTAGGACTAAGTAGGGGATACCCTTTCCCATTGTATGTGGCATCAACCCACACACCCAACAATTAGTGGTGTTGACTATTAATTGGTGTTGGTGAAGCAATTGGATGAACGAGTTGTTTGTGAATTCCAGTCTTCTAGTTTGTTCATGTTCAGGCAAGGGGTGAAAAGAGTGTATAGAAACAGTGGAAAACAAAGGAGTAGACGTAGGTTGTGGGGTAGGTGTGGATAGGAGCTGAAAAAGGAGGACAATCCCACCCACCAAAATTATCGAAATACTGAGTGTCAATAGGGTACTTTTAACTAGAAAACTCTTACTAAAAAACATTTTATCAGCTAATCCCATCAAACCAAGAAACTCCACCCTCTAACGAGCCGTCCGCGGCGGTTGGGTCTTCTGTGCTCAGGACTACGCCTACTAGCTCAAGGAACGCCCTTAAGACCAATAGAACCCCTGACCTTGTGTCAAGGAGCCTGTACTCCTGAGTCTTTGCACCGCGACCCTCCGGCTGAACCCGGGTGGCGGTTCGGAAAAAGGGAAAACAAAAAACAAGCAAGTTTCTTGGTTGGGAGAAATGTACACAAAAATCATTAAAAAAAATCAGTTCATGAGAGTTCGGGGACGTAGGTTATATCTGCTTCTTCCAGGTCGAGTATGGTCCGGAAAAAGTTCAGTAGCAGGAGTGTTCGGGTCTGTGAGTATTGGCAATGTTCCAGAGTCCGTAGGTGACGGCAATGTTCCAGATTGTTCAGTAGTGTCTGAAATGGTCACAGATTCATGTCCTTCAAATTGGGCATCAGAAAAAGGAATAAACTGAGGGATGGTTTCGGATTCGGAATTCCCCACACCCTCTCGACCCAGGAATCAAAAGGTAAAGGGAGTGGTACTCGCTTTGTATGGGCAGCGTGTACCCAGTTTTTTTTCTCCTTGAGCCGGACTGCAGTGCGGGTGGACAAAAGGACCATATACGGGCCAAGCCAGCGAGGTTGTAGATTTTCGGTCCTCTGAAAATTTTTGACCAAGACTAGGTCGCCTGGCTGCAACTTGTGGCCGGGATCTTCGGATGCCTTAGGTAAGCTCTCAACAACCTGCTGATGAATGATTCGCAATTTAGTAGTCAAATCAAATAAATAGTCAATCAACATTGGATGTTCTATGCTACTGAATTGTTTAGGTCTCGGGACACCCCAAATATTGGCAGGACGACCAAAAACTACCTCGTATGGGCTAAGCCCAACTCTT
The DNA here is from genome assembly GCF_964204655.1 of Triturus cristatus. Lineage (NCBI taxonomy): Eukaryota > Metazoa > Chordata > Amphibia > Caudata > Salamandridae > Triturus > Triturus cristatus. Next base: position 1,166,497,347 of record NC_140592.1, on the reverse strand, counting down.
GAATGTGCGGTCGTCCTTATGGACAAAAGCGCCAAGGGCAGCGCGTCTGGCCATGATAATCCAGTACTCGCTTGAATTTTAGCCAGTTTTAGCTTCAGAGTGCCATTATAGCACTCAACAAGCCCCGCTGATTGGGGGTGATTTGCACTATGGAATTTCTGCCTGATCCCCAGACCAGCACACACTTTCTTCATTACCTCACCCACGAACTCACTTCCATTATCACTCCACACAATCTTTGGCAACCCATACCTGGGAAAAAATTCTTTGAGCAGGATTTTGGCAGTGGACAAAGCAGTGTTATCCTTTAACGGATAAGCTTCTACCCATTTTGAAAAGGCGCAAACTACGACAAGGACGTATTTCAAGTTGTTGCGTCTTTCCATGTGAATGAAGTCTAGCTGTAGGACCTCAAAGGGGCATGTAGGGGGAGCAAAGTGACCTGCAGGAGTCGGAGTTCCCTTACCAGGATTGTGCATCAAGCACACCATACAATTCTTCACCACATTCTCTGCACACTTAGAAATTCCAGAATTCTTCCACACTGGAGCTAGCACCTTGCAAATCCCTTTTACACTGATGTGCGACAAACCGTGTGCCATCGTTACTACTGCATGTACATACGCGTTTGGCAACATCCATCTCTGATGCTCGGACAAATCAATCCAACATCCAGTCGAATCCAATTTACCCGTGCTTTCTTTCCATACGTTCTTCTCACTCTCAGTAGCTTCAGCTTGAATCTGTTTCACACTTTCAATCGTATCTTCACACATTCCGGCTTCACTCATCCATCTCGCATTACTCGCAACATACATTCGACTCATCATGTTTCTCGCTGTTTCTTTCGCAACTTCATCCGCGAACGCATTCCCACGACCAACGTCATCTGTAATCTTTTGGTGCGCGCTGCATTTCACAATCGCAACTTGCTTTGGCAATGTAAGTGCTTCCAGAAGCTCATTCACCAACTGTCCATGCTGAATCTTTGTGCCATGGGACGTCAGGAATCCCCTTTCTCTCCACAGACGTCCAAAACTGTGCGCCACACCAAATGCATACTGACTATCAGTATACACATTCACTCTCTTTCCCTCAGACAAAACACACGCTCTTGTCAATGCAATCAGTTCTGCAGCTTGTGCGGAGTTGTGATTCACTCGTGCTGTTTCAACAATCGTGCTCAACGTCGTCACCGCATACGCAGCAGTCGTATCACCATTCGGCAACTTATAGCAAGATCCATCCACCCATAATGTACCATCCGGATCTGAAAAAGCGGTATTCTGTAAATCCACTCTTCCTTTTGTTTCTTCTTCCGTCCTCAGAAAACAATCATGCTCTACCTCATTCGCATTCATGGAAACCGGCAACAGTGTTGCGGGATTCAGCACATTGCACCTTTTTATGTGTATGTGACTAGCTAATAGTGTCAACTCATACCCTGACAATCTCGCACTCGTGAGGTGTTGTGTTTTAGTTCTGTTCATCAAGGTATCCACTGCATGTGGAACCAATACCAGCAGGTCATTGTCCATCACCAAACCAGCAGATTGTCGAATAGAGACTGCAGCTGCTGCTGTAGCTCTCAAACAACTCGGCAATGCTCTAGCTACCGGATCTAAAGTTGACGAGAAATACGCACATGGACGTTGTTTGTCACCAAATAACTGTGTCAAAACCGACAATGCACAACCTTCTCTCTCGTGAACGAACAATGTGAAGGGCTTACTGTAGTCGGGTGTACCCAACACAGGAGCCGAACAGAGTGCAGTACGTAACTCCGAAAAACTTTTCTGACACTCGTCAGACCAAGGAAGAGTATTGGGTGTATTTTTGCATGTCAGAGCCAACAAAGGTTTTGCTAACAAAGAAAAATTGGGGATCCACTGGCGACAGTATGACGTAATACCTAAAAACGCACGCACTTCTCTCTGTGTACTTGGTACAGTCATTTGCGCAATCGCTCTAATTCTTTCTGGGGTCAACTTCCTTCCCTCCTTTGATAAGAGATGACCTAAGTAGGTCACCTCTTGACAACAATACTGTAGTTTCGAAGGTGATACTTTATGGTTGTAGTCAGATAAATGGCGGAGCAAAGAAATCGTAGCTGTTTTACATATTTCCTCATTATCAGCTGCCACAAGAAGATCATCTACGTACTGAATGAGAGCAGCACCAGCCGGCAACACAAGAGTATCAAGCTGCATTTTTAGAGCCTGACTATAGATTGAGGGACTCTCACAATAACCTTGGGGAGCGCGCCGAAATCTGAAACTACGCCCACCTAATGAGAAGCCAAAGATATCTCTGCTTTCTTCAGCGATCGGGATGCTAAAGAAGGCATTCTTTAAGTCAATAACCGAAAACCAGGATGCTGAGGCAGGAATCAACGTCAGTAAGGCAGTTATGTCCGGTACCACAGGAAACTGTGGGATGACAATTTTGTTGACTTCGCGAAGATCTATCACAAAGCGGTACACGGGTGGCTGAGAAGAATCTGTACGTTTCATAATCGGTAAAACTGGACTGTTGCATACATTACCCCTAGTTTCCTCAATCACACCCTTCTCGATCAGATCATAAATGATCGCCAAAAGTGCTCGCTCACCATCACTCGAAATCTTATACTGAGGAATGCGTGGTAGTTTAACATTTGTTTTCAAAGTCACAACATATGGTGGGATCTCAAGGAGACCCACATCATTAGGACCATCAGCCCAAAGAGAATCAGGGAGACAGCGCAATTCCAGTGGAAGCTTATCTTTTGACACATACATTGGAGAAACCACTCTCCGTCCCAAGGTAAGATGTACTCCTGAGGGAGAACAATGCAGGGTCGCATATAATCTTTTCAACAAGTCTAGACCCAACAAATTTTCGCCGCAACCTGTCGTTAAGATCAGAGGAGCTTCCAATTCATAAGGCCCAATGGAAAGAGACAAAGGACTAGACACTGGATTATGAACCGGGGCGCCAGAAAATCCCACCGAGACATTAGTTAAGCCAGACAAAGGTGCGGCAGGAAGTTTAGAGTGCATGATAGAACTCTTAGCCGCACCAGTATCCAGAAGAAAGGGCTCTCTCACACCTAATGTAACTACAGAGACATAGGGCCCTTTTTGGTCTACTGGAACCGACACTACTCCCTCTCTTTGTCTATGGCTGTCCTAACAATCTGCATATTCTACTTTCTCATTATCGACATGATAATCGTCAGCATAGTACTGCTGAGATCTACCATCTTGCACATTCTGTCGATCAAAATAGTTCTGTGACTGTTGTGGTTGAGAAGAGCGCTCATTCTGAACAGGGGCACCACGTCCTCTACCCCTAGCTATCTGCTGAGAATTACCACGTCCCCTTGGAACAAAAGCACCATTCATACGTTGCCGTAAAGCAGGGCACTCACCTTTATAATGGCCCTCTTCTCTGCAATACGCACACTGATTCAAACCTAAGGGCTGTGTTTGATGGTAATAATCAAACCTGGGTGGCATTCGCTGATACTGGGGCTGCTGTTGATACGCAGGGCGTTGCTGTACTTCAGGCTGGTTTGAACGGGGTGGATACGCTTGTTGTAACAGGACTTTAGTTTTCAGATCTTTCGTCTTTTTCTCTACCTTATCTTTCTCCTCCTTGTCTCTATTCTCATAATATTGAGCTGTAGCCAATATTTGAGCTGTAGATGAAACTGCCCAAGAACTCTCGGAATCTTTTAACTTATGGCTCAATTCAGGAAGTAAGTTGAAAACGAATTTGTCTACAAATAACCGTTGACCACCCTCAGAGCTCATATCTTGACCACTATGGTCTATGAAAGTTTCTTCAAACCTCGTGAAGAAATCAGAGACACTTTCATCCTTCTTCTGTTTGCAGGCAGCTAACTTATCCCAATTAACCTTCAGCGCGGGCATTAGAGTTTTCATGAGAGTAATTATCCTACCTGGCAAATCCGTCACTAACTGTTCTGGCTTCGCACCGCCCACTTGTCTACCATCCGCTAAAGCAATGTTGTCCCACGTATCACCCAGTTCTGCTACATGATTTTCATGCCGAATTTTTGCCCAAATAGGCTGTGGTACTACATTGCCAAACAGCATATCAACATCAGCCAAGTTCAGTACGCAGGCTTCTACTGTCTGCGATAGCTCTTTATAATACCCTGCAGGATTCTTGCGGGGATCAGGTAAAGTCTGCTTAAGAGTCAATACTTCCGATCGTTTCCATGGGACATGTATCCATACGCGCTGGAAGTGTGGTAAAACAGGAGGATTAGCATTTGCATCTCCCTCTCGCCAAACTGGAGGAACCTCTCTTATAGGATACTGCCTAGCTTTCATCCCAACTGAATGATCAGGTTTAAACAAAGTTCTCGGCGGCAGAGCAGACCTATACGAAAGAAGTATTACTACCGCATTTTTAACTTCAGAACCCACAATCACACCTTTAGAAAACTTGCTCCGTAGCTCAGACAACTCCTCGGGGACTGTATCTAACTCATCACTATCCCAATCTTCTTTAAGGAAAGCACACATAATTTCAAACACATATCTTTGCGTAGGCTCGTCCCACTGCAGAAACGTATCCAATGCCACCTGCGGACTATATTTGGCCGGTTTAGAAATCCACCTACGAGCTAACCAATCCAACACTTCTCGCTCCTGAAAATTAGGGAGCTGACTACGTCTCTGTCGACTGTCAGAAACGGCGTTCGTAGTTAACGAACTAAACAAAGGAGTCAGAAAATTAGCGACAGTGTCAGCTACTCGCCGACGAACAGAAGGAGAGTCAGTCATAAGGACAGGAGAGAAAAAGTTCGGCAAAGTAGTGGGAGGCAGGACAGGCACAGGTAAAGTAGGTACAGGTGCAATAGGTAATCCGGGCTGAGGAGGTGCCGGAGGAACTTGGACAAACTGGGGAGCAGGAACGGGAACATGCAATTGCGGAGGAGCAACCTGTGGCAACATTGGTGCAGTAGCACCTTGTGCGTAAGGGGGAGGAGACTTTAACAAATAAGACATTAATGGATCCTTTTCAGAATCTTCCGCTACTTTTTCCAACAGAGGTGTTAATACTGGATAGCATCTATCGGTTGCCATATTATGCTGTCGTTCAGACACCTCAAGAGCCTTATCCTCTACATCATTTTTAAATTGCCTAGCAGCTTGCATAATAGATATGCCATTTACTTTTCTATCTTTCTTCGCTTGTTTAATCTCGCGTTGTCGGGCTTCTTTACGCCATAGGCGGAAAGAGTCAAACATTGCGGGTCTAGCCTTTTTCTTAAATAACTTTACTTCTAAATTATCTAAGACTTCTGTTTCAAAGCTTCCATTTTGGGGCCATCGCAAAACACCATCTTTCTTGGTGTAGCGGACCCATATTTCATTATACGTGATTGGACCCACGCCATGCTTCGAGTAGAGCTCATACGTTGGAGTTCCAACTGGAGGTATCGGACACGAGTCCTCCAACCGGGAATCCCTGTTGCAACAAAAGACCAAATTACCAAAAATACTGCGGCTAGGCATCGTGCTCACTAACCCAGTTTCAAACTTCGAAGGCTTATCTTTACCGATATACTCGTAAATGTACGAGACCCTCGGTTTTTGGAAATTGCAATTGCCAAATAAAACTAAGGACCCAAACTAAGTTACCAAAAACCAAGTTACCAAAGACCAAACCAATATGCAAAGGACCAATGCAAACCAGGCAAACCAAGGTGTTTAAACCAAGGTACCAGAGAACCAGACCAAATACAAACCAAGGTATTTAAACCAAGGGACCAAAGAACTAAGGACTGGGTGCGACCCACTTTATACTTAACTCAATTTATTTATGATCGATGACGTCATCTGAAGATCACCCGTCTAGTGTTTCGCCGTCCAAAGAATTATGAATGGGTCCAAGGCAGGGCGACAGTCAGGGCAGCAGTCCTTCGTAGCCGTCTGGAAGAGGGAACCTCGCAGAAAAAGACCTTCGGACCACTTTTGCGACATACAGGGATCGATGAAGTGGGAGATCTCTTCCTCCGGAATTTTCTTACGAAGCCCCACACGATCTTCAAGCTTGGACCGGTACCGCTGATATCGCCGCACGTTCGGGCGCCAACTGAGAGACCAAACTTTTTATAGTCCGGCAGCGCCAGGGAACAACGCTCTAAGCTCTCGGGTTCTCCTGCCTGGATTACCAATATAACAGAAACACGGGATTCTTCTAGATGGCATCAAAGATCGGTTTATTGGCTGCAGCCAGTAGCAGAGGTCCAACAAGTACCACACAAGTAGGTTGCGAGGAGACTGCTCAATAATACAAAGCAGGTCGCTCCTTTTTATACCCAAAATCATGCTTCAGGCAAACATTCTTTAAAGTGCAGTTGGTCGCACCCCATGTACCCAAAACAATACTTTATTATTGATGACAATCCCATGTGTCCGGCCTCTGGCTAAAACGTACGTTCTTCTGGGGTTGAAACCGGACCAGCCTAACATCCTCCTTTGAAGAGACCGTCCACTCATAACAAACAAATGGTCACCTCCCCACCATAAACAGGTCATAAAGGAAGGAACAGAAACGGAGGAAAGAGATAGAAAGTAAGGTTGGGCAGGTGGGTGCGGGTCATATAAGTTTATACAACGCTGGCCTTTGATCAAAACCTCGCTTAACTCGAGGGCAGGTACTGGTTTGGCAAGTTTTCGCCTCAGGCAATAGCGTCAGCTTTCGCCAGGTCATGAGTCAGCGCAAGGCCAAACTGGGGGGGGGGTGGACGTGTCCTACAGAGTCAGGCTGCCTACAGTGAGGGCGATGCAAACAAAATGGATGCCGTGCACAAGATGGAACCTGTGTGTTCATTGACGAGGTTTACTAATATGCAGCAAATTCATCGGGGAAGCGTGATGAAAACACTCGTACATACCAAACTCGCTATTTACGATATGCAGATACCAAAATTGTAACGGAACCATGATATAAACACACGGGTTCAGAATTTACGGAACCACACCATCAGCCGCCTTCCGCCCCCAGACTTCATGGATGTAGTTTAGCAGAAGCTAAATGCCATTAACATTAGTCCAAGTAACTGTGTAGGGCTTTACTTGATTTAAAGCCGCCGGACGATGAAGCACTTCAGCTCCCAGCTCCCAGATAGTGCATCTCTACTTGTGTCACCTATGGAGGACCCTGCCACCACTGCCACTGCTTTTCCTATTGCCGCAACCCCTCTGGGAGCCCTTGGAGCTCACCAACGTGAGTCAGGGCAACACTGTCGCTGCCACTCAGGAAATCCGCAGACAGCAGCCAACTCTTTTCAGCAGCTGAGCTGCATCCTCATCAGCCACTCAACAATGAAAAAGTAACGAAAAAAACTCAAGATTTTCATCACAGAGGGGCTAATCCACTGGCCAGTGCTCAACCCAATCGGTGGCTGCTGATCATGGCTGACGAGCTCCACGGAGGCGTGAGACTAACCAGTGAATGTCTCCGCAAGAGCCGCGGCGCGCCTGTCCTTAGGGGGTCAGCCTGGTGTGCTCGCGATGCCTCCAGCAGAGCCGGCAGGGTGCCCCACACTCCTCTCTCATTCACGGTCTCACCCAAGCCAATGGGGGGAGGGGGGGTTACAGCATTCAGCAAAGTTCAGGCTGCCGTCAGGCTCTAAAGCCAAGCCGCCCCCCCACCGATCGGGGGAACACCAGTGAGGACGGCGACGATGAACAAGAACAAGGAAACACGCCAGTCCAGAAGTCGCCTTCATTCCAGTCTGCTTTATCCGAAGCTCAGGTACATGCAGGCTCCATTGGAATGATCACCTGTGGTTACGCGTCAGCGGGACTCGCCGTAGACATCCCTCTGGCAGACCTCTTTTACAAGATGGGAGGGATAGAGTTTTGGGCAATGTTGGCAAGGTCAGTGGTAGGTGGGAAAGGTGGCAATGTGGTGCCAGCAGATTTCCAGCCACCTGGGAAGCAGGCATGCCGACCCCAAATGAAGAAATGGATCTTGAAAATGTGGTCTGTTCAAATGTCCACCATATGCATACAGTCAGGATTTATGGAGGTTCCTGGATCAATAGTCCAATCTTTGTAATATAATTACTCTCAGCAGTGTGCTTACCTTGAATGCCTCTGGGAACTGTTCGATTTCTTAATCAAATTGAGTTAGTAAATACATTCCTCAACTACTTAACTAATTTGTTGTTCAAAGAGAAGACTGGATTAAAGTCGATTTCTAGGTTCTGGAGTGCTGGAAAAAGCCTGTGTAGCTAAGGTTAACAAAGGCCAACATTTAACCTTGGGTTAAGGGCAAGTAGAAAGATGCCATTATAGATAAGGAGCATGAGAAAGCTCCACCGTGTTAAAACCCGAGCTCAGGAGCACCACAGCGAAAAGTATTCAAAACAAAACTGAGGATAAGGTGTGATCAAAGGGATGAGGAAATAACATAGGCATGGCACTGAATTTGGTACATAAATGTACTATAACAACTAGATAGAGGCTGGAAATTGGTCAAAATGTTAAGTTTGTAATCGTGGTCATGATTTGTAAAGAAAAAAGGAGAGTGCTGAAGATGCACATAATTCAGAATCTAAGGTATTCCATAATTGAGCAAAAATAGATGTTTTAGAAAATCAAATGAAGCCAGCACAATCCTGGGAAAGGCCATATCAGTACTGGACTTTCATTTGAAAGATACCTCTGCTGAGAATATTGAAGCAGTCATAAGAAGCATGAATTATACACACTTGATTGCTGCCCTGTGCTCCAAATTTATAGGTAATCGCTATATTTGCACACTGAACAATTAGCCTCAAAATGATCAATCAATATTTGATTTGGAAGCAATTCTTGAAGTGCCTAAAACAATTATGTGAAAGATAAAACATCTTTGGACCTCTGTGATACAGCAAGCTTATCAACCATAGAAGCCACATCACATCTGACCAAGGTACTTGAGAAAGTAGTGAGAATCCAGTGTACACCACAGCTAGACTCCAGTAGGTTTCTGGCTCATATACAGTTAACCCTTAGGCTGAGTGAATGGAATAATGAAATGCTGTGCTGGACATGCAGCACCTAGTATTGAAAACGGTGGACCAGGATAAAGATGTGCTTGCTATTGGTGCCAATCGACCCATCAGCTGCTTTTGATACATTTGATCCTAATATCTTGGTAGATCAGCTGCCTGGGGCCAAGGCCCAAATTTGCATCTTTCCTGAAGCGAAGTGAACAGCAACAAGGTCTCTGCTCCAGTATCTGAGATTATGTGTGTAGACACCAATTACATTAATGGGTGATGGGAATATTTTTGGATTTCAACTTGTTGCAGTAAGGAGTTGAGAATATGGCGCTCAGTAATGAGGGTTGCCAGCTACCAGTGCTGGTATTTTGCATGCGTTTGATCAAATAATGTTAAAGAACCGCCATCAGGTGGAGGATGTTGTTATTAAATTTATACAGCGCACGAATGCCAAGCGGTGTCTTGGCGCTAACAGTCTAGAAGCAAGCTGGGGCACTATTCATTGAAGAATCAGGTCTTAATGGCTTTCCTGAAAGATGTCAAAGAAGGGAGACTTCTGATGGTAATGGGGAGGGTGTTCCAGAGCTTTGTAGCATGCATGTAACTGCAACCTGCACTTCTGTAGCACATCCTAGCACTAAAAGTGAGAAAGAGAATGCAACACGGGGCGGGCCTCATTCTAGTTACCCATGCACCAGAGAAATACTTCCATGTCAGCCTCAATCCAGGTAAGTCATTGACCGGCTGCAATGATGAACCCTACACTAGCAAGTTCTAGATGCCTTCAGTAGAGTCTCCATACCCTGCAAGCACCTGATTGCATTCAGCAGCTGCCGGTTCATACCAGTGCCAGCAATTCCACCGAGTCCCAGTACCATCTGGTTATGTGTGCTTGAGCATTAAATATATTTTGTAACAAGTTACACAATGGTCATATGCTAGTTCGGAAGACATACATCTTGGAGCATGGCACTTCTGGACCATGATTATGTTTTGATTTTTACTTGTGCATGACTAGAGACACACACATTGCTTGATAAATAAACATTAGAGGCTGATGAAAACAGACCACTGTAAAAGAAAGTGGGTCATAAAAAGTATGTGAAGTGCCCCGAATGAATGCTACCACTGACCTTCAAAGCAGGAAACCTACTGCAAGTCTGCCAGAAAAAACAAGGGATAATATGAAAGGGTGTCCCCTTCATGCCAGGGCAAACTCAAAGAACAGCTGTATAAAGTAATAAACCAGGGCCGTCAGTGCACCAGAAACATATTAATGATTTATTTCATAGGAAATAAATACATCCGCGAAGCCGATTAAATAGCACTAAAAAATCCCTAGGGGAGTCTATAGTAAAATTATGGGAAGAAAGCAAAAGGTGTGTAATTCTGAGAAAGGCAAGTCAATGAGACATAGCCCACCTATTAATACGCCACTTTATAACTTAATCAGTGATGTGCTTCATGGTGAAATCAAATCAGATGTAAAAAGTTCACTTTTGAAAAATAATGGAACGATAATCAAAGTACTATTTTGGAAAACCACATACGGTTTGTGTAAGGAATGCACTTTAGTATTGACAGACTTCATGGCACCAAAAATGAACATACTAAAGAAAAAAAAAGTTGATCCTTTTCGGCATAAATCAAGAGAGTTATGTAACTAATCTTTTGATATGTACACTACAATATATCAACTGAAGATTTAAGCAAAGTGTAGGACACACTTAAGAGAATAACTGGGAATACATCAATGTAATTTGAACACTTTAAGATGATTCAAAAAGCAGTAGAAAATGCAGGTGAAGCAGTGCTCAGTGAAATACAATCACACACAGAGAATAGACTAGCATCAGAAGGGAAAAGGACGAAATAGCAATAATCAAGTACAAGGGTGAGTGAGTATGTACCAAGTGAAGGTACAAATAAAACGTACAAGCACTGGGCCAAGAGTGGGGTTCCTGCACTCGGCATCTAAATGATGAAAACAACAAAAATACTTTTCTTCATGTGCCATTCCCAGTTAGCTTTTAATCTTTATGTATGAATCTGAAGAGCGTCCCAACTGTAAAAGAAAATCCAGTAGAGGGTGCATGAAATTATAATTTCGACATTCGTAGATGGCTTAAGCAGTGGCGGCCAGCACAGGTAAATGCGGTGAGACAGGGGCCGTGCAGCTGGGTGGGAGGGCGGTAAGTCGACAGACAACAGAATAGATATAATTAAATAAATAACTAATACGTATTCCGTTGTCCATCTGATTTCCCCCCCTCCCCCTTGCCCCATCCCACCGTCTTACCTGACCCGGCAGCTGCTGGGCTTAAGTCATCGTAAAATCTTTGAGAGGTTTAGGAGCTTTAAAAAAAGTGCAACTATTACCTTCAACCCCTCCCAGAAGAAGCCACCCCAGGATTTGCCATTTTACAGGGCTTGGGGTAATCCTCTGTTCCCCCACAGCTCCACCTTCACCCAATATTTGCAGCTACAAAACCAATCCTAAACTTAAATGATGCCAGCCTGAGCCATCTCGTGAAAGATCAATAATATCGCAGCATACATTACACCTCAGCAAAGGTTGCATTTTGTAGCAAAGAGTGAATCTATAGCAATGATTGAGCACTCTTTGGCCGGCGGGAGAGGTGACAATGACCTTGACTCTGCAGCTGTGAGGACCATATGACGCTGAGGAAGACCAGGAATCATGCACGAGCTGTCTCAGGTCGGATGTTAAGTGCTGAGGGGGTCCGTGTCCGGCAGGAACACCAACAAGCCTTGGCAAATGCAACCAACACAGAATTTGAAGAAGGTACAAAGTGGGAACCAGCAAGGTGCAGGGGACTCACCACAAGCAGGGGAGTGAGGGCAGGCCCTAGGCAATCAGGGGAGCTAAAAAAAACCAAAGGTGACCCTCAAATGAACCCACAGGCCGCGGGCACTGGAGTCGCGAGAGGACCTCAACCAGCTCACCAAAAGTTGCAGGCCACGATGCAAAACAATGTGGTGTGGCCAAAGGTTCTGGTCACTGGAGATGCTTGAGGTCGGGGCTACTTGGAGCACGAAGATCTTCTTGGAAGGAAGCGAACAAGCCTTTGCAACTGCAAGTTGATGTGGTGCACAGGCGTTCGGTTATTGTAGCCCCCACAAGGGATACTGAACTCAAACTTGGTGAGAGGTGAGAGCTGTAGAGAACTACCACCTGTGTAGCAGAACCTTACAAAGTCCAGAGGAGCTCAGGATCAGCAGACTGGTCGACTTAGTTGCAGTGCCTGCGAATGCAGGAAAGTGACTCCTTCACTTCAAGTGAGATTCTTTCAGGTGTCTTTGATTCCCACAGGCCTTGGAAGGTTCCTGTATGATGCACAGGCACAGACGATGCAGCAAACTGGAAGGGAGACAAAGTCGAGCCCAAACGAAGTCCAGCGAAGTCCAGCGTGCCCAGACGGTAGAAGAAGTGGTATCTGATCTGAATCTTGTCCCACGATGAATCTGGGGACCCACACCCAGGTATGCCCTAAAGTACCCTAAAGAAAGGATTGGGACAATTCACTGGACCCTCCCAGGGGAGGGTCTGGACAGGGGAGAGGTTTCTCCTACGTCCTTTGTCCAGTTTCGCGCCAGAGCGGGAGCCAACTGCTCCTAGGACTGTTTTGAACTGGACTATGCACGGGGACACCAAATGTGCCCCTCATGCAGACTTATTGGTGCTGGCAAGCGCACCCACCTGGTCCCAATACACTAAATCCTGTCTGGGATATGGTCACACCTCCCTGTGACAGGATGCTTATTGTTCTGCCTTTCTTTGCTTGAGCTTGGCTCAACAGCAGGAGGGCAGAATCATGTCTCGGGTCGGCAGCAACCATTTTGAGCTGTCCAGGTGTAGAAGGCTGGCACCAGGAATACTGAGAGCCTAACGGAGGACTCTTCCAGTGCTTGGAATCATACCTCCCACACTGTTTACGGTGTGGGAGGTATGATCCCAACATGTTTGATACCAAACAAGTTGGGATTTGTTTCAGCCAATTTCGATATGGTCTTCGCATAATTGCGCGGTGCCCCTCTATATAGTATAAAGCTGCTTCACTTACAACCCAGGAGAATGTACTCTTTAGGCTGTAAGAGTTTCGTGCTCATGCAGGGGCACCCTCACACTTAGAACCAAGCACCCTGCTTTCAGGATTGATAAGGCCTGCTATAGGGGTGACTTATAGGTTTTAAGTGCAGTGACCTTACATATAGGAAACCTATATCTTTAGTAAGTGGTGCTAGCGTCAGCTTACACAGGCTGCACTGGCAGGCCAGTAGTTCTATTTTGAATGGTCTCTCATGGGTTGCATAATGCATGCTTCAGCCCATGAGGGACCCTTTGGGTACCTAATCCTTGGGTACCTTAGTACCATATACTATGGACTAATAAGGGTACCGCAGTATCCAAACTGGGATGTACCCAAGTACTAACCACAACAATTCAAGGGACACAGCAGGTAGTCTGAGTTCCTGGTTAGCAGGTTCCCAGTCAGACTAGTCAATAACCGCTTAACACCAGGCACAATGTGGGGGTAACCATAAAAGCAGATCCTACTTTCCTACAATATTGAAATAAACTATAAGTCCCAGAATGCAACATGATGCTAACTTAAACGCTGGGCAGATTTGTTGGACATGGCATGGGCTCACTTTGGAGCTACGAGGAAGATTACATTCTTTCAGGTGAAGATGATAAGTTACAAGAATATGTTAGATAAATATGAAAGTTGAAGAGAGGAACCAGAAAGCAAAACAATCAAATAAACCTCTTCATAAAGCACAATAATTAACATTGCAGGTGGAAACGGTAAATACATGTCATTTTGATAATGTATCAAACTGTTCACAGATATTAAACGATACAGTATAAATTTGGCGTGTATTAAAAACCAAGTGTGTTTCTTTACTGGTTTTTGTTACCATGCTAGTTTACCAAATTCATGGGACCTTACAGCTTTACCAAGCTAAATTGAAGAGGTGGGGGAGAATTTAGGATGTTTATACTTGGCTCCCCATGTAGATTTTTAGGCCATAAGTAAATTAGTAATATATCTTGTTAATGTTATTTTGTTTTTTACTTTAAACAAATTTCTGAAAAAGCGTTTCTTGGAAAGTTTCAGGCTATTCAATGCAATAACACATAATGCAGAATTGTTTGCTGAGACTGGCATGTCTTCTCTAGTCAGTCAACTTCGAGAAGCAATGAAACAGACTGAATGGAACCAAAGTTAGAGTTCTAGAAATATACTTCTGGTGCTAAGGGGATCTGTGAAATAACTGGAATAGGAGAATATCATCCCCTGGAGAACAGTTAAATGTGCTAGAACTAAGCACTCTTAGGAGGAGTTGGATCACCAACTCCTCAATTAAAGATGTTTAAACTGAACTCTGCAATAGGAAGAGACTAGCAAAATGGTAATAATGAGCTTTTAGCTAGAAACCATGTAAGCAGCTGCATGCCTTGCTATCGAACATCTGGCCAATATCGACGTTCCTGGAGCATGATACAAACACTGCAAAATCATAATGCCGAGCAGCAGGGCACTGTAAGGTATTGGGAAGAGGGGCAAAACGACAAAAGGGGGCTCACTGATAATCCCACTAGCCCACCTGTTCCAACTGAAATAAATACAATTGTCTCAAATAGGAAGCAATGGAAAAATGGGAAAAAAGAGAAACCGGACTCTCTCTATATTGGCTCAGGACCTTCATGAAGCCATCACTCACTACTCTCTGAAAAACAACCCAGATAATCAGCATACAGATAACACAAATACTATCAATCAGTAGATTTGTACAGCGCTACTTGTCATCCATGAGGGTATCCAGGCGCCGGTAGGGTCCAATTGATTAGCCGAAAGGCCAGGCATTCAGGGACTTGAGGCACTCTGGAAGAGATGGGTAGGTCCGTAGATGAGATGGTAGCTCATTCCATGTCTTAGCTGATAGGTAGAAGGAGCAACCACCCCCTCTGATATGTCGGACGGAGGTGTTGAGGGTTAGAGAAAGAGACAGGGTGGAGGTGTCTGTTGGGCTGATGGAAGCTCAGGTTTTGGTTCAAGTAGGTGGGTCCACAGTTCTGTAGGGCCTTGTAGCGTACCGGTGGAGCCGCAAGGGGCTGTCTGGAGAATGAGGTCACGGTTTTGAAAGTTAAAGATGCAGGCCAGTATGGGCCTGGGGGGGGCCCCCATTCAAGGTCTACCGCCCAGTACACGGTAGGGTTTTTCCACTGAGAAGTAGAGGGATAGACCTCGCAGTTGTAGGGGTTTGATGAGGTCCTCCAGAAATAGGTCCATAGCTGGCCCCCCTGCCCCTTTCGGCACACCAATAATTCTGACATTATTGCGCTTCAAGCTGCATTCGTAGTCGTCCAGTTTTGCGGCCATAGCTTTGCTTTCATTTTCTAGTTGCTTTACTTGACGTTTGAGAGCGGCAGAGTCTTCCAAAGAATTGCTGTTGAGTCTTCCGCCTCTGTCACATGTTCATTTTTTTAAGGTCAGCACAAATTAGTGAAATTTCCACAGAGACCGTACCTATACGCGATTCCAGGGATGTATGCACCTTATTTAGTGTGACCATCATGTCTTGCAGTGTGACATTCTTTACTTCTGACACTGTAAGGTTTGCTGTTTGGTTGGTTGTTTGATCCATCGTCTCCATCTGTGCCTTGGTGCATGCAAACTTATTTAGTTTTGTTTGGTGCATGCTACGTGGGCCTCTTCCCCCGTCATTGCAGGCCTCGGTCGGTGCCACACAATTGGAGGTGAATGAGTACTCACTGCTGCCTGCCTTTGTGGTACATAACCACACGCTGCCTTTCGGGTTTCCTACTCCTGGTTGATGTCATAGTCGTCTGTGTATGGCAGATGATAGCGGCCGAGAGTCTTGCTCCTGGCCCTAGTGGACAATCCCTCCTCGATCTTGGACGGTCTTGGACGGTTGTGCATTTTGCCCCCTTTGTACAAGTGCAGAAAGACAGGGGCAGAGACGGATCTTGCCACTGTGTGTGGATGTTGCTGAAAGGTCTCCTGCAGCTTCTACATCCCCCCCCCCCCGGGAGTGTCACCATGACACCAGCTCTTCTCTTCCCTGGTGTTATCTCCAGTCAGGAGTGTGTTGTGTAGTTACCTGTACTGTGGGCGGGGCGTGCTGAGTGAGGCCCGATTCCCGGTCTTTATTTTGGTCCGCTGGTTAGGAGCGGTCTCTTGGCCCGCACCCCCTAAGTCGAGCCCCCTATGATCGGCAATGTCATAGGACCACAGCATGCGGATTGCGCCCCAACAGGGTGGGTTTCTCCCTGGTCACGGGTCCCCCCAGAACAAGTACTCTGCAAATCACGGGTCCCGCTCCACGATGTTCTCTGCACCGGACTTCCCGGTTTATGAGCTTCTTCTGGGCTGAGATTCTAATGTAAGGGCGGGCAGCCCTGACCCCGGCTTCGATGAGGTTAGGCCAGAGTGCGGTATTTCAGTCCCACCGCCAATTGGGGCCCCGACTCCACAGCGCTGTCCGGGCTGTGTCTGTTCGGGCTGTCCGAACCGGACTGTAAGGGTTCACCGCAGGGCGCAGGATCCACTTACCAGACGTCGCAGAACTCAGTTGGTCTGCTGCAGCCCCTGGCCACACTCGATCTCGTCACCGGGGGAGGGCCCAGCTGTACACACAATACGCGGTCTCTTCACTACTCGAGGCCCCGGCTTCAATCTTACGTGCAGGCCGCAGTCACTCTTGGTTACGTAACTGCTCAATCTGCCATCCTTTTTGGGCTGCAGTTAGTTTATCAGAGTCCCGACGTGTTCCGATGCTTTTCCTACCTCTTTTTGAAGGTTTGCTTACGGATTAATTCACGGATTGTGGGGGATGTTCTGTAGAGACATGGAGCTGCTCTAGGCGGCCATTTTCCTCGGCGGCCAGCCACGCCGCCCCCCTCTTGAAATCAGTCTTGTCGGTCGTGTCCTTGCTGGTGCACCATTTCCATTCCAGTTGTTTGCAGTGCTGTTTATCGATTCTGAAGTCTTCAGCATACACCTTGCCTGCTTTGTGGACCTTCAGTGCGTGTTGTTTCTGATGGGAGTGATGCTATTGGTGATCCAATTATTGAAGTTTGACATTCTGGTCTAGGTTGTTGGAGGAGATGGGGTGGATAGTATTGAGGGCATTGATCCATTTATTCTTTGACACTTTGCTCCAGCTGCTGTGGGGATCATTGGGCAGACTGGGAGCGAAGGTCCATGAGCTTGTGATGTTGAAGTGAACAATGGAATGGTCATCCAGGTGAGTTCAGTGGTGTGGCTGTACCTGCCTGATGGGGTCACTGGAGGTGAAAATGGGGTCTAGTGTATGGTCTGTGGTGTGCGTGGGGTCGTAGATGAGTTGGGTGAGTCCGATGTTGTTCATGCTGTTGAGTAGATTGGTAGTGTTGATGTCATTGTGGTCATCGAGATGGAAGTTGAGATCACTGGGGCGTGGCTACATCATGCTGTGGAATGGCCACCTTCTGAAGGGGCTCCGCAGACCAGGCGCCTATATCCTCTGAAATCTCCGTTTAAAATAGTCATCTGCCAAAGCCGCTCTATATAATATGCTGACGAACTGACCTACACCACCCTGCAAGATCTGGAGGTCGAGAACCGAAAAGGTGCTGTGCTACACGACCTGCCGAGTTGCAGCCTAGCATGCGGAGGAATATAGCCGCCGCGCGCTGGTGTGTAGCGAACCGACACTACTAAGCTCTGGAGCCCCGAGCACCATAATTGCGATTCGCCGTGTTTTTGGAGGTGTGGGTGCTGAGCCAACAGGAAGAGCCGCAACGATCAGACTAGCACCCTACGCAATTTTTTGTTTGGAAGGAGAACGCTCCGGACTCGAGAGCTGAGATGCCGCGTTATCCCCATGCTGTGTATCGGGGCATGATCGACAAAGGAACTGAGGACTGTGCGCAGCAACTGGTCTGTGGAACCTTGCTGCTGCGAGGCAGACCTATCGCACTGACCTGGGAGAAGTGGAATCCTGTGCTGCGGCGTGGGGCGGTCAGTGGGGGCTTGGTAGTGGGTGGTGTGGGTGCCGCGCACGCTCCTTCTGCACTGGCCTGGGACCTTAATTCTCCATACTGACTGGACTGTGGGGGGCGGCGTAGTTAGTCTCATGCTGCTGCGGCCCCTGCTTGCACCAGACTGTGGATGCACTGCAGTGCCACATTGGGCTGCGGAGTGGGCATAGGGGTTTGGTGGACCTCCGGCTCCTCTACTGGGCCTCCTGTGCTTCTGTGAAGGTGCGAGGCCCGGATTGGAGATCGGGTATGCAGCTTGCTCTGAGCCCGCCCTGAGGTTGATGGGCATCTGGCAGTAGCTCCCTCTCGTTGACAGACAAGACAAAAGGCTCCCATCTGCGCTGGTATGTGTGGCGTGCACTACACCCTGGTGCTGGCTTAGGGCCCATACTCAATTCTTGAGCTACAGCTTCTTTAAGGCACTGGCTGACCAAAGACACATGCAATAACTAGCAACAATATAAAGGTGTAACTGTCTTGGGTTAAATACACGTTGCCTGGGTCTCATAAAGCTATCTTGAGCTGTTGCCACTACTGCGAAAATGGGGAAGACTGACCCCAAACAGGCGAAGCTCCCGTTTGATAATAAACGCCTCACCCTGACCAATGATGCTGGCCCTGAGCTGGACCCGGTCCAGGGATCCAACACCCTTGTGGACAATCAGGAGGAAGACATCTGTGCCATCTTGCTTGACATGCGTTCAAGCATTAAAACCGTTGATAATAAGATTTAAGCGCTAACCCCAAGCCTGGAAGCCGTCGAAAAACGTGTGGATGTGCACGAGAGCCGTCTTGACATTTTAGAAAAGAGATTATCAGATACTCAAGACTCTAATGCAGAATCAAGAACACATCCTCAATATGGTAAAGTATTGACTGTGATCATAGATAAAAATGAGGATTTGGAGGCACAGTCCCGGCGCAACAATCTATGCATTACCGGACTCCCAGAATCGACAGCTATCCCAAAAATTGAACTGTACATTGAGGACCTGCTGCGGGATTTGTTTGGGCCGGTACTCTCAAGTTCTAATAGGTGAAAGGGCACATCGTATTTTGGGCCCTCGGCCTCCGCCGGGAGCCACGCCCAATAATTGCACGCCTCCTGAACTATAGGGACAGAGATGCGGTCCTTAGAGCAGCAAGGAAATAAAGCCCCATAACCTACCAGGGAAACACCCTGTCTTTTTTCCCCAGACTATAGACCCAGGGTCCAGGCGGCATGCAGGGAGTTCATGCCAGCGAAACGCATCCTACAATCAGCCTCCATTGCCTATGCTATGCTATATCCAGCTAAACTCAAAATCACATTTGATGGAAAATCGCAATGCTTCACAGACGCTAAATCGGTCCTTAGGTATGCCAACCACATAGGTGCAAAGACTTCACCTTTGCCTTCCTCACAACAAGCGACTTCAGATTAAAACCTGAGTGACAATGATTAATGTGCTTTTCAGTGGATATATTTTGTATTGTACACCCTTTAGTATAACCAAGTTGATCATTACGCTGACCCCTGTTCTCTCAGTTTAACCCTACAGCAGTTTCATCTCTTTTGAGTATATGTTGGTGCACCTTCTCCTTTGGCAGTTGGAGTATTACTTGAAAACGCCTGGTCACCCTGCCACATGGCAGGTTAAAGCTGACGTCCCAAGCCCCTACGGGAGATCTCCCATGTGTATCTGTTTTGAAAAAAGGGTTTTTCAAAGGGTGGGGGGTATAGTTCACAACCTGATTGGGAGGTTGTTGTGGGCGAGGGAGGGGTTGGAGGGCACATAGTTTACTCATGGGCTGTAACTGCACGGCATGTATGTAAATTGAGCTGTTCCTTGATTACTCTAACATCTACTGTTATCCCCAATGTACAATCCAACATAGCAATGCATTTTTGTTTTGCAGGACATTATACGATACATTTATGCTCAAAGGTACGTATAACATACACCATATCCACTAAGTAAGGGCTGAGGTAAATTTTCTTCCTTTGAAGGTCCGCAGGCTTAATAATTTGAAGAAAGCATGACTGATACACACTTACCTTAGCAGACATTGCGTCGACGTATGTTTCCTCCAAGAAACTCATTTGTGTTGTGCCACTGACCCCAAACTAAAAAAACAAACAAAAAAAAGATACTGGGGGGGAAATACATTCGGCCCTCTACTCTTACTACGCCAGGGATGTCTCGATTTTACTCAGACAGGGCCTTGGCTGGTCGACCGTGCATGTCCAGGTAGACCCTGTGGGAAGATAACTGGTACCCTTATGACAACTGAAGTCACCTTAGTGGCAATATATGGGCCAAACGTGGATGATCCCCAATTTTTAGGTCTTGCCTAGGCAGCGCGCACGCGCTGCTCTAGGAGGGCCTTTAGCCATCGGTCTTCACTTTTCAAGCACTGCACTCGTGCTTGTGGCAGCATCCACCTTGCAGGAGCGAGCAGCTGTGCGCCACAAGCACGAGTGCAGTGCTTGAAAAGTCAAGACTACGTGCGCATGCACGCACCACTCCCGGGCTTGTTAGGTCGAGTTACGTGCACAGTGGCATCTGTTTGTAATTATGACCATCTGTTTCTAATTAGCGCGTTCACCTCGCTGCTGCGCTCACTCACCCACACTCCTCTCTCGCGTCTTCTCTTCTTCCTGCTACCCACTTCTCCTTGCTTCCTGGTCGCCCCTTCAATATTGCACCACCCAGCTGTCTCAGGCACACGCCTCCTTTAAAACTTCACAGGGTTAATTCCTCCGATCTTTCCTCGGTCACTCGCCCCCGCTCCTCTCTCGCACCTTGCCTTCCTGCTTCCCAGACTTCTTTTGTCTCTGTTAGGAGCGTCTTCCAGGGTGAAGTTCCCCACGGTGCAGGAATCCTGCTGCTGTGCCCGTATGTTAATGTTAAAGTCACTGATGATACCTGATAGTCTTTCCTCTATGCTGTTCCTAATAATGGCTATTTTAATTCCTTCTTGCCTCAGCCTTTAAGATCAGATGATTATTGATGTCCCGGAGCAGCAGACAGGACAAGGCTCAGGTCAACGGACATCTGTTTTGGGGACACCGCCATTTTCCCATAGGAAGCCTGTGTGGGCATTTGAAAACTTGTGTCTGGTGCTATAATGAGGAACTACATTTCCCATCAGCCGTTCGTGTTGATTTTTAAAAAATAGGCGGAAGCATAGGTGTGCCCGTTAAGCAGGAATCCCATCTTGGTGAGTAGCGATCACTACGTTATGGGTCTCTTTTAAATGCATGGCCTTGCCTTCCCCAGCCACGGCCTGGATAGGCAAGCAAACTGCAACCCGGAGATTTAAGCTGGGGGGCAGGGTAGGCGGTGTGGACTGGGTGAGTGCAAGGTGGAGTGTCACAGGTATTGTGTAGTATGGTGGCTGAGTTTACAGTCTTGGGTTGATACCCCGCAGGCGGTGAGCTGGTTCACTCTTGGGTTTCAGTGTATCAAGGTGTTTTATATTTTGCCTACAAGTAAAATTCTTCTCGCTCTAAACTCATATCCTCAATGTTTGGGTTTAAGAAACACATCGGCACCTTATATTATTTTCATTCGCTGCTCCCACACACGCACCAGCTGCTGGAAAATAAACACGGGGCTATGCGAGAGGAGTCTGTACATATTAAAAACACAGTAGCAAGTTGCTGAAAGACAATAGGCAGCTTCAGTTGTGGACACTAAATGGGGAGAAAAGGTCCGTCCAGGTCGTGGCATGCAAGTCAGAGAACTTCCGAGTCTGGATGGGTTCTAGTGGGTGGTGGTGTGCAGCGCCTAGCACGCACAAGTATCCATAGAGGCGGAAGCGTTACTCTTTGCCCTGCTCCTTGTTCATCCCAATGTGCATCCCTTGAAATGGCAAACAAGAAACGCCATCTTCTCGAAGGATGTTATGGAATCCCTGTTGGCTTAATTAAAGGACCGTCTCCGCTTCCATAAAACCGCGCTTAATTGAAAAAATAAATCATTACCTTTTCAATCCAGCAATTCGCTATCCACCAGAGGTGACAAAAGGCCCCAAGTTTACCTTTTCTAGCGTTTTTAAAGGAGCATCTCCTAGCAGTCAATCCGAACAAATGGCACAATGAACCTTTTCTACTGCCCCCCTCACCCCAATACTACCCCGAGATTTGTAGCAATTTAGTACAAGAAAGGAGCACCTTTGGTGATTTAGTTTGTAGACGAATCTGATTACACAATGCGTTTTTCTATTGAAAGCAACCTATTTGTGAATGAAGAGGTAAAATGTCTTATCAGTGTTAGATTATATACAGCTAGCTGGTTTGTACTTTTGGTGAATGCTTATGCATTAGTGGCTCGAGGCATACTCCCAGTAACTTGACTGGCGTGAGCAGGACTGGGTAACTCTTTATTCTACATTGATTTAAGGGGCCTACCCTACAAAACCACACTATCGCAACCTCTTTGGACACTGAAAAGTCCGAGATACACTTCATGAACCGCTACCAGAGGCAAACATGTAGATCCCCTTTACCCAGGCTATGTCTTATTGACTGGACCTAGTACTTTGAGAAGCAGTTCAGCAAAGTAACTACGTTTTGATTTCACATGCGAGGCAGCCCTAAGAGTCAGTTATGATGAAAGATTATGCTTTGGTGATTAGATCTTTTAGTAGTCTTTATATTTTGAATTTGCACTTCCTGCAATTTTTTTATACGATTCCTGTAGTGGTCGAGGAGTGTATGTAGAGCTAGGGTCCTTGTCATTTACGTTTTACAATTGAAGAGGCACGCGCTTTCGAAATGACGAAGCCCCAAACCAGGGCCTGACTGGCTACCGGGTGTTTTGGTGTGTTGCCAAGCTGGGGGCTCATTTCACTGCAGTGGGGTCTCATTTCGTAGTTGGGGACTTGCATGTGCTTCTAAATAAACAAAACAAAACAAATGGTTTTAAAGCATACTTTAAAACCATTTGATTTTCCATTGTTTACTTAGAAATGCCCGGGAGCCTGTCCGGCCCTGCCTTCCTGTATTTCACTTTTACCACTGTTTTTCCTTCTTTCTCTTCCTCCTTCTATCCTCTTTGTGTTTTCTCTCTCTTGTTCTGGCTTAAAGCCTGTTGAGGAAAAATTAGCGAGACCTATTGGCTATGCCAATGCTAGTTTCTCACTGTATGGGCCAAGATAGCAGCACAGGGAGGGGACACGATTATTTGGAGGTGAAGGGAAACTTTAATGCCACCCTCAACAATAACTGGGATAGTCTCGGTGTCACCCACAACCTACACATGAATGCCACCCTACAACTCAATTTTATTCTCCATGAACAAGGTCTTACAGATATCTGGCATAGCAGGAACCCAACCACATAAGAGGGAACTCGTATTATAGCCTTATATCCCGCCGTAGCGGGCTATACCGGCTGTTAAAGGCCCGCTGCAGCGTTAAAGGCCCGAGCAGAAGGCGAGGTACTTTAACAAAGCAGAGGGACTTTAAAAGCCGGTGTAGCCCTGCTACGAAGGGCTATAAGGCTATTAGAACATTCTGCCACTAGAGGGCAGAATGTTCTAACAAAACAAAGCCTTCAGGGAGCGCGAGGGTATTCAAATCCCCTCAGGCTCCCTGAAGTCTTTGTTCACAGCCAGAGCTGTGAACAAAGACACATTGGAATGTTGGTGCTCCGGGCTTATACCAGCCATTATAAGCCCAGAGCACTCCATTGTTTTCAATGGAGCTCCCAACATTCCAATGTTCTAATACGTCTTACCATAATGCAGGGTCAAGGATAGATTATTGGTTAGTCATATGTGATGTTGCCGCCAGGACCATAGACACAAAACACCTCGCACGTACACCATCTGATCACGCACCGGTGCTGCTGCGCTGGAAGATACCACAAACAGTACCCCGGGCATTAAGTTGGCGTCTGCCACCGCATGGGCTCCGGGATACCGCATTTAGAGAGGAGATTAGATCTGACATTGCACAATACTGTTCCACTAATGAAAGTTTGGTGGACTCCGCCTCGACCTTGTGGGATGTGTTCAAGGTGGTGATTCGGTGGGGGGGGGTGCATTTCAAAGCAATCAGGGCTGTTGAACTCTATTTGTTCTACTATTGCAAGACTGGAGCTAGAGATTAAAACTTCGGAACAATTGTTCTTCCAAACCAGGGACCTGAGCACCTGGCCACCATAAGGGAGAAACTCTCAGAATTTTAAGTAGAGGCAGACAGGGAGACCCGATTTTTAGGAAAATATTCCAGAGCGCGACATTATGGGGAAAGAGATAGGCTGGGTAAAACTCTGGCAAATGAACTTAGCACGATTCTACTGCTTACATAGCCGAATTATTGGACGGAGATGCTTCCCCATCAAAGGCCAAAAAGAAAAACAAATATCTAACTAAATATTACTCCTCCTTATATTCGGCAATGCAGTCTGCACCCCACTCAGACCTTGGAGATGACCTGGAGTCGATTGAACTGCTATGGTTGAGCGAATCCCACAGGGAGTATCTGGACGAGCCATTCTCGATAGAAGACATTACACAGGTTATCAGAAGTTTATCTGGTGAGAAAGTGCCAGGGTTAGATGGCCTGACTACCGCATTCTAAAAAACCTATGTAGAGTTGGTGCCTAGGTTGCTGGATGTATACCAGGAGTTGCTAGAAATAGGAATCCTCCCACCAACTATGCGTGAGGCGGCAATCATTGCCCTTCCAAAACCAGACAAGGCGTCTAACCAATGTGATTCTGCTGGAGCAGAGTTTTCTTTTAGAAAATTCTGGGGCTTTTGAAGCTCTGGCATGTCTATGCGTTTTATTAATTTATTAATAATTAACAACTAATTATTTGTCTTGTGCAAGTATGTTTCACTAATCAACCTGTTTGTCTTAACACAAGAGAAGGTTACATGAGGGTTAGCTTATGTGTGCTGTTCATGTATTTACAATAACGTGCAAGTTTTCATGTTTAAACGTTGCTGTGTGCTATTTATTTTGAGCACAAAACGCTGTCTGAATTAATGCTTTTTATGTCGCAAAGCTAGATAAATGCATACACATAAGGGTATTAGTGGGGTTAACACTGTTTAATCATTATGATGTAGTAATCTTTATTTTGTCTTTTTAATTAAAGATGGTCTATTGTGGCCTATGGAGGCCGTTGTGAAATGGCTGTATAATTGTGAAGCCTAGCTGTGGTGAAATTTGAAATCTGTGATGTGGCAAGAGAGACCCCTGCTGGAAATCGGTTGAAGACAAATGACCGTAGTCCTTCTATAAAATTTTCCATGAGGACATCAGCAGTTTGGAGGATCTCCAAAAAGAAATGATTTGTCCTTGGTGAACAAAGGAGCTTCTGAAATGAACAATGTGCTGAAGTCGGGTTGCCGAGGGAAATAAACGAGATGGATACTTTAATAGTTTCTGTTTCTTGGTTCCTGTTCCGTGGTTTACGTATTGTGACTTTTCCTGAGCGGAGATTTCAAGATGTTGCAAAGTTACATCCCTTCCTTCTCGTTCTGTTCAGTGACACAGTTTATCCTGCCAACTTTATGTGTGTTTCTATTGTATTTTCCATTATAAAAACTGTTAGTTTAGGGAGGGCTCTCCCCCACTCCTTTGGCCACCTTCACGCGTTGCTGAGGTTCTTTGCTGAGGACTCTGTCCTGAGAGAGACTTTACCGAGAGACTAGTCCTGACCCGTTCTGACACTTAGCTAGAATAGGTAACTATGAGAAATGATTTATTCTGATTGATTTACTTTGACTAATTTTAGATAAAGCAATATAACTTTTAAACATGGTGTTGAATATTCTTTCTTGTCAATTATTGTGTACATTTTTGATTATTGTTGTATAGATTGTATAGAGTATGATTAAGGACAACCACTATAATCAGGTCATATCGTCCTAGATATAGATGCAGGGTTTTCTTCCCACAGGTCTTATGCTGGTAGAGTATTTGAGCGTATGTTAGTGAAATGGGCCCTAGCGTGTGATGAATGTATGTGCGTGTAACTGTGAGATTACTCTATCCGTGGTAGTGGGCATATTTTAGGTACCCTGATCTCTATCAATTTCTCTGGTAGCAGAGGATGGTTGTAGATGGTTGTCTTGATCTGATAAGATAAGATTGCTTGTATATTGGCTTATTTGATTATTGATTTATTTTGATGTTATTGGTATATGTACTAATACTAAATGTTGGAGTCGTAATGTTGAGTTATATGTAGTGCTTCTGGAATTTGGAAGCTGTGGAAGCAGTTCCGTAGTAGTGTGGAAATATGGATTTTTCTGGTCAGTTATGTCCCCTATCTTGGACCCCAACGGTTCCATGTGCATGTTACAAGTACATGTATGTTTCCTCCAGTTCCAGTTATGAAGACGCAAATACATGTGCGTCCACCGTCAACATGTCCTCTGTCAGATCCGCCATGAATAGGCCGGATATTTCATTCCTAAATATGAAAGGCCACCGGCTTTATATGGCTCAGTTACTCCATTTTGCAGTCCAGGCAAGTAGGCCCTGATTCTGTCATCAAACTCTTCTTGCTTTCTGCCTCTGAAAGCTCCAGTCTGAGCCTGCATCTGTGACCATGAACTTTGTCTCATTCTCTGCGCGGCTCACGAAGCCTGACATCAGCCTATTCTCTGCCAAGAACTGTATTTCACCTTCGAATTATCTGCTTCCCCCCTCAGCCGATGCATTCCTGCCTAGTAGTTTAAGTAAACATTCTTCCAGTTACCGAGCAAAAGGCCCGGCTTCTCTGTCCTCATGCAAGTAATTCATAGTCCTGTTACTATGGAAGATTCCTGCCCTCGCATTTAGTGTAGACACTTAGACGCTTGTACACGCACGCACAGTCAGTATAGAATAGATTCTGTCCGAGAGTCCTTCTTTCGTGGATAACATAGTTCTTTAAACATAGGATGTTAGATATGATTTGGGATTAGGTTGACTTGACCCCCCAGACTTCTTGTCTCCACATGTAGAGCTAAATGTCAAGTCCCCTTCACCCCCTAGTTACACGTCAATTACACGTCATGTTGCTGCGCGCGCATCTATGCCAAGTATTATCTTATAGATCCACCTATATGTGACATCATAACCAATTATGTTCCTTTTTACTCCTTATTACACCCATTTTTTGGTTACGCAGATAAATCGTCATTTTCCTTATCAATTGTTACGCCTACTGCATTCGCTTCATTGTAATGTATGATCTATAAAAGTCATTTCATGTCAATAATGTATGTACTTCACTTCCTGAACCCCCGTGGTGATGGAACTTGGAGCAACCGATTATAATCGATCACTGGAATAAAGCCCATTCCGAACCTCTAATACCACGGATTCTGCCTCTCATTTTACTGAGCTATTTTATTATGTTTCTGTATCAAATTAAGTCCAGGTAAAGGAATTTTATTTACCACATGAATGGCGCCCGAACAGGGACACTTTCTCATCTCACGCGCCGGCGGTGAGTTGCAGGCCCGGTCTCCTGCCACAGCTGGACGGACAATAACGTGTACCAGCAGGATTTCCTGTATCTCCCTCCGGTCAAGCGGGGGCGACTGAGGCTGAGATCAACACCCAGACGAGGCGGTGAGAAGTGCGAAGTATCCCGACCAGAGCCTAGCTGAGAGAGCAAGATCCGAGGTATACAGAGACCCACCAGTTCCAAGTCGAGTCCAGTTTCCGACGAGTCGAGTCGAGTCCAGTCCGGTCCAAGTCCAGTTTCCGAGGCCTTCCGTTTCCGAAGCTACCCGGTGAGTACCATTACTGGGGAGGCATTTCTGACGTGCACATAGGTTGTGCCGGTCAAGACGGGTTTGGGTACACAAATCCGGTCTGCACTGTTTTAGCAGTGTATCTGTACTGTTTAGCAGTATATCAAGTATTCCGAAGTATCTAGTTATTGTCAAAGAATTATGCTTGGTGATTAGTTATGCAGACGATCATCATTGTTGTTTCAGTTAAAGGTTTAATGTTTAATGTTTAATGTGTTTAAAAACGTCCTGCATATTGTGGTATGAATGGTTGTTCATTATTGTGCTTTTGTATTAAGTGTGTTCAAGATTAAGTATCGGATCAGTTGCCAATATGCCGCTCTTTTCGAAATTAAGACAGATCACTACTAGAAAAGGGGTTCTCGAAGAAGCCGTCCCTATTCCTCCTAGGGATACTCCAGGGCACTTCATGTATCACAAACATGGCTTAGACGCTATATTATTTCTTGATTTATGGGTAGACTACACCAAGGGATTACCAGAAAGTCAGAGGTGGCCCACAGCGGGAACCTGGGATGCGGAGTGCATCATGAAAGTCGAGGAAGAGTTATGGAAAAGGAAGGTCAGACAGTCACAGAAAGACGCCGTTGAGTTATGGCGTAAAGAATCTCATAGACGCACAGAAAAAGCACGTAGACAGGAAGAAAAGAATAAAGAGAGTTCAAATAAAGTTCGAGAAAATCTATTAATTGAGGAAGGTATCCGAGTGAAATCAGAACAAGTAGATAGGCAAAGAAATGCCCTTATGAATGGTATGTATCCCCTCCTGGCCGAAGGATTACCTAAGGCTACCCCAGAAAAACCGAAAGACTTGCCACCCCCATTATTTCCAATAAAGGTACATCCTAAGGGGCATCCTAGAACCGCAGAAGATGTTTTTCTTTCCTCATATTTAGATGACGCAGCTCCCGAGTATGCTAATTCCGCCCCGCATAGACCGCATACCAGGGAGATCCAACGCCAAGATCCAGTACCCGTATCCCTACAGCAACAGATCGAGTCACAAGTTCCGGCAAGCACATCTGTTTCTGCATCCGCTCCTACAGCTACTTCTATAGCTGTGTCCACACCTGTAGTTGCTGTGTCACGTTCGACGAATCCTTTCACACCCGACACCCCAGATGGGGCCACGGGAGGTGCTACCAATATTTTTTCTACGCCACCCAGAATAAATAAACTTACTTTTCAAGAGTCAGCACATTCACGTACACCCAAACTCATAAGTGCCCGTACGCTGAAGGAACTTCTTATAGATTGCAGATATGACCCTGTGCCCGGTAAAGAGGACGAAATGACCCTGGCATCATTGCGTATCAGACGAGCCGCAGTGTATTTAGGGAAGTTACCAGGAATGACTGCGCATCTAGATAAAATATATCATTTTGTCTAAACAGGGCGAGATCCAGAATGTATTAACAGAGCTATGGAATACCAGAAAGTAGAGATACAGGGGGAACTGTTACGTTTCCTCATAAATTGTGTGATCAGAAATCAAGACCGACCGGGGGTAGACCCGGAAGCAATGCAAATTCTTACCAGATGGAGCCAGAATATATCAGAAGGGAGACATGATAAGCAAAATTGTATAATAGCCATGTGCCGAAAGATCCGTAAAGAAATAGAACGCCTACACGAAGAGAGATTAGAGGTAGACGAGTTCGAACAAAACGAGGAAGAAGGGTCAGGACTGCCCACAAGACAGTCGGACACCATAGCCTATGTAGGTAGAGGAAGATCTTGTAATAGTAATAGATGTCTTACTGACTCGATACGTCCGATATGTCCAGATAATAACAGGAATTTCCAAATACCTATAATTAATATAAGGTCTAACGAGCATTCGTTCCAAACCGCCGACAAACTACTCCGAGAACGAAGGGGTTATCATTTTCTCGATTCTATGGATGAACAAGATTTAGCCAGGGCAGCTGTCCATTGGGTGGACAGTCCCGGAAAATATAGTGATGATACAGTAGTACGCACATTTTTGAATCTCACCCCAGATGAACAGAGGTTAGTTGGGATTTATATGATTCAACAACTCATTATACTATATCGGAGTCAGCGTTCGGACCCTGGTCCCTTACCTGACATATTGACTGAATTGCTTATGAATAAATGGAGAGGTGCAGGTACTAAATTAATTAAAGAAATTCTAGAATCAAGAAAGCAGTATATTCTTTTTGTATGCGCAGAGCATGTCTCATTACCCGTCAAGGAAAGAACCACGTATCCCATGGATAGACAGAATCCCTTACGAGAAGTGCACCCAATAAAAGGCGAGGACAACGAGTTTAAGCGCGTATTTGTATATACGCCCATATCAAAAATAGAATTGTTACAAATGAAGAAAGTGGTACCCAGTCATGACAAAGATCCAGCGGGTTTTCACCGAGAAATTAAAGACATGTTACTCATGGGAGAGTATACCTATCCCGACATTATGACAATATTAAAGGTATTGATGCCTGCTGGTATTTATGAGAAACTCAAGGAAAAAGAGTGGGAGGTAGGAGACCAAAAGATAGAATGGTCAGTGTTAGAAGCGGAAGAAAAGGCCCGAACTGCAGGAGCAGGACTTGGGGATAAAACTAAAGCACTACCAGGTTTATTAGTACAGGTACTGCCACGTTTATTAACTACGAAAAAGGAAGATTGGGGTACAATTTCAGCCTGTAAACAGAAGCAAGATGAAGACACTAGTGATTACTATGCCCGATTTGAAAAATGTTTTGGTATAAATAGTGGCATAAAAGCAAGTAGCGAATCATACCCACATCTGTTCGTAACAAAATTAGTAGAAAATGCCCTGCCCCAAGTAAAGAATAGAGTATTAAAATTCGAGAGTACCTGGCAAGGTAACACTCCATCACAAATGTTACAAATGTTACAGTATCATCACAATAGAATTAGAGAGGAACAAGAACATGAACACAGACGCATGAAAGACACGAAAATGAAAATGCTAGTTTCTCAGACAGTTCCAGCTGAAGGACATAAAAAGGGTATGACACATTCCGATTCAGCAGGACCTGTAAAAGGGACATGCAATTATTGTAAAAAGCCAGGTCATTACGTACACGACTGTCCAGTTTTGAAACATAATATCGCCATAGGTAAAACACAAGAAAGATCACGGCCATTTAGACAAGAGCAGAATGAACAAGAAGCTCCGCAGCATGCCCAGGCCATGCCAGCCGCACAACAGCCAATACAGTTTGTGCCAGCTGCACCACCGCTGCCTGTTGCTGCCACACAGACAACAACACGACAAATGTATCAGACCGCACAGTATGAATATCCTGAGTACCAGCGTTACGCATGAAAAAGCCTAGAGAGGGAAGTTGACTTACCCCTTATCGAGATCCCTGTAGATCAAGAAGGACCTTATGTACATAGTGAATTATTAGGCCAAGATAGAAAATTTTTACTTGATACAGGGGCAAGTCGAACAACTATAAAACGTAGTGAAGTTCCAGGGGCACCCCTCTCAGGCTCACAGAATATTTCCCTTGGTTTTTCAGGAAAACCTATTGTTAATGAAGTATCACAGCCTCTCCCACTTACGATAGGACCTCTGACCCGAACTACAGATTTATTGCTTACTAAATCATGTCCAGAAAATTTGCTAGGAATAAAAACATTGAAAGCTCTAGGAGCCATAATATGTTGTTCTCCGGAAGGAGTAAGGTTGTTTTTACGTGATTTTAAAGGTCACTATGTGTCTAGAGACATGGATCCCCGACTGCAGACTTTACCTACACGTCTATGGGCACAAGGCCCTACTGATGTTGGTTGCATGAATATTACACCATACCGAGTCACATTAAAGGCAGGAGTGGTGCTACCACGAATGCGACAATACAAGTTACCACCAGATGCTGTAGTGGCTTTACTACAAATCATTGACGAGCTCATTGCCCAAGGAGTAGTTGTGGAAACAGACTCCAATGTATGTAATTCACCGATAATTCCGATTCTTAAACGAACAGATCCAAAGGCCCCGCCAGTCTATCGATTGGTTATTGATCTGCGCGAATTAAACAAGTGCATTGTGCCACAATTCCCTGTGGTCCCAGATATCTCGTCATTACTGACAGCCATTGATTCCGAAGCAACATTCTTTACTGTAATTGATCTCAAGAATGCTTTTTTCAGCGTCCCAATAGATCCGGAGAGCCAATATTTGTTCGGATTTAGTTTAAATGGACGTAGCTTTAAATTCTCACGCGCACCTCAAGGATTTACAGAAAGCCCCAGCATCTATAGCCAAGCACTGAAACGAGAACTAGATAGTATCCACATGCCAGTTAACACTGCTCTGCTCCAATACGTCGATGATCTGCTGATCACCGCAAGAAGCGAACCGGAATGTGAAAAAGCATCACTGACAGTTTTACAATTTCTAGCCGAAAAGGGGCACAAGGTGTCCCCTTCTAAGCTGCAATTCTGTGTCCAGCGAGTTATTTATCTTGGACACTCGCTGTCCAAGGAGGGAAGGCAGCTTACACCCGACCGCATTCAGTTAATAGCTAACATGCCAACACCCAAAACACAAAAGGAGGTGCGGGCTTTCATAGGTCTCACTTCATATTGCAGGCAGTGGATCCCTCAGTACGCATTTCTAGCAAAACCACTCATTCAGTTAACCACACAGGAGGCAGCTACATCGGTTGTTCTCCCTTGGACTCAGGAACATACACAAGCTTTTGAAAGCCTAAAGAAAGCTTTATGTCAAGCACCTGTCTTAGCAACACCATGTTACAGAAAACAGTTTACACTCTTTGTTACAGAACGTGAAGGTACTGCTTTGTCAGTACTCACACAGGAACAAGCAGGAGCACACAAACCATGTGCTTATTTTTCTAGTACATTAGATCCCGTAGCTCAGGCTTTGCCTGCATGCCTAAAATCAGTGGCAGCGACAGCTTTAGCAATCAGACAAAGCGATGCCATAGTGTTAGGACATCCATTGACAGTTCAAGTACCACACGCAGTAGAGGTTCTCGTAAATAGAACGCAAACACAACACTTGACTATAGCGCGACTTACAGGGTACGAACTTACATTGTTTCAGCCGCATATAGAAATCAGACGCTGTAACACATTGAATCCTGCCACACTTTTGCCAGTAATCGGAACAGACCCACTAGCTCATGACTGTATTGAAGTTATTACAATCACGACGAAACCCAGACAAGACTTAACCGATGTCCCATTGTCAGATCCAGACCTGACATTGTATGTAGATGGTTCATGTATGAGAACAAGTACAGGAGAGTTAGTGGCTGCTTACGCAGTCACAACAGATACTGAAGTCATTGAAACTAACCGTATAAATACTTTGTCAGCTCAAGCCGCAGAGCTCATCGCTCTGACACAAGCCTGTATTCAAGCCACGAATAAAAAAGTCAACATATACACTGATTCACGTTATGCATTCGGAGTTGTACATGACTTCGGCGTGCTGTGGCGAGAGAGAGGTTATTTAACTTCCCACGGTGCCCACATTCAGCACGGACCCCTCATTCATGCCTTATTAGATGCAATACATCTACCTACTGCAATATCAATTATGAAATGTAAGGCTCATACGAAGGTTACTGATATCATTTCCCAAGGCAATGATCTAGCCGACAGAACAGCTAAACAGACTGCTCAAACTCAAACATCCGACATGACAAAGACAATAGTCCCGACACCGACACAGTGTATGACAGTTAAAGATCCTACTCTTGACGTAATTGACATACAGACACATGCTACACCAGACGAAATAAAGAAATGGACTGAATTAGGAGGGATCCAAACGGACCAAGGATGGATGATGAAGGAAAAGTCTGTGTGGTTCCTCCCTGATTCAATGGTCCAAGTTATAATTAACACGACACATAGTCCAGCTCATCTCGGAGAAAAAGCTATGCTAGACAGCATTCAACACATTTGGTTCAATAAACATTTGCGAGCAGCAGCCAAACAAAAGGTCCGTACCTGTATGATCTGTTGCCAGTTCAACCCAGGAAAAAGCGTTCCCGTAGAACAGGGTGGATTTCATCCTCCTGATCACCCTTTTGAAGCCCTCCAGATGGATTATATCCAGATGGAACGATGTCGAGGATTCAAATATGTTCTCGTAGTTGTCTGCGCTCTGTCCCGTTGGACGGAGGCATACCCGGTTTCAGATTACACTGCCCCGACTACTGCCAAACAGTTGGTTCGAGAATTCTTCCCACGATACGGTTTACCACGTGTTGTCTACTCAGATAACGGCCAGCCGTTCTCATCCGAATTAATGAAACATGTTTCACTTCTGTTAGGATATCAGTGGAAATTCCACTGTGTCCGACACCCCGAGGCAGCAGGTCTCGTAGAAAGACATAACCAGATACTGAAAATCAGATTGTCCAAAATATGCAGAGAGAAAGGTGTCGACTGGGTAGTAGCGTTACCAGTTGCACTCTTTTACATGAGAATGGTAGCACACTCTCGAACAGGGCTATCCCCGTATGAGGTGATCTTCGGCAGACCACCAAATATGTGGGGGACGCCTATACCACGCAAAATAACTGATGTTGACTGTAATATGCTGACAGATTACTTGGCTTCCTTGATGTCTGCACTACAATCTTGTCGTTCACAGGTAGCTGCAGCCTTTCCCGACAACACTGAGGTGAAACCCCATGACGTAGTTCCGGGTGATCTCGTATTTGTGAGAAATTTCGACCGAAAGACTCAGCTGGAGCCCAGGTGGAAGACACCCAAGTTGGTCTTGCTGACCACAAGGACAGCCGTGAAGATCGAGGGCCGCAAGGGCTGGATTCATTCAAGTCATATCAAGAAATTTCATGGACTATCCTCGGATATAGACATTGTGCCCTGCACTCCCTCACAGACTGATTCAAAACTTCCTTTGGTTGAAAAGACTAAAACGGAACTCTATAAAGTAAAATTGAGGCCTAGAACGTCAGACAATTTGATTGTTTAAGTCCTCTCCAAGGTGAAGCGGTTGAATTTGTCTCTGACATGTATCCTCTAGACCTGAATCATGGACAGTCGCGGAAAATGTTGAAACGACAGGCGTATTGTAAATCACTGCGTAGCCATTGCATAATGACATTAATAATCTTGTTTTCCTTAAGTCTTTTAATAATTACTGCAAGTATATTGTTGCACATATATTACCCTATTGCCAGAAATGTTTATAATGCTACTGCTGAACATTCTTTTAGTGACTTACCTCCACATGAATTGTCTTATAGACTTGCGCTGCGCAATAACACTTTCATTAGTATGTTACATCATTCCCATCAGACTAGTAATGCCACCAATTGTTGGGTGTGTGGTCGGCTCCCTCCCTATCAAAATTATGAAGGAGTCCTGCCATTCTTTCCACACCCCTTTACACATAATGGCTCCTGTGGAGCATGGTTTAGTTTAATCAATTCCATAGACTCAGACACAGCAGTTTACCAAGATCATTGGGTATGGGGAAACCTGAACCTAGTTTTACTCAAGGTCTGCTACCCTGACAAGGAGGGTCGCCCCAAAAGAACAGGAACTGATCTAGAAAATGAAGTATATGGATTAGGTAATTTTACACCTAATCTCATGATTCTAAATGTCGTATCCGAAGTTGAACTAGTCTTACCCACCATGTCAGTATTCCCAGCGAAGGGTGAATTATGTGTAAGAAAGGTTGGTTCCATACATATGGGCCATAGTAAATGCACTACTATAGTAGAATTCAGTGATCAAGGCAAATCTTCATTTAGAGCTTATCGCCACTCCTACTTTATATGTGGTCAGACTGCATATATGCGTCTACCTCTAGATTGGGATGGTACCTGCTACATTGCATTCCTTTTGCCACCTGTTTTCCTAGCTCCTCCTGATTATTACAGAAATATTCATTTAGTACACAACAGAGAGCGGAGAGATCTCCCAATTGTCGATTACACTGAAACAGCATGGGAAAAATACACAGATTTCAATAAAGGCATCTTTCCCTACATAGGTACTGTTACTAATAGTAAGCTGATACGTAGATTAACTAGAACCCTTGAAGCGGTAGTGAATGAAACTATTTCCGCCCTAGGCAATTTAACAGAAGAGCAATCTGCTATGCGGATTGTTGTGCTTCAAAATCGTCTTGTCCTTGACGTCATCCTGGCTGATAGGGGCGGAGCTTGTAGGGTCATCGGATCAAGCTGCTGCGTATTCATACCAGAAAATTCGCCATCAGTATATAAAGCCATAACTCGCCTTCATAAGATTGTAAACCAGATACACCAGAACCCAGGCACTTGGACTTGGTCCAGTTGGTTTTGGAGTGTGATATCAGCCTGGGGATGGAGAGTTCTATCCTTCCTAGGTATTGGCCTTCTCCTACTATTCAGTTGCTGTCTATGTCTACAATGTGGACCAGCGATCTGTGGTCTGTGTGCCACATCGTGTATTCCACCACCAAGATTTCATTCGTCACGGAAGAAGAAAGAAGAACAAATGATGTTATATGAACAGATCAATGGATTAATGAAGATTGATATCTCTTAACGGGCAAGTAGGGGACAAGGAGGGAATGTGGAAATATGGATTTTTCTGGTCAGTTATGTCCCCTATCTTGGACCCCAACGGTTCCATGTGCATGTTACAAGTACATGTATGTTTCCTCCAGTCCAGTTATGAAGACGCAAATACATGTGCGTCCACCGTCAACATGTCCTCTGTCAGATCCGCCATGAATAGGCCGGATATTCCATTCCTAAATATGAAAGGCCACCGGCTTTATATGGCTCAGTTACTCCATTTTGTAGTCCAGGCAAGTAGGCCCTGATTCTGTCATCAAACTCTTCTTGCTTTCTGCCTCTGAAAGCTCCAGTCTGAGCCTGCATCTGTGACCATGAACTTTGTCTCATTCTCTGCGCGGCTCACGAAGCCTGACATCAGCCTATTCTCTGCCAAGAACTGTATTTCACCTTCGAATTATCTGCTTCCCCCCTCAGCCGATGCATTCCTGCCTAGTAGTTTAAGTAAACATTCTTCCAGTTACCGAGCAAAAGGCCCGGCTTCTCTGTCCTCATGCAAGTAATTCATAGTCCTGTTACTATGGAAGATTCCTGCCCTCGCATTTAGTGTAGACACTTAGACGCTTGTACACGCACGCACAGTCAGTATAGAATAGATTCTGTCCGAGAGTCCTTCTTTCGTGGATAACATAGTTCTTTAAACATAGGATGTTAGATATGATTTGGGATTAGGTTGACTTGACCCCCCAGACTTCTTGTCTCCACATGTAGAGCTAAATGTCAAGTCCCCTTCACCCCCTAGTTACACGTCAATTACACGTCATGTTGCTGCGCGCGCATCTATGCCAAGTATTATCTTATAGATCCACCTATATGTGACATCATAACCAATTATGTTCCTTTTTACTCCTTATTACACCCATTTTTTGGTTACGCAGATAAATCGTCATTTTCCTTATCAATTGTTACGCCTACTGCATTCGCTTCATTGTAATGTATGATCTATAAAAGTCATTTCATGTCAATAATGTATGTACTTCACTTCCTGAACCCCCGTGGTGATGGAACTTGGAGCAACCGATTATAATCGATCACTGGAATAAAGCCCATTCCGAACCTCTAATACCACGGATTCTGCCTCTCATTTTACTGAGCTATTTTATTATGTTTCTGTATCAAATTAAGTCCAGGTAAAGGAATTTTATTTACCACAGTAGGGCAGAGGAAGGTGTATATGCTGCTCTCGGGAAAGACGGGATTGTAAGGAATTACGTGTGACAATAGAAGTTGCGCGTTCACATTGTCTGGGTTCGGAATCAGTGACATCGTCGTATGTTACTACTAGATATTTCTGGTATGTAAGGAGTGCGTATCGTAGTGAAGGTTATCTGTGAAACTCTGGTCTTAAGTCCCAGGGATCCGTAAGGATTGCCGTTAAAGCTTATCGCGGGAGGAGTAATAGGTATTCTCTGAGCTTGTTTGAGGAACTGGGCAGAGGTAAGCTGCTTAGTTGTCGAGTTATAATTCTGTATAGGGACAGATTGTGCTGTTCTCGAGAAGCAGGATTCTGTGTGCATGTACTATATTTTTCTCGTGTGAATGTGCGTGAATGCATATACATTTATTGACTGAAAGACTCTTTGGATAAGTCCTAGAGGAAACAGTTATGCGATGTATGAAAGTTGTTGATTCTTGAGAAATAGACTCTCTTTTACTATTCTGTGGTTAGCGAAGCAGACAATGGAGATGTTTTTATGTTGTAACTAATAGATTTTGTAGAAGTTTTGACACACAAAGTCTACTGAGAGTTTTGTAAAGGAGGGGTAGACGAGTGACAGAGACAGGAGACAGAGACTGCAGCGACTGTTGACGTCAGAAAGTCCGCGCACTGATTGGATAGTGAATCAGAATAGGGTTCGCGCTAGGATTGGTGCGTTAGTGTGAGTCGCGCAGGGATTGGAAGAGCTGTTTAGTGACGTAGACGCTCCAGGATTGGTGCGTAAGTGTGAGTCGCGCTGCTATTGGTTGAGAAACTCGTATTGTATATTTATAATACGGAGAAAGTAGAGAGTTTGATAAGCGTTTGTTAAAATGTATTACCAAGAAGAGAAAAAGAAAAAGACTTTCTTTGGAAAAGTTAAAAAGTGGTTTAGCAAGGATAAAGAGGTTAAAACAAGAGAGGGTGAGTTGCTACCTCCAGCGAAAACACCTGCATCCTTCATGGTTGCGAAATATGGATTACATACCTGTATATGGTTGCAGAACTGGGTTAAGTACACTAAAGAAGATGGTGTTTTAGCATTTCCAGAACATGGTTCATTTAATTTGGCCGTGTTGAGAAACTTACGGGAAAAGATGTTATGCTTAGACCCGAAGCCGAGACCTACGCAGTTCGAGGCTTTAGTGGAATGGGAAGAGGAAGTTCATGACCGCGAAAAGCAAAGGTCTGGAGGGTATTATAGGTATATGTTTGGGAGGAGACATGATCGTGAAACACATCATGATCGAATGAAAAGATGGCGAGATGCTTGTATGTCAGAGGGATTATACCCAATGAGAACAGTTGAAGCTTCTGCTCCTTCGACAGAAAGAGCTTCTGAGTCAGATATGAGAAGGTATGGAGAATATGAGGATGAGGTTTTAAATGACATGATTTACAAGAGACCACCTCCATACAGAACAGAACCAGATGAGAGTACACCAGTTGTTTCTCCGATAAGAGATACAGTTGAGAAAGAAAAAATGACACCTGAATCAAGAGGTAGTAGTTCTTTCAGGGAGAGAGAGAATCGAGGTAGTGAGGAAAATGCTAGAAAATTAGCAAAGACGACAACAGAACTGGCTGAGAAAATTAGGGAGTTAACGAAGAATCTGGAAGCTGTTACGGTGCCTGTAACAATAGGTCCAGTTATGCCTGTGTTTGACAAACAGAGAGCAGGTGAGAATGGACTGGTAATTCCATATATTGCAAGTGAATCGACAAATTCAGTTGGTCCTTCAGGAGATTCAGAAAAAAGGACAGGGAGAAGTGACCTGAGACAAGCCAGACATGAAACATGTAGTGAACTATTGGATGTCAGTGAACCTAGTTGTTCAGGGATGCCGATTTTAGAACCGCAGAAAAAAGTGGTTCCAGTAAGAAAAACTGCTGAAAAAACAGTTGACGATTTAAATGATTGGATGAAGGTTCTTCAGAAAAAGGACAAGGATTCACAAGTTATTGATGTGGTTAAGTTACGTATAGAATTAGAAGAGCTTGTGACAGGAACAGTTCCAACAGAAATCCTGAAGAGTCATCATGATGGTGAATTAATGTTTATGTGCAAGAGCATAACATGGAGAGCAAGAAATACTCATGATAGACTAAGAGCAATAGCAAATGAGCAAGGAGTTGACATTGATAGAGTAAAGGCTTTGCAGAAAACGTACAGGATGGATTTCACTGAGAAAGACATTGAAAATTTGAATACTTCTGGTAGAACAGGACAGATTAAAGAAATGGTGACATTACTGCGTAGATGGGGTGATGTTGAAAAGTGGAAGGATAGGTGGTATAAGAAAAGAGAGGAATCTGAGGATAGAACAACTTATTCAGCATTTCCAGTGAGAGAGAAAGAAAAACCAGTGGAGAATTATCCTATGAGAGAAATACCTGGAGGAGGATATGTACATGTTCCATGGACCAGACAGGATATTTTATCATTTACGAATGATTTCCCTCGATTGAGAGAAAAGCCCGTCGAGTGGTATAGGCAGGTAGATAGGTTTGTGAAATTGTCAAAAGTGCTGTGGGTTGACCTGAATAGTCTGTTTGATATAATTGTTCCAGCAGACTTGTGGACTGAGTGTAAAATAGTTGTGAGTTGGCCTACTGAGGAATATCCAAGAGACTCAAGAACAGGGGCACCAGATCCAGAAGTGATGAGGAAATATGATCAGGTGATGGTATACCTGAAGAGTAAAGTTCCTCCAAAAGAGACAGACTGGGTTAAGATAGATCGAACACAACAGGAAGCAAAAGAATCAGTTCATGCTTTTTACGAAAGGCTGATACTGGCGTTTAAACAATTCAGTGGAGATGAACACCTGGGTGACAAGGATTTGAGTCATTTTGTATACAGGTTTGTATATGGTCTTAGACCTGAAATTGGTGAGAGAATTCGTGAACACACAGTGGATTGGCAGAGTAAAAAAGTAGATGAGATTCTGAGACATGCAAAATATTTCAGTGATGAAATTGAGGCAAAACAAAGAAAGCTGAAAGAAAAAGCAATGTGGGCACAAGTGAAAGTTGCAGAAAGACAGGAAGCACAGTTAGTGGAACAGGCAAATAATCCAGGAAATAATGGAGGAAATAGACCGAGATTTGCAGGAAAAGGAAGGGGAAGTCTTGAGGAAGCCAAAAAGAAGTTCCCGTGTCACAACTGTGGCCAACTGGGACATTGGAGATCTGAATGTCCTAATCCACCATTAGCGAATAATGAGGGTAAATCCTTAAATCAACAGGTGCAGAATGATGGGAATAACCAGCAGCAACAACAGCAGAAAGTTGTGAGACAGCAGCAGAGTCAAGAGCCAAAACCGCCCTTACCACAGAATAGAGGGGTACAAAAGTACAATCAGGATTCAGGATTCTTCAATGATGAGCAGGTAAATAAACCGAGACGTACTAACAAAGTGCAGCAGTACTTGTTAAAAAGTGAAGGGAGTGAGTCTGAAGGTGATTATTGACGGTGCCGAAGAGAGGAGGAAGAGTGCATACTTGGTGCAACTCTAGAAATAGACCAGGCAGGACCATTTGTGGATGGGAAAATAAATGAGGAGAGTGTTACTTTTTTGGTAGACACAGGTGCGACAAGATCAACTGTCAGGTCAACAGATGTTAGAAATCTTCCTCTCTCGGATGAAGCAATCCAAGTAGTTGGTGTAGCCAATACACAGATCAGAACACGTCTTACTGAACCAGTAAGAGTACAGATAGGGAAATTTTCAGACATGCACAGATTTATTGTCTGTGACACGAGTCCAGTGAACCTGTTAGGTAGGGACTTATTGTGTAAAATGAACTGCACAATTTTTTGTACACCAGATGGAATAGCTTTTGAGACACCAGATGATGATGCTTTCTACCGAATGACTCTAGAAAATAGAGAAAGTGAATTAATTGGTGCAT
This sequence comes from Triturus cristatus, assembly GCF_964204655.1. Taxonomy (NCBI): domain Eukaryota; kingdom Metazoa; phylum Chordata; class Amphibia; order Caudata; family Salamandridae; genus Triturus; species Triturus cristatus. Next base: position 1,166,455,805 of record NC_140592.1, on the reverse strand, counting down.
TTGCTGTGTTCAATCCGGAGGATTTGCCTCAAGTACTGAGGGACACAGTGAAAAGAGCAGTTTGGGATTTTACAGGAGAGGATGTGGGATTGATGAATAATGTAGATCCAGTGAAAATTGCAGTGAAAGAGGGAATTACATATCCTAACATTCCTCAGTATAAAATGACACCAGAAATAATTGAAGGGATAACTCCTATAATTGAGAAAATGATTCAGCAGGGAGTTCTGAGAGAACTATTGAGTAGTCCGTGTAATTCACCGATAATGGGACTGAAAAAGCCCAATGGCAAATTCAGAATAGTGCAAGACCTGAGAAAAATTAATCAGATTGTGGTGGCATGTTGTCCCATTGTGCCAAATCCATCAGTGATTCTGTATCAAATTCCACATGATGCTGAGTGGTATACAGTGATTGATTTGTGTCATGCGTTCTTTTCAATTCCATTGCATCATGACAGCCAGCCGATTTTTGCATTTAGGTTTGGCCAGCGTATTTTAGCATGGTGTCGTATCCCACAGGGGTATACGGAGAGTCCTTCGATATTCAATCAGTTATTGAAGAAATCGTTGGAAAGTTTGATCATGCCTGAGAGCTCAGTGCTAGTACAGTATATTGATGACCTACTTGTGGCATCAAAGACACGTGAAGCTTGTGAAGTGGATACCATAGCTTTACTGAATCATCTGGCAGATGGAGGGTTAAAGGTATCTCCAGCCAAATTGCAATTTTGCAAGAAAGAGGTGCATTATCTTGGACATAATATTGAAAAGGGTCTGAGAAAAGTGACTACTGACAGGATTAGAATAATCAGAGAAATGAAAGCTCCAAAAACCCAGAGAGAAGTGAGAATGTTCCTGGGTATGGTGGGATATTGTCGTCAGTGGATAATTAATTTTTCCCTGATAGCAAAGCCATTGATTAAATTGACAAAAAGTGAAATGACAGATCCGTTAAATCTGGATGCAGAACAATTGGCAGCATTTGAAGAGCTCAAAACTAAAATGTGTGAGGCTCCAGCTTTGGGTATGCCAGACTATGAAAAAGAATTCGAACTGTACTGCAGTGAGAGAAATGGATGTGCACTTTCAGTGTTAATCCAGGAACATGGGCAATTGAGAAGGCCTATTGCATACTTCTCATCGACACTTGACACTGTAGCCGTGGGGTTACCAGGTTGTCTGAAGGCTGTAGCTGCGACATGCAGAAGCCTGGAACAGAGTGAGGGGATCATAATGGGGTATCCTGTAAGGGTATTCGTACCTCACAATGTGGCAATTCTTTTGACAAGAAGCAGAACTCAGCATATGTCACATAGTCGGCTGACTAAGTATGAAAAAGTGATTCTGGGAGCATCAAATGTGACTCTTGAGAGATGTGTGAATGTGAATCCAGCGACACTCTTGCCGGATATTGAAAATGTGGGTATAAAGATGGAAGATGATCATGATTGTTTGGATGTGCTTGAGTACTGTACAAAACCGAGACCGGACATAAGGGATATTCCCTTACTTGAGAATGACCATGTGTTGTTTGTGGATGGTTCATGCCTGAGAAATGATAATGGTGTGCTATGTGCAGCATATGCAGAATGCAAAGTTTCAGAGGTCATGGAAGCATCACCATTGAAAGGAGTGAAATCTGCGCAAATTGCTGAATTAGTGGCATTGACAAAAGCTTGTGAGATTGGGAAAGACATGAGAACAACCGTGTTGACTGATAGTCAGTATGGATTTGGAGTGGTGCATGACTTTGGCCAACTGTGGTTACAAAGAGGTTTCTTGACATCGGGTGGAACTCCGATAAAGAATGCTGAGTTGATTGGAAAATTGCTTGAGGCGATACAGCTGCCTAAGGAGTTAGCGGTTGTAAAATGTGCCGCGCATGGTTCAGGAGACGATTTTATCACTGTTGGTAACAGGTATGCCAACGATGTGGCGCAATATTGCGCTAAAACCAACCAATCTATTAACAGGAGTAGGATGGAGGAAATGTCTCTCCTTTCTGTGATGTTTACTAATGTCCTAGAAACGTGGGATGAAGTAAAGCAGTTACAAGATGAGGCAGGAGAGGAAGAGAAACAAGATTGGGTTAAGGCAGGATGTGCTCCAAGAGAAACAGACCATGTTTGGGTCTACAGGGATGGCAGACCAGTAATGCCAAACTCAATTTTGTCGTCAATGGCAAGGATGTATCATGGCCAGGGACATCTGGGGAGGGACGCGATGGTAAGGTCCTTTAAGCAAACCTGGTACAATGCAAAGTTTAGGACAATTGCGGAGAGCATCTGTCAAAGGTGTTTGATTTGTCAGCAATTTAACACTGGGAAAAAGACAGTGGTGAGTCTAGGGACAATTGGCAGAGAAGGAGGTCCTTTTACAAGAATGCAGATTGATTTCATTGAAATGCCCCAAGTGAACAGACTGAGGTATGTTTTGGTGGTAGTCTGTTTATTTTCAAGGTGGGTGGAAGCTTACCCGACTAGAAGAAATGATGGATTAACAGTGGAAAAATTACTGTTGAGGGAGTTGATTCCTAGGTACGGGTTTCCAGTTACAGTTGAGTCTGATAGAGGTAGACACTTTCAAAATGAACTCATTGGTTTAATTTGTGAAGCATTGAAAATACAGCAGAAGCTACATTGTGCATACCGACCAGAGGCTTCTGGTGTGGTTGAGCAGATCAATGGCACAATCAAGAATAGAATTGGAAAAATGTGTTTAGCCACTGGCATGAAATGGCCAGATGTGTTACCTCTAGTCCTGATGACAATGAGATCTACTCCAGATAGAACTACTGGTTTGAGCCCGCATGAAATAATCATGGGACGTGCTATGCGCCATGCATTCGTGCCTGTGAATAAGTTGGTGTCAATAACTGATGACATGATTTTGGATTACTGTAAAGGCCTGGCTGACGCAGTTCATTCTGTGTTTCACCAGATTGGAGAAGAAGCTACCACACTTGAGAAGAAGCAAGCCCATGATCTGAGTCCAGGTGACTGGGTGAGGATTAAGGTGCACAGAAGAAGAAATTGCTTGATTCCAAGGTGGGGAAGGCCGAGACAAGTCATTCTGACTACGAGGACTGCAGTAAAGTGTGCTGGAGTGAAGCACTGGGTACATGCAAGTCATACTCTGAGAGTTCCAAGCCCGAGAGAGGGAACTGGTAAAGAGTATTATGAAGAGTCAGATTCCAGTGATGGTGAAGATCCTGAAGATACAGAATCAGTGAGAAAAGAAGCAGAGAGAGCTTCAAGAGATTCACTGCGAGTATCAGAGGGAGAATCGAATTCTGTTACAGAGCCTGAAGTTTCAAGTAGCAGTGGGAGTAAAAGAAAAGAAAAGAGAAAACACACAGAACCCACTCCTGAATCAGAAGAGGAAGAGATTGAAGAACCACTTGAGATTATTCTTGAAGAAACAGGGTCAGAAGAAGATAGAGAGGGACAGATTGCGGAAGACCCCCGAGGAGGTGTAGGGAACATTGATGAGGAGCTAGGTGAAGGGACAAATAGACAGCAAGAAGATTGCGTGTCGGAGACCCGAGGAGGGACAGAAGTAGGGAAGTCTCAAACAGTGGTGGAAAAGTCTGTGGAGAAAAGAAAAGCTACTGGGAAACGGAAACAAGAGGCACTTGAAACAGATGATGAAGATGAACAAACAGAAGGTCGAGTTCTGAGAAAGAGAACTTCGATTGGAGGAAAGAGTGTTAAACAATTGAGGCCGAAAAAGGTTGTGAAAGGAGATCGTTGGCCTAACAACCGGGTAAAAAGGGTGAAATACAGAATAATAAGAGCAAATTCATCAAAAGCTGAACAAGTGAATGAAATATCAAGTCAAACCTCAAGAGCTGAAGAAAAAGAATCAAAGAAATCAAAAGAACCAGTAGAAATAAGAAGAGTTAAAAGACCCAACCAGAAGTACAGATCACCGGAATGGTCTTATGTGACACTGTCTGAAGAGGGAAAAGAAGAAACAGTGACTCGAGATAATCCGGAAGTGGTCTTGAGAAAAGTGGTTGAGGAAGATGCTGGTGAAATTCTGAAAGTACTTTTGACTGACATTGGAGAAGAGTCGAGTACTGAGGATTCCGACGTTGGAGATCTGATACAGTTTGATGTTGAAGAAATTGAAGTGAAAAATGACAAGTATCCAAACTGAGTGAAAGAAGGATTCACTTGGATCAAGTGAATAAGGGGATCATTTGGATAAACTGAAAGCTGAAGAGTTGCTGAAGAATTGAAGAAGTTCAAACAGTAGTGGAGTAGTAGAAGCTAAACAAAAATGGCTAACATAGAGGAGAATAGAAATAGATGTGCCTTTCTAAAGAGGTGGTGCAAAATGTGCTGCTGTTGTACTGGATTATTAATGCTTCTATGGGGTGTTTTAATTTTATTATTTACTTTTAGAGTAGAATTTGGAATGGATATAGAAAACAGGACTAATGTAGAGAAAAATTCACAAAAAGTAGTCCCAATTAGAAGTAGTAGTTACATACACAAAGATAGGTCAATTAATAATTTTTCTAGTAATGTTTTTTCTAAACTGTTATATGAATATGTGAAGACAATGGAAGTAAGGGATTGCTATGTCTGCATGCAATTACCTGCATCCGTCTCTGAGGGTGTTACTTATCACCATTTGCCAGCTACATATGGTATTTCCTGTAGTATTTTAAGTAGTGTTTTTTATTTGTTAGGGAAAATAGATTATAAAATGTCTAACAGAGATAGTATTTTTGGGCACTTGCCAATGAACAAAGAGCTGAATCCAGCTAAAGAAGCTAACACTTTTGGTGAAATTTTTATTGAAGAAAAAGGACTAACATTAGATTACATTTTTAAGAATAATTTAACTTGCAATTTGAAAGGAGAGGAGAAAGCTTTCCTGGATATGGTTGAGGAAAGGAGAATGAACATGCATGAGAAAGGGGGAAAATATGAAGTGAGTGAGACAATTTGGGACATTGAGATGGGAAAAGAGTTGAGAAATGGGGCTAGTCCAACTTTGGCTCTAGATGCACCGCAGAAGGGTAAACTATGCATTACCAGAAGGGAATCCCAATATGATACATATTTTGTGGGAACTAGTGAATGCCATGATACATACTTCATTGCGACAGGTTGGGGTTTCAGAGGTGGAGAAGATACGATTTTTCCAGGAGTGTACTATGTTTGTGGGAACAAGGCTTATTACAAGTTGCCTGACCATTGGTATGGCACATGTTATGTGGGCCTGGTTTTTCCTAAGATTTTTCACACGGATAAAGTAAAAGATGTAGAAGACATTAATCTATTAACTCGTTTTAAGAGAGAAACTTGGTCTGAAATTGTTGGTGGAATTTTTGGGGTTTTAATTCCAGCAGTGGGAATTTCTTTAAATGCTTATGGAATCCGGAAACTGTCCACAGTGGTTGATCGCTTATCGACAAATACCGCAGGAGGGTTTCTTTTGGTAAATACGGAATTAAGTGCCGTACGTGCCATGTCTATGCAAAATCGACTTGCCCTTGATATTCTTTTGGCTAAGGAGGGTCGAGTTTGTGGAATTTTGAAAGTTCAACATTGTTGCACTTACATTCCTGACGAAAGTAAAGACCTGAAGGTCTATATCAAAAATATTACTGATTTGCATGAAGAATTAGTACCACTTGAAACTGGGAGTTTATGGACTAAACTGGCTAATAAAATGATAGCTGTTAAGGATTTTATTGCAAAAATAGGTAGTACTATTATAGGTAGAATATTGTTTCCTTTGTCTTGTATAATTGTTGCTTTACTGATACTAAGATTGGTGTGTGTGTGTTGTAAAAACAGGAGAGGGAAAGAGAAATTGAAAAATGAAAAGAAAAACAAGAATTCGAAACTTTCAAAAAGGGAACCAGAAGAGATTGAATTAGAAGAATTGAGGGAGAGTGTTTATTTAGAGACAAAGAGAGATGATGAAAGAGTGACTGGTGTTTAATGTTGTCTAAAGGGAAGAGACATTTCTGATTTCCTAAAATGGGACTAAATTTTCACTAATTTTTTTTTTTGGGTTTATTTGGTGATAAAATCACCAAAGGGGGGATTGCTGGAGCAGAGTTTTCTTTTAGAAAATTCTGGGGCTTTTGAAGCTCTGGCATGTCTATGCGTTTTATTAATTTATTAATAATTAACAACTAATTATTTGTCTTGTGCAAGTATGTTTCACTAATCAACCTGTTTGTCTTAACACAAGAGAAGGTTACATGAGGGTTAGCTTATGTGTGCTGTTCATGTATTTACAATAACGTGCAAGTTTTCATGTTTAAACGTTGCTGTGTGCTATTTATTTTGAGCACAAAACGCTGTCTGAATTAATGCTTTTTATGTCGCAAAGCTAGATAAATGCATACACATAAGGGTATTAGTGGGGTTAACACCGTTTAATCATTATGATGTAGTAATCTTTATTTTGTCTTTTTAATTAAAGATGGTCTATTGTGGCCTATGGAGGCCGTTGTGAAATGGCTGTATAATTGTGAAGCCTAGCTGTGGTGAAATTTGAAATCTGTGATGTGGCAAGAGAGACCCCTGCTGGAAATCGGTTGAAGACAAATGACCGTAGTCCTTCTATAAAATTTTCCATGAGGACATCAGCAGTTTGGAGGATCTCCAAAAAGAAATGATTTGTCCTTGGTGAACAAAGGAGCTTCTGAAATGAACAATGTGCTGAAGTCGGGTTGCCGAGGGAAATAAACGAGATGGATACTTTAATAGTTTCTGTTTCTTGGTTCCTGTTCCGTGGTTTACGTATTGTGACTTTTCCTGAGCGGAGATTTCAAGATGTTGCAAAGTTACATCCCTTCCTTCTCGTTCTGTTCAGTGACACAGTTTATCCTGCCAACTTTATGTGTGTTTCTATTGTATTTTCCATTATAAAAACTGTTAGTTTAGGGAGGGCTCTCCCCCACTCCTTTGGCCACCTTCACGCGTTGCTGAGGTTCTTTGCTGAGGACTCTGTCCTGAGAGAGACTTTACCGAGAGACTAGTCCTGACCCGTTCTGACACTTAGCTAGAATAGGTAACTATGAGAAATGATTTATTCTGATTGATTTACTTTGACTAATTTTAGATAAAGCAATATAACTTTTAAACATGGTGTTGAATATTCTTTCTTGTCAATTATTGTGTACATTTTTGATTATTGTTGTATAGATTGTATAGAGTATGATTAAGGACAACCACTATAATCAGGTCATATCGTCCTAGATATAGATGCAGGGTTTTCTTCCCACAGGTCTTATGCTGGTAGAGTATTTGAGCGTATGTTAGTAAAATGGGCCCTAGCGTGTGATGAATGTATGTGCGTGTAACTGTGAGATTACTCTATCCGTGGTAGTGGGCATATTTTAGGTACCCTGATCTCTATCAATTCATACAGACCTCTGTCGCTGATAAACGTAGATGTTAAGATCCTAGCCAAATTAATAGCTAACAGACTCCAGCCGCTCCTACCACTCATAGCCATACCAGACCAATCTGGATTCATCCCGGGTAGGTCAACGGCTCACAACTTGCGCTCGTTCTTCGCCATGGTGCACCAGATTGACCCACTATTGCCTTCAGTCACAGTATTTCTAGACGCAACTAAGGCTTCGATTCTTTGGAATGGCCCTTCTCGTTCACTATTTTGCCCAGACTGAGATTTAGCCACAACTTAAACTAATAGGCCTACTCTACACTAAACCCACAGCCCGTCTTAGAGCTAACAATCTAATATCGGAACCATTCTATATAACACGTGCAACTAGGCAGGGATGTCCGCTTTCGCCACTGCTTTTCACAGTGGCAATGGAGCCCCTGGAAGCCAGAATCCGCCAACATCACACCACTCGTGGTCTAGTATTCACAGACAGGAATCTCATAATATCAATGTATGCAGATGACATAACACTGTATATCTGCAAACCAGATGACAACTTCAACCCTGTGTTGCAAGAGGTCCGCCAATATGGGGGTATGTCTGGCATACAGATTAACTGGTCTAAATCCTCTATTTTTCCGCTGACTGAGGCCCTACTGGAGACCCACCTGGAATTCCTGCTTAAATGGGCAGACGGAGCTTTCAAATACCTGGGAGTGTGGTTAAGCCGTGACCTGCAGGAAATATGGTGAATGAACCCTGGTAAATTACTGGACTGGTTGGACCAAAAGGCGAAATTCTGGACTGCCCTACCTCTGTCACTAGCTGGCCGAATCGCTATCACTAAGATGATAGTTCTTCCCAAATTTGTAGACTTCTTTGTTAATATACCATAACAAAGGCCTTTTGCAGCTCCTTAAGATCTGCCGTGATCGCCATAGTTTGGGTCGGTAAACAACACCATGTTCTGCTGGGAACTATCAACACGTCCTCTCTCTGGGGTTGGCCTGGGCGCACCTGACTTCAAACTGTATGCGCTGTGTAAGCAGGCTCAATTTCTACAATTCTGGATACACCCCATCCCATTCCAACCGCACGTGGCCATTTAAACTGATATTGCTGATCCTACCCCTCTACAGTTAGGTGTGTATAAACCATATCGCAGAACAGCAAATGAAATTAGTACAGTTGAGACCCCCAGATGGGCCTGGGAGGGTTTGAGGAAATGGGTGGGAACACCAGTGCTCTACGCGCCCTCTACTCCAGTTGCACACAAACTCCATTTTCCCTTTCTCAATGATAAGGGCTCCATAGCAAGGGCACGCGACATGGGTGTTTCCACACTAGATCTGTACCCACGGGACACCTTTTTAGAGCAGCCACAACAATAGAGAGACACGCCATCATCACTCTTAAACTTATTCCTGTATTTCCAACTCCAAGCCACCTGTAAGGCTACACATCCAAACTTTCCAGCCCTCCCAGATATAAAGAAGCCTCTAGAACATTTATTAACCACGCCCTCACCTTGTAGAATAATTACCAGATTGTACAGCCTCACACAAATAACCACCCCTTGGGTTGCCCCCAAGGCACTAGCACAGTGGAGAATTTATCTGGACGACCCTACACGTTGTGTGGAGCTGCCATCCCATTGCTGAATATTGGAAAGAGGTGTATGAAACTATCCAAGGTGTCACTGCAGTGTCGCTGAATCCTACCCGTTGGTGGCACTGTTGGGCTATGTAGGGGACATCCCACCCGTGAAACGCCGCTTGGTGGCCATGATGCTACTGCTAGCAAGTCGTAGACTAGCTATTCGTTGGGGAACACCTAGAGCCCCCGGTTTAGCCGCATCGATGCAAGATATCTTTTACTGTCAAGAACAGCTGGAGTTATTTGGGGATTTATTGCGAGTGGCATCTCGACCGAGGGATATATAGGAACCTTTCAAAACTTGGCTCAGGAAACAAAGTACAGAACTGGATACCTCTAGCCAAGTCCCAGCAGTCTCCCCACCCAGATCGCCGATATAACCACATCCAAACTTGCCACTTTCTTGACAGGCCCTCCCTCCGTGTGGAGTCGACCTAGTCTGAACTCAAGTATATAGCCACTTAAGGTCATCCTGCCCTTCCAGATCCATTTGTCTTATAATCTATATGTTTAGCTGGCCATAATCAACACTGTCTGCTCTCAGTCAGCAAACATATGTGAATTGTGACTGTGTAATGTTCAGTTGTATCTGTTTTGCTTACAATACTACATAATGTTGGGGAACGATCAACCTGACTCCTTTCGATATTGATATTTCAATTTATAATGATGATGTAATCCGTGCTTATGCAGTGCTGTTGTACACGCGAATGTATTTCTGTTAAATAAATGCCTGAACAAAATTTCAATAAAGAGAATTAAAAAAAAAAAGTTGAGATCGCTGAGGAAAATGTAGTTGTAGGAGTCTATAGCGAGGGGGGCGATGAAGTTGACAAAGGCTGGACATGATCCTGGAGGACCGGGAGCATGATATTTTGAATTCCATTATAAACGTACTCCTTTCTAAGCACAGAGAAATAATAATAAGCTCTGTGACCAAGCTAAAACCAGGACTGGAGCCACAGGATGCAGAGAAAAGGCTAAACTTCTTCAAAATTGCCAAGATATATAAAGTTCAGCCGGCAAGTCTATGTAAATGAAAAGTGTAGGGTAAGTTCAGAAAGGACGGAGAAGGAACCTGAGAAGGACAACACAACTAAAGTGCGGGGACTAAAGTCAATCATGAACTACGTGGGAATGATGTACCAGAAACATGGTCTGTTGGCAGGCATCGGAGTTGGTGCCGGAGGAGGTTTTATGCTGCTGCTCCTACTCTTTCCCCAGATGTCCTGCCGTAAAACCCAGAAATGATTCCCTGTAAATCTAACTCTGTCTAATGAAATATTCCTCAGCTACCCTCAGTCCAAACCTCCATTCCTGATCTCTCCAGAATTTAATGGATGCATGGAAACCATTTGTGATTTCATAAATGTGAGAACTATCCACTCTCACACAACTGTGTGTTCCGGTAAGACTTGACAAGTACAAATAAAGGTCTAAAAAAAGCTGTCAAGGAGATGTGCTCTTGGTCTAAACCCATTTAATCTGATTAATCTGGTGGGCCATTGATGGAAACCATATGAGGCAACAGTACATTCTCTCCCAGTTAAACTTTACAAGGGATTGTCTTGTACTTCTCATCCTTAGGTCTGGCTACTGTTGGAAACCATCTTGGCTTAATTAGACTGATACAAGTTCAGGCGTTGCACATTTTACATGATGTTCTTTTAATAAATGTAACCCCTTCAGATTAGTACATTTAGCAGCAGTCTGATGTACACCAGGTTTGGCTGCCATGGACTTGTATTTGGAAAAGGGTTTCTCATGGGGCTTTCTAGGAAGAGATGACCTGTATCTCCAGCTTCACACTGTCCACCAGCTTTTTGAAGCAATATATCTACTGAAAGAGTGCTCATATGAGTTGGTAAAAATGTTCACTCCAGGCGGGTAAATTGGCTGAGAAACCTTTAAAGTATAAAAGTACTGGGGGTCTTCTAACAGGTTGTCGAATGACAGTATGCACGCCCCTCCTTCCAAGGTAGTTGAGAACACCAGTACTTCAGACAGGACCAGGAAAGGCTTTTCAAAATGATCGTTCTGTAAAATGTTTGCCCACTGATTCATCACTACCATCCCCTCCCACATATCTGGAGACCTAAATATCATGTCTATCCTTCAGGGGGGTATACAACTTAAAATGCTCATTCTCAGACTGCACAACTACCAGGACAGCTCAGGTCTCTGATAGAAGTGCTGTTATCTGATAGTCCACTAATCGTATGCAGCAGAGCTATTCCTTAAGTAACAGAGTCCAGGGGCTACATAACACAATATGCGCATTTTCATTATTTGCGCCGGGTGCACCTTTAAAAGGTTGTGCCTGCGGCAAACAATTAAAGTATACTTTGTTACGATGAATGCACTGCCCCCAAGGCAGCCGCAAACTGGCGCTGTCCCCAGGGCAGTGCTTTCAGGTGAAAAATGGAACAGCTGCTTTACAGCCGTTCTGTGTTTTCACATTGCAGGCAGCAACCCGCCTGCACTTTTGAAGGGGATTAGAGATCCCCTTGCAGGTGAGTGCAGTCAGTGAATGCACCCGTCTGCAAGGGGATATCGGGGGGGGGGGTCCATGGGACCCTCTTTTCCCCTGCCAGAGGACTACCATTAGGGGGCGCTCTGACAGTGCTCCACCATTTAGATGGTGCACTATCAGTGCGCCTCCTGAGGGCTTCCTTGCCTCTGCGCCTGCGTCTGTAATACGGCTCGGGCGCAGAGGCAAAGGGATTTCCCCCATGCAAATGAGGGAACGCCCCCTGCAGATAGCGCTGGCGCTCTATGTGCGCCAGGCTATTGATATTACAGAAGGGGCAGCACAAGTGTCTGTGGCCTCTTCTGTAATACCAAAATGCCCCGGGCGCGCAAAGCGGGGCCCGGGGCACTTTATGGAATACTGCCCCATGTCTGCAGACCCATAGGCAATAAGAGGACTTAGCAGTGATGGGGTGGACACACATCATAATTAGCGCATGAGTGACAAATACTTCTATAAAATAAAGAAATGTGATTATAGAAATGCCTCCATTACAGCCCTCTAATTGCTTTCACATCTAAATCGCATTATTAAGCAGCATCATTTACCATAAAGAATTATCACCAAATAGCCACGGGCATAACTAGATTTCCACTTGCATCACCATAACGTGCTCCGAAAATGGGATATATGTCCACTACTGCGCTACAGGACACATTTGTCATTAAAAGGAAGACACAAATATAGGACTAGTGAATTCAATACAACAAACTGTTGAAGGGCCTCTGGTGCAAGAGTTATAAAATGGTGGGAGATATGTGGCAAGGAGGAGGCAAGAAGACAGTATAATGATGCACAAGTACTTAGGTCTGCATCACATTCTGCATCCTAGAGCAGATATCTATCTTCTTTCTGTAAAAAAGCGGACAGACAGAGAAGGCCCATGATTAAGTGCAATTTTGGAAAAACCAAGTTTGGCGGAGTTTACCGAAGGGCAGCAGGTTAGGCTCCCCTCGTATATGGTGGGGGAGAGCGTTCCATAGTCTGGCAGAGTTATAAGAAAAGGAGCGTCCACCGCATCTAGCTCTCTATTTTCGGGAGCATGGCAAGAGAGAGGGACGCAGAGCGGAGGTTTCTGCTAGGTTGGTATGGAGTGATCATAGATCCACTGATTGCTGGTCCATTCCCCCAAAATGACCTATGTGCGATACACATAGCTTTAGATGTTATTCTCCTCCTGACAGGCAACCAGTTAAGACCCCTCAATGCAGGTTTTGCGGATTGCCCGTGAGGGATCTGGAGGAGCAGGCGAGCTGCACAGTTGGAGGATCTGGAGCTTGTAGGTAGTGGATTGGGGGGCTCCTAAATAAAGGGTGTTCCCATAGTCTAGGCGAGATAGGATAAACCTGGACCATAATTCTTCTTGCCTGGAATGGGAGGAGAGGGATTATTTTACCATTAAAAATGTTGGTTCAAAACCCCAATTAAGGTAGGCATACCACTGTGGAAGCGAACTTCATGAATGATTATTTTGTACTTATGATTTACATTAGAAAGGTGCAAATGCAATGTGTTTACTGTTTTTAATATAGCAGAGTTTTTATAGTGGACATGGGTAGGCCTGGTCATATTTTTAATTAAATTAAAATGTCTGTGTATGGTGTAGAGCACACTATCTTGTTTTCTCTTTCTCTGCCTGTGCACAGAAGATCCTCAAAGGTCACCATCTGTATCATATTAAAAGTACAAAATTCAGTTACCTCTATGGTCTTGCTGGCACGGTAACATTTTAAACATATTATTTGTTCATGTTGTTCTTGAAGTGTATACGACTGAAGGCCACTTCCTTTGGCCACTCAGAGGGGTTGTTTATATTTTTTTATTTATTTGTATTGTAGCGGATAATAGGATTATTGAATAGTGCACGACATTTTACCATGTGATATGTTCATAAAATAAATAAATGTAACTAGTATATCGAACCACAGTGACTATACCGTTTCTCTGTCTAAAAGTGTACAAAAACTCACCATTTGAGAAATAGAGAAGTTCCTTCCCAGCTCCCTTAGAGATCAGACCTCATTTTAATCTGCTTATGGATCTGAAAATACAATATTGTTCATGTTCATGTCTCTTGCCTAAGTGAGCAGTCCTTAAGAAAAATGACTCTGATTTGCCTTGTGCTAAACCATATTCGGTTCCAGCCATTGAATATATTAAAGTTCAACTTCCACTGACAAAGTTATTTTACATTTATTAGCATTTCGAATTGATTGACTAACCATTATCTTTTTTTGCTTTCTGTAATGATCTTAACATTTTAAATAAGACTTAATGGTTTGTACCTTGAACCTTGTCTCGTGTGCATTTCTAGTTTGAGTTCTCTGGGTTTACATGACATTATTTTTAGGGCTCTCGTCTTTAAAGAGTCACACATCATTTGGTACTTTTGATGTGCAAAGCACCTGCACTTTGTAGGGAGCAAGTGTAAAGTAGATGAATGAGAGGCCATGATTTGCTTAAAGACCACTTTCACAACAATTCTTAGCAGGTCATATGTACTTGATTTGTAATCCATTCAGCTAAAGATATAATGATTCCAGATTGTAGATTTGAAAAATGAAATTAATAAATTGATATTTATATAGTACAAACATTACCAATCCTCCTGAACTTGCAATGAGGTACTGGTCGGCCGAGGAGCAGACTGCACATCAATAAAAGAAAAAAAGAGATACAATTCCTTAGTGGAGAATGTTTTGTGTGTAAAGGCAACCAAGCAGAGGGATTTTCATCAACAGAGACCGATCTTCTCAGTTATATTAACTGACTGTAGTGATCCTGGGCTCATGATATGGCACATTTTAATGTAATCATCTTCCAGGTTACAGGGGGAGGGGGTACTACAGAGAAAAACGACAAACGGGTAGATTCCACTCTGGATGAATGTTTGTATGAGTGGCCTCTCGCGCACCACTTAGTTACAAACGCCATCACTAATTTTTCCAAGAGTAAAGTGATTTATATTTCATGGCAGTCTCGGAATGAAACAATACTATTAAATTAGAGAACCTGATTTAAATCCCTGAACTGTGGCATAGTATGAATGGATGGAAACTCTGCTCATCACCAGGTTCTGAGCAAGCTTATCTTGAGGCTTCCACCAGCTTGTGCAATCATTGGTCCCGCATTGCAAGTTTTTTCACTGCTGGGTTCTGGGCTGGTTCTAAATTACAATAGCTTTGATTAAATGTTCTACTTTTCTGCCTGAGGGGTTTTAATAGTTTTATCTTAAAGCCAACAGTGCATATTACATTTTCTTAAATATTAAATAGACCAGGTTCTAAATAGAAGCTTCCATCCTGCAACCAGGCCAAAGAGTACGGGCTCCAGACTTTGCAGCCCTTCATACTGTAGACAGTTATTCTGATTGCTAGAATGACTGACTTAAGCTTACTGCATTTTATGGAGCGTGTGTTGAGTGCAAAACCATTTAGGCTTTTTCTATTTCATCTAAAAGTCAAGGGTGTGGACTATGTACATAATTCAGACATACTTGTACAGGATGGACATGACTGAATATGTAACGTTATCACCTGTTGTGACTGAAGGACAGATCGGTTAAAGCACTGTGTAAAGAGTGGCTTGTTAAATTGTACTTGCCTAAGGTAAATCGATATGCGATTGGTTGGAGTCATTCTTAATCCGCTGTGTCCTTACTCCGCATATACATGTGTGTGATTTAAATCAATTAATTGGCCCTTTGATTTGATTCACATTTCCCAAGCTGATAGTTCTGAGAAAGCTAGGTTTAGAAATGGCTTAGTGAGGCATCCAAAGGACTATATTTTTCTATTTTTATTTGCTATGAATTCAATGTGGAGTCATTTTCACTGTATAGGTTCCTCTGCCTTCCAAGAGGAGAGGGTAGGTGGATCCTAATTGCACTGTATTGATTTGAAAATAAATTGTTGCATTGAATCAGACTGCTGTATATTGATCAGCAAGACAATCCTCAGTATTGTAGTACCTATTAGGTTGTTGTTTCATAAACACTTCAAAAAATGATCCCGGGAAGTACATACCCGTACACACTCAAACCAAGGTTCCAACACTCTGGAAGAGGAGATCATGTGACCTCTACCCCATTCCACAGATAGAAACCCAAAAATACTCAGATTCTAGGAAGAAAGTAGACCCTACAAAAACACAGGATATAACATACACCTATTTTGTTAGTCCTTAGACTGTACAATATATCGGAACAATACACGCAGCTTCAACTACAGAAGAAGCTGGAGACTGCTGAATACAAATACATTCATAAAACATGCAAATACAGAGGTGCACAAATGCGGTTATCATACGTTAGTACATTGAAGCCAGACATATTGGTTTTACCACTGCTTCTTATAATGTGTTAGAAAGTGTCTTGCATTTTATCTTTACCAGACACCCTGTATTTTGCTGACACAGTTCCTGTTCTCTTGGGATAAACATGCCTGCCTTTCACATATATTTCCACATTTAGTGACTCTTCATTGTCATATAAATGTGACAATGACGCTTCATCTATCCTCTCCCATTGCAACCAGAGATTAATGGGTAGACTTTTGCTTCCACCTCAATTTCCAAAAGACCTTCTACGAGAAATTGAAATCTTCTGTAGTTGCCAAACACACCCCTACTTGAAATTCTAAGACATGGATTCAAAGGCAGTGTAATTAAATCCATTTCAACTGTATCATAACCTGACAACTACACACATTTACACAACATTAACTACTTAAATCTGCATAACCTGTCTAACTACAGATATGAAATTCCATAAAATATTATTTATTTAAGCCTTAGAAATTGTGCCGCCAACTGCTATCCTAGGCTGTTACAAGGAGGATATGGGCACACGCAGATATGGATTACTCAAACTGAAGCATCGCTAAGATAATTCAAGGATCCAAAAGTACGGGACCAAAGATGGCATCAACCAATAGTCAAGCAGTGCCATTACCAAAGGAAAGCAAATCCACACTGACTTGGAGCAAAATTGTACAAATCATCAGCCATATCATGAGGTCAGAGTCGATGAGGAAAGCAGTCAGCCATGACAACAAACCCCAGAGGCATAAAACAAAGGATCAATAAGACAATAGCGGAAAAGCATCCCATATAATGCAATAGAGGACAAAGCTCTTCCAGATCGAGAAACATCATCCCATCTAGTGTGGAATAAAAATGGGCAGGGAAAGCCTGCTAAATTGGACATGCAAACAAGGCAATGCTTTTAGGTGTAATCTCAGGACAAAGATGCAGCAGCACCATCCAGGGAAACCTCAAATAGGGCATTTTAAGCAGAAGGAGCAATTGAGTTATTATACCAGGCTTAAACATTGGAGCTTCAAAAGAACATTCCGGCTGGCGTGGGTGAATGAAAATCAACATCAGTGGTGCATAAGATCAGGGCATCCGTGCAAGAGGTTTGAAATTCTGAGTGCGGTCATTACTTGCATAAATCGACACAGTTGTGCGCTTCAGCGCTGACTGTACACTTGTCACCACAGTTTAGACATCTGCCAAATGGCCAATTCCTAACTGTTGTGCAACATAATCATTCATTTTAATGAATCGTCTCCTCAAATCACTCAAAGTATAAGATGCGTCTGATGGAGAAAGCAAGGAGTCCCTTTCTACTGACGTGTATGTCCGTCCACTCACTTCTGTGCCACCAAGACCAGCTTGCTTCCCATTGCCACCTAGTGTGAGTGAACACATGACACTGACTGGAAGCACATTGGCGGAGAAGGGACAACGGGGAGTTGCAGGGTACCATGAGCCACATGTCTATCCCTTCCTATGCTGGCCAGCATGGTTGACTCTCTCAAGCGAGTCGCTGGGCTCTGCCATCTTCTACTCAGAATCGTGCACGTGCGCCAACTGCTGTGGTCTCTCTGCTCCAGCTCTAGAACAGCTTCAAGGACTCTCCCAGTTTGAAGACCGATCATTTTTTAGCAGACAGAACAGTAATAGCGAGCTAGACACGGCGACATTTTAACCAAAAACTATTTTACCAAGTTATTAGTGGTCTATCGAATTGTATTTTACATTTTTTAACCGTTGAGGAAAACCTGCGGCTGAACTATGGGTTATCTGTTGAATTATTTACACTTATGAAAAATTGTGACACTATCTATCAATTTAATCCTATTTGACACTAATGCACTTTGACAGACTTCATTGTCTAAATAAAGTATTTTTGAATTTGAATTTAGCAGATTAATATAGCACAAACTCGATTTGAAGGTATTGGAGCACTTTACATGAGCACCAGTTACATTAAAAGAGGTCACCATGATTTGCCCAGAGTCACAGGGTGTTGAGCTTCTCGCCTTTGCTCACAGAGCGCTGCTTCATACCCCACCTCCCCGGCTGCTCCTGCCGTCTCCCCAGGCTAAAATGCAGGATCACTATTCTACCCATCGACGGGGCAATGTTTTAAAATAATTCTTCTTAAAATGCACCTTCCTGCTTTTTTATTTTAATTGTATGAATGAGGCAAAGAAAAGTGAGACCCCACCCCACAAGCCAAGGAGATTCACCGGATAAGAGAGATTTCATTGAATGGATCTTCCCCATTTGCTTTTTTTCTTTTCAGTATTTTTTTTTTTTTTTTGCTGGTTCGATATGAGAAACGACTCCTCAACAAATCAAGGGCTGAAAGAGAACAAGTGGTCACCCATCTCCACAACACAAAGAGAAATGTTTTATCGCTAGAATCTCATTCAATTGCCAGCCAATGTCTGCTGCCACCATAAACTGACCCAGCTGCATGTATCACATCAGCTGATCCTCATGTGGGCTGATCCAAAGTGACAACTACTGTCAACCATCCTGAGGCTGAAGAAGGCTGACCCAAAGCCCTCCCTCTTTCCCTGCCATTTTTTGGTATTTCTTTGCTATATTTACAAATGCTGTGCGAGGCTGATCAGGACCTACACAAATACACAAATAGTCCCTTTCATACCAGGAAGGATAGGCATTAATTCAGAACACACAGTACAGTTTTACGACTGCCAAATCACAATGGACAGGCTCCAATGCAGGTCTTTGACTCAGAGAGGAAATGCAAAACAAACACTTTAAATGATGCAATCTAGTAAATCATGGCCCTGCCACCATAAAATAACTCACCTGGTCTCTTAAGCACACATCTTAAAAGCTCAAGAGCCCTCCCCTGGAACAATGAGCGGGTCGCTGTTCCCAAGATGGGATGACTAATTAAATGTTTTCTTTACTCAGCCTAAGTCTGCTAGCCCTGGCTGTTAATACAGGACTCAGCTCCACAGTGGCTGCCCTTGTTAATACGATTTGGTTTTGGAGACGGATCAGACCCTTTCTCCAAACGACTAGGATCAGGAGATGCCAAAAAAGTGTTTAGACTAATTTTAGAAAGTTAAAGATTGACTACGTATAAAAATACCTGCAAATTAATACCAAGTACACTGTGTGCTACATCAAAAGACGGGCTTTACAGTATTTTGGTACATTGGCTTAAACTGCATGCAAACACGTTTATATTTTCTGAGCTGGAGCTTTTCATCCTAAACTGGAGACCTCATCTTTCAACAATGACCTCTGCCAAGGCAAGAATATGTGTTTTATAATCGTAGCAATGTAAGGTAGAGACATGTATTTTCTAAATGCAGATATTTCTTTATTTACAGGAATGGGCAGAGCCAGAACAGTATTGCTATTGAACCCATGCAGCCGTCATTTAACCATATGACCACAAGAATTAGGATTACAATTTGCCCACCTCCTTTCTTCTGCACCCTGCCCTGGTCCTGTTAAGTTCATCAGTTCATAAAGGCTTGGCCCAGGGGCAGCCTACAGCCACGGGGGTTGTGTGTGAACAGGTGCTGGGTGAAGACCACCCAAAAGAGCGGTAGACTCATCATGGTTGCCAAGTTCCAGAGGTCCATTTGTGATGAGCTGCTCCAGTCCAAGTTTGCCCCAGTCCAAGTTTATTTATTTGAATTCTGGGGCCTGGTGTCTTGGGTTTATAATGGAATTAACAAGACTGCAAGTCTCAGAATTCAAAGAAAGAAAACTGGACTCGAGCAGCTAATCAAGCGCGGACCATGGAAACTTAGCAGGGCAGACTGAGGAGTAGCAAGACTACTTGCTACTGCTGCACCAGCAAGGAAAAGAGGCAGCGGTACAACGTTGCAGCTGATGGTATCTAAGGTGACAGCGCCCATGGCATCTGGTAGTCGCGTGCTTCCAAAGGCCGCGTCTCCATGGGTTGGAAAAGGAATGGTGGGGATTCATTTAGATCAACAGGGTGCCATGGGAAGAGGCTTAGAAGGGGGTTATCATGACACACAACATTTAGCAAACCTCGACCTCTTTGGGTCCACAATATTGTGTCAAATATCATCTAGTTGCACTCCTCTTATTGTATGTGTTTTGCTACAATTCCCAAGAAGTAATCGTTCTCAACAAATCCTTTTAGGAATAATGTATGGTCACAACTGATGTAATCGCACTCCATGAGGTTTCATCTTTCTTCGAAGGAGTGACGAGCGTATACATCTACTGGTGCATGTTGTGTTTCGGGTACAGCTGCTGTGATAGGCACTGTAAGAGGTGTAAAGTGCACAAGGTCACCCCTGTCCAGCACAATCACAAAATACAAGTTTAAGATATGCGTTATTTTATTAGAAGTATTCTCAGGAAAGCTAGCGGCCATCAATAATATTGAATAACTGTTTAACACTGGACTTGGAGGGGGATGGACTTAAGTGGAGACAACACAAGAACGTGGGAGCATTTGCGGTGCTTGGATCAGCTAAGAAAACCATGCCTCTTCCCATAAAAAAACTGATAGGCAATAATGGCTAACCGTCTCATCTCCAAAATTAGCCCTTTTCTTGCAA
This sequence comes from Triturus cristatus, assembly GCF_964204655.1. NCBI lineage: Eukaryota > Metazoa > Chordata > Amphibia > Caudata > Salamandridae > Triturus > Triturus cristatus. Next base: position 1,166,435,355 of record NC_140592.1, on the reverse strand, counting down.
GAGCCACGGGCAAGTAGTGTTACCACTGGTCCCATTATCACGGACTCAGAATGCATTTCACAATTGGATGCATCTTGAGTGCTGTTGGCATGGTTGACTTCAAATTAGTCACTCAGCCAATGTGCTAGGCGCTACTGATTTGTAAATAAATCAATCAAGCGGCATTTGTAAATCGCAACACTGTCACCACTAGAGGTATCTGGACACTGGGTCTCTGTTGAAGAGACAGGTCTTCCATCTCTTTCTGAAGTCTACCAGCGAAGAGGCAGTACGGAGTTGGAGGGGAAGCATGTTCCAGGTCTTGGCAGTGTTGTATGAGAAGGATCAGCCACCGCTGCGACGGATGCAGAGGGTGTGTGCTAGGGCAAGTGAAGAGGCGCACAGGGGTCTAGCGGGTTGGTGGAGGTTCAATCGATGGTTGATGTAGGCAAGTCCTAGGTCGTGGAGGGCTTTGTAGGCGTGCATGAGGATCTTGAACTGACATCATATCTGGATGGGGAGCCAGTGGAGGTCTCTCAGGTGCGGGGCGATGTGGGTTCATTTGGGGAGGTCCAGGATGAGTCTGGCTGCAGCGTTCTGTGTGGTCTGGAGTCTTCTGAGGAGCTCGGTGGAGATGCCTGCATTGAGGGTGTTGCCGAAGCAGCTGTGATGAGGGCCTGAGTGATGGTCTTTTTGGTGCTGGTTGGGATCCATCTGAAGATTCTGCATACCATGTGAAGTATGTGGAAGCAGGAGGAAATACTGCATTGACTTGCTGTTTCATGGTCAGTTGGTTGTCAAGGATGATGCTGAGATTGTGTGCACTGACGGTCAGTGTAGGTCTGAGTTCTGCAGGCCAGCAGCTGTGGTTCCGTGCCAAGGTGTTCTTCCCAAAGATTCAGTTTTGTCGGAGTTGAGTTGGAGGCAGTTATCTCTTATCCATTTGGCTACATTGGTCATTATGTTGCAGAAGTTGGTTTTAGCATTCGAGGGGTACTCAGTGAGCAAGAGGATCAGTAGGGGGGTCATTTACGTAGGTGAGTATGCTGAGTTTGTGGGATCTGATGATGTCTGCGAGGGGAGTCATGTAGATGTTAAACAGGGTGGGGCTGAGGGATGACCCTTGTGGTACGCCGCAGAAGATGTCTTTGGGTGCAGAGGTGAAGGGAGGCAGTCGGATTCTCTGTGTGTATCCTAGAAGGAAGGAGGGAATCCACTTGAGGGCATCTTGCTGTATGCCTATGTTGTAGAGTCTGTTAATGAGGGTCTTGTGGGAGACAGTGTCAAACGCTTCAGAGAGGTTAAGAAGGTTAGTTGTAAAGAAAAACAGATTTAGGAAGATAAATTATAATTTTTGGACCTAGACAGCATATATGGACAAAGTAAATATAACTGAAAGTGTAGTGTAGTCAAAATTATTATTTGTATTATTGATCTTTATTTGTTTTTAGTTTAATTTCTTCAAATAGACCACAAATTGTCTATACCTATACCGAAATGTAAATCATTAACATTGCTTCATTCCTATAACATTAATGTTCATGATTCATTAGTTAAACAGAATTATTCACAATCTAAAAGATAACAAAATATTCAATAGTAACACGGCTTGAGACTTTTTTGAGATCCTACGCGCGATTCGGCTATATGCCTTCATCAGGAAGCCATGTGTATGATTCACCAAAACCTAAATAGGGTACAAATAACCAACACATAAATCAATGTTGTACACCAGTCCTATTTACATAATTGTGCCCCTATAAATAGAAAAGGGTCATCTACAATAATTGAAAAGTAGATGCACGTTACTATTAAAATCACTAGACAAGATATAATAACACCTAACCGTTTAGACTGAAAAAAGAAGAGGATTGTGACTCTTTATATCCATCACCTTAAAAAACCATCACCAATTGTGACATGAAAATAAAACTACAAGATAAGATCATTTATTATATATACAGCCATGATTTCGAAAAATAATACAAGAATTTTTGACAGTAGGGGAAAAAAACGGATAAATGAGAATAGAGAAAGGGATAAAAGTGACCACATCTGTCTTCACTTCCCCTAGCCATAAGAGAACAGATACAAGGTATTTTACCTCATCAGAAACGATGCTGTAATCTAGAAGTTGAGCAGACTGTGACGTCAAATATAGCAGCGATATATCGTAACTGGGAAAAAAAGAAAAGATGGGTTTCTAATAGCTCAAGTTGGGAACAACTAAATTGCTAATCTAGTTATAATATATTTACCTGATTCAAAACAGACTGGAATGGGAAGTCGGTTATGAAAGAAAATATGAATGACCAAAGGATGAATGATGATACGTAAGGCCCCTCTGGTCAGCAACTACAACAAGATGTCATGAAAAAAGAGTTTTAGCGATGATAACATCATGTATTGATGATATAGATAAATTAAATCCCTTTCTAACTTTATTGTATATATCTAAGGGAAGTTTTGTTTTGCTTTGTAGTAAAAAGAAACAAATACGGAGAGATCATCCCAAATGATCTTCAATGCCCAGATTAATGGGGAAAATTTGAAATTTAAGGATATATTTTCTCAAATAGACTAGTTTAGTTCATAGGGAACCCATGTACGGGTGAATATATCCACCTTATTAACAGAACACACTTTCTTAACAATCGGCACGCTTCTGGTTACTACAAGGATATCTCCTGCGTCAAACGAGCGGTAGCGATTGGCTTTTAGCGGTGAAACGCATTCAAATTGCAAATTAGCTGTAGATGAAAACATATAACCCTACTGTTAGGCTTTATATTTATCATACAGAATTGAGACAGTAGTATGAAGAAAAGCTGGTAATGGTTTACCCGCTAACCAGGCAGTGATTGCCGCAAATGTTTTGAGAATTTTTCAGCTGACCTTTATGGTATAATTTTAAACGGAGTCTGTAAGTAAAACGGACAGGGCATTTAAGTCCGTGTTCAAAAACCAAAACGATACTGAACATATTTGGTAAAGTAGCCACCTAATCTAAGCATGTAAATGCGGGCTTACCATCTTTACGAAATAATCCGACCAAAGGTATAGGGGTTCTGCCTTTTCCAGGTCAACAGAAACCGGGAACCGCGTTTTCCGTTCTCGACTCCAATGGCGGTGACGGTGCTGACACCGGACAGAACTGCTTTTAAATACCAACCATTGGTTACGCGCCCAGCCAGGCGGAAGTGTCAATGCAGAAGTGTAAAGATGAAAACACAATCCGCTTATAGATATCAAAAGAGGTGTGTAAAATGAGGCGGCCATCTTAGTTTGGGTCCTAAAGTCAAGCAACACTTCGTATTCAACTATGAATTGTAGATTCCATCCATAATAAAGACAAGATATGTCTTCTACTAAGTGTTGTGTAAATATTGAAATGTAACAATCTATTTGTATAAAAAAACTTTGAGCTAGAGCGTCTGCATATATTTTAGATATACTCACTTCTGGATAAGAAATTATATGTAAGCAGCAACAAACAACGTTGGTTTCATCCACAATTGTATTTAAAGACTTGATCCCAAGGGATTTCATTATCCATCCCGTTTTGATAGGCGTTTAATAAAAAAATCCAGTAGACTTCCATACATTTACGTATATTGGTACTTGTGGGCCCTAAATTAATGCAAATTTTTTCCAGGATTAACCAGCGTATCTGGTCCGCAGTATGATTGGCTTCCATATAGTGACAAACTAAAGGAGCTTGTGTTTTGTGTGTATGGATTGCTGACCTGTGTTCTGTCAATCTGGTGGACATCATATGTGCAGTCTCACCCACGTAACCTTTGTTACATGGGCAAAGTAGCAAGTAAATAACGTTAGTTGTTCTACAATTGGTTAAACTCTTAAGCTGTAAATTGAGCTTATTGAAAAAGAACTGCTTAGTTTCAATCGCAAATTCGCAAGCCACATATGAGAGGCACTTAAAATTACCTGTGGGGATGGCTTGTCCAGTGATGGAAATTTGGACTAAATTTGGACCAGATTTGCTTGGCATGCAAGATCGTACTATGAGATCTTTTAAGTTCTTGTTTTTTCTGTATGCGTACAAAGGTTTTGGGAGCATACTATCTTTGGGTCTAGTTGCATTTAGAATGTGCCAGTTAGAGTTAATGATATGACACAATTTTTCATTCATGGTTGAATGTCTAGATACAAATACCAATCTAGAGTTGATTTCCTTAGACTGAGGTGTTAGTAGATGTTGTCTATCAAAGTATCTAGCTCGCTTATATGAGTCACGTATCAGACGGTTGGGGTATCCTCGTGCTAGAAATTTCATTTTCATCTCTTCTGATCGTATGTCATAGTCTTGTACATTGGTACAGTTCCTGCGTAGTTACAGGAACTGTCCAAAAGGGATACTGGTCTTCTGTTTCTGGGGGTGGTAGCTTTCAAAATGAAGTAAAGTGTTACGTGCTGTGGGCTTAACATACAAGTCTACCTGTAAGTGATCTATATTGTTTTGGATAAGTATATCCAAAAACTCCACCTTGATATTACTAAAATTGGCTGTGAAAAAGATGTTATCGCATAGATTGAGCCAAGATATAAAGGTGGGAAGATCTTATGTATCCGATGTCCAAATAAAAAAGACGTCATCTATGTATCTAGACCATTTCACAGATTCACTGAAAGGGGCAATTTCATTATAGACAAATCGAGTCTCATACAGGGCCTGTTAGATCTGGGGGTCTCTAGTTGGCAGGGTAGGTACCACTGTCCAAGTAGGGACCCTTGCTTCTAGTCAGGGAAAGGGGGATACACTGTTAAGATAACCCCTGCTCACCCTCTAGGTAGCTTGGCCTGAGCAGTCTAGGCTATCAAAGGCAATGTGTAAAGTATTTGTATCAACACTCACAGTAACACAGTGAAAACACCACAGATTTACTCCACACCAGTTTTAGAAAAATAATGTATCTTTAATAAAAACTTCACAAGACCAAATACTACAGACAAACCAACATATAATTCAAAAGGTTACTTTAAAGATAGTTCAAGAGTTTGCAGAAAGTACTCCGGGATGTAAAAGTCAGTGTCCTGCACAATGCGACTCTCACTGCACAAAATGCGACACTCTCGTGCCCAACAGTACCTGTAGTTGCGCTAAGGTTCCCAAAAGCTATAACAAGGAAGATGGCAAAGGCGATGCGATACTCCTGAGATCCTGGGGAGGCTTTGCAGCAGCCCTGCTTCACGCAGCAGAGGTGGATGCGCCGGCTCCGATCTGTAGGGGGAGGATGCGATGACTTTGGCTTTTGTTGCGTAGGTTTCTTAGGGGTAAGCTTCAAGCACAGGTTCGATGCGATACTCTTCGATGTGGCACGATGCGCGGCGCAGCCTTGACTTCCGGCGCCGCAACTACGCACGCAGCGACTGGATACTTTCACGCACCGGCAGTGGTGCGGCCCGCAAACTGGTTCTGCGACGACCCTCGCAGCGTCAGGAATCTTCTCGCACCGGGACGATGCTCGACGCACTCGGCGATGCGGGGACTCCGGGAGCTGCGATGACGCCGCGATGAAATTCTCCTCGCACTCTCGTTCTTGCGACACGCAATCGGATGATGCGTTGGGTACCAGTTACTCTTTTTCACGCTTCTGCTTCCCAGCTCCCAAAACACAGCAAAACGACCTCCTGAGGCCCCAAGACTGGGCAAGCACTCCAAGGCAGGTCAGACCTCATTCAGCAGAGTTCCAGGGGAGCTGGTGGTGAAGTCCTTTTGTTCCTGGGACTTCTTAACAGGGAGCCAGCTCTTCTCAGGCCCTTGGAGATCAGAATCAAAAGAAGGGGACACAGTAAAGTCCTTCCCCTCTCCTTGGCAGCAAAGCAAAACAGCAAGCAGGCAGTCTTCTCCTCTTCAGTCCTTTTCAGCTTTCTCCTTGGCAGAGGTTTCTTCTTAGTTCCAAAGTGATCTAAAGTTTAGGTGTCTGGGGTCCTCTTCTTATACCCCTCCAAGTCTTTGTCTCTCTTTGTTCCAGTGGGGGGATTCCCCTGCTCAAACCGGTTCCTGGGTGTGCTCTGCTCTGGAGCACCTGTTTCCTTTCAGAGTGAGGGGCAGGGTCGTTAGACGCTCAGCAGGAGGTGGAGCCTTCTTTGTGCCAGCAGAGGCAGAGTCCTCAGCCTGGCCAGCAGGGGGTGGAGCCAGCATTGTGCTGGCAGGGGCAGCCCTATTCAAACCCAGGGACTACTCCTCCCACCCATCTAATGCAGATCTCCCTATTCACCCTGCTGCTGACTCATCCAGGCTCCTGGAGCCACCTAGGCTATCACATGACACCAGTCAGCCAACCAGCACATAGGCACACAGGAAGGTTAAACAGGAGAATAGCTACTTTCTAAAAAGTGCTATTCTCACACAGTGAATTTAAAAACCATCTTGCTAAAAAGATGTATAATTAAATTCTGAACACAAAGATACCAAACTTGGATTTTCTATCTTGCCCTTATGGGAAGATAGGCATGTAAACAGCCTTCCCCATTCTATCCTATGGGCAAGATATCCTCTCAGCAGTGAAAAACGAAAATGGCCGTAATTCACTACTACCAGGGCATGTTACACACCTCAGTACATGCCCTACCTTTCAGATACACTGCACCCAGCCCAGGGGGGTACCTAGGGCCACCATAGGGATGCCTGACATGTACAGAAAGGGAAGGATAAGGCCTGGTCAGTGGGTGCACTGGCCAGGTCGACATGGCAGTCCTGGACTGCACATAGGCACTGCAAGCAGGCCTAAGACATCATTTTAGCGCTACTCCTGTGGGTGGCACAATCAGTGCTGCAGCCCACTAGTAGCATTTGAATCACCAGCCCTGGCACACACAGTGCACTTTACTAGGGGCTAACAGGTGAAACAAATATACCAATCATGGATAACCAATCAATATAACAATTTACCAAGGGAGCACTTGCACTTTGACACTGATCAGCAGTGGCAAAGTGCCCAAAGCATCTAAACCAGCAAAAACGAAATCCAGCATAGCATCAAAAAAATACAGGAGGTAGAGGCAAAAAGTCAGGGGTAACCACGCCAAAGATGCCAGGTCTAACAGGGCCATATATATATTGGCCACTGTAGGGGCACATGATGCCCCCATGCTTACTCCTTTTGTTTGTTTGAAAAGTGAACCATTGAACTCAAAAGTGTTTTCTGTGAGCACCAAACGGAGGCAGTCCAGGACAAAGGATCTAGGGCAATCTATATCAAATGTATCCATAAACCAAGCAACCGCCTCCATGGCTCCTGTCTGTGGAATATTGGAATATAGGGCCTCTTTATCCATAGTGACCATCATGTGAGCATTGGCATTAAAATGTAGATTCTCTACCTTATTTATAATGTCTCTAGTATCCCTAATGTATGAAGGGATCTGTGAGACATAGGGTCTTAAAATGGTGCCCACGTATTTTGATAGTGGCTCAGTTGCTGACCCAATAGTGGTAACTATGGGTCGGTAAGGAAGATTGTTACTATCTTTGTGTATTTTAGGAATTCCATATATAGCTGCCATTTTAGGTTGTTGGATATTGAGTAATTGACATTCTTTTTCACAGATAAGTTGCTGTCTCAGTGCCTGCGTAGTTAGCTGAAGGATGCTAGTTTGTACTCTTTTAGTGGGGTCTCTTTGTATAGGCATATAAAGTCGCTTATCACTTAGCATTTCTTGCCATCTTAAGAATGTATTGATGTCTATCTAATACAACTATGCCTCCCCCTTTGTCACAGCACTTCATTATTGTTAAATTATTGTTTTGTTTAAGTGACTCAAGTGCTAAATGTTCTTCACTAGATATGTTGAATTTGGGTAAAGGAATGTGTTGAGAAGGATCAGGGTCACCATTTATCTGTAGTTGAGGAGTGTTGTGACGTCATCTGTGGTGGCAATCAGTGCGGTCTCGGTGCTGTGGGGGGCAGAGAATCCTGCTTGTGAGGCGTCCAGTAGGTGGTTATATTCCAGGAATTCAGGGAGCTGCTGGTTGATGGTGTGCTCAATTACTTTGGCTGGGTAGGGGAGCAGGGAGATCAGACGATAATTCTTTAGATTGCAGGGGTTGGCTGAGGTTTTCTGTAGGAGGTGTCTGACGTCCACATGTTTCCATTGGTCCGGAAAGGTAGCTGTGGAGATGGAGGTGTTGATGATGCTTGTGAGATGAGAGCTGATTGGGTTTTTGCAAGGTTGTAGAGGTGGTGTGGGAAGGGGTCGGTGGGAGCCCCGGAGTAGATGGAAGACATGATGGCTGAGGTGGTCAGGGTGGTGAACGGAGACCAGGTGGTAATGGTTTGGAGAATGTTCTCTGGTTGGTTGGGGAAATGGGGTTGAGGGTGGTGGGTTGGAGGTTGAAATTGTTGTCAATGTTGAATATCTTGCTGTGGAAGTAGTCTGGGAGGATGTCACAAAGTTCTTGGGGGGTGGATGATGTTCTCAATGGCTGTCGGGTTGGAGAATTCCTTGACTATTTTAAAGAGTTTCTTTGTGTGGTTGGCCGCGGAGTCAATGCAGGTGGTGATGGCTGCTTTCATGACTTTCTTGATGTGCTGGTGATAGTTCCTGAGGGCAGTTTTGTAAACTGCTCTGTCGGCCAGGGTTGTTAGTGGTGCGCCATGGTTTCTCCAGTTGGGGGCAGTTGTGCTTGGCGGTTCCGAGATTGGGGGTATACCAGCTGGCATGTTTGGAAGTCGTGCTAAATTTTGAACATTTCAGTGGGGCGACTAGGTCAGTGCTGTCTGTAATCCAGGCAGCGAATTTCTGGACAGCCTGGTCGAGGTCTGTTGAGGCTTCGGGTTGAGAGGTGGTGTAGGGCCTGTGACTGAGTTTTTGTGATCTTGATCAAGTTACGGTGGGAGGAGATCTGATGCCTGGTGATGGCGTGCTGGGCATCAGTGATAGTTAAGTGTATGATGGTCTGGTCAGTCCAGATAAGGTCTGTGGTGTGGCTGAACTTGATTCTGTCACTGGAGGTGAAAATGGGATTGAGTGTGTGTCCGGCTTTGTGTGTGGGTTCGGTAACCAGTTGGGTGAGACCGATGTTGTTCAGGTTCCCGAGAAGGGCGATAGAGTTAGTGTCGTTGGGGTTGTCAATGTGGAAGTTGAGGTATCCGAGTAGGACGTAGTGGTGAGAGTCGATTGCAAGGGAGGCGATGAGGTTGGGGATGGCGTTACAAAATGTTGGTCGTGGTCCCATTGGCAAGGGTGTCGCTTATTGTTGTCTTCGCGTCAGTTTGAACTAGGAAGTTGAGGTGTTCCATGAGCGGCGTGGCAGTGTCATTGGTGACGGTGCATCTGATAGTTTCATTGAAAATTATGGCAATGCGTCCGCCTTGTTTGTTGGTGCGGCCTCGATGTTTCATCTTGTTGCCTTTGGGGCTGGCGGTTGTGATTTTGGGGTTCGAGGAAGGGTTGAGCCATGTTTCAGAGATGAAGGCAACGTCTGTGGAGAGGGTGGTGATGGTGTCCTAGAGTTTCATGTAAAAAGACATCCAAGGGCTGGAAAATCTATTTGCTGGTCTGGTGACTTACAACACTTTTTAACTATACTAGTTAAGGTATCAGGAGCAACACGCTACAAATGAAACTGTTCAATATTCTCTAGAGAGCATCAGTGCAGCGGTCTTTTGTAGCCTCTCAACCTTTCTATTGACACTCATCTAGGTTCAGTATTATCGCTCACTGTACTGTGTCAGAGGCAGGCGCAAACCCTTTACTTCTTTCCCTTTGGGTTTAACAGGCAACATGATCCCTCTCTCAGCAATAGGCTAAGGGCAAGTTGACCTAAATCCTTTAGTAACCAGAATGTTGTTATTCAATAAACACAACAGGTGATCAGAGGAATGCGTGCAATAAGTCCAACCACTTGCAATGCCTCAGGGTAAGATTCTAATCCATTGTTCTTTTGCACACCATGCAACCTCAGTTTGGACCCAGTTATATGCAAATCAGTCTTGGCCCTGCTCCAATAGGAACAGTCCAGCCTGAACTGCCAGGCCCTCCCTGAAGCAGAACACAAGCAACCCAAGACTAGTTTCACCCTAATTGGGGCTCATCAGTTGGGTACAGCTTGGTTCCAGTGGCACTGAGCATGGGACCTGTATCTGGGCAAGCCCTTGGCCATCCAGGGTGTTACATCAAACACACAAAAGTTGATAGCAGGAATGCTTGCAATAAGTCGTACCACTGGCAATTGCTTGGGATAGCATTCCACCCCATTGTTCTTTTGCTCAATATGCCACCTTAGTTTGGACCCATAACATTTTGTTAACAGAACCTGTATATAGCACAGGGTCATACAACTACTGCCATTACAGTTTTGAACCTAGTGTTTCCACTTTTTCCCCATACTTTAAATCAATAAGTTTTAACATTTCTCTCTCATCACAGAGTGATCAAAGACATGACATGAACATATCGGACACAGTACTGGTTAATTATCCATTGTCCACTTCATTTCTATAAGTGTAACATTCTTTGATTTACTTAACGTCGGCAAAACAACTAAAACTATAAGGCCACAGATAAGCTACAACTAGATTTATATATATTAAGTTGGGTAACAATAAGTAACCCTGGGCGTAGTTTGGAAAGTGGCGCTACGCGTAGCTACGCAAAGTGAACTTCGCGAGCTACGCGTAGCACTTCGCGAACTGCGTAGTACCCTGTTCGCACTATGCAAGATGTCGTTTTCAATGATTTCACAGTGCGAACAAGCAACCGGCACTGTGCAATCATTGAAAACGGCATCTTGCACAGTGCGAGCTGTAGTTTTCTGCCGCTCGAGTAGATTTTTATTCGAGCAGCAGCTTTCTCAAAGCGGACTGGTAGTTTCTCATCGCGGTGAGAAACCTGACCTCCCCGCGTTGAGAATCTCGCCGGGAGGTTTATTTTCCACGCTCGCGATCGCCAACTTGATGTTGATGTTGCTGATCGCGAATGAGGAAAAAGTCTCGCCGGGATGTCATTTTGCTTGCTCGCGATCGCCAACTTGACGTTGAGGACCGCGAACAAGCAAAAAATGACCACTGCACTACGCAACGCTACGCTACGCGTGTTTGCACTGTGCTACGTGCAATTCGCGTAGTGCGAAGTAGCGCAAACTTTGCGAGCGTAGCGTAGTGCTTTGCCCAGGCTTAACAATAAGCATATGTTATTCAGCGCCAAGATGTCCTTGCGTGAACTTGTGCTTTACAAATACACAGGTTACGTTATTCATTTTCTTTGGAGTCGATTCTATGCTGCAGTTACTGTGCTCAGATCCACATGGTCTTGGCATCTTCAGGGTCCTATCTCTACTGATTTCCTTTCTTGGGTATATTCGCAGTTCTTGTTTTAACTCAGAAAGTTGGTCTACTTTTTTCTTATTTTTTTTTCTTCAAACCATAACCAGTATACTCTTTGAAGGGCTGACTTATGTGCCCAATTTTTGTTTGATTTCCTGCAATCAGGACACTCTCTGAGCATTTGGACTCACAGGTTTCGCTTTTGAACTCATAGCCAGTGTACTCACAATATGGAATACTCTGACTGCTTCAGATTTTGTGTTCATCCCCTGCAGTTTAAATTCCTTTGAGTATTGGCTTTCTGCACTTGATGTGCTAGTAGTTTAGTTTATTGCTGTCATTTACACGATTTGAATTACCATTGTTTTTATTTGTACTCTAATTTAGATATTTTGTTCAACTACATTAATTCACATTTTCTTGATATTTTGGTACTCTACTCCATTTCTCCTCTTTTTAGGGCCCTTGCTCCCACGTTTTGAACGTTCTAAGACTTGATTAGTTTCATCCACTGTTGATTCTTTCATGGCTTTTTATTTTACCATGTTTACCTGACACAACAGTAAACTTATCGGTGTCTGCGTTCTTATATAAAAGGTAAGGATCCATTAAGTCTGTTTTTCAAATTTCCTTCTAAAGATTGACACATTAACTGAGTTTGACAAGGCCCTGATGAAGAGCCTAGTGAATCACTCCACACTCCATTGTAGTAGATATGTCAAGGTAAGGGCTATCTACTATTCTTATTATTTTAGAGACACTCATTGTGACTCTTTTCTTGTTTCTAAACTCTTATTACTAACTGCTTAATCTTTCTTCTTTCAAACTTATGATTTTCTAGGGTTCTGTACTGCCACTTCACATGCTCATGTGGCAATCTGTCTATTCTATTTTATTACGGTTTTTGCAAAGAGACTCAATCAAAATATATTTTACTGATTAGAATAAGATCACGTCAGTAAATTTGGCTTTAGGCAAATCAGTTGACTATTAAGTTTGCTTTTATGTTCGGCTGGTAAAATCAGTAAAACCTAACAGTAATGACAGTAGAATGAATCCATACATTTGTATTCAGTTCTGGCTTTCCAGGCTAATGCTGATTATGCCATTGGTTAAGATATTTAAAGCTATATTTGGTTGCTGACATATCAATACATTTCCACGTGTGTCACGTTTCTAATGGACATGAGCTTTCATCGTCACACTGTAGCCTATACTGAGGTGTTTCCATCATAGATGAGTAAAGGAGAACCACATTCAGGGCAAGAAACACATTGGAAGAATCACCTTTACTTACCTAAAAAATATGCATATTAAATATATACATTATTTGCTCACCCCTGTGAGTTATTTCAAAGAAACACCATTAGCTTATAAAAGATTAAATAAATTGGTGTACATGTATATGTGCAGTGAAAAATACTTGATGTAAGCCAAGGAGGAAACGCCTAAAGGTCTCCGGCATGTTTTGGATCCAAGCTTCAATGAAGCAGGGCACGGTGTCGCCAACTCCTCAATGTCCACAAGAGCATGCAAACAACCAACCAAGGGGCTAGAGCGTAGGTAAATCGATTACTCTATAGATGGATCAATATTTTCCTGCTGCACACCTTATGTGGGACAGAATCAACAGACCGGTGAAAGATGAGATCGAGCAGCACTTATGAAATACTACAATATTCTTGATTATTAAAACTTTAGTCTCAAGCTTTCTACAAACAGAATACTAAAAATAGACATCAATTTGAACAAAAGGTGCAATCACAATGTGTGCACTATATTCTGTCAGAAGCATTTATATACTTCATAGGGAAAAATTAGTTATGAAAAAAATAGAGAGAAATCATAATAAGTGGCTTTCCGGAGGTGGGAGGCAGCCTCTTCTGCCCTGGGACTGCTTCCCATGTCCACAAAGACATGGACTGAAGGGGTGTAGGCAGGCATGGTGATGTGCTACCCCTTTCCCTAGACAGAGTAGGGTGCCATCATTGGGTTGTGCACGAGCACCCATGTGGTTGTGAAACAGTGGTGCAACGCGATGGTCCCTACAAGATGGAAACTACAGAGCCAGCGCAGACTACTTTAGAATTGAGAAACTCAATGCAAAACGATGTCCAGCTGCATTGGCTGAAAATCTGGGCTTCAGTATCCCTGCAAGACGCGTTCCTATACCAGGCAGCCCCCTTTCAAAGAACCACCTTCCTCTTTACTTCAATGCATTTCAATGGGTGGCAACTTTCCATTGCTTCTCTGCTCTTTATGGTGAAAACTCGGAGTAAACCTCTACAAATCTGGGCTAGAAAAAATTCTATAGATACGCCAGATCCCGTTTTCGGATTCTGACTTTTATTAAAAGGCAAAGCTTGTTCTCACAACCTAAAGATGAGTGGCCTACATGAACTCTTCCCTATCCATTATATTTCACCATGTGAATGCTCTTCAAATGCCATTCATTAACAGAGCAGCTAGTGAAGGTGGCATTTCAGAACAGGGCACAAGACCATATTTTTAAGAAACAGGAGCACTTCTCGGGGTAGGCAAAGAGTTTGTTCTCACAGCGAGTAAGTGTGTGCCCAGCTAATATGGCTAAACTCTAATCCTTGATAGTGATCCAGCGGATTCAACCATGCATTTCCTGGCCCACTATATACTGAGGATATACCTCCTTTACTGGATCATTTGCTCACACTTATTTGCTAACTTGCTCCTCCGATGGACCTTTCTTTGTCACACTGAGGGGAAAGAGTTAGCATTTCCTGTCGATCAAATCTAGACACTGGCTACACAACGAAGTCCAGGAATTATTAGCCAGTTCAAGGGTGTTTATTACAAATTAGTAATCAAATTCAAATAGATCACTCTTAAGATCAGACTATACAAATACAGTATGGCAACGGGGAGCCAGAGCCCCCTGAAAAAGTTTAAACAAACAAGTATCAAACGTACAAGCAGCAACAATACAAAACAACAACATGGGAACCTGATGCTCGGAGTAAAATCTAAGTTGATCTTTTCTAGGCATTAGTAAATAAACCCTTTGAGCATAGCCCGAGACACGTAGACGCTCAAAGTTCGGATAATAAACCTGCAGAAAACAATAGGGATAAGGCAAGAGTGTATGAGAAGTATAAGCAGTAGCATGGCAGAAGCGCAGTCAAGAGTTTTCAGTAAATCAAAGATAGCTGCTAGTCTACTCTAAACACCCCCTTATGGGAAATAATGAGGCATGAGGGAAAGTCTTTTAAGAGTCCATTCAAGGTGCGGTGGGATTTGGGGGAAAACGGTTCAGGTCAGAGTCCAAGGAAAGATCTGCATTGCTGTAGAAAGGAGTTCAGCAAGGATGTATAAGTATAAATAAGTATAAAAAAGGCTTATAAAGCGCTCGAATACCATATGGTGTCTTGGCGCTGTGGTGTATGTGACTTGCAGGAGAATAAATTACAGCTGGACCTGGAATAGGTGATGCTTGAGCAATTTTCTGAAGAGGACATAGCTAGGTTGGAGTCGCAACTCGACAGGCAGTTGGTTCCATAATCTCGCTGCACAGATGGCGAAGGAACGCCCACCCCATCTGGCAAGATTGAATCTGGAGTCCAGGATCATCTGCCTGCGTCTTCCAGGGCAAGCGATAAGTTATAATCCATAGAGTCCATCTGCAACTCTCATGAGTGGCATCATCAATAGAAGTTTGTTGCATTTGTTGCAAGCTTTGTATAGATCCATAAAGTACACCTTCGGCAACATGGAGAAGAATTCCCATACTGGCCCTGGGAACATCATCTTATTCCCATACTCATGTCAGAGCAGAACAGTCCTTTGTTTATTCACAGGTTTTCCATGTACAGGCCATTTGCGGTTCAGTCCCAGGAAATGTAACTAACAATGCTACAAGAAAGTATAATTTCCAACAGTAGCGAGTGTGTGAACACTTGCAAAGAAATCAAGTCAGCAGAAAACATAGAAGCACAATAGGTTCCCATGGGACAAAAAAGCAGGCCTTCAAAGTGAAACCCTGCTAACTTAAGACATTAAATCAATAATGCACAATTAATATGTGTGTGTACATTTAAACATGTGTGTATAATATTGCTTTAATATTTTACGTTCGTTCTGCATTAATACGCATTATGTAATAAAATTGTACAACGCTAAATGTATCGAGGTCTTCCAAAATTCAAAGTACATACGTTTAACGTATGTGCATACATTTAAAATCAAATATCCTTTGACCCAAACTAGCATCCCACCCACTTAAGGATCATTTTAAGCGAGGAACGACTTTTCTAGCAACTACACAGATGAATTAGCACACATCGAGTGTATAGAGGATGGTTTTCAGAATAAACTACATACTGCAAGTTTTTCATTATTCAATGTAACACGTACTAAAATGGGTAAATCCTTTAGTTGTAACAAGGCATACGTACTTTATTAGTATAAATCGGTCACCTTTATATACCGCTACATTCCCAAATCTATTAATCAACATCAAGTAGTAGTTGATGAATTCATAACATCTCTTATTAAAAAGGACAGATTGTAAGTTAAACATCAAATGCCTTCTCTTGATATTAGTAAACATTTCATGTAAAGACTATATATTCTAAAATAAAGAATCTCTGTATCTGCAGTGTAAAGTGTCACATGTGTAGGAATCCTAAAGACGTGTGGGACTCATGTGCAAAGTACACGTTCATTTTGTGTGTCAGATCTCATCTTTCATCAAACTTGTGTCACGTAAAGAGTGGGCAAATTTGCGCTGCACCAATAGTGCCAAAATTAAGGTCCTTTCTATGTAACTTGCAAATGTGTTAATAAACATCTCCTTACTCTTCCTAAATGGGAACATGCTGCAGGCTAGTGCACCAGCCAGGCCAGATGGACCATCCCAATAATGGGATCTGGTGAACATCAAAGATTTCATTAGAAAGATATCACTAGGACAAGTGAAGACGATGGAGTCGGAATTAAGCAGGTACCGTCGGAGATCACCATTACACTGCCATTATGGGCTAGTAGGTTAAAATACTTCTCAAGGAACATGTTTTGAGGTAATAGCTTAAAAGTCTAGTAAGACGAGACACTTATTTTGCGGGTTGGTAGTGCATTTCACACCCATGGTGCATTTCCAGGATGGGACATAGGCAGCGTGCTATGACTGGTATCCATCAATGCTATAATCAACCATCATTGAAAGGTATGGTCCATATCAGAATGGTCATCTCAGCCATTGGGCAGCCCAGTGGGTAAGCTAGCCTAATCCCAGGCACATGCTTCAGGAAGTGATCTGCTGAGTCACTGTCTAGCACCTTCTAGTCATGCCTCAAACACCAGGTATGAGGGGGGGAGTAGGAGTTAGACTGTTGTCAGAGGCTCTTACTTAGATTCAGCAATGCATTTAATGACTAGATTTCCAGACATGCAAAATACATATGCGAATACATAATGGCAATAACTATAGAGCAGATACTTAAACAAATTCCTAAACTCAAGGAAAACTCTTAAGATGGGGGTCTCTGTCCTGGCCTTTCAAGCAACCTGCCCCCCCCCCCCCCCCGCCCGCCCACCCCTGTGCCTGTTTGTTTGGCCTCCAGAAAATCCCTTACAAGTCTTCGTTCAAGAGTTCAAGAGTTCAGTGTTTGCTATTTATTGACTGGAAATCAATACACAGCTTTGATCACACACGGTGCTTGCTTTCCCACCTCTGCTTTCTAAAGTGTGCATTTCACTTGAAATCATCAAGCAGAGGCAACATTAAACTTAAATTGCATTTTGTAAACTCTTAAAGATGAATTCCAAGCTCACATCCCTTTTAAAGGGTCTACTGGACCCGATGCACATTAATGCCCTCGCTGCAGACCCTGTGGTCGAACCATAACCTTAACTTTTATTTCTAGCTGTAAAGCATTTTTTTCTCAATTTTAAATATTTTACGTATTAGCAATTCAAGTCCTATTTTGATACGGGTCTTTTACTTTCAGCAGGCTCGAGCAGGGAGCCTGGTTCAAAAACAGACCCGGGGCCCCTCTGTCACCAGCAGATGAGAGCTCTTCTGCCTCTGGGTGCCTGCTTCAGGAAAGTGCCAACATTTCAAGAGACTAAACAATCCCTCCCTCTGCCTCTTCTACACATTTCTGCACATTAATACATTAGCGGTCTTGCCAGCTCAGCTGTTCCTAATTACAGACCAAGTTGACTCATGTTCAAGAAAAACATTCCAGGCAGCAAACATTAACATAAAACATCAAAGGGGAAACATCACCATTCAGAGCAAAAAGCACATTTCCATGTTAATAAAACGAAAATAAATCTGCCCCATCATAAAAGCACTGAAATGCGATTGCACGTTTGGAGAAATCAAAATAAACATTGCTGTAGAGTTCTAAAGTGGTCCTTTCAGCCTCGATAGGATACATTTCGTTGTTATCTTAACTGTTCCTAAAATATTATTTTAAAGCGCTGCACTAATTTTGGTTCCTCCAGCTAGAACTGATAAAAGTCAGCATAGCACATTTGTCTGTCTTTAAGGAAGAGATGGAACTTAGATAAACAAGCTTCATTTTCTTGCAACAACCTATATTTGTGTATAGGCAATCCCAGTGGAGAGAACAAAACAAACATAGGGTTACAAAAAAGATTGAAGGGAACTCTAAAAAGAAATGTTGGCAATGGACCGAAAGGTACAAGTGTGCAATAAATCCTGAGTATGCCATATATCTTCAAAGGTACTTATGCTCTTGGCAATATAAGGCACACAACTGTAAAACCTACGGAAAGACATGTGGTCCAAAACTGACATTTATATGGAAGAAGATTTGACTGAAATGAACACATATGAGAAAGGAAAGCGCACCATTACTACCTTTCCCATCTCCCTCATCCCAATCTTTCTTCAGTCAGCTAGTCCTTGAAATAGGGACAAGCAAACATTTCAAATTTGCTAACTGGGAATAGTAACTTGCCTTCTTAATTCCACGAGTTTTAAGATTGTTTCGTCCATTTCCAAGCATCCCAGACAGCGCTGCTAAAGACTTAATGGGGGCATGTCGGTAGCTCACCTGGAAAGCAACTCCACCCATTGCTTTCCATTCGCTTTTTGTTTTGTCGCTTTTATTTTCTTGCTTCCTGGTCAATGGGTTTCTTTGTTGTAGCTCGTCCATCTAGGCTGTGTCCTCCAGTGAAGCATAGCCTGTGTTCCATCACTCTGATTGGCTTCTTTTATCCTTCAACAATTGGTTGCTTTTTTGGGAACTTATTTTTCTTTTTCTAAAAGCACTCCACGAGTGTGCATGCATTTGCCTTGTTCTCGGTTTTCCCACTTCTCCCAGCACATTTCTTTTCATAACATTACAAAAGTTCTACTGACACCTTTTTCCTTCACGCCACTCATAATGCAGTGCATTTACGATTCTATACAGATTCGCCCTTCCAGTTGCTCGCCCAGGCACTATCAGTTGTAAATCATTCATCTGGGGCCTTTCCTATACAGCCACATTTCATTTCTCCACTTTACCTCTATGATAATATTAAAACACAAACTGCGCTTTTCTTAAGCAGTGCGTGCGTTTTTACAACTCAGCGTATTTATCCGCTTCTCCAAGCACATCTTTTCATAAGATTATAAAAGTTCAATTTTCCACAACTTTGTCAAACAAGTGACTCTTACATACGTTTTCCCTTTTATACAGGGTTGTTCTTTCTTCAAGCCACTCTTCTTTACCTCCACATTTCACTCTGTCATTCGCTTCTGCCTGCTCCACATTGCTCTGTCTCTGTGCGCTTCCCCCACCCATGCCCTCAATGTTGCTTGTCCAGTGCACTCGTGTTTCTGCTGCCAGCCCTCTGTGTTGCTACCCCTGCTCTCATATTGCTTCCCCATCCATATTGTCGCTTCTCCCACGTGTAGACTCCCCCCCCCCCCCCCTCAGCGATGGGAGTTACTTTTTTTTTGTTTACTGATCCAACTCGGTATGCTTGTGTCATTTTGTCTGTGCCTATTAAAAGATACAGCCACCCGCTAAAGGTTTTTTTTCTCTTGTTTATTATTATCCAACTTGAACAGCATCAGGAATGATGTGCAGCTTGCTTAAAACCATTGGCAAAGCCCATTATCCCTAAAGGTGAGACCTATTGGCTTTGTCGATACTTGTTCCACTTTGATGCTATTAAAGGAGACTGCAACCTCTGTTTTCTACTACATGCAGAAAACGGGTAAGTGTGTTGTGATTGTTACAAATCTTTCATTGAGTCATTCCTCCTAAAGCACATATGGGTGACACAAGAGACATTCTTGTCTGCCTCCACACCCACGCAGGAGAGGACTGTTGCAGCCCTGCTAGAGCGGGTACCTGAGCTCGTCACGGTCTTACCTTTAAGGCTTTGACTGTATCTGGCCAACTCTACTTATGAACTAGTCACCCAAGTGGTATGCTCTGTAGCTCAACGTTCCAGGCTGGCTTGCGCATGGACAGTACTGGGAATGCTGAATTGTAGCGAGTAGATACAGCTGCCTCCATGCCACATCAATAGCAGATGCAGACGTTCTAAAGAAACACAATGAGAGGTGGTGGCCTAAAGGCTAGGACGGTCGACCTCGAATCTGGGGAACTGGGATCCAGTCTCGGCAATGATGCTGAACATCCTGTGATTCTGGGCAAATCAATTAATCTCCCCGTGCCAAACAAAAAATGCATGTGTCCTCATGTAGCGCAACTGATGCTATGTAATGCGCTCTGATACCAGATTCGGGTCAAGTTCGCGCTATATAAAACTCAGTAAAAAAAAGAAATTATGGTAAAATCACTGTGAGGTGAAAAGGCATGCCCTACAAGTACCGCCTTCCCAATCAATCATGTTTTTATAGAGCGTGCAGCTACTCAGACGAGTGTCCTGTTGCTAAGGCTAAATGACCACCTAAGCTACAAAAACTACTGATATGCCAGACCAAACAACCATGTTTTGAGGCTCCATTTAAAAGAGTGCTCATCCATCATGGCTTGTAGATAAAAGGGGAGAGGATTCCACCCAGAGGCAGCAAGAGATTGTTATTGTTATTGTTATTGTTATTGTTGACTTCGGTTTATATAGCGCCAACTCACCTACAGGTCTCTAGGCGCTCAAGACCGATGACAAACAGCTATGATTCAAAGCGTAAGAGAGGCAGAGAAAGGCCTACAATGCAGCTATTTAAATGGGCCAAATGCCTCCCTAAATAGAAGCGTTTTTAGCAGCTTCCTAAAACGCAGGAGATTTACTTCTCTCCGAAGCGGTTCTGGTAGTTTGTTCCATATCTGTGGAGCTAAAACCGAAAAGGATCTCCCTCCTTTGGTTGCTAACTTATATCGAGGGCAGACCAATAGCTGGGAATCAGAAGACCTAAGAATTCGTTTGCGCTTATAGACCTCCAAGCGTTCTTTAATATAGGCGGGGGCTTGCCCATAAATTGCCTTATGGGCCGTGCATAAGCTCTTGAACTCCGCTCTCTGCTCAATAGGGAGCCAATGTAGCTTAAGCAGTAGAGGAGAGGCATGGGTTCTTCTAGGTAGCCTGAAGATTAGTCGCGCCGCATCATTCAGGACAACCTGCAATCTATTGGTCAAGGTTGTAGGCAGACCTAAGTAGAGAGCGTTCCCATAATCCAACCTCGAAATGATTGTAGCAGAGACAACCATACGGAGCATGGAAAGAGAAAGGAGGGGAGCTAGCTTACGCAGCTGTCTGATCAAGCCGGTACACATCCCTACTACAGAGGAAATCTGACTGGCCATTGACAACTCATTGTCAATCTTGATACCAAGACTTTTTACTTTATCACATGGTATCGGTGTGGGACCTAATTCCTGGGGCCAATATAGGTCACTCCAGGGTGAGGCTACGGTCGAAACCACCAAAACCTCCATTTTTTCCGGGTTTATTTTCAACAGGTTTGCAGTCATCCAGCCAACCGTATGTCTAAGGATGTTCTGGGCATTGGTTTGCGCCAAAGCCGTATTATCAATACTCAGTAGCAACTGGGTGTCATCGGCGTAATTAAACACACGACAACCCATGTTCACTAGAGAGTCAATCAACGGTTGCAGGTAGAGGTTAAACAATAGTGGGGATAATGCAGAGCCCTGGGGGACTCTGCACTCCAGAATACCTACATCGGAGATACAATCCCCCAGTTGAATCCTCTGCGTCCTGCCCGTCAAAAAGGATTGAAGCCATTGATCGACCAAGCCCCTTATCCCAAAAGTGGCCAATCTGTCCAGTAGCAGGGAATGGCTGACGGTATCGAACGCCGCCGATAGGTCTAAAAGTATCAGGGCGCTCGGTTTCTTACTGTCAGCCATGCCTCTAAGCTCATCCAGTACCGAGAGCATCACCAACTCGGTGCTGTGGTGTGCACGAAACCCTACCTGACGCTCCTGGAGTAGATGGTGTGACTCCAGGAATAAGGAAAGGGACTTCAGCACATGTTGCTCCAAAACCTTGGACAGAAAAGGCAGTTGGGATATTGGCCTATAGTGTTTTAAAATAGCCGGATCAGCTCCTGGCTTCTTTAACAAAGGCTTAACTCGTGCCTCCTTGAGACTCGATGGTAACTGGCCAGTCTCCATTGAGCTATTGAGAAGGGAGATGATATGATCTTCTAGCAGTTCGGCTTGGCAGTTCGGGCTGGACTGTTCCCATGAGGTACAGGGTCAGACTGATTTGCACATGGCCATGTCTGAACTGCGGTGGCAGAGTGGGCTAAAGAACGGTGATGGATTAAACCCAGATCAGTTGACTGGGGGTGAGTGCTTGCATTGTTCAACACTCCGTCCATCATTTCCTTTGGTTTTTGCTTTGTTCGCCATAAGTTGGCAGGGTATGCTCAGACGTGAGTCCCTTGCTCACTTTGCCACTGGATTCAAGCAAGCCTGGCTGAAGACGGCTGAAATGCCAGAAACCGGTCCTAGGAAGCTTGTTTCCGGTCCAGGGAAGATATGGCTTGGCAGTTCGGGCTGGACTGTTCCCATGAGGTACAGGGTCAGACTGATTTGCACATGGCCATGTCTGAACTGGGGTGGCAGAGTGGGCTAAAGAACGGTGATGGATCAAACCCAGATCTGTTGACTGGGGGTGAGTGCTTGCATTGTTCAACACTCCGTCCATCATTTCCTTTGGTTTTTACTTTACCTAAGTACACAGCCTTTTCTTCAATAGTAACAAAACTGAAAGCTAACTCTGTAGATAACATAGGTTTTTCATTTCTTAGTTCAGATGCCAACTCATTTGCCCGTTATTGTGGACTCGGCTTGCTCCATAGTCATTGTAATAGCCCTTCTTGCTCTAAATCTCTGGGAGATCCACAGTATATGGAACCATAAGCATTTTCTTTGCAAATAAATTCATTTGTTTTTTTGCCCTAAACTAGACGATCTTATAAATGAGATGTTTTATCAACTATATTGGCCTCCCTATTGATGAATACAGGCCCCAGCTAGGCCCGCAGGACACAAGGGTTCGCTCTCCTGTAATGGAATCTATAAGGAAGTTGGCACGGAAACTGCAAAGTACAAAGACAGCATTTATTAACCCTTAAGGGTGGTCCTACAATCCACACAACACTCTTCAGTATTGCATAGAGTAGCACAAAGAACTTGCGTACATGGTCCCCTTTTATACACAACAGAGGGGCTCATAAGTGGGCGGATACAACATGAGGCAAGGAATGTTACCTTTTATGGACATTTTCGATACAAGATCAATATGTGGGCGGAGCTGACATACTCCTTGAGCCCGCGAAAACATGGTCAAGCAAGGCTAACTGATAACAGATGTGGTCAAGTCTGGGCATGTGCCAGATGGACAAAGAAGCTATTTATAGACTGTTACTAGGCAGATTACAAGAGCAACTAACACAGAGGTTGGACTCTTCTCGTGGGGAACACGTGGAAGCATGACAATACAAAATGGAGTCCGAACTTCGGTCAACATAACGGAGAAAACATGCTCTATAAGAGGGGAATTAATGTCTTTAGTAAATGCTTAATCACATCGCTGTCTCAATTTACAACAGACGACCCTTTCAGCATTTACTGAAGACATCCGGCTTGCTAGGATAATCATCATGTATGTCAATTGTCATCATTTCCTCAACTTCTTTAGCTAAACGTTTCTGGTGAGCAACATTGGCAATAGTTTTCTTATCTGGGATACAAAATGATACACATAATGAGCAGAGTGAGGGACCACATTGAACGCAGATACAGCATGAAAACAGAACCGCTACAATAATGCAGAGACCAGTTAGAACCTTCCATCCCCAGGCAGTAATTAACGCCCAAAACCATCCAGAAAAGGACCAAGTGCCGTTTTCTGTATGGATCTCAGCTGCAATTTTATGCAGTTTATTGATGGCATTATAAACTGATGGCGTATGATCAGGGATAAACACACAACAGCTACTTCCAATAATTTTACATGCTCCTCCTCTGTCAGCTAGCATAACGTCTAATACCATACGATTCTGCAACGCAACAATTCTAGTAATTTGCAATTCCTCCGTAAGATTCCCAAGTGCAGCAGCGGTCTGATTTGTCACCGCTTCTACCACTCTTGTTAATCTTCGGATCTTTCTACTGTTCAGGGCAGCTCCAACAAAGAAAAACAATCCTAAGTTAAAATCAATATACTGCTGCAGACTGGTATCAGTCTGATCTACATCGTCAAGTGATAAAGTACGTTTATACCTATTTATAGTCACATTATTCAATAATTTCAGATCCTTATGATAAGATGCGGGAGCTAGGAATACAGGAGGTAATAGAAATGATACATAGCATACCCCAGACCACCCAGCCGGCAGACGGTAATAACCTTTATTTCCACACACAAAGTACGTATTATGGGAGGCTAAAAAGGTACTATTGTTCAACCCATCAATATTCAGAACAGTAATACAGTCACTAACACCAACAGGAATGAAACCCACACTCTGGACACATAGGTCCGCTTGAGCTTGCGCTACTTGAATCACAAATTTGTCCTTTCCCACAGTGTCTCTTGTGTTCGTGAAGATGTAGGGAATGGATTCATTGTCTGGTCGGTACTCTTCCCACTCCCAAATTGTCCCATTCGCTTGTGGATACCCATTTTTGTCTTGATGGCATTCTTTATTGAGTCTGAAGAGCAATCGTCCCACTGTCGGTTTCCGAGTAGCAAAAAGCAAAGTATACCATGCTCTACAAGAGCCATTATGAGAGAAAGGAAGTGGTATAAATGGCGTTCCTAATTTCTTCTGATGAGCTGGCATCATCCCACATATCCAACAGTTCGTAGCATTCGTAGCAACGTGGGTATGATGCAGCATCTGGATGAAAGTGTTATTCAAGTAAGACTGTCGATGCTTCAACTCTTGATACGGTAATGTATAAAAGTAGTGCTCCTCAGGCACCGGAGTTGTCAACACAAGAATCTTCCGAGCAGGAGTTACATCCTCCACGAACCATGTGGTTATCCCAACAATGGCTACTGTCAACATGAACCCTAATGCACAAAGGATTTTCTTTTTCTCCATGTCAAGGTAAAAAATGAAACCCAATATCTTCCTGAAACTAAAAGTCTGTCAGAACTCTTCCCCTTGGGCAGCGGTTGATTTCTTCACCAGCGGGCCAAGACGGGTGTCGCTACACTAATGCAGGGCTGATCCCCCCCCCCTTGCCTCATCGGCTCTCCGTTTCACTAACCCAAGGGCCGTTCTGACAGTATGTCCCGGTACTGAAAAACTCACTTCCTTGGTCGAAGATGATATCGCCTTCCTCCAGGAGTCGCGTGGTCCGGAAAGAGCTCCTCGGTGACGTTTGGCTCCGCAGCACGGCCTGTCTCTGCAGCCAAGATTTCTCGTTGATCGGTCAGCACGGCAGGTTCCACCAATCCGGGCGGCACCTTCCTACAGTGCAGGGAATGGATCCAATTCTTTCTGTTGGAGACTCGCACAGCCGTCCTCGTTGCGAGGAGGACCTGCTCAGGACCCACCCATCTCGGTTCCAAGCTGTTCGTCCTGTCGAAAACTTTCACCATCACGTGGTCCCCAGGCCGGAGACCATGTCCTTCACCGGTAGACCGATCAGGGAGCGCCTCTCGGACCTGTTGATGGATAGAAACCAAGTTATCCGTTAACTGTGCCAGATAATCGCTCATCATTACACAAGGTACATCATACATAGCCTTAGGTCTTGGTGGACCCCAAATATTCATTGGGCGTCCAAAAACAATTTCATAAGGTGTAAGGCCAGTTCGAGAGTGTGGTACCGATCTAATTGACAATAACGCCAGTGGCAGAGCGTCTGGCCAAGTCAAAGACGTTGAAGCTTGAATTTTAGCAATCTTAAGCTTCAGTGTACCATTATACTTCTCAACTAGGCCTGCAGACTGAGGGTGAAACACGGCGTGGAACTTCTGAGTGATGCCTAGGCCCTTCAAGACATACTTTATAACATCCGCTACAAAGTGAGGGCCGTTATCACTCCACAGAAGTCTACAGACGCCATATCGAGGGAAGAACTCTTTCAGCAGCAACTTCGCAGTAGTCATTGCAGTATTGTCTTTCGTAGGGTACGCTTCAACCCATTTGCTGAAAGCGCAGACCACTACTAGAACATACTTCAGATTGTTACAGCGCTCAAGCTGGATGTAATCCATCTGCAAAACCTCGAAGGGTGCAGTGGGTGTCACGAATCCTCCTGCTGGAGTTCGAGTGCCCTTTCCTGGGTTATACCTCAGGCAGATCATACAGGTCTGCACCACCCTCTTCGCTGTGCTAGCAATCTCTGGATGCTCCCAGACTTGGGTAAGCAATTTCACAATTGCGGAAGCTCCAACATGTGCTAGCCCATGTGCCATCTGAACCATAGGCTGTACAAAGGCCGTGGGTAATTTCCATCTATCCATCTGCTTATTTCTCCAGCAGCCCTCGTCATCCAGTTCTCCCTCGCTAGCCCATTGTTCCCGCTCTTTGTCAGAAGCGGTCCTCTGCATTTCCCGCACTTCCTCCTTCGCATCATGCCATCTTTCCACCTGTGACTTTACTACATACATGGCAGTAGCACCGGGCTGCATCGCAGTCTCCCGTGCTACTCGATCTGCCAACGAATTCCCTTCTCTAACTTTATCAACTACTTTCCTATGGGCGCTACACTTAACGATGGCAATTTTCTTTGGGTATGTCAATGCAGTTAAAAGATTGTGAACTAACTCTCCATGCATTATCTGTACTCCATGTGACATTAAAAACCCTCTCTCCTTCCAGAGTAGGCCGAAGTCATGCGCTACTCCGAAGGCATAGCGGCTATCTGTATAAACATTCACACATAGTCCTGTACTGAGCTCACATGCTCGTGTTAATGCTATCAGTTCCGCTGCTTGAGCTGATTTCTGTGGTATGCGTGCTGTCTCCACTACCGTTTGCAATGTGGTAATCGCATACGCTGCTGAAGTCGTACCATCTGGTAGCTTCAGACATGATCCGTCCACCCACAGTTCTCCATCTACATCTGGAAAGGGCGTATCCTGGAGATCAATACGACCCTTTGTTTGTTCCTCAGTCACGAGAATACAATCATGCACTTTCCGCGCCTCAGGCTGGGTTTCGGGGTATGGCAACAATGTTGCCGGGTTTAACGTTACGCACCTTTTTAACGTAATATGAGGAGCCAAAAGCGTCAACTCATATCCCGTTAAACGGGCGCTGGTCAAATGCTGCGTCTTCGTTTGATTGAGCAGGGCATCGACAGCATGGGGGACTAATACCAACAGCTTATGGGATAACACAATTCCCTCGCTTTGGCGTATTGACACAGCTGTCGCCGCAACCGAGCGAAAACACCCCGGTAATGCTCGGGCGACAGGATCAAGTACAGCCGAAAAATATGCACAAGGGCGCTGCTTATCGCCGTGCATCTGCACTAAAACTGACAATGCACATCCATCTTTCTCATGCACATACAACGAAAAGGGTTTTGCATAATCAGGGGTCCCTAACACTGGTGCTGAACAAAGGGCCTGCCGTAGTTGCTGAAAAGCAGTATCACACTCATCTGACCAAGGGATTGGGATAGGCGTGTCCTTTGTCAAGAGGGCTAACAATGGCTTAGCTATATGCGAAAACCCCAAAATCCACTGTCTACAAAAAGAAACAAGACCCAGAAATGCACGCACATCCTTCTGTGTGGACGGTCTCGGTGTATCCAGAATTACTTGGATACGATCCGGTGTGAGTGCACGTCCCTCCTTAGACAAAATGTGACCCAAATAAGTCACCTTTGGTCTACAGAATTGCAATTTCTTCCTAGATACCTTATGATTGTGGGATGCTAAAAAGGAAAGTAAGGATAACGTACTTTTTTCACACAACTCCAGGGTGTCAGCCGCCAGCAAGATGTCATCGACATATTGAATGAGGGCGACACCCTCGAGCAGAGCAAAGGAATCCAATTGTCGTTTCAAAGCCTGACTGTAAATGCTAGGGCTTTCTGTGTAGCCCTGGGGAATCCTACAAAAACGATAAGATCTATTATTTAATGTAAACCCAAAAAGATATCGGCTATCAGGGTGAATAGGAATGGAAAAGAAGGCATTCTTCAAATCAATCACTGAGAACATGGTTGCCGTAGGCGGGACCAAAGTAAGCAACGTCGTGATATCGGAAACCACTGGGTACTGAGGTATCACGATCATGTTCACTTCTCTCAAATCAATTATAAACCGATAAACTCTGGCATCCGTATCCTTTTTCAGTATGGGAAGAATCGGACTGTTACAAATGTTGTAGGGGACTTCCTCCACTACCCCTACCGCCATCAAATCCTGCACTATCCGTATGAGAGCCACCTCGCCTTCCTGGGAAATACGGTACTGTGGGAGGCGTGGTAACACCGCCCCCTCCTTGACGCTAATGTGGACCGGTGGAATCACCATTTGTCCCACATCAGTATCCGAAGTTGCCCACAAAGCACGAGGGAGGGTAGCTAACAGCGCATCCTCAGACATCGTACACATCCGTTCTGATCGGGGGTAATTGTCATTCAATATTACCCGTACACCAGCAGGGGAGCAGCGGATCGTAGCCCTAAAATGCTTTAACATAGCAAGACCCATAATGTTGTCCGGCGTGTACGGGGCAAGCAGAAACAGACAGGGTGCGGAAAAAGAGTCAACTTTAAACATGAGGGGCTGCGAAAGAGGGCTTCGGGAGAGTGTTCCGTCAAACCCTACCGATGTGACCATTAAGCCGGATGGGGGAGCCCCCGGAACCAATTGCTTAGACAGTGCACTACGTGTCGCTCCTGTATCCACTAGGAACTGATCAGTAGAGCCCAAAACCTCAGCCGATACATAAGGGCCCTTCTGATCGACCGGCACCTCAACTGATTCTAACCCCCATCCAACGCATTCCTATGCATGCTGAGAGTCATAGTACCCCGACCGGTCAATCCCCGACGCTTGGTACTGATGCTGGCGATCAAAAAAATTTGATCTATCGCGGTGCTGCCCAGCAGAGTCAAAACGAGCCTGTTCGTTAGACTTCCCTCGAAAGTTCGAGAAACCCCCTCTACCTCGTGGGCCACCATAGGTATGCCCCTGACGCGATGCATGCAACACCGGGCAGTCCCTAGCCCAATGACCCGATTGCTTACAATACGCACATTGGTTCCTATTTAAATCAGATCGGCCCGAGGGAGGACCATAAGATCCTCCCCTACCTCTATTACTACCCCGCCGGGGCGGGCCATAGACTTGTGCCAACATCACCTTTGTTTTCAAATCTTTCGATTTCTTTTCCTCCTGGCCCTTTGCTTCTTGCTCCTGACGCTCATAATACTGGGCGATAGTCAGGAGGGCCATCGGTGTAGCGGTAGACCAAGAACTTTCACTCGCTTTTAGACGGGCCGCAACTGCCGGCAGCAGATTAGCCACATATTTATCCGCAAAAAGGTGGCGGCCCGTATCGTCAGTAAGCGACTGGCCACTAAAATCATGAAACGTCTCCTCAAAGCGCGTAAAGAAGTCCGCAACTGACTCGTCAGCTTTCTGTTTACATGCAGCTAACATATTCCAGTCAATCTTTTTAGGGGGAATAATTGTCTTCAGCTTAGCCACAATAGCAGCAGGGAGATCTAAAATACTCTGGGGCGGTTTCTGCGCGGGCTTCCGTTCCCTATCCTCATCCTCAAGGTCAGACCACCGGGCCTTAAAGGCAACTGTATCATCTACTTTTCGGACAGATCGCCACATATCCGGTGGTAGAATAAGGCCAAAGAACAGGTCTATATCTGCTAAAGTCATAACGCAAGAATTCAAGGCCCCCTCGACTTCTTCGTAGAAGGCCGCTGGATTCTTGCGGGGATCAGGCAACGCATTCTTTAATGCCATCACATCAGCTCTATGCCACGGAGTATAAACCCAATTATACACAAAATATCCCTTAGCATCGGCGGAGGTAATGTCCGAGCTAGTCCCCGCTCCTTTAGGAGGAACATACAAAGGCGCCGCCTCGCGCATTGGCTTAGCATGCACTAGATCGCTCTTATCTGATTGAGAGGTGGATGAGTGGCCTTCTGTAGTACACGAATCCGACTGCGTCTCCTCCCCTGCTCGTTGGCGCGCTTTTTCTTTATGGGCCAGCACCGCGTCCCGCAAGGCGAATAGCCGCCGAGCCGTATCAGAAGCCTTAGAGGGAGAAAAAACACCATCATGTAATGCTTTAGCATCCGATGTCACTTCTTCAGGCTCAAAGACACTAGAATATTTCCGAAAAGCAGCAATCACTTCCTCAGCGAAATGACTCAAAAAATACAATCTCTCTCTATCCTGCCATGACCCCCAAGTATGGAACAATTCATCCACGGACACCTTACCCTTAAGTGCACGGAAAGAGATTTGCCGAAGCTCAGCCATATGCTCAGCCGATAACATGGACCGCGTATCTACCTTACCCGGACCCGGGACAGAATCTTGCGGCCTCGGAGCAGATGCGCCAACATAAGGGGGCGGAGAGCGATCTAGTAAATAAAAATCATCATCAAGATTATTAAGGACAGGATAGAGTGGCTGCCGAACAGCATATTGACCCGAAACTTGCAGCCTACGCTCTTTCTCTTGTCTCTCTGTCTGTTCTCTGTCTTCCCGACGCTTCGCTTCCTGGGCTCGCACATGATCATTCTTCCGTTGTTCCTTATCAAACAGCGCTTTCTCGCGCTTCTCTCGCTCACGCACCTCCTTCACCCACAACCGTACACACTCAAACATATCCTGACGAGCACGCCGCTTACACATACACTGTTCCACATACTCAATCTTACGTATATCAAACGATCCATACAAAGGCCATCGCAACTCAGAATCTTTTTTTGTATATTTCCTCCATACTGTGCTGTACATTATGGAAGAAAGACCATGCTTCACGTACATATCCCTATTAGGAGTCCCCTCTGGGGGAGCTGGAGCAGATTCCTCGAGGTTCAACCGGTTTCTAAAACAGCAACACCACTTACGGAGTGCGCTAAAAGCAGGCATGCTCAGGAATAATGCAAAATATGCAATATTATAGAAAAATGGCACTTAATCGTTGCGCCGTTCAAAGTTACACAGCTCCGGAGAAATCTCTCCACATTACCTGCCTATATGTGTTGCAACGCATATATTTTCACAAAGACAAATACAAAATATGACTAGTCATCACAAATCAAACTCAAATAGCCGGACCAGGCTTCAAAACTCGGAGCAAGTACCGTACACCGGTTCTTACCAATCAAGAGTCCAGATTCCAACTGCCAAGCTCCACAATCGCCCAAACGGCTTTCACGGCAGGACCGACAGAAGAGGTCTCAGTCGGGGACCGGCGCCACCCAGACGGTCAGCTCGGAAGGGAAGGAAGAAAAACCTCGGGATGCCAGGGCTAAGACGCCGCTGGCAGTGATCACGTCCCCGGCCAAGTTCCTCACCTTCGTCGCGACCAGTCCTTCGAGCATCCGAGTCGCCGATGAGCCCCACGTGACGGGCGCCAATTGATGAATACAGGCCCCAGCTAGGCCCGCAGGACACAAGGGTTCGCTCTCCTGTAATGGAATCTATAAGGAAGTTGGCACGGAAACTGCAAAGTACAAAGACAGCATTTATTAACCCTTAAGGGTGGTCCTACAATCCACACAACACTCTTCAGTATTGCATAGAGTAGCACAAAGAACTTGCGTACATGGTCCCCTTTTATACACAACAGAGGGGCTCATAAGTGGGCGGATACAACATGAGGCAAGGAATGTTACCTTTTATGGACATTTTCGATACAAGATCAATATGTGGGCGGAGCTGACATACTCCTTGAGCCCGCGAAAACATGGTCAAGCAAGGCTAACTGATAACAGATGTGGTCAAGTCTGGGCATGTGCCAGATGGACAAAGAAGCTATTTATAGACTGTTACTAGGCAGATTACAAGAGCAACTAACACAGAGGTTGGACTCTTCTCGTGGGGAACACGTGGAAGCATGACAATACAAAATGGAGTCCGAACTTCGGTCAACATAACGGAGAAAACATGCTCTATAAGAGGGGAATTAATGTCTTTAGTAAATGCTTAATCACATCGATGTCTCAATTTACAACACTATAACTTTCCAGATCTGTCAATTCAGAATATTAAAGGTGAGGTTAAATATGTAAGATAGTTAAAATGTTGATGGATGCCACTGGTAAAATGGTTTACTATCCCCCTTCATGAACCATTACATACTCATGGTTGTACATTGAATTCCAAAAGTAAAAAAGTTGTTTGCATTAATGCGTTTGTAAAGCAAATGTTACCCAACTTGATGGTGCTCATTTTATCACCATTAGAAGGATTGAAGTATGAGTGGGACCACCGAGCTTTGAACTTGTGACCTTGGGATAAATCAAATGCCTTAAGTGAATTTGTTAGTCTATTGAGCAACCAGATCCAACAATCCTATGTTGTTGAACTAAAGTATACATTTTTTCCACAAATCTTTTGACAAGTCTGCATTACTAGAAAGGTTGTCGGCAAGACATCCAATCCAGATATTTAGAATCACTATTATACATATTGAAATCCCACATTCTAACTCTACACAAAATCGACAGGTGAATTGTGGCATACTCCTCTTATGTTGACGTTTTGTGGTATCGTTAATTAAACACCTCAAAAGAACAGAATTTGGGGGTTTTCCCCAGGAATTATTGAGGATATGGTATGCTTTGGTGATTAGGGTCTCTTGTGTAACCTTTTTCCAGTTCCTTTGGTAGCAGGCGGCTCTGGATGACGCAGTGGGACACCTTTTGTAGTGGTAGGACCACAAACTAACATGTACACCACTCAAATTCATTTCATATTTCCCTATACTAATTCACTATTAATCCGGGCAAGCACTATGTAAATGCAAACCCTTCCCTCTTCTATCCCACCACTATCCTATTTCAATACAAATAACAAACTCACATGTCCACTCGCTTCAACACCCCATCAGGGGTAGCAAACGCTATATAAATGCAAATTCTTCTCTCTTCTATCCCTCCACTATCCTTTTCAATCCAAATAACAGACTGACATATCGACAGCTCAAATTAATTTCATATTTCCCTATACTAATTCACCACTAATTCTTTTTTGGGTTCTGGAGTAGGGTGCTACTCACCTAAAAAGCACTTTGATGCCTTGTCTGGGTTAGTAAGTGCTATATAAATGCAATTACAATTAATCTGGGCATTTGGGATAGTACTGTCCAAGGTAAGAAGAATCTGCATGTCATCAGTGTAGGACATCACCTGCACACCTAAGGATTCCACCAAAACTTGCAAGACGTCATATAGACATTAAACAGCGTTGGACTCGCGGCAGAGCCCTGAAGGACACCGAGCTTTAGAGGCTTAGGGTCCGATGCGAAAGGCAGCATCCAAACCAACTGGCTTCTGTCAGATAAAAAGGAGTGGATCCAGGCCAGGGCGGCCCCACTTATCCCAATATTTTCCATTGTTGCAGAATAATAGATGGAGATACTGATAAAATGCTGTATCGAATGCCGCTGATCTAAAAGCAATAATGCAACTTGTTTTCTTGGTCAACTGCAAGCTTGATAGTGTCAGACTTCCACCAGAGTAGATTCTGTGCTATCACCAGGATGAAAACCCGATTGAGATGGATGCCACAGCTGATGAGGTTCCAGGTACTTAGACAGTTGGCCATTAATAGTTTCTCCAAAATCTTAGATAATGCAGGCGTCAAGGAAAAAGGCCTATAATTAACCAGAATAGATTTATCAGACAATGAGGGGGATTCAATTGGCTTGTTTCCAACACCGTGGGACTGTAGCCTGAAGTATGGAATTATTTAAAAACAAGTTGGATTAGGGACTACATGATTTGCTGCCAGAATAAGAGGAGAACATGGGTCGTATGGTGAACCAGATCTACAAGTTTTTAGGGGTTTATTCGATTCGTCCAGTAAGATGGGAGCGAATTCTAACAAAGAGCAAGATCTAGTAGTTAAGGTGGAAGGAGCCTGATCCAGTGACCAGCTCATGTGCAGGGAGTTATCAGAACCTGAAACTTTAAGAGCATCCACAATACCGTTAATTCTATTGTTAAAGAAAACGGAAAGCTCTGAATATCTTAAGAGAGGCCTCAAGATGCAGTGTCAAAGCATTTGGATGCTAAGTTTCTTTTAACAATCCTGAAAATCTCTTGGTTTGTTGTCAGATTCAGCAATTTGGTTGGCAAAATCTGCTTCAGCCCTCTTAATTCCTTGATTGTAAATATTCAATAACTTTTTTATAGAGTTCGCTCTCTGAGGAAAGATAATGCTTTCTCCAGCCCCTTCTAGTTTCTTGCACTGTTGGCGCAATTTCCTGGGCTCCTCATCAAACCAAGATTAGAAAGGCCAGACCTCTCCTTGATGGGTGCAACAGCATCAGCCATTTGCCTCAACCAGGCATTGGCTGCCTGAGCATCCCCCTCAATGTCTCTACTCTGAAGCAGTGGACTGTTCTTGAGGATGTAAGTAACCTCAGAGGTAGGGGATTTTGCCCAATTTCGATAGGGTAGAGAAGGAGTAGACCATCTGCCTAAAAAGCCTTGCTCTAACTTCCAGGTGAAATATATCATTTCATGATCTGACCAGTCATTCCTAGTGACATCAGGCACATCAATCTTACAATTTGCAAAGATTGGGTCAAGAATGTGACCGACAGAAAGGGTAGGTTGCTCAACAAGCAGCTTCAAATTCCAAGCAGTCATGTTGTCAAGGAGAAGGCACGCGTGCTGGTCAGCAGCGTTATCAAGATGGAGGTTCAGTTCTCCCAAAACAGTGAAGTTAGAGTATTTTAAGAGATATCTAGATAGACAATCGCCCAAAGAAGGCACATTCCCTGAGGGGCAATAAGCTAGGAGTCCCGCTATCAATGCTTTAGCTGATGGTGTGAGGCAAAAGCAGAGTGATTTTGACACCTGGAGTTGAGTTAGTTCAAATGTGTTGCACTTAAAAGCTTTCCTAAAAATAATGGCTACCCCCTCCACCCCGCCCACCTCTTTAGTCTGCTCTGTCTGTGAAATATTGTGTACCCCTCAGGAATTGCTTCAGTATCTTGATGCCACCACCAGGCAGGAGTATAGAAGTGTGTTTGCTGCCGGGGTAATGCATTGGCTCTTTTAGAAGTTTAGCAGTTGCATAAAAGGACAGGAGGCAGCCATGTATTTGGCTATGCCGCCGGTGCGTTTGCAATGATTCTGTTTGTCCGATGCACTATTCTACAAGATACCTTTTTTACTAAGGTCTTTCTATCTGCTGCTTGAGACACAGTCATGAATGTCTTGCAGTATTCGTATCTCTTTGTCATGAACCTGTTAAGACACAGTGGTGCTGCCAAACTTGCAGAGCCCAGCTGCCTGCTTCCTGGGTGAATAATGTGGGACAGCTCAAAAGCGCGTGCTGCCTCCACAAGAAACTTCAAGCTGTGCTGCTCCCAGAGGT
The DNA here is from genome assembly GCF_964204655.1 of Triturus cristatus. NCBI lineage: Eukaryota > Metazoa > Chordata > Amphibia > Caudata > Salamandridae > Triturus > Triturus cristatus. The sequence continues at coordinate 1,166,400,079 of NC_140592.1, read as the reverse complement.
GTGCGCAGTGGAAAGATTTGCAAGAAGTTTGCAAGAGGCACACTTTTCAAACACTGCGACTAATACTCCTACTACACAAAGTTTTCTGCATGGCAGGGTTCGTTTTAAAATGTGGATGTCCAGGCCTCTCCTACATGTCACTCTGGATGTAGAGACCCTGCTCCTTTGTAGTTGGAGCCAACCAAGCACCACACAGCAGATGATAAAATAAAACCCAAAGAACAGCTGTCAATATCCTTGGGACAGGATCACTATTGGAACTATAACAAAATACATTGAGGTCAAGACCAATCCAGCTGCAAACTGTACCAACTTGAATAAATGCTGGTATTTGAGATCCACTCTACGGCTCTGGTGTTCTAGTCAGTCACAAAACTACCTAGACTTTCTCAAATCATAAGCTATGACTGGGGGGGAAATGTCACACTTCAATGGAACACTCAAATGAGTATTTCTGATCATAAGGCTGTTCTTTGAATTACTATTTAATAACAGTTAACACCATTAGAAATATTCTGTATTACTTTTAAGTTTGTTTGAACTTTTTTCAGTTATGTCGTGTACATCTTATTTGTTAAATTAAGACATGTTTATTATGAAGTTTATTCTTTTACAGTATTCAAAGACACATACTCCACATAAAAAGCATTCGCCCATAGAGTTAATTAACTATACTGATACTTATTTTACTATTTGGAAATAATAGATGTGTCAAAAATTTCACCCAATGGGTGGTGTTTTTATGCATAAATATCTATTAGATCGGCAACATGATTGAACACAATGGGCTCTAGGCCTGGGCAAAGTTTGTGTAGATTTCTTTGCAGAAATTACAAACAATGGCCCGGAAATTGTGCAAAATGACCTGAAATACCAGCCCGGAAGTTGGTTCTTTTTATCGTGTGAAATGCAGGCAGTGTGGATGCGAGGTCTATTTCACATTACAGAATAGCGCAAGATCACACGTCATGTACTGTGATTGTTTTTTTTTTTTTAAACAAACTGCGTAATCTCCGACACGAAATGTCCGAAATGACAAGAGAATAACGTGATAAAAACAAATTTCACCCTGGCCTAGTATGTTCCTGCATGTAATCTCTTTGGCTGATTTACTTCCCACTGCATGAGCCGGACAATGTTTAGCAATAGCACGTTTGCTACTAAAATGTTGGCTACTCTCTCTGTCTGGCTTGCATTTCTCATTAGCTTGTACTTTCCTCTCCAGACTTTATTTTCTCTGCGTCTCACCATTCTACAGTGCAGGAGGCCAATTAAGCGCTAGAACAAAGTATTACGCGTGGTTGCACAAGGCGCAGCACCAAATCTATGGCAACAGCTTTTTCAAAACACTGTTAAAATAGGGATATTTATAATGGCCAAACGTTTATATTATAAACTCGAACACGTTAAATTATTTTGCACCAGCTCAATGTAGAAAACCGCAGGAGAGAAAAAAAAATGTGGGCGAATGTTGTCGAAAATGCTTATGGACAGTATTTATGTAGAAACCAGCATCACCACAAAATCTTCAGTGATGAAGATTTTACAAACTATATATGTGTATTTATAGCTTTTAATTTGGATATTTCAGAATTAAATCAGCGGGAGCAATACACACCATGAATAAGTTCGTCACAAGTTATATTTATTACCCACGTCACAAACAAATAGTATGAATTACGAATGAGTGTGTACATACAGAGAACATGTTTCTGTACACTGTGTCTGAAAATTGTACTTTGTACAAAGACAACACGTGCTAATCAATTCCACACTATAGTTTATTATGCATGCTGATTGAAACTGGTCATGAGAAAATAGAACGTAAAGAGGTCGTAAACAACTTGGTAAGGTTCACCTTTTCTACTTTAGAGACCTTGCCAACGAGTAAAAACAGATCCTTCTCGATTAAATCACCGAATAAGAACCAAGGAAAGTTTCAAAACAGTTGCTATTCGTGTGAAATCTGTTCAGCCTAATTGAAGTACTACTTTAAAACCAAATTGTTAGCTTTCTAGGCGTTTTATTGCCACACATTTACACCCGTGAGCAAAGCCCAGATCGTCGAAAATTCGGAAATTAAAGGATATTTAAATTATTTTTTTCAGAGAGAAGAGACCGTTGAGAGAACATAAAAGTAAAGAGCTCCCCCTACTGGCAATCTAGGGTAAAACATGTTCGGCACAATTAATGAGATTCCCTATTGCCCGTTCTAATTAATATGAGCACTGGAAAGGCCGCTTGAAGCAGCATTTTTCTTCAGTTTCTGTTAAAACAAACTTTTAAAGTTCTTTCCACGATATGTATATATCAAAAAAAGGTGTTCTTGCATGAAGTGTTTTAAGAACTCGAGGAGCACTAACCCAGCCCGTGTGTGCACAAAACACAATTTCTTTTTTGTTGTTGCATATTTATATAGTGCGAATTCGACCCGAAGGTATTGGAGCGCTTTACATAGCACCGTATTTACATTACACATTCAGGCACGGGGAGATTAAGTGACACTGACACTGCCTCACCTCGCCAGGCTGTGGGTGGCCTCGTGATTACCATCTTTACCCTAGCAATGGTTGCCTAGCAATGGTTGCCTAGGTCATTACCTATAACTTCCCAACTGTCATCAACCTCTAACATGTCAATGACACCCGATGCCCTCAGTTTTTTCCCATCGTCTCTTTCCAGATCTGGCGCCAATGCATTCATGATCAAATAACCCCTAATATTTCCAACACTCAATGAAAAACCGGAAGCACAGGACCTTGAGAGACTTTCCAGGAAACCGTCTTTGCGGACAATGCCACTGCCAACGCAAAGACTCCTCCAAAACCGACGACCTCCTCTTCCCACACAACACTGACCAATGGATCAGATCCTTACACAGGTTTCTTCCATCCTCTTCTCTCTCAAATATCACCTTTGGACACAAACTCAAATGCTGCTCCACCTTTAGCCTCTTGGGCATCCTTTCTATATCCGTTTGCAACAATGGGAAGATCATGTTCCAAGCCAGCGACACAATCCTGGACATGATTGACTTAATGTATCTCATCCTCAGGCCCTCCTACAATTTCCTTCTCCGTCCACCCATACACACCCCACACATTCCTCCCAGTCTACCCAGACAATATCCCTCACCCCGGACTCCCACAATCGCTGCCGGCCCTAACATCTCCCAACACCAGACACCAACAACCAGCACTTCTCCCCACCTGCACCTCAACCCCTCAGAGTTCTTTCCTGATAGTCCACCCCAATCGTCCCACAATTACTGCAGAACTGGCCTCTGTTCAACAAGCTTCTTTCCTTGTTGTCCCACCTCTCTCGACGAATGGACATTGTCTACATTGGCCCTATTCCAGCTTAGTGATTCTCTGTCCTCTCCTTGCTCCTACGCCCATCACCCCTTGTGGATCCTCCACCCACATCCTTCCAGTAGACAGAGAGACAGTCAACTACCCAGACCCACATAAACACAACCAACCCAAAACAACTCTGACCTACACCATCTCCTCAAGAGATACGCAGCTAATTCTGCTAGCCCCTCCTTTTATCTTCCCGTAGGGAGATACCTGACTTCTATACCATCATCTCTAATCGCATTCAAACACACACACACCATACCAGTGAACGCTCATTCCCACTTAACTTGATACAAATCTCAATTACACTCCTGGAATAGCCAAGTTAGAAAGACAAGAGCTTCTCCCTAATCTGCATGCTACACATTTGTAGGTCTGCAGGCAAACACTGTCTAGCGATATCAGACTAAGTACTGACCCATAATGTTGACATCCTGATCCTCACTGAAACGTGGCTCAGTGTCTCATCTAACCAAGCTCCAGACTTCTGCTTGATCCCAACTAGTCAATTTTGCAATGCGACCAGGAAAATAGACATTGTGGAGGTCTCTCACTCCTTCACCGTAACTCTCTGATGGCAAACCTTTCCAACAACTCAATTTCAGTCTTTTCAATGCATGTTGGGGGAACTGTCCACATCCACTACCTCCAACCTCAGATTGAATGTGATTTACCACCCACCAGGTCAAAACAACACCTTTATCGAGGAATGCATGGATTTCTTCACCTCTCAACTTATCAGCTCTGACAATAAAAATCTTCCTTGGAGACTTGAGCATCCGCTGGGGAGATTTGGGCAACAGTTGTGTAGACACTTACCTCCTTTCTCAATGCCAATGATCTCCAACAACACTGCATAAAACCACACACCGCAAAGGCTCCATTCTGAATCTGATAATATCCAACTGCCCCTACCTAAAGACATACGACCCCATCCCAGTCGACTGCAGATCTTGTTCTCTTTAACCCGCTCTTATGCCAAAATATATGGGCTCCCCAAGAGACAATATGGTTCAAAGACACATCCAACTTTGAAACAGAAGCCATGGCCTTTCCCACCCTAATTTCGAGTACACCTCATCTTGATATTAACAAGGCCACTGACAAGTACAACTCCTGCATGGAAGCCCTTATTGACAAATGTGCACCGCTGAAGTGCAAATTATCCACCCCAAACCCTCTAAGCCCTGGTTCTCAAAAGAGCTTTATGAAGAATAAAAGCTTATCAGAAATGCGAGAAAGAGTGTAGATAAGCACCATCTTACCAGAGTATGACTAAGCTTCGCAAAGCGAGAAAACAATACAAAGACCAAATTCTCAGAGCCAAACCCTCCCATATCAGAGCCTTCATGAATTCTGTAAAGAATTGACCGAAGCACCAGTTTAAGGTTATTGCATAGTCTACTAACATCTGCATCACTTCGGCTCCTAAGTCATCTGTGGCCCGTTGCAATGACTTTGTGGATTTCTTTGATAAAAAGGTTAGAGAGTTTCTACCATGCAAGGCACTACAATCATGGTCATCTTTCTCTCCAGACTCTGAACAAGTCCTACAATTAGCTATCTCAAAAGTAAAACCCTCAAACCATCACCAGGACGTCATTCCAGGTTCTATCAGCAAATCTCTTGCCACACCACTACTCCCCATATGGTCCACCATGGTCAATTCCTCTCTCACAAAGGGCCTGTTTCGAGAACAACAAAAAATGGGTCAAATCACTCCTCTCTTGAAAAAGCAACCCCTTGATCCAGAGAACCTTAACAACTACCGGCCAGTCTACACACTCCCATTTTTAGGCAAAGTCATAGAAAGTAACGTAGCGTCCCAATTAGCACCACACATTCGAACAAACAACCGTCTAAACACTCTTTAACAGGTACAGAAACTGCAATCCTCCAAATAGTTGATGAATCCTTGACTCAGACAACTCCTTCCTCCTGGATTTATTTTCCGCATTCAACACTGTCAACAATCTCAGCCTCCTTCGTATTCCTGGACTTCACATGGAATGTGAAGCCACTGTCCTCAAATAGTTCTCTTACGTATCCAACCGTTACCAAATTGTAAAAATGAGCAATTCCTTCTCAAGACCACTCAGCTTACACCAAGGGGCAACGCGAGGTTCGATCGTCTTCCCAACCCTCTTTGACCTCTACCTAGAACCACTATGTGTGATTCTCAGAAACTCTGGGTTCCTCTTCCACCTCTACGCGGACGATACCCAAATATACTTAAAAATCTCTTCCCTGGAAGACATTTCCCTGCTTTCAAATGCACTCTTAAAGATTCCAATATGGATTTCCAACCACCATTTTAAACTCAACTCAACCAAACAGAATTTCTTTTGAGCTCACCTCCAAAGGCAAAACCTCCAGTACAAGAATGGGTGGCCAACATTCCCTGCCCTGGATGGCTGCCCCGCCATTGTCCAGAATACCAGATCACTCTGCATCACCCTTGATAATCATCTCAATCTTCACAGCCACATATCAGCCATGGTCAACAGTGCACAACACCAATTTAGGCAGCTCTGGGGAATCAGACAATTGATTCCGGAACAAGACCTCAAAACAGTGGTGCAGTCTCTCGTTCTCTCTAGATTAGACTTTGGAATTGTCCTTCTCTCAGGCATTCCCAAAGTTTACCTATGCCCACTGAGAGCAACACTACATGCTGCTGCACACTTTGTCTTAGGTCTCAAGAAATTTCACCACATTTCCAATGCTCCCCATTGAAGGGTGGGCCAAATTCAGAATGGCTTGCATTACCCACAGAGCGCTGCACTCATCACCCTCCTAGCTAAACAAGAAACAAGAAACTCAAAATCTCTGGAACAATTAAGAGTTCCAGAAATGCGCAACCCCTGCTCCTTGAACACTCCACCTTGTCAAGAACGATACATAAACCAGTCTTTTTCAGTAGTGCCACTAGAATCTGGAGCTCTCTACCTCCCTCAATCTGTCTAATCACCTGCCGAGCAACCTTCAAAAAGAACCTCAAGCTCCTCCTATTTGACAGAAATCTTGTTTAATTTACTCTTGACCAGACTTAAGTCCTCTCTCCACTGCGTCCTGATCTGCCTTTCGTTGTATGATTCGACCATCTAAAGCGATGCTTTAAATCTGCATGTCCTCTGCCCAATAGTTTTAACTGTCTCTTGTGGTAACTCCAGTACACATTCACTGATGTAAACCTCAGAGTTTACCTACTATTACTGTAATCCACTGTAACCCTGTATCCTGTGTGTTGTAAACTGCTCTGATGACTTTGGGCCATGTCAGTGCTATATAAAAATGATAAAAGAATAAATAATAAATAGACCTGATGGTTGTTGAGTAATTGGTTTAGCCAGACACTTATGGAAGTAGAAACAAACATTGCCTTGGTCGGGGTATTAAGCACATCACATCCATATTATCGACCTGCCAGCTGCAACTAGTACACAAATGGAATTATGAAATAACGTGTTGGCATTCAAGTCACCCAAACTGCTCCCCAACCTGAGGCAAGACAGAATTGGACTTCAGCCATCACAGCAAAAGACTATAAAATAGACCATCCAGTTTAGAAAGAAAAAAATACAGATCTCTTTATCCAGACCTGCATCTCTAACAATCATCAAAAAAAGGCATCCCAGAATATAGTTATTTCAAGGGTTTGTTTGGAATTAGGAAAGGCGTCCGCAGCAGGGACCAGTGCTATGGATTTGATAAACTGATTGATAAATGAGTCCTTCCCTGAAAGGAAATTGTTTGAGAGCATCATTCACGACATTCCTGAAAGGTGAGGATGGTTTTGCAGACAAACAAAGGAGATATTGTAACATCACAGTATGAATTTTTTCCTCTTGGGCTGTTAGAATCCCATTGCTGTGAAGGTGCTTCATTCACTGTGAACATATCCCATGCTCATGTATGATGAGGTTTAGGGAAACCTTACATCCCTTATTTCTTGCGCACGAACAGCCTCGAACCAAGGTTTTGCTGCAGACATGGTCTTTCTTTTTTATATCAAATATTTCTTGAAAAAACGAAAGCAGTGTAGACAAAATAACGTCAGCTATACATGCTCAGTTAAGTGTGCGTAAATAGATCCAGATATACAGACCAGAACTGATAAAATAAAGAATATTTCCATTCCCTTTGAGACTTGTGACACCTGCATACAGGATAAGCCAGGGGCGTAGCTTCAGGGGTGGTGTTTGGGGCGTTATATCTACATAATAAATGTATTTTTTGCTAGTTTGGCACACGTGCTTTCAGTCTAGTATGGTGAGGAGTCTTTCAGATTTCACCACGGATTTTTGCACGCAATCGCTCCTTCTCTCTGTTTGGAAAGACCTCAAAATGTTGGTTCTTTCACTAAATAATGTGTTGGCTCCCACTTAGTACCCCTATCAATCTGCATTCCTCTCCCTTTCCACTGCCCCTTAAGCCCCTCTTGTGCACCCTGCTTATCATATAATGTATTTTAACATTATATGCCAGCGTGATTGTCGGGCAATCTGAAGCTCGATCTCCCCCCAATCTTATTGGCCAAGCTACACCCCTGGACAAAGCAGCAGCAATTAGACAATGTCCTGTATATTCATAAAGATTAAAGTAACCTCCCCTCTCGCATCTCCTACCATACTCTGTACTGCACCCCCACCCCACTCAGTACCCCCAACTCGTCATCTCCAGCCCTCTGCGGCAATGTGTGCTCTGTAGACCTCAAGTGGGTGAGATGGTATTGGGTCAATGGTTGTGCCGGTCTGGATATAGCCCTCTTTCATAGTGCCCAAGAGAGGCCAGTTACACACAATGTCCAAACTACTCGCCCACCACAAAAGCAGGACTGGTGACAAGCCAGAAGCATTAGTGTACCTCTAGTGTGCAGTCAGAACGTTTGTCACTCATTCAGCTTTGTATGAAGGGTCCCCATAGTTCCTTGAATTCCTGCATTTGATCATTTCATGGATGACTTTCTCACATGAGATATGGGAAACATATTTCTCAGACCAGTTTGCAGCGATAAGACCCAGTAAATCTTTTACAAACGCAGGATACCAATTATGACCACAGCTAATGATGTAGAATACGGTTACAGCATAAAAGATAATCATTCATTTCACAACAGAAAAACAGATTTTGACAATGAAACTCTAATGTGCACTTTGCACATGTCTAGAAAAACAACACAAACTGAGAAAAGTTGAAGTACCAGCATTGTAAAAGTGTGCTTGGATTTGTAGAAATAGAAGAATGTAAACACAAAGAGTTTAGCATGTTTATTAATTGATTCATATAGTATTTTAACAAAGTTATGAAAGATTATTGATGAAAATGCTTTCTATGATGAAAAATAAAACAAATTATTAATATGAAGCAGTACATCTACGTAACAAATGAGTCTTACAAATTGTGCAAATCTTAACGATAACTTAGCATCTCTATCGCCTTCATTGTAATGCACCATAACAAATGAAAAAGAGGTGCAAAATCTTTATGCAATATGTTATATGAATGAAACTTTCAGTATAAGTGCTTGACATTATTAGAGTCTTCGATTTTCTAAAGCTATTTTATTTTTAAGATTTTTAGAAATAGTTTGCATGTACGTACTTTTAAAAGTTTGATTGTAGGCCATGTTTGCAGTTGAACATTTTTAGACAATCACGGACAATGTTACAATTATTTCCTTCTGTGATACGCTTGATTTATTTCATTAGGCTTGAACTTAATTAGGAGTTTATTTCACTAATTAAGAAATGCTAACTTTAAAATGCATTCAATTGCCTTTTTCCTTTGGCTGCATTATTTCATAGCCTGGTGTAATGAAACTTTGCTATGTTTCCTCAAATGTTGCTTCATCTTTTCTGTTTATGCAACATTCTTTAAATAATAGACACTTTTTCCAGTACTTTGTTGTGAGTGAAATAGTGGGAACTTGACCCTTCGACTTAATCCATGGACAGCAACAAAGTAAATATGCTCTTTGTCAACTAACCTGTGAGGATGGAATGGACGGTCATTTCCCATAAGCAACATGGGAAAATATGTTGGAGTATCAATTTTGTACCTAGTGAGTGGACAAATGGTCACATGACAGTCAGACCATTGTATGGTGACAACTGATTGCACAAATGGATGATTCGGAGTATAAAAAGAGACTTTCCTCGTAGGAGGGAGTGCCATTGTCTCTTTACTCTATCCTCCATTGCCGACTGCCTGCCGGACTATCTTTACATCCTCCTTGCCCAGGTTCATGGACTTTTCCATTGTGGACTTCAACTTCATCCCTTTCCCCATGTTAAGAGAACTTTATTGAACCATCCTTCTGCCTCTGATGGTGGTAGGAAACTTTAACCGGAACCATTCTGTTTATGGATTCTTGTATTCATCAATCAATAAATCAATCAATCAGGATTTAAAAAGTGTGGCTAATCACGCTATAGGATATCCAGGTGCTTGCAGGCCCCGGAGGCTTTTCGTTCAGCCAGGTCTTGAGGGCCATTCAGAATTCCAGAACTGGGGTGATGATCCGGAGGTGTGTGGGGAGGCTGTTCCAGGTCTTTGCTGCGATGTGGGAGAAGGAGCAACAAACTTTTGCTTCAGTAGATGTGGGGAGAAGGGGCAAATGAAAGGGAGACAGAGTGTAGTCTTCTTGATGGTTGATGGAAATTCAGGGGGTGGTTAATGTAGGGGGGTCATTGGTTGTGTAGAGCCTTTTGGGCATGGGTCAGCAGCTTGAAATGGCATCTCTTCTGTACAGGTAGCCAGTGGAGTTTCCGGAGGTGGGGCATGATGTGAGTTCATCGGGATGGCGGAGGATGAGTCTCACTGTGGAGTTCTGAAGTCTCTGTAGGAGGTGTGTGGCGATTCCTACATAGAGGGCGTTGCGGTAGTCCAGTCGGCTGGTGGCGAGGGCTTGTTTCACAGTGCTTCTCGTGTGTAGGGGTAGCCACTTGAAGATCTTATGTAGCATGCGTGAGGGAGCAGGCGGAAGAGACGGCGTTGATCTGTGATTTCATGGTTATCTTGTTGTCAATGATGATTCCGAGGTTTCTGGCATGGTCGGAGGGAGTGGGCGCTGGTCCTAAGTCTGATGGCCACCAGGAGTCATTCCATGTGTTGCTCCTGTTGTCAAAGATCTGTTACTTCCATCTTGTCTGTGCTGAGCTGCAGGCAGCTGTGCTTCATCCAGTCCGCGATGTTTGTCATGCATCTGTGGAAGTTGGTTCTGGTGGTGGTGGGGTAGTCGGTGAGTGAGAGGATGAGTTGGGTTTTATCTGCATAGGAAATTAAGTTGAGACTGTGGAATCTGATGATGTTGGCCAGTGGGGTCATATATGTGTTAAAGAGTGTGGGGCTGAGGTATGAGCCCTGGGGGACACCACAGGTGATCTTCCTGGGTTCAGGGGTGAAAGGTGGGAGGTGGATCCTCTGGGTACTTCCGGCAAGGAAGGGGGTGATCCATCTGAGCATGTCCTCTTGGATTCCAAAGTGGTGGAAACTTTCAATCAGTGTGTGGTACCATACAGTGTGGAAGGCTGCCAAGAGGTCGAGAAGGAACAAAGCTGCTGGTTCTCCTCAGTCGTGAAGGGTTCAGATGTTGTTGATTGCTGCAATTATGGTGGTTTTGGTGCTGTGATTGCTGAAGAAGCTGGATTGTGAGGCGTTGTGTAGCTGGTTCTCACCCAGGTGTGTCATGAGCTGATTGTTGATAATCTTCTCCAGTGCCTTAGCTGGGAATTGGTACAAAAGGGGGTGGTGATGGACGGAGCATCAGAACCAATCAAACACTCACACCCAGTCAACAGATCTGGGTTTGATCCATCACTGTTCTTTAGCCCACTCTGCCACCCCAGTTCAGACATGGCCATATGCAAATCAGTCTGACCCTGTGCCTTATGGGAACAGTCCAGCCCGAACTGCCAAGCCATGCCTTCCCTGGACCGGAAACAAGCTTCCTAGGACCTGTTTCTGGCATTTCAGACATCTTCAGCCAGGCTTGCTTGAATCCAGTGGCAAAGTGAGCAAGGGACTCACGTCTGAGCATACCCTGCCAACTTATGGCGAACAAAGCGGTACAAAAGGGGGTGGAGATGGACGGAGCATCAGAACCAATCAAACACTCACACCCAGTCAACAGATCTGGGTTTGATCCATCACCGTTCTTTAGCCCACTCTGCTGGTGTAGGAAGGTGGATATCTGACTATGGTTACCCCCAAATTTTTTTGCCTAGTGTCTAGCTGGTTTTTCGACTTAGTTGGCCTGAGATCCTGCCATTCAGGATCTCAGCCTGGCTGTTTTCTCTTTAAAATGGACTCCATGTACCCTAGGTACATACCCAATTGGTTGGATCACCCTGTGAGCCCCTGTACCAGTGTACACTAGGTACCCAGGGCATTGGTGTATCTAAGGCCTGCCAGGGGCTGAAGCATGTATTATGCCACCCCAGGCTTGGCCTAACAAATTTGACACAACTGGCTAATCACTCAGCTGGGGTAAGTTGGTGTAACCACCTCTTAATTAGGTGTAGTATACCTATACCTAACCTTAAATGGGACACATGTTAACCTATAAGTCACTCCTATGGCAGGCCTTAACAATCCTGAAGGCAGAGTGCTTGGTTCCATGTGAGATGGTGCTCTGGCATGAGCTGAGCCTGTCTGCAGTGGTCGGAACAACTTCCTTCTACTGTTTCCAGATATCGTCATACCATATACTCTTAAGTGCATTATGAACCTCGCGGTTAAATGCTATCTTTGGTTTGGCTTTATCAAAACATGTCGAGTAAGGTGTCATACGAATTGGAATACTAACCCCTTGCCAATTCTGGCGACGGGGTTAGCATTCCACCCTTCTAGAGGGACACGACATGTACAGTACCTGAGACCCGGGTAAAATCAGACATAGCCTCAGCTCCACAAAATGGATGCTGCCACCACAGACACAAGTCTGCCCTCCTGCTGCTGGGAGTCCTTCCAGCTTGGGAGGTGTGGACAAAGGGTTTCCTGCCAGGGGAGGTGCGTGCACCACCCCAGACAGGATTTTGTGTATTGGTCAGGTAGGGCTTGAAAGAAACCAGACATGCCTGTGGCTCACAAGGAGCCTCGGTGCATATGCCAGTTCAAACCGGTCCTGGGGCACACCAGACCCGGGCCTGGGGCGAGCTGGACAAAGGATTGGGGGTGTAACCACCCCCCTTCCTGGTCCCACCCATAGGGAGGGACCTAGCAGGTAGTCCGGCCCCTAGAATCCGCTTAAAGGTAGGAGCTGTGTCCTAAGACTTCAGACATCCTGGAATCAACTTGAAACTAAGAAGAAGACGGGAACTTCGACATTCTGCTGCACAGAAGACTGAAGGAAATCTCCCCTGTGGTCTGGGAGTGACCACCTTGCTAACGCAAGCACCATCCAGCGAATCAACGTCTGCTTTGCCACCGCCTCCCGCCGGAGCCCGAGCCCAGAGACTGACAAGACCTGGACCTCCAGACCTCTCACCGCCCGATCCACAGTCCCTGAAAAGAAGAGACCCGTGGAGGCACCGAGACACGTGGAGCCAGCCATCTTGGAACGACGACGACAAGCTGCAAGCGCAACAACCGAGGCTCCCTCCAAGTTGTGCTTTGGGATCTGAGAAGCCCAACACCCGCGCAGCATCTGCACCAAAGGTGAGCCCTCCAGCATCTCCACGATCTGCGTGGGGCCCTTCTGCATTTTGCCACTCGACGCGCCTAACCGGTTGCTGGCCCGCTGGCTAGTAGCCATCTTGGCGACGAACTTCAAGAACTACACCACTGGTCTGGTTGCTCCAGACTGGCCCTTGCTCCCCTCCAAAGGAGCAGTCCCTCTGACCTTGCTGGTCAGAACCATCAGCTTATCTTGTTCTCCACAACAATTGCTTTTGCCGAGGCTTGTTTGCTTCGATCAAGTCGCCGACACCGCCGACAGCGAGAGCCTGCGTGGGACAGCTTGTGAACTGACTCCTGGACGTCGTCAACCTCCAGGGACCACGTGGCTGCAGAGACAAGATACACCTTTCTTCCTGTTTGCACCCGACATTGCCTGGTACCCACCTGGTGCCACGCTGGTCACTGGCTAGTGACTGTGAACACTGTCCCCTCTGCTTACAGGTCTTCTACAACTCCGATCCACCCTTGGATCCACCGCATCTCTCCCGGACCGACCGCCTGCAGCATCTTTGTCCACAGGCTCCAGTGACCCGATAGAAGAAACCCGACGCACTTCGACACCTATGCACCCGCTTCCTGTGGGTGAGGTAAAGCTGGCACTCCAGTGCCCAAGTGTAGAGTAACATCTCTAGTGTCTGTGTTTCCAATCTTAAGGTCATAGTCCATCCGGAAGATCCTCTTTGCAGTAACTTTGTACTTTTTACGCACCCATTGAAACCTATGGGAGCACGCGTGTGACTATTTGCTCTGCACACGCCACCCGTGGACCTCCTGGTCACTAACTGAAGTTAGCTCCTTGTAGGCCCAGCGATTCTAGAGGCCCTAGGCCTTTTCCCTTTTCTGTTCGTGGTACTTATACCCCTATTTTAGTATATGGTTTGAGCGGCCACCAGGGCCTATCCATATAAAGTGCAACTTCTGTGTATTCTACTGTAATCTTGTTTGACGATTTGTGCTCCTGTGCTCATAAAGAGACTAGGGGTTACTTTGAGAAATAAATACATATATATTTTGAATATATATCTGTGTGGTGTCCTTTCATTGGTATAAAAGGGGGTTGCATTTGGTAAAACAGCTGGCTTAACACGCTTCACGAGTTTAGCCTCAAAGACTGCTTAGCCTACGCTACCACTAGGGCAGCTAGTCCGAAAAGGTTGACTTACAACCACACCATAAGGGTTGCTTGGCATGGTACAAGGTGGTCACTTTAACTAGTGAACATCATATACCAGGCCAACTTCTCACATTGGTGAGCAGCGGTTGGATTTGAGCTTGCTGTGTTTTACCATTGTAATCTCTTGGTTACCAATTGAAAGATCACATAGGTACCTGTAGGTACATATAAAACAAGATTAGATATACATAAGTTCTACTGAACTTAGTTGTTGTAGAGCAAAGGGAGGAGCACACCCTGACTACAACTACTAGATAGGTTTAGTAGGTAAACCCAAGTGTAGGTAGATTGCAACACATCCACCCACACTTAAGAGCAATGGCTGGGGCAGAGGGGTCCAATGTACCTATCTCTGTTGAGAGTGACCCCCAGAGGGCACCATCCATCTTTGCTACCCTTAACCAGAATGAGCTCAGGCATTTGGCAACTCTTAGAGGCCTTAAACAGCCCAAGAACCCTACCTCTGCTGAGCTCAGAGAACTCTTGCAAAATGATGAAAATCAGAGAGAGCTCAATAAAGCTTCCCAGTTAGGCCCCTTAGGGACTGGAACAGGAGGCCCCCCTTCTGAAGATGCTACAGAAGTACCCCTTTCCAATAGCCATCCCTTAGATGAGAATCATACTACAGAGGAGGAAAGTGCTGAGGATACAGAAAGTAGTGAGGATGAAGGGAGAACTAGCCCAGTGCCAAGTGTTATACTTGGCCCAGCTAAACTAAGGCTATTGGGGACTGACAATGGGATCATCCCATTGGATCTCCACAGTGGACTTAACCAGGGGCTTGGGAGGCAAAGGAATCGCTCAGGTGACTCTAATGCTTTTCATGCGTCTAGAGGCTCTCAAGGTCACTCCAAGAGAAGGATGACCACCCCTCAGAGGAGGGAACATGAGGCCAGAATGCAGGAAGCCCAGCTGAGGATCAGGAAGCAGGAGCTAGAGGTAGCCCTGATGGAAGAGAAACTGAACAAGGCTAGGCAACCTAGAGAGAGTGGGTCTATACCCACTGGTGGCAGCATTGTCCCTAAGGACAAAGATAGGGTCTTTGACAATAGGAACCTGTCTAAGGTTGTGCCCCCCTACAAAAGTGGGGACGACATCCACAAATGGATGACTGCTCTTGAGAGAGCCTGCAAAGTGCAGCAGGTTCCTGAAGACCAGTGGGCAGCAATCCTCTGGCTCTCCTTTGAAGGAAGAGGCAGAGACAGACTCCTCACTACTAGAGAAGAGGATGTCAGAAATTACAGAGTCCTGAAGAGTGTCCTAGTTGATGGGTTAGGCTTAACCACTGAACAGTACAGGTTAATGTTCAGAGACACCCAGAAGACACAGACTCAGGACTGGTCTGAATACATTGAATGTGCCACTAAGGCTTTGGAGGGTTGGTTGCTGGGAAGTAAGGTATCTGATTATACAGGATTGTACAATTTGATGATGAGAGAACAGATTTTAAGTAACTGTCAAAACCAGCTCTTCCATCAACACCTGGTAGACTCAGATTTGACCTCTCCCCAAGAATTGGGAAAGAGGGCAGATAAATGGGTCAGGACCAGGATCAGGCCTAAGAATCAGGGTGGTGACCAAAAGAAAGATACCACCAAACCTCAAGAGAAGGGTGGGGATAAAGCAAAAGAGAAATCTTCCTCAGGGCCCCAAAACTCCACACAGGGTGGTGGGTCCCAAGCTCCCTCCTCTACCACAGGTAAAAAGCCTTACTGCCATGAGTGTAAAACTCCTGGGCATTGGAAAACTGACAGCAGTTGCCCAAGGGCTAAAAACAAAACTGTTCCTCCAATTACTCCTGTCACACCACCTATTACTGTCAGCAGTAATCCCCCAGGTGGTGGGAGTGCCCCCAGAAATCTGGGTGGGTTCACTTGGGGAACACAGGGGGACCCTGGCTTAGCCAATTCCCCTACAGCAACTACTCTTGTCTGTGATGGTGGCATGGGGTTCGCCAACTTCACTGCCTGTCCCAACACTTTGGGTAGGTACAGACAGGAGCCCTACATCAATGGTACCAAAGCTGAGGCCTACAGAGACACTGGAGCTAGCATCACAATGGTGGCCCATTGGCTAGTTCCCTCTGAGCAGCTTTTGCCTGGTTTCTCCTACCAGGTGACTAACATTGATGGCAAACAGAACAGTCATCCCATGGCAGAGGTATGTCTCAGCTGGGGAGGGGTCACTGGCCCTAAAAGGGTGGCAGTGTCCCCAACCTTGCCTGTGGACTGCTTACTAGGGAATGACTTAGAACTCTCAGCCTGGGCTGGAGTTGAACAAGACACCCATTCTAAAATGGTAGGCCTTTCAAAAAAGGGTAGTGGGGTTGTGCCAATCACAACCCCTGTCCAAATAGATTTCCTCCCTGAAAAGGTTGGAAGGGCAGTGGTAGCCACAGCCCAGGCACAGACAGACTTCCCTGTAGAGACTGGCAGAGCTGTGACAGTCACAGCTCAAACCCAAACTGAGTGCCTCCCTGAAAAGGTTGGCAAGGCTGTAATGGTCTCAGCCTATACTCAGACTGACATAGGTGTAGTGAAGCCTGAAACAATGGATCACTCCACACAAACAGAGAGTAGTGGGGAGGAAGAAAAGTCTCCCTCTCCCCAGACCTTAGGAAAAGGTCAGCCTCCTCAGGGATCTGACCTCACCCCTTGTGAAGGAACTGCCCCAGAGGTAGCCAGGCCTGGCCTGGCAGAGCCTCTGATGTCAGTGGCCCCTTCCAAGGTGGGACCCAGTCTGGTGCAGGTAGCCTGCCTCTCTCTACCCTGCCCCAGTCAGCCCAGGGCTGCAGAGGTCAGGGAGGCCAGTGGACCCCCAGAGGGCCCCTGTCCACAAGAACCCCCCATCAAAAGAATGAGGATTGCCTGGCTAGTAGCCCTAGTCAGGTGATGGGTAAAAACATTCCTGAGGGATCTCCTTTACAGGTAGTTAGGGACCTCCCCCAGAGGGATTCTGTTGGGCACAGGCAAACATGGGACCTTAGGGCCCCAGACCTGACCTGTCCCTCCAGTAAGCCCACAAAAGGGACCCAGCCTCCAGCTTTAGGTAGCCAGAGGCTGACCCTGAGAGCACAGTGCAACTCAGTTAAGGAAAGAAAGGCATCCATGGTGGAGGATGATTGGAGGAAGCTGAGGCCTCACTTTGAGGACACTCACTTCAGTACTCCATCTCAACACCAGCCTTTTACTTTGCCAAGACACACCAAAGGTAGAGATTCCCTATGGTGGAGACCCTCTGATACCCTTAGGGTGAGGGATTGCTTAGTGGACCATAAAACAGGGGGTAACCATGCCAGTGCTGGTTCCTCCTTATATGGCCACTTGGGCAATATAGGCTTACCTGGTCAAGGTCAGCCTTATCTCCCTTCATTTGGGGGGGGGGGGGGGTTGTGTAGGAAGGTGGATATCTGACTATGGTTACCCCCAAATTTTTTTGCCTAGTGTCTAGCTGGTTTTTTGACTTAGTTGGCCTGAGATCCTGCCATTCAGGATCTCAGCCTGGCTGTTCTCTCTTTAAAATGGACTCCATGTACCCTAAGTACATACCCAATTGGTTGGATCACCCTGTGAGCCCCTGTACCAGTGTACACTAGGTACCCAGGGCATTGGTGTATCTAAGGCCTGCCAGGGGCTGAAGCATGTATTATGCCACCCCAGGCTTGGCCTAACAAATTTGACACAACTGGCTGATCACTCAGCTGGGGTAAGTTGGTGTAACCACCTCTTACTTAGGTGTAGTATACCTATACCTAACCTTAAATGGGACACATGTTAACCTATAAGTCACTCTTATGGCAGGCCTTAACAATCCTGAAGGCAGAGTGCTTGGTTCCATGTGAGATGGTGCTCTGGCATGAGCTGAGCCTGTCTGCAGTGGTCGGAACAACTTCCTTCTACTGTTTCCAGATATCGTCATACCATATACTCTTAAGTGCATTATGAACCTCGCGGTTAAATGCTATCTTTGGTTTGGCTTTATCAAAACATGTCGAGTAAGGTGTCATACGAATTGGAATACTAACCCCTCGCCAATTCTGGCGACGGGGTTAGCATTCCACCCTTCTAGAGGGACACGACATGTACAGTACCTGAGACCCGGGTAAAATCAGACATAGCCTCAGCTCCACAAAATGGATGCTGCCACCACAGACACAAGTCTGCCCTCCTGCTGCTGGGAGTCCTTCCAGCTTGGGAGGTGTGGACAAAGGGTTTCCTGCCAGGGGAGGTGCGTGCACCACCCCAGACAGGATTTTGTGTATTGGTCAGGTAGGGCTTGAAAGAAACCAGACATGCCTGTGGCTCACAAGGAGCCTCGGTGCATATGCCAGTTCAAACCGGTCCTGGGGCACACCAGTCCCGGGCGTGGGGCGAGCTGGACAAAGGATTGGGGGTGTAACCACCCCCCTTCCTGGTCCCACCCATAGGGAGGGACCTAGCAGGTAGTCCGGCCCCTAGAATCCGCTTAAAGGTAGGAGCTGTGTCCTAAGACTTCAGACATCCTGGAATCAACTTGAAACTAAGAAGAAGACGGGAACTTCGACATTCTGCTGCACAGAAGACTGAAGGAAATCTCCCCTGTGGTCAGGGAGTGACCACCTTGCTAACGCAAGCACCATCCAGCGAATCAACGTCTGCTTTGCCGCCGCCTCCCGCCGGAGCCCGAGCCCAGAGACTGACAAGACCTGGACCTCCAGACCTCTCACCGCCCGATCCACAGTCCCTGAAAAGAGGAGACCCGTGGAGGCACCGAGACACGTGGAGCCAGCCATCTTGGAACGACGACGACAAGCTGCAAGCGCAACAACCGAGGCTCCCTCCAAGTTGTGCTTTGGGATCTGAGAAGCCCAACACCCGAGCAGCATCTGCACCAAAGGTGAGCCCTCCAGCATCTCTACGATCTGCGTGGGGCCCTTCTGCATTTTGCCACTCGACGCGCCTAACCGGTTGCTGGCCCGCTGGCTAGTAGCCATCTTGGCGACGAACTTCAAGAACTACACCACTGGTCTGGTTGCTCCAGACTGGCCCTTGCTCCCCTCCAAAGGAGCAGTCCTTCTGACCTTGCTGGTCAGAACCATCAGCTTATCTTGTTCTCCACAACAATTGCTTTTGCCAAGGCTTGTTTGCTTCGATCAAGTCGCCGACACCGCCGACAGCGAGAGCCTGCGTGGGACAGCTCGTGAACCGACTCCTGGACGTCGTCGACCTCCAGGGACCACGTGGCTGCAGAGACAAGCTACACCTTTCTTCCTGTTTGCACCCGACATTGCCTGGTACCCACCTGGTGCCACGCTGGTCACTGGCTAGTGACTGTGAACACTGTCCCCTCTGCTTACAGGTCTTCACAACTCCGATCCACCCTTGGATCCACCGCATCTCTCCCGGACCGACCGCCTGCAGCATCTTTGTCCACAGGCTCCAGTGACCCGATAGAAGAAACCCGACGCACTTCGACACCTATTCACCCGCTTCCTGTGGGTGAGGTAAAGCTGGCACTCCGGTGCCCAAGTGTAGAGTAACATCTCTAGTGTCTGTGTTTCCAATCTTAAGGTCATAGTCCATCCGGAAGATCCTCTTTGCAGTAACTTTGTACTTTTTACGCACCCATTGAAACCTATGGGAGCACGCGTGTGACTATTTGCTCTGCACACGCCACCCGTGGACCTCCTGGTCACTAACTGAAGTTAGCTCCTTGTAGGCCCAGCGATTCTAGAGGCCCTAGGCCTTTTCCCTTTTCTGTTCGTGGTACTTATACCACTATTTTAGTATATGGTTTGAGCGGCCACCAGGGCGTATCCATATAAAGTGCAACTTCTGTGTATTCTACTGTAATCTTGTTTGACGATTTGTGCTCCTGTGCTCATAAAGAGACTAGGGGTTACTTTGAGAAATAAATACATATATATTTTGAATATATATCTGTGTGGTGTCCTTTCATTGGTATAAAAGGGGGTTGCATTTGGTAAAACAGCTGGCTTAACACGCTTCACGAGTTTAGCCTCAAAGACTGCTTAGCCTACGCTACCACTAGGGCAGCTAGTCCGAAAAGGTTGACTTACAACCACACCATAAGGGTTGCTTGGCATGGTACAAGGTGGTCACTTTAACTAGTGAACATCATATACCAGGCCAACTTCTCACAGCTGGGAATTGGAGCAGGGATATTGGCCGATAGTTTTTGAGTTCGCTGGGGTCAGCGGAGGGTTTTTGAGCAGTGGTCTGATTTCGGCAAGTTTCCAGGCATCAGGAAGTGTTGTGGTGGTGATAGAGGTGTTGAGGTGGTGAGTTGCTAGCCCATCCTTTGGTTCCGAGGTTCAAGGTGTGGTGTACATTTACTTTGACTACATATATGGTTTCATATATACAAGCTTTAAGACTCATGACTGAACTGCTCAAAATGTTACTTAGATGCATTGATTTAGGATATTTAATACAATAACCGAATAATATAGATTTGTCTGACTCTTCTATTGTGTCTTAATGTTATTTCTATATAGACTGTGCTTACAATTATCTGATTTCTAGAGATTGTTATAGTCCGAGAATAGTGTACTTAAACTTGATCACTAATTTGTGAGCTGGCTATTAATTATTGGGTGGCCAAAAGTTAGACACCCTGATTTCTCACCCCTCAATGCAACAAAGAAAGGTCCATTGGAGGACCAATGCCTCTCTGGGTGAAGTATACAATCTGAGAAAAGTGACCAAGTTGTAAAGTCATTGATGGGCCCAGCAACAAAGAAAAAGGTTCTGCTGCAAAAAAAAAAAAAAAAAAACAACGTCTATGTTGATGTGTAATTTCCAGGATAGGGAAGGAATCGAGAAGCAATCCCATCAGTGTACCTAGGGGGTCACATTAACCAAGGAAGCCCTCCACCTCCCACCATAATGCTGACCAGAACCTTTCCGCTGTAGTGCATTCCTTCAGAATATGGCTAATATTGCAACCCTATTCTATTCTTGAGGTCTTGTATAGTGCATGGCTACCCAGAGGCCTCCCAGTGCTCCCAAAGACACTGTGGATGGTCAGAAATAGAACTGACAGGGAGTTTAAAATGCCAAAATGCAAGGTCTTCAAAGACTTGTGGAAAGGCTGATGCTCTAATAGACACAGTTCCAAAGGTAGAGTGTTTCAAAGTCTGGGGGCCACCCCAGTGTGATCTGCGAATCCCAAGAACCTTCAGTAGGTGGGCTGACTAAGATCGGAGGGTTCTCTCAGGGAGATTTGGTGAAGCTAAAGATCTTAAAGAGGGGCCCTTCATGTTGATTGCCCTGTGCATGATGCAGAGGGTCTTAAACTGCACTCTGTGTTCGACTGGAAGTCAGTGTAGGTCTTTCAGAGCCGTGGTTGCTGAAGAATGTTTAAGAGTGTTCATTAGGAGACGTGCAGCAGCATTCTGCACAGTCTGTAACCTTCTCACAACATAACAGGGTGAGCCTAAAAGTAGGGCATTCTCATAGTGAAAATGGGATAACACAATGGTCTAAACAATCACACTTCTGGCGGTAAAGTGAAGGAGGTTAAAAACCTTCCACAGCAATGTCAGGATATAGTATCAGCTGACAGTGAGTTTTTTGGCTTGATGGTCCATAGTAAGTCCAGAATCAAGCCAGATACCGAGGCTCTTCATTCAATATTTGGGAGTGGGCAGTTACTCAGACAATCTGGGAGAGGGCTCAGATCAGAATTGCTGAGATTTTTGACCAACAGCATGACTTCTGTTTTGTCTACATTAAGTTTTAGTATGCAACCAGCCACCCAGCTGGCTACTTCCTGAAGACAAGGAGTCCGAGATAGATGGCCAAAACTCGAGTCAGGGGAGAGTGACATGACCAGCTGGGTGTCGTTGGCATAGAAAACCAACAGCCCATGAGATCGATCAATATCAACGAGGGACGCAAATAAAGGTTAAACAAAGTGGGGTTCAGGGAGGAGCCTTGGGGCACTCCACAACAGGACGAGAGGCTGGCTGAGAGACAGAACTGACCCTGGATCTGGAAGGAGTGATTCTCCAGGAAGGAAGGAGGATAGCCAGTCCAGTGCTCTGCTCACAATTCAGACTTTTGAGATACTCTGCAAGAGAGCGAGCTGGTCCACGTTATAGAATGCTGCACTGAGGTCTAACAGAACTAATGGCTGCAGATACTCATTTATCCAGGAGATGCCAGAGTTCCTTGACCACCTTTAACAGCACTGTTTCAGTGCGGTGTAGCAGGGGAGGGGAGGGAAGGTCTTCTGGGTGGGCTGTAGGAATTCCTTCAATTCCAGGAAAGTGGAGAGATATTTGTTGACCCGTTATTCTAGCAATTTAGAAGCTCCAGGCAACAGGGAGATTGGCCTGCAATTGCTCAGATCAGGTCTAAATTGGGTTTCTTCAAAAGTGTCTTGATATTCGCATACTTCCACTAGAGACGGACCAGCCTGCAGGTCTGGGAGAGATTTAGTAGGTCTGTCAGTACAGGAGCAATGCCGTCAGACACTTGACTGGAGATTATGGACAGGAGCAGGATCGAGGGGTGAGCCTGATTTTACAGTATTTAAGAGATCCTAGATTGTTCACATGGTGAGATTCATAAAACCGAGAGAGAGAATGCTCTTGTGGGTCCTGAAAAGACGTAAAGGGGCAATCAGGCATGTCTGGAAAGGAGAAGTAAATGTCATGGTTTTTATAGAAAGAAATAGGCCAATTTTTCACAGAGCTCGCCCAATGCCATCGAAGTAGGGGCTCAGTGATATCTTTGAGAATCTTGAACATTTCTTTGCAGGAGTTGGGGATTTGGGTAGATTAGAAGGCGGCTTGAGACACTTTGAGCTCCACATGGTAAAGCCTAATGGAGTTCCGATATTCAACTTTACTGAACACATCAAAGGTTGTTCTCAATCTTCTTTCTAAGCGCTTGCATTCCTTCTTCCGGGACATTAAATGGATGGTAAACCCAGGGGCTTTAGGAGTTCGCTGGGTATCTTTTTGCCACCTCACAGGGAGAACCACATCCAATGAGTTGGCCAACCACTCATTAAACAGATGGGCGGCTAGACCGACCTTATCTGAGGGATCGGGTTTATAAGCTTTCAAGGCCTCTAACCAATTGTCCAGGTTGAGTCTGGACCAGGATCGATTCAACCATTTGATCGAGGGAGGGTGAAAGGAAAATGGTCTGACCAAG
The DNA here is from genome assembly GCF_964204655.1 of Triturus cristatus. Classification (NCBI taxonomy): domain Eukaryota; kingdom Metazoa; phylum Chordata; class Amphibia; order Caudata; family Salamandridae; genus Triturus; species Triturus cristatus. The sequence continues at coordinate 1,166,376,698 of NC_140592.1, read as the reverse complement.
CCAAGGGAAGAGGCGTGATGAACCGTAGGTTCCTAATATTACTAAAAACAAGGTCAATGATAGGGCCCTTATCATGAGTCGGGCCCTCTACTAGCTGAAACAGCTGTAGGGAGGTCATATTGTGGAGTAAAGGTTTAGAGGCATTGTCATTCAAGTCATCCATATGGAGATTAAAATCACCGAGCAGAGTGAAATTGGGCCTGTCCACAGCTAACCAGGCAATTATCTCTGGGAGATGTTGAAGGAATTGAGTAGAGGGGCCTCGGAGTCTATGAGGGAGAATTCCGATGAAGGAGAAGGTAGGACAGAATACTAAAGAGAAAGTCAAGCTCTTTCAGTTTGTCATGATGGATGGCGATTTTATGCATTTAAGCAATTCCCTCCCTACAGACAATCGCGATCCCACCACCAGCTTTGAAATGCAGTAGCTAGGAGTAAGGGCTTGAACAACATCAGACCCAGTGTCCTCTGACAGCTACGTCTCAGTGAGAAATAATGTGTCAGGACTAGAATCAAGTAAAAGGTCAGATAAATAAAGCTTGTGCGTGACCTGGGAGTGACAATTAGCTAGATGGAAGCTCCAGTCTACAGAGGGGGATGTAAGAGAAGCATAAGGCTGACTTGGACAGCTAACCAAAAGGCAGATCAGGGGCGTAACACAGGACCCTGCATCCCCCGCGGTGCGGGGGGTCCACCGAACTGCAGGGGGCCGACTCAGCATAGTACTCAGGTCTGAGCGCTCTGGATTAAATCCGGAGTAGGGGGCCCTCTGTGTACATTGCAGAGGGGCCACTTAAACTTTCGTTACGCCACAGGCGCAGATGTTACAAGGCGGTGATGGAAGGCTAATGTCAATGGCATGCATTCAAAAATCAGATGGTATTGTGCGCGGTGCCAACAGTTGGCCACGTGAGTAAACTACCTTATCTGAAGGAAAAACTGCTGCATTCCTAGGCCCTGGTCCCGGACGGCACAGACGTGCTTGCTTTTGGTGCCCCAGTGGCGTACATCCACTGCACTTCCATGCCATGTCCTTCATCTATGACGTGCCAGACAACAACTAGAGCACAGGGAAACAGCGGCGCTAATGACAGTAATGCCGAAAAAGAACTCTTCACTTCCCTCAGTCCCATCCCCCAAGCACAATTCCCCACAGTTCCTCACAGCAGAAATTAAAAGCAAACATTTTAAAAGAAAAGATCAGCGTTGGAACTACAGAATTCTAAGTAATTCCCCATAGCAGGTATCCAAATAAACAAATATTTCTAAAAAGTCAGTAAACAAAATGACTGCGCAAACAGTGCTAGTCAATTGCACTCCCCGCCATGTTTAACCCTGTTGGCTGCACCTCCGGCATCTAGAGTCGATGCAACCTCAACAGGGAATGATGGCATCCGTGTATTTTTTATTTTTTTTTAGTAGACAAATTTCAGACATGCTTCCTCTCAGGCTTTTGTAACAATCCTTCTCCGATGCCAACTCAGCTTGTTCTCCCACCAGAGTCGGAGGTAATTTGACACATTTTGCTATAACATGTGATTTATGAAAACCCCATTTAGTCTTGAGACAACTCCCTACAGCCTCCCCCCTCAGGTGTACAAGTAATCAACTAGAGTTCTTCAGTGATATCTTGGGTTGAGCCCATCAGTATATATAGTTAAATATACACAGAGTGGACCTGGTAAACCTCAGAATATGGGTCTATTACATAAATACATTCCAGAATGATTCTGTCTGGAAGATGTATTACCACCAAAAACAGCTTTTTGCCAAGAGGTCAAAGAATCTCCTTAAACAGTGACTTAAAACAATACAACACTTAAACAAAAACAAAACTAGATTTAAGAATTCTAAGAAAACAACATTACATATATGGATGTTACACAAGGTGAGATTAGCACAGTGCTTGTGAAAGTGAGATCGCAACAAAACACAAATGTACAACATATACTACATCAATAAGAGCCTGTGAACAGTTCTACACAAAGTTTGTCACATGAGGCGAGTTGTCAAATACTTGTTAAGCCCCTTAGCAATTAATCTGCATCAAACTCATAACTTATTTCATGGTCAATGTTTCGACCCATGTATGCTTTGAACCGGGTCTTCCTCAGGACAACAAGGAAAGAATACACCCTCAACAATCACTTCATGATTAGCATAGTTATTACTATAGGGCCTTCGTGCTGGCAGGCAAGCAGAATTTGAACCATCCACTATCCTAGTATCTGGGTCAATAGACCTTGAAGGTATTCTGCGCACAATCTTATAATTAATGGAACTTTCCTCATCATTTATCCTCTGACAGATGCTTTCCCTGAGGTACCATGATATTTGGACTAAAGCAACTGCCCGCTTTTCTTAGATATTGAAGGCAAAGCATATGCCATTACTTTGTTACAGGAACTAACAGACTGGCTAGAGGACAACAAAATACTACCTTTCTACCAGACTGATTTCCGAAAAGGCTGTTCCACTATAGACAATATTATGTCTCTCTCATTCTTGGAACCACAGGCAAACTCCAGTAAAACCTGCCAGTATTTGCGTGCTTTATAGACTACTCGGCCGCCTTTGACGGGGTAAACCGAAGCAAGCTATGGCTCAAATTGTCCCGCTGCAAGATTCCCACTAAACTACTGAAGGCAATTATGTCACTGTACATCAATCCTTGGGTGAGAATCAAACTGGCGGGGGATACGCTCACACACAAGTTGCCAACTGACCGAGGACTAAAGCAGGGCTGTGTTTTGGCACCCACTCTCTTCAATCTTTACACGGCAGACCTGGGGAAAGCTATACATGGAGCAAGTCTGGCAATCCCGAAAATCGGACGGCAACGATTAAACATACTTCAGTATGCTGATGATCTGGTGATCCTCGACCACACCAGAGTAGGCTTGCAAAGAGGGCTGAATGCATTAAACTGCTACAATCAGGAAAACAAACTTGTGGCTAACTCCGGTAAAACAAAAGTTGTGGTGTTTGGTAAACATCTGAAAAAAACAGGCTTAAAGTGGAGACTGGTTAACAACAGCAAAGCCACAGAAGGAGCATATCAATATCTGGGAGCGTGGCTGAACGACAAAGGCAAGGCACCATGTACCAGGCCAAGACGCAAGCCAAAATACAAGCCACCATCTACGCCTTGTGTAAACTTCAAGGCAAATTACACAGCCCTACTACGAAACCCATCATAAGAGTGACAAAATCTAAACTCCTTGCAGTTGCTGGATACGCATCACAGGAAGTCCCAGGTAAGATGGAAAAGATGATGGAAAAAGCCCAGTGCCAATGTTACAAAAGGTTCTTTAAGCTCAAGTATACACGAAACGCCCTGATTCGGCTGGAGTTTGGCCTGGTAAATCAGAAATATGAGTGCAGGAGCACCCTGGTTAAAGTTTGGTTAAAGACGACAAAAGCTCAGAAAGGTTCCCTCAAGGAGGTATTGAGAAATATATTTGAGGGGTCATCGAACCCATGGCAGAAATACTGTCTGGAGACAGTGGCAGAGTTGGACTTATCCACAGCAGCCTGGTCCAAAGAAGCATTACAATACCCTGCAATAAAGAGGGCGCTAAATAATCACACCACCCAGATATCAAGGAGTGAAGATCTAGAAAGACTGAATGCAACCAGAGGGCTGGCTGGCTTAATTACAGCATATGAGTCGCATAAAATCCAGCCATATATGAACAATCCTCTGGGAAGGAAGTGTCTAAAAGAAATTCAATGGGCACGCCCAGTCCCCCCGCCAATAAAAGAACTGAACCCAGGCTGGAAATCGTTGAATAATATAGTCAGTTGTAGGCTGTGCCTTTAGAGGGCAGAATCATTGGTACACCTATTATGCTGCTGCCCCGCTTTACTACAACATAGACGTAAACTGTTAAAACCAATGTTCCGAAGGCACGGATCGAAAAAGTGCCGATGCAGTGGCATTGCTTCAGTCCAGCACAGAGCCCTCCGACCTGGCCAGATTTGGCAAATTTATGAATATGAGATGAAGGAGGTGTGGCTCACTGGTTAGAGGCGGCAGACCCGTAAGCAGAGGACGGCCCGGGACCAGGGTTCGATTCCCGACGCGGCAGGGTCGTGGACCAGGGTCAGCGGGCTCGATAATTCTCGCCTCGGTGCCTACTCCAGTCAGGGACCACACTCGGCAACTCTGGGCATTAGCTTGCCTCATCTTCACAACGGCCCCCCCAGACCGCCGGGGATGCTTGGTCGCACCTTAGAGATACCCATTAGGGACCATCTCTCAGGGTGAGCCAGGACGGGTTCCCCAGCGGTCGAAGCGCGGAGATACTCCTCCGGGAGTCGATTCTAGCGCTATATAAACCCACAATTAAATTAAATTAAACTAAATTAAAGGGCCCTAATCAAAAACATTACAGAGGGAAAAGTGTGCGGTTGCAACTGTTGAGTCTCCGGTAGCAACAGGAGCTGAACGGTGACGAGCCCCGTCCAGGAAAGAACTACATGGCACTCATAAGTCCAGAAATGAACTAAGTGTCAATTTCCCATGAACATTCAGGGAACAGGGACCTCGCAAATATGTAATTTTAATAACCAATGAATTTTAGAACAAGACTACATTTTAGAAATGGTCTGTCACTACTGACCAAATGATATTTCTAAATTTTTTATATACCTCTAGACACATGTATTATAAAGACGCAAGATATGTATTTTAGTGCAATTTTTTGATAATGTACTGCAACTTTGCAATGATTTTAAGAAATTATGCAAAAAATAAATATTCATTTATTCATTCGACTGCTTTTCTTCTTTCAGGAATGGGACGAAGAAGGATGGCAATCACTTAGGAATGGGAAATTTGTAATTAGTCATGTTCATTTCCAGGCTGCTGACATATGGACCAATACTGCAAGGTCTAGGTGTAATTCACTCCCATCATAATCAGATACGCTTCCCAGTTTTAACTAAGTACAATGTATTTGGTATATAAGTGAGGCAGAGACCAGCATGAAGTCAATGTAAGATCTGGTGCTGTGTACACTGGAAGTGCATGTGTGATCACTTCCCACAGGATGTTAAGTCACCATGCTTCCATCAATGCATGATCTGATAGACTATCTCTCAACAGTTGCTCATCTCTATGGTTTCTTAGACATGGCCTGCCTGGCCTATTTAGCCGTAGTCAAGTTCCAGCCCCTCCCATCAGCACTGTGGACGCACAAAAGGAGTGTATTGCCTTGGAGAGACCCGAGATAAAGTGCTTGTTCTCGTAGTCTGGGTAGTAAACGGAGCTGATCATCAACGTCAGTTTGTGTATTTTACATATGGCAAAAACGTCCTGGCACAATTGGTCTTGTCACATCTTTAACATTCTTGTTGGTAGAGATTTTCGGATCCTAATTGTTATGCACCCCTTATGGTGATATGTCAAAGGGAAACGTTCAGTAAACACATTGGAATGCCTATATGTAAAATTCACTCTACCAAGTCAGCCAAGTTTCAGTTTCTCACATTTAAGGGTAGATAAGTGTATTTCTTGGAGTACAGCAACATCTGTCTGGTGATTGCTCAGACAGGCTGACACTTTTTTCCTCTTTATAGGATATGAAAGGCCATTGGTATGGAATGAAAGTATGGGGAAGAGAATTGAGGTGTTCAGTGGGTGTTGTCACTATTCATGAGGTTTTGGTGAGTGTATACGACTAAAAAAAAGATTGTTCTGTAGCAGCCACAGACATTACGTGCCCAGGAGTAACCAGGGGCCAAACTTGGTGATGCAATTAGTTAGCAAGGGAGTCTTTCGGTCAGTATATTGTATCAGTATAAAGCAACAACTGGGGGATGTAGAGGCTAGGGTCCATCACATTAGTTTCTTGTAGGTGTAAGGAGGGAGTGATGGATTGTGGCATAAATAACCTGCAGAGGTTGGTACAGAATGTGTGCCGTTGTCAGCAACCGAGGGGCCAAACAATAACACAAACGAATGCAGTAATTTGAAACACAAGACAAACAAAAAGCTATGAACCAGATACAGCTCAAGCCAAAGTAACCTTTGAGAAACTTCAAACTTGAGCCCTAGAGTCTCCATCCCCAATAATGTCACACAATCTACACCTTAGTGGTAACTCACTTAGGAGCTCCGGATTAGGGTGTACATCCCGAGTAAGCCACCCAACAAGAAATCAGGGAGTCTAAGTCTACCATGTCAGGCTTATCGTGTAGATCAGAGGAGGCCCAGTGTTTCAAATGGTTTTACCTTCACCTGCCCCTGATGCATGGCCACTAATTGCAGCCGCGGCCTGTGCAGGTAAGAGCGGTGATGCCCGGTAAGATGGGGGGCGGCAGGGGGGGGTGGGATTCCGACACACGATGGGGGAAAATTAAATAAATAATTTTCCCTCGTCTGTCGAAATACACCCCCACCCGACCCCACCTCCCTTACCTCAACCACAAATACTGCCTACATTGCTCCACAGCCAAGGACTGTACATGATGACCCTTGGCCCACCCACATAACTCTCTGAAAGGATAAGTGGATGTACACTACTCTGGAGGCATTGTCCCTTGAATACCTGAAACAGAGGCCTTGTCACTAGAGCAGAACACAATCCTGTGGTTGCATAGACAATAATGAATCAGTAAATGTTCCCTTTTCTCCACCTCCTTGGAAACTCCGTCAGTCCGGACCTATAGGATGTTCACTCAAGGGTCAATTGTCCTTTAACAGTGATCATGATTTGCCTCTGTTCTCATTGCAGGGTCTGACCGAGCAGCTACCATTGTTAGACCAAAGACATATGACTACCTACAACCTTGCGGTCTCATTTAGAAGTAAATGGTCAGCCCAACGAAGGTGTTCTGCACAGCTTCATTGGTGGAAGGATGTAAAGAAGAAGTATGCATGGAGAGACTCATTCAAGACATAGAAGAAGGTCCCCCCAAACTGCTATGTTTATCAAGTTCCCTTCTTCAGCCATCCATAGTGTCCTAAGTTGTCACCAATGGATGCTCCATTTTTTCAGGTATGGTCTTAGGTCCAGGAACATTCTTGGTGCTGATTTCTGCCAGAAAGTCAGCTGTTAGCTAAATATTTGGGCACGGCATAGAGGCAGTGGCTGAGTTTTCTTGCCATTGCTATGACCATCCTTGCATCTTCATATCTTAGGAAATATACAATAAAGTGATGAGAGCCATTATTTTACCTGGATCCCAGGCTCCTACCCTGTGTGACCCTTAGAGTTCCAGCATCGACTTGAATTTGAAGTCCGTGATCTTTGGCATAAATGTCATAGGATGCCGATCATATTGTCCTTCTTTAAGGTATTTGTTATAATCTCCATCAATGTTATAATGGTATAGCCCATCCCCCCTCACTGCTGACCCTGTTGGTACGGCCGGGCAGTGGGAGCTCACCTTAGAATGTTGTGAAACGAGGGTTCTGTATTCAGTGTGGAGAGCGGATGATCAGAATAAAGAGAGTCACACTTACCTTATGTGTGGTCTATACTTTTCATAACACTGGCGACGTCTGCGGAGGGGGCAGCTGGTCATCTCCCCTTTTACGTTGTTCTCTCCTGCTAAGTGCTCAAGTACTAGGCAGTCTTGGGTTGGAGTTACTGTTCTGCTTCTCCTTGTTGGTGACTCTGTTCTTCTACAGTGGTGCTGTCCGGTCGACGTGAGGTGACGCTGAGACAGCTGGCATCCTGTGCTTTAAGGGGAAGGAGAACGATGGACTTCACATTCCTGTCATGTGGAAAGTGACGAAATTCGCCTCAGCGTTCCTGTTAGGGATGCGTGATTAGCTCCGTGCGCCGATCCCTGGTGCCCAGCGGTTCGTCTTGAAGCTCCTGCTTGGTGGGTTTGTCGCGCTCTACCCCTGAAGCGGAGTGTTTTGCCATCGAGTTCAGTTTTGGAACAACTGCCTGTGTGGTGTCAGCCCCGGCGCTCGCCTTCGCCTGGCAACAGCTGTTTCCTGTGAGGCTGCCTTCCTGAGGAGGCGTTCCGCTCCGCCCTGCGGTGTCGTCTGCCGGCGCACCAGTACTCTCCGGGCCGGCCAGCAGTCTCCTTTGGCTCTGCCGGGATCTAACATCTACCGGCTCTCCAGTCCTTTTGTTCCGGTCTGAAGCCTCCGGATCTACAAGTAAGGTCCAACCAGTTTCCTTGGTTCGTCTGTGATGCACGCACATAGTCGTGTGGTAAAACTCTTCAAGGCTATTTCCATTGTGTGAATCTCCTCCTCTGTGATATGCACACAGGTGCTGTGCATCTCAAATGCCATATGCATTAGCGTGTTTTCTATCTGTGGCACGCACACATTCTGGTCAGTCTATGCCTATACTGCTTGTTTAAACTTTTCTTTGAAGCGAAGGTACCTAATCCACGGTGACACGCACACCTTTGTGCGTTTGGTTTGGCGTGACTCATCTGGCATGTTTTTGGAGGTGTAATCCTGCTTGTGCTTGCTTTGCTCCTCGCATAGGTCGTGTTGCCTCAAAACTGCACTTCCTCTGTTTTAGGTCAAGGTTGCCAGTAATATAGCGTTATATCTTGGTGAACCTCGCGAAATGGGCACTCCTGGCATGAGTCAACCTCCGTCTTTCCTCAATGACTGTGGTGATCCAGAAATACATTGGAAAGACTGGACAAAGCTATTTGAGTCCTATTTAATCGCTATGGGGGGTGAAAGGTTCTCCCCGCTGCGCAAACAACACATCTTGTTACACAATTTGGGCGTTCATGGACGGAAAGTCTATGAAACTTTACCTGAACCAGAGTTGGAAGAGGAGGAAAATTTTGATGTGTATGACATTACTATGATGAAATTGGAGTCACATTTTGGTGACAAGGTCAATGTGGTGCTTGAACGCCATAAGTTTTTTAGTCGCACCCAAGGAAAGGGGGAGTCGATTAATAATTACATAGCTGCCCTGAGAGGTCTTACACAATTGTGTGATTTTGGTGACTTAAACGATTCCCTTATAAGAGATCAACTTGTGAGGTGTACAAATAGTGGAAAAGTACAAGAGAAACTGCTGGCGAAAAACCCATCCCTAAAGGATGCTGTTTCTATTGCACAATCTGTGGAGCACACCGCCAAGTGTGTCAGAGAAATGAAAATTAAAGAAGAAGTTGTGGCAGCCATTCAGAGTGAAGGGTCTGAGGGAGAAGTTTTTAAGGTTAACAATAGAGAAGGTTGTAAAAGCACACCATTTAGTAATCCTGGAAGGGAGTCCCAAGGGTTGAAATGTTTTAGGTGTGGCAGCAATAACCACCTGGCCAACAGCCCCTTTTGTTCTGCACGGGGGGTGTTATGTAAAAAATGCAATAGAAGAGGACATTTAGCCAGGGTGTGCAGGGAGGGTTCAAGTTCAAGTAGCCCTGCTAGGACTGTCAACACCAGTGGGGAATCGCAAGCTAGATTCATTTTTCAGGTGAAAGATAGCCAAGAAGTGGAAAGGCCAAATTATCCTAAATGTGTCATTCTCATTGACAACAAACCTCTTGAGGTGTATGCGGACTCGTGTTCACCTTTTACGTTGGCTAACCTAGCAGATTTTGAGAATTCCCTGGGGTATGACAAGGGTATGCTGGCTCCCCCTGATATATCGCCTGAGGGATACACTAGAGACCCTATCCCTTTGGTGGGAATGGTTAGTAGTCACATAGACTTCAAGGGTAGAACCATTGTAGGCAATGTGTATGTAGTTGAGAGGGGTGCGAACCTGTTGGGGTGGAAACACCAGAAAGATCTGGGTATTATCCTGGACCCCAACAATGAGAACCAGGTCATCCTAGTAGACATTCCCAATAGCAATAACCTCATACAAGAGGCGTTTCCCGATCTTTTCACCGAAAAATTGGGAAAGTTAAATGATTTCCAACACAGAATAAAAGTCAAGAGGGGCGCTAAACCTGTGGTCCACAGAGCGCGACCAGTTCCTTTCCGGTTGAGAGAAGTCCTCAAAAGTGAGTTAGATAAATTGTGTGACATGGGTGTCATTCAACCAATAGAGGCATCAGAATGGTTGGCCCCTTTAGTTATTGCTTCTAAAGCCAATGGTAATGGTATCCGTGTTTGTGTGGACTTGCGCAGTCTCAATGACAATATCTGGGTGGAGAGGTTCCCACTGCCCAACATAAATGAGATGCTGAGCACAATGGGGAAAGGTTGTTACTTCTCTGTCATAGACTTATCGATGGCGTACCATCAGGTTGAGTTACATCCTGATTCAAGACCCCTAACCGCATTTTCATCACCGTTTGGGGCCTACATGTTCATCAGGATGCCTTTCGGTTTGGCTTCGGCCGCATCTGTTTTTCAAAAAGTCATGCAAAAGGTACTGGAGGGTACTAAAAACACTCTGTGTTTCCAGGATGACATACTAATGTATGGGGCAACGGAGGAAGAACATGATGTTATCCTCAACACAGTGTGCCAGAGATTGTCTAATGCGGGATTAACTGTCAAACTGGATAAGTGCAAGATCAAAGTGACCTCTGTGGATTATTTGGGTCACACCATATCTAAGGAGGGGTTCAAACCAAAGCACAGTCTGATTCAAGCGGTCAGGGATGCGGCAAACCCTTCAAGCAAAGAGGAGCTTAAATCCTTTCTAGGCCTTGTTGAGTACATGTCGAAGTATGTTAAAAACTTTGCGGATCTGTGTGAGGGCCTACGTGAACTTTTAAAGAAAGACAGAGAATTTGTGTGGGAGGAGAGACACAGTATGATAGTGAAGTCCATAAAAGAGCGTATCCTTGGTTCACCTGCACTAGGGTCGTTCGACCCACGGAAAAAAACTATCCTCACCACGGATGCATCCAACAAAGGGTTGGGTGCGATGCTTTCACAAAAGGATAAAGGCCAAGATACAATTATAGCTTTTGCATCACGAACCCTCAATTCAGCGGAAAAAAACTATTCAGTCATCGAGAGGGAGGCGTTGGCGTGCTTCTGGGCCGTCAACCATTTTAAGTTTTTCCTGTGGGGGATGCAATTTGTTATACACACTGACCACAAGCCTCTGACATTTATGTTCTCGTCAAAAAGTGTACATAACAATTCACCGAGAATTTCTAAATGGGTCCTGGGTTTAGAAAACTACTGCTTTAAAGTGGAGTACCTCCCAGGTCCAGAGAATGTGATTGCGGACTATTTATCTAGGTCACCACTGGTGGATTATTCTAGTGAGGAACAGTTGGATGTCCCCATTTTAGCCATACATCTCCCTGCTTTAACTAAAGAAGAATGGGATGCTAGTGTGAAGGAAGACAAAGAAATGAGCATTCTTAAACAGTTTATCCTCAATGGGTGGCCTGAGACTCGCTCACAAGTAGCAGATTCTGTCAAGGACTTTTGGGAGGTGAGGTATGAATTGTCTATACAGTCGGAGGTGGTACATCGAGGGAACAGAGCGGTTCCTCGCAAGAGTATGAGGAACAAAATTATCGACCTGGCACACGAGGGTCATTTAGGGAGGAGCCTCACTAAGAACAAAGTTAGGAGCTGCTTCTGGTTCCCAAGAATGGACTCCATGGTTGAACAAAAAGTAAAGGAGTGCATTAGCTGTGCAAATAGTGACAAAAGCAAAATCACACGCAATACTCCCTTATCCCCGGTTGAGGTTCCGGAGGTTCCCTGGAAAAAACTAGCTGTTGACATTATTGGTCCTATGGAAATCCTGGGTACACAAAGGAGGTTCATGTTTGTTCTTGTTGATTATACCTCTCATTGGGTGAATTTTAAATTTACGTCATCTACCACGACAAGCAACCTTATCTCATTTTTAAAGAGTGTCTTTGTATATGAGGGCATCCCAACAACATTGGTGACAGACAATGGGGTGCAGTTTACTTCAGAGACAATGAAGTTGTTCTTGGAGAATCTCAACATAAAGCATGAAAAAACTGCTCTCTATTGCCCAAGAGCTAATGGGTTGGTAGAGAGGGCCAATCGGCTTATTAAAGAGCACATCCAATTGGCCATCACCAGTGGATTCGATGTAGAAGATTCTTTAAGAGAGTGCATCTGGTCTTACCATACCACTCCCAATCTTGTCACAGGGGTGTCTCCTTTTGCGTGTTTGAGAGGGAGGGAACCCTGCACTAAAATGAACCCGGGTTGGTTGGGAGGAGGAAGAAGGGTAGTCCCCGACCTGGTTGAGAGCAGAGTGAAGATTTCTCAACACCAACGAAAATACAAAGGATGGTACGACCAGATGCATGGTGTTAAAGCCCAGGAGTACAAGGTTGGCACCACTGTGCAGGTTAAGATGCCCACTCATGTCCAGCCAGGACGTAGCAAGTACCATACACACCAGGGTGTGGTAAAGTGTGGTCGCAATGTAGTTCGCCTGGAGAATGGACAGACATGGAGCAAAGACAGAGTGGTTATCTCACCCCAACCGTAAAGCCTTTCCTTTGTTTCCCCACATAAGGAGATGTGTTATAATCTCCATCAATGTTATAATGGTATAGCCCATCCCCCCTCACTGCTGACCCTGTTGGTACGGCCGGGCAGTGGGAGCTCACCTTAGAATGTTGTGAAACGAGGGTTCTGTATTCAGTGTGGAGAGCGGATGATCAGAATAAAGAGAGTCACACTTACCTTATGTGTGGTCTATACTTTTCATAACAGTATTGGTCACTCCTGTGAGCTGCACAATGTCTTTCCTGGCTCAGTCTTCAAAAACCAGTTTCTTTTGGCAGGTGCCTTGTTTCCCCCTCTCACACTGGTGGTTTGTTAAGCTGCTGTCCCACTGGTAAATTTGCCCTCAGTAGCATCTACTCTGTTGTTGGCGGTATCAATACACACATTGATTGCATTTCAATGGCCACTGATTTAGGACGTTACATTTCAGTCGGTTTCCTCATCAGAGATTCCAGCATTATTTCTGGGGTTTTTTGGCCATGTTTCAGTGGCCAGGTTCGGTGGTTAATTTGTTAGGGAAAGGGCCTAACAATTTCCTTAGAGGTCCATCGATGGTGCAGCCCAATGCCAGGGGTTGTCCAATACCAGGGGTTACCCAAAACTAAGGGTGCAAGGTCTTGACTCCAGCTCATGCTTCTTTCTTCCATCACTTTACACTTCCCATCGGTTTATCCCACTCTCGCAGGTTCTTTGTCACCCCTGCATCTTCTCTCTGTCTCTGCTTCCCGCTCTTTCTCTTCCCGTTTCCCATCTCCGCCCTTCTGTCTATTGTTCTGTATCTAAGTCTTGAGCCTCACAAATGGGTCATCACCTGTAACCACCAGCAAGAATTAAGCACTGTGTAGGATTCATTTGTAATTGTATGCGATTAACTCCTCATATCAGCACAAAGAACAAGTACAGAATTATAATTTGGCAGGCCTTTCAATCATAAATCAGTTCCCGACGGTTACCTATGCATTACTTAGGCATTCAGGCTTTAAGAGCAGCATCAGTGGTCTGCATGACAAATCTACGTGATACCTCCTTTGAGGCTCCACCAACGACGCCAAGCGCAAGCTCCTGTCATCCTGCACCGCACCCCCACCAGCATCCCTGCTCTCAACTTGCATCAGCCATGCTCTGAACTGTCTCCAGGTGTGCTGCTCCAACCCCCTCAACAAGGACTGGAGCCAGAACCTTCACAACAGCTCTACTAGAAGCCCTCTTTGTATCTCCATCACCGTCATGCACCGAGTCCCCAGAGGCACCTGTGCTCTGAACCCCACTGATGCCCCCCATCTCTACTCTAGCACCTCTCCCCAGGCCTGCTTAGACACACGCCTCTCCAGGCTATGAACATTTAGTTTCATTCATAAGATCCTTGCCCAAAAGCCTGCCCAGAGATTTGTCCACTTACTTTTGTGGTAGTGTTGGTTTAGTTTAAGTGACACAAATTGTATAACAAAGAAGGTAATAATTTGCACCCATCCAATCTCATTTATTTACTCTTTATCGAAATTTTAAAAAAGGAAATTACTTCTTAAAGCATTTCACTGATCTGTTGTGAATCAGAGCCAAAGACAAATAAATGGTGAATAATGGTGCGGAAATTCAATTATTTAGCAAGGCAACAATCTAACAATTATGTAAACTTTAAAAATCAATATTTTTAATATACATAAGGCTATTAGGGTAAATACCATTCTTCTCTAGAAGGCAAAAAGATGGATTGCGTGCAAATTTGATTAAGAGCAAGCAGCAACAGATTAGTGCTTTATATCAAATGGGTCAAAAACTAAAAGAAAAATGGCTAAAATCTGCTTGCAGTAGTGAGAAAAATCATTACTTTACGTAGTCACTTGTGAATGTGCCTTAAATGGAAAAAACGTTGTTTGAGCGCCAGAACATTAGCTCGTTGTTGGCAAGTGTAGAGTTAAAAGACTCTGTGGGATTATTTATGAGGCTACCACATGTAAGGTCTCTGAAGAAAGTCTGGTATGAGCTAAACATCAAAAATATTCTGATGCTAAAAAAAACAAAAAACCGTCAGACACTTCTTGTTCCTTCGTCATTGGACATGGCTTTCTACCAACTTCACCAGACCTCAAACATCTGACTCGAGGGAAACGCATGATGCATGATCCCAGGTGACCAATCTGTGCCAGTCTCCTGCCCTTGAAGTGGGGCACCTTATAAATGTAAATCCGTATTTGTAAAGCACGAACTACTCACCCTTACGTGTCTCAAGGCGCCGGGGGCCGTCGTGGAAATTAAGTGAGCTTTTGCCCAGAGTCACATGGTGCTGAGCTAAGCTGCCGCTGGAGCCGGGGATCGAACCGTGAACCCTTTGCTCCGAAGTCAGCTGCCCTGGCCACTGCACCACACCTCTCCACCTTGGCGCATGCTCAGAATGTAGGGGCTGCAGAGCGCTCTAGGAACCCCATGCACAGATCATCTATAACTCATCCTAGATGGGACTTGTTTTTTTGATGGCTCAGAGCACTGCACCTGAGGAGACAGATGAGCTGTGTGGGGAGATGGGACTAGAGAAAATAGCCTGACAATTTGGAATGCTATGCTTCAAACTCTAACCAAAACAATCACAAAGGCAGAGAGAAAATTGCCAAATCGACAGGAATTGAAAGATGCAAGTAAATTTCTCACATGGGACCAAGGGAAATGGTAGAATCACATCCATATTGCTGAAGCTGTGCAGCTACTGGGGGGGGCAGAGCAACCTCCCCGATAAAAGAGCAGGATAAGGATTTAAGAATAAAGATGAAAGAGAATGGCGTGCAGGAAGGTAATAACGGAATGGCTTGTGTGGACCTAGCTAGCAGCATTCTAAACAGGAAATTGACAAATATTGGGGTGTCACCAACGAGGATCTTTGGTGTCTTAATGATGAACCTAATTTCTTGTGGGTTTTTTGTGAGCACATACATTTGGATTTGTGGCTAAATTAATAAATATAGGTTAATAACCTGTCATTATAAACTTTATTTCCCAAGGGAGCTGCAGATGCAGTGTGCCAGCCAACCAGGGATTTATACCCAGGGCCGGACTGGGAACCCAAATCGGCCCTGGCAATTTTATCGAACTAGCCCCCGGGGTTTGCAAACGTGAAGCACTCCTGCTTTTGTTACTGGGGGCCAATATTGCAGCACTGCTGAAAAATTGGCCCCAGTAACAAACCAGGCCCCCACCCTTCTAGCCTCCCGGGAAAATGCCAGTTGCCCGCTACAGCCAGCCCGGCACTGATTATACCTAATGGGGCAACCCAATAACCCCCCAGGAGATTGGGTATATAACAAAGCCACAATGCAAAAAAGGACTCCTGATTGATTTGTTCATGGTAACCACTGGTGGATTGAATCGTTAACACAACAATCTGTTGTTTCTCAAAACGTTTGGCTCATTTAAAGTATGTCTGATAGTCGGATATTGATTTATAAATTCTTTTCCCAAGAAAGTATATGGTTTTTGCCAGGGTTGGACATTTTTGTATTATTCATACCTACTCCTGAAGATAAACTTGTGCACATATTTAACATAAGAGATCAAAATGTCAATGACATAGCCACTTCTACCATGGTTCGATCACATATCAAAGTTAATCAACAATTGTTATTGGAAGGATTACTGGATGGACTAAAAATGGTTGACTAGATCACTTGGTTGCTATTAGTCACTACTCATTTAATGGTGATCTAAATATTTTTTGGCTATTGTGCAGCGGGTGTGCAATTTCTATTTATGACCCTATAATATGTTGAAAATAAATTGATATTTCTGTATTAAAATATATATTTTTCATAACCATCAGCATATGCTTCATTACATTACATTTGTGTGTGTGTGGATTATTGAAACACCTATACTTTTCATTGCTTTTATAGGATTGGATTCCTGTTATAACAGCCCTGTTTACTTAAATAAAATTCTGTGTAAATTACTCCTTCAGGTGTCCTTTTTTTGTCGTGGCTTTAGCCAACCAGGAAATGGCACAGATTCCTGAAGAGGGCTGATCCTGAAAGAGACTGCGAGAATGTGGGAGTTGTGAAGAGGGTTCAGGATGGGCAACTAACTGAAGTAGCAAGATGAAGTAGGCTTACTTTAGATATTACATGTGACAATGCAATGTATGTATGGCATGGTACATCCCAACAACTACTCATACCAAAGGGAAGTGCTACTTGGGTCGCACAAGATGAAGTCAGAGGCCACATCTGACCCAGTGTGCATTGGAAAAATGGGTAGTTAAAAGTGACTGGTGTACTAATCAACCAAGTAGACAGTACAGTCCCTCCGCTTACTGCCAAGTGCACACCTGGATGCATGATGCACATTATGTTCACTGAAATTGTGTGCATTTCAAAATTACATTATATTATTGAATTATGTATGATCCCAGAGCTTCAAAACACACATTTCTTCCAAGGGTGTCCTTGATATGTGGAAATTGCTGTTAGCATGAGCTGAAGCCATCTTGGTTGTGGCATCCATTTTGTTAGCCATGCGATTCTTCAGTCTTCACTGTTGCTTGCCTTTCTATTCTGCTTGAGTCATCAGCTTTAGTTAACTCCTTCTATTCTAAGCTCAAGCAATGTATGAGCTCAGAAAGGCCTGTAGCTGCTAGAATGCACCTGTTTGAGAATGTAACTGTCTATCATATCCTACTGATGTAAGCAGTTCTGTATCCCCTCCCACTTTGTTGACTAAGTGATTTCCCATTTGACCCTGTTTGTCGGTAGTTATTCTTGTGTAGGCCTGTATCTTCTATTTGTAACTACATGCTTACCAATGCAGAAAACTCGGTATAAAAAGGCCCATGGTCTGTGTATTCAAGCCACTACCTCCTGGAACACTTGAGGGTGTTGTATGGACGTGGTCTCATTCATTAGTGAATAAACTTGTTCTTTGAATTCCAGCTTCAGTGCCAATCTCTTCTTTGTTGGTTTAAGGACCCATGGACAGATAAGGGTGAATTCCCAGTGGGCCCCTAAAAAGGCTCATTTCCACAGTTATGTAATGAGAAGATTTATGGGTTCAAAAAAACAATCAGCCAAATTTATTTTGAAGAAAATAATGTAGTGGGATGGACCTGGATATTTTGGGTTGTTAAGCACTCATATTTGTAATCTTTAAATTTGAAAAATTCACATTCCAAATTGGGAGCTTGCCAATTTCTGCAGATTCGGCATTTAACTAGAAAGAACACTGGTCATTCAAGGGCCCCCTCCTACATCACACTCTGACCCATTAGACGCCTTTCCTGCAGACAGGATAAACGCTTAATACAGGCCTTTATCTCCATCAGCCTACCAGTTGGCTAGCACACAATAATGCAAAGTCTCCATAGGATAGGTTACAAACTAAGTATCTCTTTGTACTAATGTGTACAATTACGGAGGAAGTGAAATAGACTTTTCTAAGTTCTGTCAACAAAAGTTTTGGCACATTAATGACTCCCCTCCTCGCCCCCCCCCCGGGAGCAGGGGTTAGAATCAATTGGTTTTGCACTCTTAATTGGAAAGGAAAGGTAATTCCAAAACATTTTGGAAAATTATTTTAAAAGTACAGAGGAATTGTCTTAGAAGGTAAGCCCATATATTAATAGTTACATGGTTTTAGAATGGAGGCAAAAGACAGGTGGGAGTCAAAGATAAAAGTAGAGGATATAAACTAGGAAGTGAACCCAACTGTAAAATTATTTTTATTAACATTAAAGAAAGAAAGAACCTCTCAAGCTCGAGAGAGAAACCGTGTTAGCCTGGGAAATGGCAGGAAAACAATGGATCCATGACTTTATTCCCAAGTATGCACAATGAAAGCCCTATCAGCACCAACATGGGCAAACAGTGAATTTAAATCGGGAAAGACTGGCGAATACAGAAAGGAGATCTTTGGTTGGTGAAGAAAGTCAGTGTAGGAAAGTAAACCAGAACTGATGGTTGGCTGCCTTCAACAAGCAATGGCAAAACCAATGGGATTCGCCTAGGAGACATCTACGCATTGCCAATGTTATTTTTTCATCGTGTACAGCAATGAGGCTGTATGGATAAAAAAAAAAGCATGACGATGAGATTGATGCTTGATTTTATTGCCATGCGCATGCATTTAATATGCACCTATAAAAGGACTAGTTTATTTTATTTTCATTTAGCGATAAGAGATGTTTCAGTAAATATAAAAAAAGTAGCATGAATGTGCTTTTTTAATACTTAACATGAAAGGGCTTTAAAAAATAAGTATAAAATGAAATAAGGGTTGAAGTGTAGCAACACAGTAGGGGCTGAAACTACACGAGGGGAAGAACACCAGGACAAATGGACAAACACATGGATGAAAGAGAGCAACGTAGAGAGAGAAACACATACAAGAGAGACAGTGTGAAAAAACATGCACTCTAATGGAGTGCTTAAACAAATAGAAAAAAAAGTAGTTCCACAAAAGAAAGCAAAGCAAGTACAGAAGCCAGCCAATCAGAGATATGATAAGGAGACCATGCTCCATGGGAAGAGACAAACGCAAGATGGACATGCATAAATGAGGAAAGCCATCCAATCGAAAGCAATCAAATAAAGTGTGACAGTAATGCCAAACCAATAGTATGCATTGGCTGGCTGCAAACCCCTGTATGTTCTTGATAAGCACTCAATATGTATATATTGGGTCTGGCAAGCTCGACCAAATAAATAAACCCAGATATTAATCTACAAAGGAAGGGCAATTTGTGAGTAACTGAAAAATTCGTTAATTATTAGGATGGTCAATGCTAATAATAATACAATAATTTCTGGACCGCTTTAACCAACCATTGACCACTTGAAAACCACACTCACTACCAGCAGAAGATGGAAATACACTGTGAGAAACAAAGAAAACATTTCCAAAACAGTAAATAAGAGGGCAGAAATAGTGGGAAACCTAAAGCACTAACAGTTCAACTGATATGGTTCTCCCAGGGAAAAAACTAAAAAAGTCAAGGGATACAGGTCGAGTGAAGAACTACACAGACATGAAATTCCTACAACAAACCAACTTTTCTGGATACCAGAGTAATCCTGTTAATCCTTCTTATTTTTCCCTAGAAATAGAGAGCTCCTTATTTGACCCTACGCTGTCCTGAGTTTCACACTGCTGACCCAGCTGCTATGCTCCAATAACCCGCTTCTGCCGGAGCACATACATAAGGCAACATGTATTTCCGCTTTCCTCGGTTTAGTAAATTAATCTTTACAGTGCCCTTCTTCCATGCTGTAAAGGATCGAGGCCCTAAGGCCCCCATACAGTAATAGTAACGATACAGACACAATATCATGATATCTGGAACTGGCCCGGGGCACGTGCGCCCGGCCCATTTTATTGGCAGGGTCACATGTCTTGTGACACCTGTGATGGATGGGTGTGAGATGATAGTATGGGAAGTGGCTGGTACAAGAAGCACTATAACAGTGACCAGCCGGTCACTACATCCCTCCCAAACTTTTTTATAAATGGAACAACAAGTCCAACCTGTCAGAGAGAACAAAAGAACAAGACAAAACGTCACAGAGTCTATTAGGCTGCTTTCCAGACAGAATGAGTGGACAGGTGCAGCTGGGAGCACCAGGCGTCATGGCACGCCTCCGCCCTTTTAACCAGACTGCTCTGGGCATGAATGGCAGTGTAGATGACCTTTGGATTTCTCGCTTACCGGTTTGAATGCTCACAGTTCACCTGGGCACTGTGGATCCTATCCCTCCTGGACTCAATGCGTGGGAGTCTATATACAATGTCTATATATACTGTTTTCTGTGAGGGTGCATGTGGAGCAATAGTGAAGTCTGTAGATGATATATTTTCAAAAGACATCCAGGCTCCATGAACGGAAAACCTCCTAAGACTGACGACATCCTAGTCACGGTTAATGAGACTTCCTCAGATGCCGTGGCGATTCCAGCTCCCTGATGGTGGAGCTATTCCCGACATCCTTCCCTCACCGGGATTCCCCTGTCATAGCAGGATTCCCCTCTCACGGGAGTCCCCAGAGGTCCTCTTCACCAGGCTTCCACAGGACTGTGTGGACGTCGCCGTGTCACTCCAACGCCATACTATAGGCCCCTGGTGGAATCGCTACGAGTCCCACCTTCAATTCACTCGATCCGCCTCAAGGGGAGTTTCCAGATCAGAGTACTCCTGCCATCCAGTCTCTGGTGCACCGGCACTGACAGGACAGTCTTTGGGGTAGCCACTCTCCAACAGAGATCTTCATGCTTCCCTGTACCTGCTGGGGAGATGTTGCAGACACATCTCTCGTGTCGGGATTCCTCTCTCACTGGTAAACCCTGAGGCTCTTGCCCCTGGATCGCCATGGGTCGGTGTGGATTGTTCAGATTCTCTTTTCGACCCCACGACTAAGGTCACTCAGGACAATATGTATATATATCTGTATTTATATTTACTGCTGATATGTTTAGGTTTATAATCAATAATATGCTTGTTTTTTCCTCTTTCACGAAGTAAAAAAATAATAAAGTACAACAGGAACATATATGCCTTAATCCACTCCATACATCCAAGCAATCCAGATGCATCATCTGTCATCCCAACAGATTACCCAGAGAATGCCAGTAACCAACAATTTAGAGCACCCTTTTTTCAGACATGACCATAACTTCACTATGTTTTGCAGGTATTTTAAGTGAAAAAGCAAATAATGCAATCACAGTGGTGAATTTTGTGGGGCCACAGAAACTCAGGTTATCAGTTTACAATACTTATCCCACCGGTGTGCATGCACAATAGTGGATGCACATGACACTGGGAGACAGTGGCAAGCGGATGAAACAATAAGCGATGCTATCTCTCCAAAAGGTGATTATCTGCTAGCCTAATAAGCATGCAGGGAAAAAACAACATGCCATGCATAGAGGAACATATGGAAGACTCAATATCCCACCCAAGGTTCCCAAGTAATATGAAATCCAGCTGTTAACATACTAAGGGGAATATGGTGGATTATTTTGGTCATATGATGTGTAGTTCAAACCAAATCACCTAAAGAACCCAATTATTAAGAAAGCAAATAAGCATGAATTGGGTTTTAAAAGATAAATTATCATTAGGATTAAAGTAAGAATTAAGGTAATGTAAGTTTACGGATTAGGGTCCTTTTCACAAAGCTTGTTCCGGGAGTGAGTGTGTCTTACTCAAGGCCCAGTGGCTTCCTTAATGCAGTTCAGCCTCAGCAAATGGAAAAAGGGCTTTTGTCACTGCTGGACATAGTAGTGGTGGGAGCAGCTTGGGTGGAGTGCTCAGTAGGTGCTGACGGTGGGGCTGATTTAACAAAAATAGGCCTTTGGGACCTATTGGCTTTGCCAATGAATTTAGCAATATGTTGCTGTTTATATATTGCATATTTTGTGTAAGAAAAGACTAACTTTGTTAACATTTATAAACGTGTGTTGCTTTAGTGCAATTTACCATTGTAATTGACTTTACTGAGTACTGGCAAAGCCAAGAGGTCTTAGCTCTAAAAGGCTGTGCTATTACATTTTCCAGTGCTTGAATAGTTCATATAAGCCGAGTCACATTTAAGTATCCACGTGAATTCAGTTTGTGGGAGGGGGTTCATAATAGGAAATTGCCGAGAGCGCTGCAGTGGTGGCTGAAGGCAGTGCAGGTCGGTGGGCTGGCCAGAACAGTGTTCAAGCTACATGCTCATCAGATTCTTGGCCTCCAGTGTGCATGTAGTAATGGACACACATGCACTCATTGTAATTGCCAATTCTAATTATTTACAACAAAATCATTGCTGTTACTCATTTAGATCAAACTGCTAAAAAGATGTCACAAAGCCAATAGGTCTGGCTTGTTTTAAGCATATGTTTGCTGTTATGTGATGTGTCTGGATGCAATAGTTGAAAACATGTGGAGAGGCACTTACATGTTAGTCAGGCAGCACCCCGTGTAACACAAAAGATTTTACTTCACAAGTATTAAACCACAACCTTAAGTACTTACGCAATGCCCTTTTAAAGCCCCCCAAACTGTTTTTTCATCCCACTTAAGGCACTGTCTGTGATCCTCAACAGGCGCCTGCCTACAGATAGCTCAAACCTGTCTCATCAGTGAGAACTAGAAATTGTGATGATGCAAAACTGTGGAGTCCTTGGAATCAAATCTAAAACTTGGGGAGTCGAAGAAAGGAGCAACCGCTTTGCTCCTCTGTGGGACTCAGTGTGCCTCATCCCTGGGAAGGCAGTAGTCCAACTGGTGGTACATGTCTGAGGAGGCAGTAGTGCACTTCAGTGAAAGCCTAGAGCCTGAACTTCGATGTGACACTACAGGCCATGACTGGAGGCTCCAGGCATCTTGGTGCCA
Organism: Triturus cristatus; assembly: GCF_964204655.1. Lineage (NCBI taxonomy): Eukaryota > Metazoa > Chordata > Amphibia > Caudata > Salamandridae > Triturus > Triturus cristatus. The sequence continues at coordinate 1,166,353,936 of NC_140592.1, read as the reverse complement.
CTGCACTTCTCTAGAAGTGGAGCTGCTGAATTTGTTCCCAAAGTTGATCCAACAGTTGTACAGGTTATTTGCTCTCTGGTGAAGCATCTCCGGATATCCTCAGCTCCTCTGGAAGTCAAGTATGAAGTGAAAAACGTGTGAGAGAGTAATATGGAGCGCGAAGGGGCAAAAACAATATTATGTGCAAGTGGGCAAAATCATGATGGAGGAGGTGGGGAAGCACCAAGAGAGCAGTGGGAAAACAACACAGAAGACATGGGTGGGGCGAGGAAACATGTGGGGCACAGATGGGGTGGAGCTAACACAGAGGGTGCAGGGAGAAAGCAAACTAACAGAGAGTACCATGGGGGGGGGAGGGGGGAGAAAAGTAAACAGGCAAGAAGGGAACGGGTGTGGGAGAACAACAGGCAAGAGACAAATCGCAACAAGAAGTACAGAGGGAAGAGAAGCACACTGGGGAGACAGCTGGAAAACACATGCATTCTCGTGAAGTGGCTAAACAAAAAGAAAGAAGTAGCACCTGAAAAATGAGTAGTGGAAGGACACAAGTCCATGCACCAGAAGAGGAAGGAAAGCTAATGAATAAAAAAGCATTAACAAAGCCATTAGGTCTCGCCCATGAGAGCTATTGGCTTTGGCAATGTTTTGTAGCCATGCTGTATAGAAGCATGGATGCTTTGCATTGTGGCTAAAACGAATTCTTAAAAGTGCTTTGATGGAGCCAGGGCTAATGCCTTTTATTTTAAGTGCATTAGCGCTGGATGCATATTAGTTCTTTTTTCTTTTTTTCTTTAGCCATGCTGCACAGCGGCCACGTTGCTCACTTTAAGCTAACAATAGATCCTGCAAAAGACAGCGCATGTGCTGTCTAGTAGGTGAGACGTAAAAAGGGACAAAACACAGATGCGAGATTAATCAATGGACAGTCTTCAGAGGAGAAACACACTTTGGGGCTATAAGATTTAAGGAGGGGGTTAGAAAACACTTGCACTCTCGTGGAAGTGCTGAAAGGAAAAAAGGTAAAAGTAGTTCCACTGATGTCATGCAAGGGAAATACACAGGTCAAATGATTAATGTTGCACTCCCATTGTTGGGTGTGTCCCCCTTGGGCACTCCAGAATGTCCTATGGAAATACGTTCTTGAATTTGTGAATGAAAGAAAACTAGTTCAGTTTGTTGTAAACATTAATTCATGTATTTAAATTATTCATACATGTTGTTTTGTTGTTTTCAAAATCACTTGTAATTTATAGTATATGGACTATTGATCAATCCAATGCATTTCGGGTTTTCTTGAACCCTTCATCGGGGATTAGTCCTAGGTTAAACGTAAAATAAGCATTAGGGGTGTTCTTGCTTTATGTCTAGAAGAAACTAACATTAAGGCGCGTAGCTGTTAGCAATGTGCCTTCAAAATTAACCTGAAAAATTGTTCACGCTATGTTTGCATGTGTTCGTTTAGTAGGATACGTGCTAGTTTAATTTGTGAATAAAGTTTTTAAATATTCACGAAAGAAAACAAAGGTGATCAAAACATGCTAGTTGGGAGACTGTGATTGCAACGAAAATGTTAACGTTTTCTCGATTGAAAAGTAAACTGATCTTAGTTGATTGTGGCCCCCATGTTTTTTTTTTTTTTAAAAGGAAGGAAAAACGTTCGCGGTTGAAACAAAGTCTGATGTGCCAAGTGCAGTGAATCGAGACCATTCGTAGCGGAAGTTAGTAAGCAAGTTGTGAAAGAGGTTGTGGACGCGAGTAAAAAAGGTCCGTGAACAGTTCAAGGGTATTCAATTAAATTAAGCTTGAAAACGGTAAAATAATGTTCACGGTTAACTTGGCTAACAAGTAGTTACTAACAAGATAGTTTTCATACCTCACTATGCGGTGATCATCGTTCGTGTGGTTTAGTTGGTACTGGTTGTGTAGCGGGCTCAGCATGCTTTAAATCTATGGTAGTGACGGAGAAAGGACTCTATCTGTGAACCGTGTTTGGGAATGTAGAGAAAATAGAAAAAGAACTAAGGTCAGGAAGATGTTGGGGCGGCCATCTTAAAAGGTGTTGGAGAAAAACATTAAACTTACATAAACATGGTTAAATCATGTAACTATGACAGTGCTGTAAAGTCTTTTTATCCAATGATTTTCACGTTGGAGTAGATATTTATGGTTATCGCGACCTTCTTGTTTCTGTACCACTTCCAGGATCAAGAATTTCAGTTGGCTAATGTTGTGATTATTTGAGAGAAAATGGTTTGCAACAGTTGACTTCGGGTTCTTGGTGCGTATGTTTGGTTTGTGTTCATTGATTCTTATTTAATTTTTCTCTCAGTTTTACCAACATAAACTATGCCGCATGGGCATTTTAATAAGTAGATTACATTCATGGTGTCACATGCGGCTGTGACTCTTAGTTTGATGTTTTTGCCTTTCCTTGGGTGTGTTATGTTAGCTCCAGTGATGAGATTACAGTTATTGCAGTTGTGATAAGCGGTAGTTCCTTTGAATATTTGAGTGTCTCCTGTCTTAGTGTGTTTTAACATTTCTCCCAAGTTCTTATTTCTGGTATAAGCGAACCAACCAGAACCAACTAAACCACACGAACGATGATCACCGCATAGTGAGGTATGAAAAATATCTTGTTAGTAACTACTTGTTAGTCAAGCTAACCGTGAACATTATTTTACTGTTTTCAAGCTTAATTTAATTGAATACCCTTGAAGAACTGTTCACGGACCTTTTTTACTCTCATCCTCAACCGCTTTCACAACTTGCTTACTAACTTCCGCATCGAATGGTCTCGATTCACTGCACTTGGCACATCAGACTTTGTTTCAACTGCAAACGTTTTTCCTTCCTTTTTTCTAAAAAAACATGGGGTCCACAATCAACTAAGATCACGTTTACTTTTCACTCGAGAAAACGTTAACATTTTCGTTGCAATCACAGTCTTCCAACTAGCATGTTTTGATCACCTTTGTTTTCTTTGGTGAATATTTAAAAACTTTATTCACAAATTAAACTAGCACGTATCCTACTAAACGAACACACGCAAACATAGCGCGAACAATTTTTCAGGTTAATTTTGAAGGCACATTGCTAACAGCTACGCGCCTTAATATTAGTTTCTTCTAGACATAAAGCAAAAACACCCCTCATGGTTATTTTACGTTTATCCTAGGACTAATCCCTGATGAAGGGTTCACGAAAACCCGAAATGCATTGGATTGCTCAATAGTCCATATACTATGAATTACAAGTGATTTTGAAAACAACAAAACAACATGTACGAAGAATTTAAATACATGAATTGACGTTTACAACAAACTGAACTCGTTTTCTTTCATTCACAAATTCAAGAACCTATTTCCATAGGACATTCTGGAGTGCCCAAGGGGGACATACCCAACAATGGGAGTGCAACATTAATCATTTGTCTTACTAACGTCACGATTGAAGACGCCGCCCCGGGTGCACACAACAAATATTACAACCTCAGCAACATTAAGGATCCTAGTAACAAACACGTAGAAGCGCGTATTCCAACCCAATTATCAAATACACAGGTCATCCATTAAAAAGCATGGTAAATAAGCTATGCTCAAGTGGAGGCATTAAAACAAAAAAAGAATAAGTAAAGATATTGAATAAAGTGCAAGCAGATGAAACTGACACAGGAGCCAACCAATGATAAGCAGTAGATTCACACATAGCGCACAGTCAATATTTGTTAATTTGAGCCGGTAGTTTCCGGTGCTCGGCACCAGCACTTAATTGTCAGTACTGGTTCTTATGGTGGTCTACAACACCGTGGCACTGTTTGTCTAATTTAGAGAAGAGCATGACAACAGCTATTTATTAATTCAATATAAATTAAAAATGACTAAAACCAGCCTCCCAATCCATTCTTTTGGCTTTGGGGGCCTGAAATAGCCTTGGTTCTCACACCTGTAGGAATGCAATGATTAAAAGTTGCGTTGGTACTGTCATTGGTATTGCTGTCAGGGGCAATGGATGGTGGAAGCCGAAGTGGCTTCTTGATGAGGACCCTGGCACATAACTTTTTTTTTTTTTTAATTAAGTACTGGTTAGACAAGACCTAAAAAAAATTTTTTAAAAAAAGAAGCTGTGAATCGCCTCTCGAATTTGTTATTTGCTACAATACCACAATACCAATAATACTGAATGATATATACTTGAAAATGTCAATCATGCGAAGATGATCAATCCTCGGTGCACGGTGGCAACAAAATGTTGTCAATAAGACATTTTATATTTTATTCCCTATGCACATACTATAAGCTAGAGTTGTAGATGAACATATAGATGTGAATGGGAGCTTTAAAAGGGGCCTTTCCTTAATCTATTTGCTCACTGCAGGCTAATGAATGCCCCTGGTGACCCCATTAGGGGCCATTATGTTGTCTCTACATTCACAGCAACTTATTTTGAAACAGAGATTAATTAGGGAAGCCGAATTGCACGGCCGGCCTTTCCTCGTCTTGTTTACACATGGTTTGCATTGCCCAGCTGAATAAACAACAGACTAATGCACATAACCCCAAGTGACCGATAAAAAGTCTGCTCTGGAAAGAGAAAACATTTATCTCACCTCCTCTTGGAACGCGCCAGTGCCAGATCACTGCGAATAAATAGCTTTAGCAGCGCGAGGAATGATGCAGGCCTCACGTAAATGCAGCTCCGACTACCAGAGCGAACCACACACAATGACAACTTTTTAGATTGGCAAATAAAACCGCGTTCCCTACAAATGAGCAAATATCGCTTTTGCGAAAGGAGCCCTTAAGTTCTTGCCCAGCCTCCGTTCTCCATACGTTTCATTAGAAGGATTCTTTCTTTAAGACAGCCCAGGCCCAGATTGCCAGCCTTTCCTTAACAGCAGTCAAAAGTGCGCTGAAAACAGTGCTTAATTTGAGCCGGTGGTTTCCGGTGCTCACACTCATTAATGGTAGGCATAGGGAGATTAACTGATTTGCCCAGAATCACAGGATGTTGAGCCAATGCGGAGACACCAACCTGCTTCCCCAGCTCCGAAGTCGGCAGCTCTGGTCATTATGCCACATCCCCTCCCTACTTTTATAGTTAGCAGTTCGTTCTGTTTTAGGCGGCTCTAACAGGAGAAATGGGCTGGTGCAAGCTGCCTCCTGATGAGAGCCCTAGCACGTATTTTTTTTTTTTTTACAAATTAACAACCGACTGAGAACCCATCATCGTGGATATAGCTCCCAACCAATCTGCACCAACCTCCTAGCTTTTAATTCCCAGTTCCAGATCTCCTTGGAAAACTTTAAAGGTGCACCACAGGGCATGGATATTGCTAGACTTTCCACCCCTCACCTTTCTGGGGCTGGATTCCACAAATGTCTCCCGTGCAGGTACTTATGCTCACCATGGAGCTGTTAGTTGCTATATTACATATATTAGGGCTGTATTATGTGGAGGGTTTAGAATGAGTTTTTTTGTGTGCCTGAATGCATGTGTGCCTGTGAATGGTACAATACATGAAGGATCTAGTGCTGTGCAGTGCCTGTATGCTATATGAATGTCCTGGTTGGTATCAGGACAACAACACCTATTTTTGTATTATCTATGTAGACAAAAGTCGATCATTCTTTTGTTTTTGCTCCTGCAATAACAGCAGTATATTATGTATCTTAAAGCACTGGAAGTCGGGGTGCTGCATCAACCGAAAATAACCATGCTGAACTTTGGAGGTGAATGAGCAATAAAGATGCCTGTAAACTCTTGTAACATTTGCTGTGCTTTCAAAGACACAAGCCAAATACCAGGCTACCGTATTATTTAAATTGCTGCTTATTCTTTTAACATAGAAACTGGTGTTTACTTTTATTTCTGGGACTGAAAAGTGAGATGAATTTCTAAAATGAACTATGCGACAATCTTGCTGCTGTGAAATGAAGGGCTGCAGGATGTCAAAATTGTAATACCTATACATGAGCTGTACACATACTTCAAAATATGTCAGCAGTAAGGAAACTGCAAATTAAGCACTTCTTTGGAATACTGAAGTGATTTGGAAACAAAGATTTTAATAGGATCAAAATGTTCAGGATAGAAAAGTCCCTTGCATGGTGATGGACATGCACCCCTGCCTTGAATGCCTCAGGTGTAATGATGTCTGCAGCCCTAATGCTGATTTTTGTTGTCATGGCCAAACACGGATCATGCATGTGTGCCGGGACATGGGTCTTATGGATTGCAGTCTTTTTGAATCAGAAGTGGTTCCCAAAGCGCTACCTTCATTGTGGTATATGGCTACTGCCTTGTAACCTGAATATCACCTACAGTGAATAGAGAATACCCACTACCACTAGAGAGAGGGGAGTGAGTTAGAGGGACCCGCCTACAAAACTAAGAGACCTGACCTCGGGGGACTGTGTGTCCTTTGTGAATGTAGTACTTTGAGTTTGTATACAAATGCTAATTTATTCATAAATGCAAGTATTTAACTGGATAATAGCTGCTGCTGAGCGTACTTTGAGTTGTGAGCCTGTGTTCACCCCGCTGACCCTACCTAATCCCCCCCACCCAAGACGCCCCCACGCTACCACGGAGCGACAAGTACTGAAGGGGTACTTGGTAAGGCTGCTCAGGATCCATAGTAGTTCAGGCCTGAGACATGGAGAGCAAAATGCCTCAACTCCCACAGTTGTGCCCAGCAACCACTGCCTGCCCTGTAGCCCTTTAAACAGGGTTTTGACAAAACTAATCAAGACACTGTACTTGGTGTTGTGCAAATGAAAAATATTCGCCTATGCCAAATTTACAAACATTATGTTTGTTTGTGCTATTTAATTTTTCAGTTAAACTCGGACTTTGAAAATGTAGTGGCCAGTTGAATGGAGAATATGCTTTCTGTAAAAAACACTGCACTACCACACCATATTCTTTAGTAATATATTTACAACACTGCAAATTTCTGTAATTTTGCATTACTCCGAGACAGAATTATAAATAATAATGTAATTAGCCCTCGTGCATAATTATGATTTGGGAGACAAAATCCTAACATTAGAACACATTTAGCAAGCGCGAGTGGTTGCGCATGCTGCTGGTTGTGTTCTGCTGTATTTAGTGCTATTCTCTTAGCACAAAAGGCATCCTCGTGCCCATTTTGGATGCAAGGGTGCATTTGCGCTAAGAAAGTAGCGCTAAATGCCGGGAGTTAATTGAGGTAAATCCCTACCCCAAGTGCACATTTAGCGAGCGCATGCAGCTGCTCACGCTCGCTATTCACACCCTGTTGCAATGAACACCCTTTCGTAGCACAAAATGGCTCCTAGCACCGATTTTGGACATGAACGGGCATTTTAGAAAATCGTGCTAAATGCAGAATAACTCTTCACATGTAATTGAGTAATCTTGCTGAATTTTTTAAGGTAATTCCACGTAATTACGCTACACGAAGTTATGCCCACCCCTAACGTTTACCACACTCTTGCCTAATGGCTATGGCTCATTTGCTACATTTGTGTGATGCTTAAATTTTTCACAATCCCCCAGTTCAGTGATGCAACTTTGATGGCAGCACCCCCACTCTGAAAATTGTTCTATCACCATTGAATATATCTAGTTTTAGTGAAATCACATGGTCTTGTCTAATGCCATGGCAAAACCAAAGAGGATGATGGACGGAGTGTTGAACATTGCAAGCACTCACCCCCAGTCAACTGATCTGGGTTTAATCCATCATCATTCTTTAGCTCACTCCACCACCCCAGTTCAGACATGGCCATATGCAAATCAGTCTGACCCTGTGCCTCATGGGAACAGTCCAGCCCGAACTGCCAAGCCATGTCTTCCCTGGACCGGAAACAAGCATCCTGGGACCGGTTTCTGGCTAATCAGCCGTCATCAGCCAGGCTAGCTTGAATCCAGTGGCAAAGTGAGCAAGGGACCCACGTCTGGGCATACCCTGCCAACTTAGGGCGAACAAAGCAAAACCAAAGGGTATGATGGACGGAGTGTTGAACATTGAAAGCACTCACCACCAGTCAACTGATCTGGGTTTAATCCATCATCATTCTTTAGCTCACTCCACCACCCCAGTTCAGACATGGCCATATGCTGGACTGTTCCCATGAGGCACAGGGTCAGACTGATTTGCATATGGCTATGTCTTAACTGGGGTGGCAGAGTGAGCTAAAGAATGATGATGGATTAAACCCAGATCAGTTGACTGGGGGTGAGTGCTTGCAATGTTCAACACTCCATCCATCATCCCCTTTGGTTTTGCCTTGTCTAATGCCACACCTAAAAACTGATGTGCCAAAGTCCCATACATGATAATTGAACAAGGAAGCAACTGAATGTTCAGGGAAAAATCCAGTGTGTCAACCTGAAGACATCCATGAACAAATCAATGTTGTACACAATCCCTACAAAAAAGCGTCCAAGTGGCCTACACTGAAAACAAAGGTCCTAGGGCGTCCAGTTATAGGCCGGCTACCCAATCAGGTCTTCCTTTTCAGTTAAAATTAATAAACCATAATGCAATACTTGGGGAAAATCCTTACAGGGAAAAAGCCAAACAGGAAATCAGCACCACCACGTGATCATGACTGAGTTAAGGTCAGGGGCGAGGAAAGATTCAGTAATTTTTTACATCTGCCGAAATGCTCGAAATCCACATGTTCATAATTAACAAAAACTGGACTCTGACTTTCTTCCAGCCCCAGTCACTGTTTTCTAGCACACCGGCTTTAACAATCAAGCAGGAGACACACGTGGTTCACACATGACCTGTGAAATGCTAGCCAAGTGCACGTCACATTGATGCGCAACAGCAGTATTGTCCACCCTGTCAGGAGGTTGGCAAGGTGGCACTGGAAGACTAGAGCAGCCCATCCCTTCACTACATGTTCAAAATAACATTCCACCATTCTGTATCGGTAATTGTGAAGAAAAATAAATATTTTGAAACAATATATTTTTGATTATTATTTAAGACAATATGGTGCCATTAATTAATACAAATGGGCAAAGGCAAATGGTCTATCACTTGTATAATGGTTTCACACAAATACCCAACACGCAGGAACCTTTCAGTGTGCACACCCATTCTGAATGTCTCCACCTCTTCTGTAACCTTCCCAGATGCCTGTAAACATGCAACTGTCCTGCCATTGCTGAAGAAACCGCCCAGGGACCCTTCAATGCTCGCCAACTACGGATGGATCTCTCTGAAGTTCACCATGGTGCGACCGTGATTAGGTCACACTGGCAAAACAGAAACAATTTCATAAATTCAAAAGGTTCCCAACACTAACCGATACCTTAAGGTAAGACACATCTCCTGCTTCCTCCATCAACTGCACTCCAGAGATGTACAACCCAAAATAATTTTTTTTCTTTAACAATGGCCCACAGAATCATGTTCTTTTGCTCGCCTGCATCGGAACTTCCAGCTGAAATTCTTCAAAATGATACATCAGGTACACGATGGAAAGTTTCATTCATAATACAAGCTTCCGAATACTGCAATCTATTGGCATCACTGCACTCTGTGCTCCACGGAAACAGTTGGGATAGAACACCTGCAGCTGATTGGAAGGGGGAAGGCGCAGGATAGCAATGAGCAGAACACCAGAAACTGCACACATAATTAAATGGTGCCTCACTTTAAAATGTGGCTGAACAATGCTACATCATTTACCACACTTCTAAATGAGCTAATCCTATTGTCTTAAGTAGGGCGTGGCTTGGTCAGTAAGAGTTGGGGGGTATGAGCTTCAGATAGTACGACAATCATGCTGGCATATCATGATAATCATTATAATAACAATACAGTTTAATACATAGCTACCTCACACTAGGTGTACCAGCACTGGAAGCAGGTCTCTGCACCATACATACCACGTTCAAACTCTCGAGCATCCTGATCCAAAAAAACAAGCGTAGTATATGGTGCAAACATTTAAGTTATGTACCTTGCACTAATCCAGACAACCCTTATGGTGATTTTAGTGGTCTTTGATAACCTTTAAAAGTTCTCAAAGTGGTAGCTGTGGGGAGCAGCCTTTAGGTTTATCTTGAAGGAATGTAAAGCAGCTTTCTTTTACCAACTTTAATCAGTGGTGGAGGTTAGATGAAAAGAAACCACACAGTGTTTATAAAAATAGGTCTTATTTAATCCACACACTATCACTAACACATTGGTATATCTCCCACCAGCAGATATTAAAACAACACACAAGAATAATTTGCAAAAATCAGGTAAGTAGCACAAATATACACTTGTCTCAAGGGAGAGACCAAACCATATATTAAGAAAATAGAAGGCATACTGCAAAGGAGAACCGGACTTGGACCAAAAGACCCAGAAGAGCTAGGGACACAGGGAACCACCCAAGGCAAGTACCCAGGAACCACACAGAGGCTTAGTACAGAGTGGAAACACAGCAGAGTGCCCAATGGAACTCAATGGAGAAGTTGCAATTGCAGTTTTAAAGAATAAGGACCCTGAAGAAACCTTTTGGATGACAGAATGTTGGAGAGCCATAAATGCCCTGGGAACCAGGTTATCTGCACCAGGGAAGCCAAGTGCATAGGGGTGAAGGGACGTCAGAACTTGCCGTAGACAGCAATGGAAGACTTAAAAGAACATTTCCGTAGAAGATATTGAAGAAGTCCGGTGGAATACAAGGGTAGATTCTGGAAGTGAATAACCTGCAAGCAGAGGGGACAGAGTCTATGCCACTCTGAGGTGATCAGGAGGCATGGAAGCACAATGTCCACCAATGTCGAGAGATTCTGAAGAGTCGACAGTGACCTTGTTGCGGCAGCTGTGAGAACCAGTTGATGCTGGGGAAGACCAAGAGCCATGCACGAGCTGTTCCACGTTCGATGTCGGTGTCTAGGTGGTCGATGTCCGCAGGAGCGCCAACAAGCATTGGTGGTACAACTCGCGTGGAAGACGAAAAAGAGAAAACGTTAGGACCTGCAAGCTCCATGGGACTCACCAAACGCAGGAGAATCAGAGCAGGCCCTGAGCAAGCAGGGGAGCCCATTGAAGCAAAGGAATACCCTTGAGAACACCCACAGGCCAAAGGCGCAGGAGTCGCAAGAGGACCGTAAGTAGCTCAACAAAGATGAAGACCGGCGGTGCAGAGGATGCCATGAAATCACTGATCTTCAAGGGATGAGGTGCTGGCAGCTGGAGCTTTTTGTACTGGACATTCTCTGGGATGCAGAGCAAGCCATGGCAACAACAAATCGACGTGGTGCACAGGGGTTTGGTCCCAGCGGCCTGACAAGGGACACTGTCCTCAAAATTGCTGAGAAGACAGGGAAGGCCTTAGGAGAACTGCAGAACCACCACCTGTGTTGCTGGAACTCGGCAAATCAGTGGGACGACAGTAGCAGCAGACGGTCATCTTCATTGCGTTGCCTGCAGATGAAGGGGAGCAGCTCCACTCCAAGGGAGATTTCTTTGGGTACCCTTGATACCCACAGGTCTATTTTAGAGCCTGGATGAAGCACAGACATAGAAAATGAAGAAGCCTTTTAGAACAGTAAGACCAGGGGCAGCAGGAATCTTCTTCGGTTCAGTCTCGGTTCCAGTCGAAGTCCAACTAAGTTCAACTGCCCAGAAGAATAAAGGGCAGCGAATTAAGGGTTGAGTCTGGCGCCATGACGAATCTGAATACCGGGGAGCCCTTACGTACCCGAATGAAAGGGTTGGAAAGTCTTGGCGGTCCCTCCCAGAGGAGGGGCTGGAGAGAGGGGAGGATATTCCCATGTCCTTTATCCAGTTTCGCACCAGAGTGGGAACCAAGGGTTCCTGAACTGGTACAAACTGGAATATGCAAGGAGTGCACCAAATTTATGATCCCATGTACAGGCATACCTTAACAATCGCATCTGCTTATACAAACCTTCCAGACACCTCCACTCGTGTGGACTCCTACTTGCACACATTCCACATATATGGAAACCAGATCCAGTGGTTGAGCCTTTCCCTACATCACTCGTAAAGCATGGGGCAACCCTGAACTGCACATAAGAGCCTCCAGACTTCTTCTATTCCCCAATAAGCTCAATACCTGGCTCACATCTGCTCAGCACCAGATTACCCACCCAAGTTATAGGGCCACATGCATCAACCTTTTTTCTGGTTGCAAACTGGCCTATTCGCAGAATTATCAAGCCTTTCCTAAATGCAAACTGTGCATTTAGGAAATGCTAATTACCAACAACTTCAAGTTGATGGTAATTTGCGTATTCATTGAAAACTGCACAAAAGTGCATTTTTCAAAGTGACATATGGCGCGCACACACCTGACCTTAGGGCATGTCTGTGCGCCACATATGCACACTTACCTTTTTGAGGGGGTGCATCGGAGGGCCTTAGGCCCCCTGGTAGCCTTGGAATTGCATTCACAATTTGCGATTACCAATTTGTTAATTACAATTTGCGAATGAATTCCCATTCATTCTTATGGGCCTGTAGGCCCATAGGAATGAATGGAGTAACATTGCCTGATAGAGATTCACAATTTGTACATTGCTATTAGGTAATGTTAAGGATTCACAGTTTATTTTATGATTCCTACATGCATAAGGATTTGTGATTCCCAAATAGCGATTCCTTAAAAATTGCTATTTAGGAATCACAAATCCTTTTGTTGATCCATGTGGCAGATAGTGTGTTCTACAAATCTACATAACATAACACAAACATACCCATTCTGACATGCACAACAAAGCCCCTGCATAAAAAAAACAAATAAACCTACACAGACACACAAATGTGCACATACAACAGACATACAAGAATGCACAAAAATACACCTTCCATCACTCATTCCATTAAACATTGGAATATATACCGGTCTGAGTTAGACGGCAGTCTCACATCCTCAGCCCCCACAAGTATGCAGAAGCATGTGCTCACTTGTAACCGGCCCAGAGCCCTTTAACAAGCTGCACAGCACCGGACCTCATCTTCAAAGGCCGACAATCTGTTAGCACTCTAAGCTCATTTTCACATTATTGTGAAAAATGTGGAAGTCAATAAGTGAAAAATCTATGGGAATTAAATTAGCAGAAAACTATTTTCTTTTGTTATTGCTGGTACAATTGATTATTTTTTTTTGGTAGCCTTTCATTGTTCCTTAAATAACAAACAAACACTGTGGGCCCTTTACCTGAAGACAACAATGTTACAGCCAACTATGTTGGCATGAACAACTGTAAATCAAGACTGAAAACATTCATTAGATCAGTAAAGAAAACTTGAGGTGGACAAGTGGCTGCTGCTGGGAACTAGACATGACTCTGGAAAGGGGATGAGGAGTGGCCCCTTGCATATGGCAAACAGCACGCCAAAAACTTCCCTCACTCCTGCCAGGGTGGAAGCCGTTATTGGAAAGTAACTGTAAATTGTACCCTTGTTTTCATTTCTGTGCCTCTCACAATGATGGTGCTCTCATGCTGGAAGTGGAAGTCAGGGCAGTGGGAGTCGGCTTGGCTGTACAGAGGGTAGTTGGTGCTCCCATACTTTACTGTAAGAATAAATAATGATGGCCTTGAATTACAGTTCAAAGATGTTCCCACTCTAGGCCTTGCAATGAAGCACTACATAATTGCCCCCAACATCTATTGCACCAATAAAATACTTGCAGGCTGTGACGAGCAAGCACTGGTATGGGTTAATGCAAAATATGATGGACTCACTGACACGTTCAACCTACTAGATTCCCTTCAATCCGGCTTCCGCAAAGGTTGCAGCACTGAAACTGCACTGCTCAACATAGTCGACGACATCCACCTTGCCCTGGACAAGGGCAAGACCTGCCAACTCATCCTTCTCGACCTCACTGCTGCATTTGACACAGTTAACCACTCAACCTTAGTCAATGCACTCAAAGATCGCTTCGGCCTTAATGGCACTGTCCTAATCTGGTTCACCTCCTACTTCCAACATAGAACACAACAAATAAAAATTGCCTCTCTAGCCCAACATCTGTCTCGCTAGGTGTCCCCCAAGGATCTATCCTCAATCCTGCTCTTTTCAACCTCTTTATGGAACCCCTTACCCTCATACTTAAACAAGCGGGAATCAACTATCACCTGTATGCTGACGACACCCAAGTGTACTATAAAATAAAATCCCATTCTGATATCCTACACCTTAACACTGCACTAACCAAGATCCAAACCTGGTTCCACAACAACCATCTCAAACTCAACCCTAACAAAACTAAGATCTTTTTCTTCTCTCCTAAAAACAACCCTCTCCCCATTCAAACTTGGATCGCTGTCCTTAATGCCCTAAACTGTTCTCTCTCCCTCGCCGAATCTGTCAAATCACTCTGCATCACCATCAACAAAAAGCTCACGCTGAATTCCCATATACAGAACTCAGCAAAAGGTGCACTCTTCACACTCCGGCATCTAAAAAAAAAATCAAACCTTTTATCCCAGCTGAAGACTTCAAATTAGTTATCCAATCTCTTGTCCTATCAAAAATTGACTACGGAAATGCTCTTCTCTCTGGAACTCCCAAAATCCACCTTGCCCCCATCAAATCTGTCCTCAACCTGACGGCCAGACTAACAACTAACTGTAAACGATTTGACCATATCTCACCTGCTCAAGGACCTCAAATGGCTCCCCATCGAAGGCAGATCCTCCTATAAAACTGCCTGCATTACACACAAATACCTCTATCAAAAGACTCCACTCTAGGAGGGGCGTGGCTAAGGCGCCGAGGATGATGGCCGCCGTTCTCAGGAGCTCCGCTGACACGTAGCGCGACGGAGTTTCCCCAGGCTTTATTTTCCGACGCATGACCTCCGAAATTGCTGGTACCTTTGCCGGAACGCCTGCTGCCTAAAATGTATTGCCTGCAACTTGCGGGGTGAGCGCTTCTTGACGTTTTTTCTTCGTTTTCTCTTCAGAGCAGTCCGCAAGTGAAACGCGGCCGCCATTTTGATTTACTCTCGTCCTGTATGTTCCTCATGGACGGTGTTATTTAGCTCACAGGGCTTTTCTTTTGCTTTTTGCCGCCCAACTAACACGGTTTATTTTTTCCTAACTCGTATTTTTGCCTATGTACTTGCCTCTGCCTGCTTTTTATTTATTTTGAGGGGGTGAATTGCCAACATGCTTTTCACAGAACTATATATGCTTTTCTTTCAGCGACCTCAGGCTTTCACACTTTATTGACTTATGTTTGGTCTACTGTACCTATTTTGAAGTAGTGAATAATACTACAGTTTTCCACTCACCACTTTGTGCGCTGAAATTTTTATCTCCTCTTTTCTTAAAATGGCAACGTCTCGTGCTGCTCGGAGTGGCCTGCATCAAGTAAATTCAAACAATGGGTCTCAGGAAGACATTACCCATTTAGTGTCCTATCAGATAATGTGGAAGACGCAACAATGGATACTTCTACGACAAAGGGCTCTTCCTCACAAATTCACGCTCAAGCAACAAAACGGTTTCCAAAATTCCTTCCACATCTGCCTCTACGCCAGGTAAAAGAGTGAAAACTAACCCTCCTTCGCCCACTACTTCCTCTTCCACTATTTCCATGGAACTTTTACTTGACGAAATCCACTCTCTTAAACCATATATGGCAGAGACGAATTTACGTCTTCAAAGTTTGGAGGACAATTGGTCACATACTGCACAACAAGTTGACGAATTAGAAAAGAAAGTCGCTTCTGTTCAGGTAGTTACTGACCAAGTCCCCTCTCTACATAGAGAGATACAGAACCTTAAACTACAAGTGGAAAATTTGGAAAATCGCAACAGACGCAATAACCTGCGTATTTACAGACTGGCGGAAAATCTTGAAGGGTCGAACCCTATAACCTTTTTTCAATCTTTTCTACTTGCTCTTCTTGGACTTCCAACTTTTACAGCTTTGAATATTCAGCGAGCCCATCGCCTAGGTCAAATCTCCCGTTCATTTGCTACTTCTTCCTCTTCATTAAAACCTAGAGGGGTAATTTTGTACTTTCTGGAATACACGGACCTCCTTAAAGTTCTTCAAGCAGCTAAACAGAAAGGGAAGATTACATGGAATGGTTCAACCCTTTTCTTTGCACAGGATTACGCCAAGGTTACTGCGGATCGTCGGAAGAAGTTTCTGGAGATGAGGCCTGCTCTCAGATCTTTGAATGCTCGTTATGGCTTATTCCATCCATGCCTTTTCAAAGTGACTTATAATAATAAAACATTGTCCTATGAGGATCCAGCGCTTCTTCAACAATTTCTAGACACTTGTAGAGCTGATTCAATGGACACTCCTCGAGTTTAATTATTTTTTGTGGCATAAACACTGTTGGTCACTGTTTTATCTCTGACTCTCATCCCAAATGTTTTCTGTGTTTTGTCAAGTTATGTGCTTGATTCATCATTTTTATTATTCGTTTGATATTTTCAGATGCAGTTTCATGCCTATTTGAATTTCTCCTCTTGTGCCTGGGGATTGCCCCTCTCTGCTGCGTCTTCGTGGAGGACTCGGTCTGGTGTGCTACCTTCCTCATGTGGTTCCATCCACCCCATTCTCGACGTTTTTATGTGGTATGTCTCTTTGATTTTCTTTTTCATCGTCAATGGTTTGTTTTGTATTAATTCTTTGTATTGTCTTTTGTCCTCTTCTCTGTGTTTCCCTGTCCTTTTCCCTTCGCCTTTCTTCTTTCCTACCTTCTCTCTTTGAAACTACCTTCTTCAAATTGACTTTCTCTCCTTTCTCAATCTCATTTCTCTTTTTTATTCTCTCATTAATTGCTTTATTTCTTTCTTTCAACAATAAGTTTATTTTGCCATTGCTTTTATAATATTTGTGCATATTCTTTTTAAAGAATTTCCTTTAGAGTTGTAACTTGGAACGTTAAAGGAGTTAACAATCCTATCAAAAGACAACGTGTGTTAACTCATCTAACTAGATTGAATACTGATATTGCTTTAATTCAAGAAACTCACCTGTCAGATGTTGAAGCTCTTAAATTGAAAAGAAGTTGGGTGGGTCATGTTTTTTCTTCCCCAAGTTTAGGAAAGAAGAATGGGACATCTATTCTATGCCATAAAAAGCATTGGTTTTCAGTTGTTCATCAGGATAATGACTTGGAAGGTCGTTGGGTAATTGTTAAACTGCTTATTGATCAAATACCTCTAGTTCTCTTTAATGTTTATGCACCGGTACATATTGATAATACGTTTTGGACTCAAATTTCTGATAAACTTCTTATGTTTGATGACGACTATGTTATTTTTGGAGGTGATTGTAATCAGGTTTTTGACCCTATTTTAGATAGACTTTCCTCTGTAAAATTTGCCAACACTAAGATGCATACACAATTTACTTCTGCCATACGTCGTAAAGCTCTAATTGACATCTGGAGGCTTTGTAATCCGGATACCCGGGAATATAGTTTCTATTCTCCCTCTCATCATTCGCAATCCCAAATTGATTATCTTTTCCTCAGTAAACCCCTATCTCAACTTGTTTCTCACGCTGAGATTGGTTCTATTTTGATATCAGATCATGCCCCAGTTTTTGTGGATTTGGATCTGATACCCTTTTCCCCTAATGCTGGTAGGTGGCATTTAATAACGCATTATTAGCGGATCCTAACTTCACAAGCCAATTCACCTCCTTTGCTTCTGAATTTTTTACTCTTAATTCCACCCCAGACTCCTCTCCAGTAATGATTTGGGACTCTTAAAGCGGCGGCTAGAGGTTTTATCATAAATTTTGTTTCACGGAAAAAAAAGTTCTTTGAAGCCAAAAATGCTCAGTTATTAGCAAAGATTAAACAACTTGAATATTGTTATTATCGCTCCAATTCTGAAATTTCGCTAAAAAATCTTATTGAGGCAAAAATTTCTTTCAATCAATCATCCACAGAAGCTGCCTCCTCCTATCTCTTAAAAAGTAGTGCCCGTTACTATGGAGGCCAAAATAAAATGGGAAAGCTACTTGCTAATTATTTAAAGATCCGCCGCGAAAGGACTAAAATAGATTCCATCCGTAATAATGTAGGTGACTCATTATTTAAAGATAATGATATCCTGAATGAGTTTGTCTCATTTTACAAAAATCTTTACACGCCTGAGCAACAACCAACTTCAGCCTCCTATAATACGGATTTTTCTTCATTAGAAGCTGACATCACTCTCTCTGAAATTACACATGCCGTTTCAGTATTGAAAAGAGGAAAAGCACCTGGCCCTGATGGTTTTACTATTGAGTTTTATGCCCATTTCGCGTCTTTATTACTTCCCCAACTCTTGTTGCTTTATAAGTTTTTTGTTAATGACGGATCCTCATTAGGAACCTTTCAGGAAGCTGTGATCGGTTTAATTCCCAAAGAAAACAAAGATCCCGCTTTTTGCAAAAACTACCGACCGATCTCCCTAGTTAATTTGGATTATAAGATTTCCGCAAAGATTCTTGCCCTCCATATTGATCCCGTTTTACCTAACCTTATCGGTCCAGAACAATCAGGTTTCGTTAAGGGTCGTTTGTCCTCAGATAACTCCAGAGTTTTCTTTAACATTTTATGTAAAGATGCCTCTCTCGATTACCCTATTGCCGCGATAGCACTTGATGCTGAGAAAGCTTTTGACAGAATTGGTTGGGATTTTATGTTTCAGGCACTAAAATGGATTGGTTTCCCTGTTAAATTGATTTCTCTTATTTCTTTACTTTATTCTGGCCCTAAAGCTTCTATTTTTGTCAATGGGAAAACTTCTGAGTATTTTTCTCTCTATAGAGTAGTTCGTCAAGGTTGTCCTTTGTCCCCTCTGTTATTTATCAGAGCACTGGAACCCTTTTTAACGAAAATTAGATTAGATACTAGTATTACCGGTTTTACGCTGGACACTGCTCACGTTAAAATGTCTGTTTATGCTGAGGATATCCTTCTATATTGCTCGAATCCATCTACCTCTCTTCCAGTCTTTCTATCCCAAGTTGATACCTTTTCTCATTTATCTGGCTATCGTCTTAATTCAGATAAATGTGAGGTTCGCCCCTTAAATATTTTCTTTTTAAAACAAGATTTTATTTCCACTGGTTTCTCTTGGAAGACCTCTAAAATAAAGTACTTAGGCTTATGGTACTCTTCGACTATCCCAGAAACTTTAAAGGGCAATTTTGATAATATTATTAAAACTTTTATCTGAATCTATTGACCGATGGCACCCACTCTTTCTCTCCTGGTGGGGACGGCTGGATTCCATCAAGATGATGCTCTCACCGTTAATTCTCTATCTTAGGTCTATGATCCCAGTGCATATTCCTGATTTCTTTTTTTTTAAATTGACTCTTTGCTGAATAAATTCCTCTGGAAAAACAAATCTCCTCGAATAGCTCTAAGCGCTCTCAAGGCTGACAAGAATTCTGGAGGTCTCAAGTTTCCGGATTTTAAATCTTACCATTATGCTTTTTCTCTAAAACAATCCTCTCGCAGGTTTTCTTCTGATCAATGTGTTCATCCTCCTCTTTGGTTGGACATAGAACAACACTTTATAGCCCCTTTCCAATTTAAAGAATCTCTTGCTTTTACTAATAATATTTCTTCTTTTCGTTCTCAAGTTATTTCCCACACACGTAAAATACTAGCTCCTCTTCTTTCATCTTCGTACCCCTCTTTTTCCTCGTTGGATCAGCAACCCATTTGGCATAATCTCTTATTGCGTATTAAAGGCCGTACTTTTTATTGGAAAACTTGGAGACTAAGGGGAGTAATTTGGATTTCCCAGTTAGTACATGATAAAGCTCCTTTATCCTTCTCAATTCTTCAATCAAAATTTTCCTTACCTTCGTCCTGTAAAACTCAATATGACTCACTCCTTCCTTCTCTCACACAATACCTTCTTTCTTTATCTCCTGATCCCGTCATCCCTACATGATGCTCCATTCTTTTTCCTTTATTGTATACTAACCCCTCTGCTTCTTCTTTATATAAAAATGTATTCTTTTCCTCAGACAGGGCCAAGGGGAAGGCTGAATTGGCTTGGGAAAAGGATCTAACAGAATGTTGGTCTATACCATTTTGGGATAGATTATGGCTCAAGATTCATAAGACATCGAGAGCAGCTAATACTTCTCAGACTCTTTATTTTATCTACAAACGCCTTTTATTTACCCCAGCGAAGTTAGCTTCTTTCTCTGCAAAGTCTTCTTCAGCCTGTTGGTCTTGCTCTTGTGTCCCAGCTGATGTAAAACACATGCTTTTTGATTGCCCCTCCCTCTCCCGTTTTTGGCTATTAGTCTGGTCCCAAATCAATACAATTTTTAAAACCCACGTTTCTTTCTCTCTCACTAATGTATTTTTAGGTTCCTTATCACCATCCTGGACACATTCTTCCACTAGCCCCTCTTTAATTTACTTATTATTAGCAATAGCCCTCCATTTAATAACTTCTAACTGGAAACAAGCTGACAAAGTTACTTTCAAAGCAGTACAAAAGGGGGTGGTGATGGACGGAGCATCAGAACCAATCAAACACTCACACCCAGTCAAGAGATCTGGGTTTAATCCATCACCGTTCTTTAGCCCACTCTGCCACCCCAGTTCAGACATGGCCATATGCAAATCAGTCTGACCCTGTGCCTCATGGGGACAGTCCAGCCCGAACTGCCAAGCCATGCCTTCCCTGGACCGGAAATAAGCTTCCCAGGACCGGTTTCTGGCATTTCAGCCGTCTTCAGCCATGCTTGCTTGAATCCAGTGGCAAAGTGAGCAAGGGACTCACGTCTGAGCATACTCTGCCAACTTATGGCGAACAAAGCAGTACAAAAGGGGGTGGTGATGGAGTTACTTTCAAAGCATGGTGGAATGCTGTTTGTTTTCACCATAGACTGGATACAAGCAATGTCACGCCCATATCCTTATCCATTAAAAGAGATCTCTTTTGGCTCCCTCTATCCACTTATTTAACTGATATAGCCTTATCCTCCGCTAATTTTCCTGATGAAGTCAGAAAACCTCCATGAACTACTTGTTGTCTTTATACCTAGGTTTTTTCGATATAATTTTAGTATTACTCCTTTGTTTCTTTTATAATTTATGATTATAATGTTATTAATGTCTTTGTATTTGAGTAAGAGATTAAGATTTTAGATATTGCCTTTCTTCTTATTGTTATAAAGAATTATTGCAATAGGTACATTGATTTCTCCCTCCCTCCCCTCTATTTCCCTTTTTGATTATTAGAAATAAGTTTTTAATTTTATGCTTCTCTAAGATTGTATTTCACTTATATAATGTTTTTTCTTATGTTTTTCTTCAACTTTTCCTTTAATAAACTTTAAACTTAAAAAAAGACTCCACTCTACCTCTCAACCAAACTCAATAAAGCTGACTGCGCCCGAACGTTGAGAATCACCAACTCTCTTCTCCTCATACCCCCACTACTAAAAAAAAAGGCCTCCCAATCCCGCTCCTTCTCTGGCAAGGCCCCCAACATCTGGAACGCCCTCCCCAAAGACCTTCGATGTAACCTCTCTCATGTCAGCTTCAAAAGAGACCTTAAAATACACCTTCTCGCTAAATACTGGGGGACTTAATTCCTTGCTCTCCGTACCGACTACTTTCCTTCCTCTCCTCCTCCATCTCGCACCTACACACACCCCCTCCTGACACCATCCACACCCCTCTCCCCTCCCAGCCCATTTTTCCCATCCCTCCCCTCTTCTCCTACCCAATTCCCCCCGCCCTACTATGCCCTCCGAAACCTCCTTGGTATACTGTAAAATTGTTATTATATAACGACATATTTGTTCTTTTAATTGGTTCTGTCTATCTTCTCCTTCCCTATCTCACGACGTACTCAAAATGTTTCTTCTTACTCTTTTTGACTACCTTTTATAATTTGTTTATCTCATAACAATTGTTGCTTTTTGTTTAGAACCACGCAAATGTAAAGCGCTCTGATACCTTTGGGTGAAGCTAGCGCTATATAAAAGCTTCAAAATAAATAAAATAAAAAGACACTGGGCTACCAAATGGCTGAAGAGAAGTCACCCTATGCCCACCTTTGTGTATGTTTTCTATGTCAATGGCATAAGCACTGGAAAATAGCTAAAAACATAAGGTAAATGGGGACAGAATTTAAATGAACCTTAGGGTAAGAAGTATAAATAAAAGTATCAATGGTGTAAGGGTAAATGTCAGGGTTGCTGCTGTCATTTTGTTCTGATGTCATCTTTGAGAGGGAGGTTTTCATGGTCAACGTAACGTACAATGAAAACATTGTCATTATTAATTCCACATCATGTATTTCTCATGTTTCCTGTTCTCCCTGTTGACGAATCAAGTTTATATAACACAACAGGAATCCTGGGGTCTAAAGGTAAAGGGAAATAGGTGGTATGTGGGGTGAGGAGAGAAAGCCTAATGTACGTAGTGAAAATGGAGGAAGCTCCAATACCAAGGTCATGTAATCACCGAGGGTAGAACCCCATCACATGGGATTTTCATCCCAAAGAAAATCTCAAAATCTCCCAGGGCAGGCAGCGCCCTTATGTGAGATGTGAGTCCTTTGTGCTATGATTGATATGCACCAAACAATGGAATAAATCAAAAATGAGCCTAAAGTGAGTGGGGATTGCAGTGCTAGTAGTAGTGAAAAAAGTAGGTGTATTAAAACTAGTGACGGGACGGCCAGAGGACTTCTGTTAGACAATGCCGTCCCGATGTTAGATTAAAAAGAAGTGGGGGCAACACTAATCTAGTCTGATCAATGAAGCAACGTGAAAGAATGTGGTCGACATGTTTCAGCCATAACGCCTGACTAGGCTAGGCTTTCATCAGGACCTAGAAGCTACTGCAGGGAAAAAAAACGTGACAAAGGATATGGTATGCACCCTCAACTTGATTGTAGAGTGCAAGTCTCTTCAGCGAAACATACAGCACCTAGATAACAGATAAAGAGGAGACAGTGTGGAAATAGAACCAATATGCTCAGTCGTGATAAATAGGAAAAATGTATAAATATAGACTTGAAGCATGGTCCAACTCACCCGATCAAACTGGGTGGTAAGAGGACCTCCACCTGGCAACCGCTCAGGAAGGAACACCGCTCTGGAATGGAAATGTAAGGACTGGTGAAGGGACTTTGCAAAAATTGAGCAAGTGTCAAAGAGGTGGGAAAAACAGCTGAAAACTAGGGAGAACTGCCCGGGGCAGAGTCTGCACACAAAATGAGCTCGGTGAGATCATTGTGACAATTAAAACAAGGCTGCAAAAGGGCAGATAGTCAGAGTGATCACGGATAATGCAGATCCGTACAGAGGCAGACCAAGATTGAGGCGAGGAAATACCATGCTAAAAGATAAGCGCCTTGAATGAACGCAAACACCGACAGCGTAGGAGCCTACCTGTCCGTCGGGGAACCAGGCTGGAATGAGCCTGCAGCCGGAGGTCCCGTGTGATTGGACGGAGGCGGAAGAAATGAAAAAACTGCCGGTGGAAGGGGCCAATGGCGTGGCAGGTGTAGTACACATGCTGGAGTGGGAGCCAATACAAAACGCTGTCACACGCAACTGGCTGTTGATGGAAATGACAGGGCAGGAATGACGCTGTCAAAATATCGCTGACTCGATACACCTGGGGAGTCAGGGAGATGACGCGGTGCGCTTGAGGAATGCGGAAGCCGCCGTCAGATATAGAATGACGGCTCTCAAGGCACGTGTTGCTCTGAAAGGTGCGAGTCATCTTGGGGAATACGGGCGGAAGTAAAGAACACCAAAAAAAAAAAAAAAAAAATGCTTGTGTGTAATGTCCCAGGGAGGCCACGGGCTGTGGGGCAGACGGTTATGGAACAAAAATCACGGCCAAAGGTGTAAACGCCAGTGGATGCGGGGGGAAGAAAGCAAGGATATGATGTGGGCTGGATCACGAGTGTCCCACTCAGAAGTATGAAACAAGGTCAAAAGGACAGGCTAAGTGCGTTTATAACGATAGCCAAGGGATATCGTCATTAAGTCCCCGAACATGTGTTTGTAGTTTATACACCCACCTCTGCTCTCGTTTAAAAAGGAAAGCGGAGCTGTCTGTAAGGTGTGGTGGTATGTGGGGTTTGTCAATGACGGTCCAATGTAAGTCATCAGGGGCATGTTTAACCTCCAAAAAGTGGTTAGTAAGTTTGGTGGAGGTGCGGCCACACCGTATCGTGCTCTTGTGTTCCAGAATACGGGTTTTAATACGGCGGGTGGTCATGCCGATGTATCTCAACTCGCAAGGGCAGGTGATCAAATAGATCAGATGGGAGCTGTTGCAGTTCGTATGGCTCCTCAAAATCCAGGGTCGGCCAGTGCCAATGTCAATCTCCTTGGTCACAGAGGTAAGGCTGCATGCAGCACAAGAACCGCAAGGGTAATGGCCCACAACTGGAGGGAGACCCCACAAGGTAGGTTGGGTGCATCTCTGATTAATGCGTGGGCGGGTATGTACCAATTGGTCCCTGATATTGCTGCTGCGTTTAAACGCAAAAAGGGGTTGGGGTAGCCCAACCTCACCTATATTAAGAATCTTCCAATTGGAAAGAATGATTTTCTTGAGTTTATTGGAAAATTGGCAATAGGTGTGGACACACGTGAGTCTGTTTTCGGATGCTTTAGGAGTCTTGGGTTCTAACAGAGCCTCTCGGTTGTTGTTAGCAGCTCGTTTAGAAGCCCTCCGAATGAGATGTTTAGGGTAGTCTCTAGCCTGCAATTGCTTAGAGAGATTGTTGGCGTGTTCCTTGTATTTGTCGCTAGAGGAACAATTCCGTTTAAGGCGCAGGAATTGGCCGAAGGGCAGATTGTCACGCAGAGCTCGTGGGTGAAAGCTGTCATACTTTAAAAGAGCGTTCACCGCCATGGGCTTTCTGTATAGCTCAGTGCCCAAATGCCCTTCCGATGGGGTGATGAGGATGTCGAGAAAGGGTAAGTGAGTCTTGGAGTACTCGCAAGTGAATTTCAAAAAGGGGTCACAGTTGTTGAGCCAGTCTTTGAAGGCCAAGAGGGAGGACAGGGATCCCTGCCACAGCACAAACACATCATCTATGTACCTCTTCCAAATCGTGATGTGATCCCTATATGGGTTGGTAGTATTGAGGACATGTTGTTCTTCAAAAACATGAACGTACAGGTTCGCCAGGCTGGGAGCAAAAATGCTCCCCATTGATGTACCTGATACTTGCAAGAATAGCTGGTCCTCGAATTGGAAGAAGTTCTCTTTCATTGCAAGTCTGGCACATGACATGATGAAAGAGACTGGAGTAATGGAGTCAGGAGGATCTGCAAGCAGGAGAGATTCAATGACAGATAAAGTTTCATCCTGCGGGATACAAGTGTACAGCGACTCCACATCAAATGATACAAGAAAGTCAGTAGTGCAATCAAAGGACAAATCCGTAAGGAGGATGAGAATATCCTTGGTGTCCTTGAGGTAGGTAGGCATCTTAGACACTAAGGGACGAAGGAAATGGTCAGTAAAAGCCGACAGGGGTTCCAGTAAGGACCCCAGCCCTGAGATGATAGGGCGGCCAGGGGGAGGGTGCACCTTCTTGTGTACCTTGGGTAAAATGTAGAAGTACGGTATAGTGGCAGTGGAATTAACCAGGTATTGTGCTTCATTAGAAGTGATCCAGCCGTTGGCACTGGCTTCATTGACTAAGATCCGGATCGTCTGAAGTAGACGGGTGGTGGGATCTTCGGCAAGGGGTTGATAGAAATTGGTGTTACCCAACTGTCTTAAACATTCAGAACGGTAGGCAGTGGTGTCCATCAAGACAGTGGCGCCACCCTTGTCTGCTGGTTTGATAATTATGGTATCATCAGAAGTGAGGGAGTTTAATGCCAGGCGTTCTGACTTGGTGAGGTTCTGATATTGGCGGTTAGTGGAGCCGCTGAAGGAAGATACTTGAGAGGTCACTGCTTTCTCGAAGGTGAGAACCTGTGGAGGAATTTGGCTTGACAAAGGATTAAAAGAGGATTTAATTCGTAAGCCCGTGTTCAAGTCATGATCGCTCGGCGAGCTGAGGGATTCTGCTCTGAAGAAGAAATTCAAACGAATTTTCCTAAAGAATTGGGCAAGTTCCTGGTGGATGGAGAACATGTCTCCTTTGAAGGACGGAACAAAGCCAAGACCTTTATTAAGAAGAGAGTTCTCGTCAGCTGTGAGGATTCTACTAGATAAATTAATAACTAGGTCGCGCTCGTGCTCGGAGCGACTGGAGTGTTCCTCGGGTTCAATGGTAGATTCCCTTGTTGTTGGTCCTGCCATTGGACTTGGTTCTGTCTCCTTCCCCTGGATCGTCCTCGGCCAAACCCTAAAAAAGGCTGGTTAGAGTACATTTGTGGAGGCGGGGGATAGGGACAAGGTTGTCCAAAAGGAGGGGGTTGTCC
Source organism: Triturus cristatus (assembly GCF_964204655.1). Classification (NCBI taxonomy): domain Eukaryota; kingdom Metazoa; phylum Chordata; class Amphibia; order Caudata; family Salamandridae; genus Triturus; species Triturus cristatus. Next base: position 1,166,327,541 of record NC_140592.1, on the reverse strand, counting down.
AAATGGTGGAAACGGAGCGTAGTTGTAACCAGCATGCGGCCACCAATGGGAAGGGTGCATGTGGTTGGGTGTACCCCTCTGGTTTCTCCTGTTTGCACCGCCTCTCCTTTTATTCCCTCTTTGTGAGGATTCTTCGCCTGAGGCCTCAATTCAACCGACAGGGCCGCAAGTATGGGTCTAACTACTCCACATCGGGCAGTGATGATTGGTCCAGTGGATCAGACACTGCCTCAGGCGAAGAATCCTCACAAAGAGGGAATAAAAGGAGAGGCGGTGCAAACAGGAGAAACCAGAGGGGTACACCCAACCACATGCACCCTTCCCATTGGTGGCCGCATGCTGGTTACAACTACCCTCCGTTTCCACCATTTGGACAACCCCCTCCTTTTGGACAACCTTGTCCCTATCCCCCGCCTCCACAAATGTACTCTAACCAGCCTTTTTTAGGGTTTGGCCGAGGACGATCCAGGGGAAGGAGACGGAACCAAGTCCAATGGCAGGACCAACAACAAGGGAATCTACCATTGAACCCGAGGAACACTCCAGTCGCTCCGAGCACGAGCGCGACCTAGTTATTAATTTATCTAGTAGAATCCTCACAGCTGACGAGAACTCTCTTCTTAATAAAGGTCTTGGCTTTGTTCCGTCCTTCAAAGGAGACATGTTCTCCATCCACCAGGAACTTGCCCAATTCTTTAGGAAAATTCGTTTGAATTTCTTCTTCAGAGCAGAATCCCTCAGCTCGCCGAGCGATCATGACTTGAACACGGGCTTACGAATTAAATCCTCTTTTAATCCTTTGCCAAGCCAAATTCCTCCACAGGTTCTCACCTTCGAGAAAGCAGTGACCTCTCAAGTATCTTCCTTCAGCGGCTCCACTAACCGCCAATATCAGAACCTCACCAAGTCAGAACGCCTGGCATTAAACTCCCTCACTTCTGATGATACCATAATTATCAAACCAGCAGACAAGGGTGGCGCCACTGTCTTGATGGACACCACTGCCTACCGTTCTGAATGTTTAAGACAGTTGGGTAACACCAATTTCTATCAACCCCTTGCCGAAGATCCCACCACCCGTCTACTTCAGACGATCCGGATCTTAGTCAATGAAGCCAGTGCCAACGGCTGGATCACTTCTAATGAAGCACAATACCTGGTTAATTCCACTGCCACTATACCGTACTTCTACATTTTACCCAAGGTACACAAGAAGGTGCACCCTCCCCCTGGCCGCCCTATCATCTCAGGGCTGGGGTCCTTACTGGAACCCCTGTCGGCTTTTACTGACCATTTCCTTCGTCCCTTAGTGTCGAAGATGCCTACCTACCTCAAGGACACCAAGGATATTCTCATCCTCCTTACGGATTTGTCCTTTGATTGCACTACTGACTTTCTTGTATCATTTGATGTGGAGTCGCTGTACACTTGTATCCCGCAGGATGAAACTTTATCTGTCATTGAATCTCTCCTGCTTGCAGATCCTCCTGACTCCATTACTCCAGTCTCTTTCATCATGTCATGTGCCAGACTTGCAATGAAAGAGAACTTCTTCCAATTCGAGGACCAGCTATTCTTGCAAGTATCAGGTACATCAATGGGGAGCATTTTTGCTCCCAGCCTGGCGAACCTGTACGTTCATGTTTTTGAAGAACAACATGTCCTCAATACTACCAACCCATATAGGGATCACATCACGATTTGGAAGAGGTACATAGATGATGTGTTTGTGCTGTGGCAGGGATCCCTGTCCTCCCTCTTGGCCTTCAAAGACTGGCTCAACAACTGTGACCCCTTTTTGAAATTCACTTGCGAGTACTCCAAGACTCACTTACCCTTTCTCGACATCCTCATCACCCCATCGGAAGGGCATTTGGGCACTGAGCTATACAGAAAGCCCATGGCGGTGAACGCTCTTTTAAAGTATGACAGCTTTCACCCACGAGCTCTGCGTGACAATCTGCCCTTCGGCCAATTCCTGCGCCTTAAACGGAATTGTTCCTCTAGCGACAAATACAAGGAACACGCCAACAATCTCTCTAAGCAATTGCAGGCTAGAGACTACCCTAAACATCTCATTCGGAGGGCTTCTAAACGAGCTGCTAACAACAACCGAGAGGCTCTGTTAGAACCCAAGACTCCTAAAGCATCCGAAAACAGACTCACGTGTGTCCACACCTATTGCCAATTTTCCAATAAACTCAAGAAAATCATTCTTTCCAATTGGAAGATTCTTAATATAGGTGAGGTTGGGCTACCCCAACCCCTTTTTGCGTTTAAACGCAGCAGCAATATCAGGGACCAATTGGTACATACCCGCCCACGCATTAATCAGAGATGCACCCAACCTACCTTGTGGGGTCTCCCTCCAGTTGTGGGCCATTACCCTTGCGGTTCTTGTGCTGCATGCAGCCTTACCTCTGTGACCAAGGAGATTGACATTGGCACTGGCCGACCCTGGATTTTGAGGAGCCATACGAACTGCAACAGCTCCCATCTGATCTATTTGATCACCTGCCCTTGCGAGTTGAGATACATCGGCATGACCACCCGCCGTATTAAAACCCGTATTCTGGAACACAAGAGCACGATACGGTGTGGCCGCACCTCCACCAAACTTACTAACCACTTTTTGGAGGTTAAACATGCCCCTGATGACTTACATTGGACCGTCATTGACAAACCCCACATACCACCACACCTTACAGACAGCTCCGCTTTCCTTTTTAAACGAGAGCAGAGGTGGGTGTATAAACTACAAACACATGTTCGGGGACTTAATGACGATATCCCTTGGCTATCGTTATAAACGCACTTAGCCTGTCCTTTTGACCTTGTTTCATACTTCTGAGTGGGACACTCGTGATCCAGCCCACATCATATCCTTGCTTTCTTCCCCCCGCATCCACTGGCGTTTACACCTTTGGCCGTGATTTTTGTTCCATAACCGTCTGCCCCACAGCCCGTGGCCTCCCTGGGACATTACACACAAGCATTTTTTTTTTTTTTTTTTTTTTTGGTGTTCTTTACTTCCGCCCGTATTCCCCAAGATGACTCGCACCTTTCAGAGCAACACGTGCCTTGAGAGCCGTCATTCTATATCTGACGGCGGCTTCCGCATTCCTCAAGCGCACCGCGTCATCTCCCTGACTCCCCAGGTGTATCGAGTCAGCGATATTTTGACAGCGTCATTCCTGCCCTGTCATTTCCATCAACAGCCAGTTGCGTGTGACAGCGTTTTGTATTGGCTCCCACTCCAGCATGTGTACTACACCTGCCACGCCATTGGCCCCTTCCACCGGCAGTTTTTTCATTTCTTCCGCCTCCGTCCAATCACACGGGACCTCCGGCTGCAGGCTCATTCCAGCCTGGTTCCCCGACGGACAGGTAGGCTCCTACGCTGTCGGTGTTTGCGTTCATTCAAGGCGCTTATCTTTTAGCATGGTATTTCCTCGCCTCAATCTTGGTCTGCCTCTGTACGGATCTGCATTATCCGTGATCACTCTGACTATCTGCCCTTTTGCAGCCTTGTTTTAATTGTCACAATGATCTCACCGAGCTCATTTTGTGTGCAGACTCTGCCCCGGGCAGTTCTCCCTAGTTTTCAGCTGTTTTTCCCACCTCTTTGACACTTGCTCAATTTTTGCAAAGTCCCTTCACCAGTCCTTACATTTCCATTCCAGAGCGGTGTTCCTTCCTGAGCGGTTGCCAGGTGGAGGTCCTCTTACCACCCAGTTTGATCGGGTGAGTTGGACCATGCTTCAAGTCTATATTTATACATTTTTCCTATTTATCACGACTGAGCATATTGGTTCTATTTCCACACTGTCTCCTCTTTATCTGTTATCTAGGTGCTGTATGTTTCGCTGAAGAGACTTGCACTCTACAATCAAGTTGAGGGTGCATACCATATCCTTTGTCACGTTTTTTTTCCCTGCAGTAGCTTCTAGGTCCTGATGAAAGCCTAGCCTAGTCAGGCGTTATGGCTGAAACATGTCGACCACATTCTTTCACGTTGCTTCATTGATCAGACTAGATTAGTGTTGCCCCCACTTCTTTTTAATCTAACATCGGGACGGCATTGTCTAACAGAAGTCCTCTGGCCGTCCCGTCACTAGTTTTAATACACCTACTTTTTTCACTACTACTAGCACTGCAATCCCCACTCACTTTAGGCTCATTTTTGATTTATTCCATTGTTTGGTGCATATCAATCATAGCACAAAGGACTCACATCTCACATAAGGGCGCTGCCTGCCCTGGGAGATTTTGAGATTTTCTTTGGGATGAAAATCCCATGTGATGGGGTTCTACCCTCGGTGATTACATGACCTTGGTATTGGAGCTTCCTCCATTTTCACTACGTACATTAGGCTTTCTCTCCTCACCCCACATACCACCTATTTCCCTTTACCTTTAGACCCCAGGATTCCTGTTGTGTTATATGTACTTCTATGGGGGAATCAATCCTGTGCGGTCTCTAAACTTGCTCCCTCCGACCCTCTGGTGCCCAACCGTTTCTTATTAGGACGAATCAAGTTTCACAAATGATCAGGGTCATTGTGTCCTCGTCGAACACCGAACTGACTGAAGAGGATAAAATGCCCTTTAGAAAATATATTTGGATGTTCCACTTATTCACATCGAGGGTGAAGCTTGTAACAAGACCTCACAACAGCTCTTTCAGACTGCATTTTGAGGCTTACTTTACCCGTTCTGAATCAAAGTGTCAGCTGAAAAAACACGTTCTGCTAGTTAATGCAAATATGCAATCCTACCTACAAATCGAATAACACAACTAATATATTAAACAACTCCACATTAATTTTGTTTCTTCATGTTTCTCCCACTTTGCAGCATTTATTGATACTGATCCTGCTGGAAAATATATTTTCCACCACCATCTAATTTCACTTAGACTGAGCTATTTTCCTAAACTCCAGAAGATTTGTGATCCTTTTTAATGACGCCAAAGTCAAGCCTGTCTGAAACTACGATGCCTGGCCTGCATGCAGCGCCAGGAACCCCGGTCCACCCCACCAGCCGATATCCTGCCATACTCCTCCACATTCTCAACTTCTGCCACCGCTCTGCTGCCGCATCGCACCACACAGAGGGAGCATTCGCATGAGACCCCTGCAAGCTCTCATGCACCCACCACCCCTGCATCAACAGCGTGCTGCACCCAACTTGCTCACACTCACACAAACCAGCCACCAACTCATGCTCAGACAAACCAACCGCCATCCACGTAACACGCCACACTCGCATGCATGCTCCACAACACCTGCTCGCTCAAACAAGAGGCCAAGGAGATATGGGGTCTACAGCATGACCATGTTCAGGACATGTGAAGTGACCACTCAACACAAGGTAAGTGGAGGAAACCTAGAGTTTGTTGACCGCTCATCTGAACAGCTCCCAGGGAATGGATACCAGTCCCTGGCTGTTCAAACATGAACATTCTGTAACCATGGAGCCACACTAACAATGCAAGCAAACAGGTTAATGCATTACTACAACATCTCCCTTCTTTCCAATAAAAGCAAAAGGGAGAAAACTAATAACAGGTACATATAATAAAACAGGGTACATATTAGCACAAAGCTAAGGAAAAAACATGCAAAGAAAAGAAACACCAAAGATTAAATACTTTAAAGAACAAGGAATAGAAGGAAAGCAAATCACAAATCCATACCTTTGGTGGAACCCTTTTCCTACCACTCCTTCGCATATATAGATTTTGAGTAGAACTCACTGAAAGATTAGAATTGGTAGCAGGACTCTCAGGAACCTTGCAATTGGAAACACTAAGATCAGACACACCAATTGAGCGGTCTACTCCAACTTCCAGGCCCAATTTTTGACCCACGATCAGGAATCTTGTAAATCCTCGAGAGATTCCACCAGCTCTTGCCATTAACTCTCACTGCATAACGTGAAATGGAATCCACTTGAACAGGAGGACCGAACTTGGACAACCCTTTGGGAACACTATAGGGGAGCTTAATTTTCACCCAATCACCCACCTGAACCTTAGAGCACCAACTCTTCACTTCCTTGACACTCCTAGAGGATGACTGAACGGAATTATTGCTCGGTGAGACAGCTCCTCCCACTCCCGAAAGAGTAGAAACAGATTTAGAACACAAACTCCACTTCCTCATCCAAGCGGGACACATACCAAATACTGCCATTCTTCCACGCAACAGCCAAAAGGGACTCTTCCCAACAGCCTGACAGGGAGTGGTGCGATGAGCCCACAACATGCTCTGCACAGCATCTTTAACCTCCACCCTGTTGGAAATAGTCCACTGCACGCACTCTACTAAAATTTGATTCATGCGCTCAATAAAACCATTTGCTTGTGGGTGATAAAGAGCCACACGACGAAGCACTATGCCAGATTGAGAAAGGAACTCACATTTCCCTTGAGACAAATTGCACCCCATTGTCATACACTAATTCTTTGGGGAATCCTCCCTGGCAAAAAGATTTTGAAAGAACTTGATAACCTCCTGGGTGTTGGGTTCAACCTTAAAATGTACTTCCCACCACTTGCTGTAGTAGTCAGCAACAACCAAAGCAAACTTATACCTGTTGAGTAAAGCATTGGAAGGTCCAAAAAAGTTGACAGCCAACTTCATCCATGGTCTACAGGGAAGCTCGACAACTTGTGTGGGAGGAGTAACTGTTTTGACACTCTTGTCACTTGAGCAACAAATGACAACTCTTGACCGCATCATCAATCTGGCGATCCATGGAAGGCCACCAACAGACCGCACGAATCCTACGTTTGGTGCTGGTCTGTCCCAGATGACACTGAAGGACTGGGTTTTCTTAAGACCCAGCGGTGCCAGGGGACAACACCTGAAACCTTCGTAGGTTACCTGTTCTGGCGTACAAGACACAGAGACACGGGACACTTCCAGTGACGTCAGAGATCAGCGTTTATTTACTGCAGGGATACAGAAGTCACAAGAAGTACACAGCGTGTAGGTTCTCGGAGACTGCTTCAAATTCATAGAAGTGGGTCGCTCCTTTTATACACGTTTTTGCCATAGCGCAGTATGGCGAACAAAGGTTACAACTCAGTTCCCACAATAAACTTCAAAAAGGGTCGCGTTCATGTTTCAGGAGGCCGGAACATAATTACAACAGTCTTGCCGGTTCCCAACTGTAAAAACATATCCCCTCCGCAATAAACACATTAAGAGGAAGGACGGAAAACAGGATGCGAGGAAAAGATGAGGATGCACAACAGGTTGGAAGAGAATGCTAGAGGCAATAAAGGAAACTCGAGAGAGGGATCAAAGACCTCGTGTCTAATGTATGCATGACTGAAACAATAGACCGGAGCGGCAAGATGAGCCTCGAGCGGGGCCATCTGCCTTACTCGTGTCATTCCCCTCGTCATAAAAGTCACCTCAAAGAAACACGTGTCCTTCATACTATCTTGACAGTCCCAGGGTCACGAAACGGACAAAAGCCCGTTCGCTGGCTACTTGAGGGCAAGAAAACAAAATGGACGCTGTATCTAAAATGGAACCCGAGGGTTCGAATGAACGAACACAAAGATGAGACGAACCGTACAAGGCTGCATAGCGAAACTTCGCACACCCACTGTACTCGTCATTTGCGGTTCATAGATACCACACTCGTCCATATTCGTCACCACCCAAAAAGTGCCGTCCCGTCCCACACGGAACCTCAGACGCTCCTTTTGCCCTCATGTAGGCAAGCACTAGTCTAGATCAGAATCTATATCGATATTCATCAGATCGTTCAGATGCTGCTGAAACATCATTCTATCCATCAATGTCTCCTTGGTAACAGATGGCCGCCTTATACACGTCGCAGCACATTGGCCACATAAGGCAGGACCACACTGAACACAAAGACAACACGTGAACAGAAACGCTACAACAGCCCCTACAATCATCAGAATACTCCAACCCCAAGTTGACATCAGGCCCCAAAACCATCCTAGAAGCGTCCAATTACCTTCGTCCACGTGTATGGACTCGGAAATCTTATGCAACTGCGAGATGGCTTGATATACAGTCGGAGCATTGTCAGGGATGAAAATGCAACAACTCGAATGGATAATTTTACACACACCCCCTCGATCTGCAAGAACAACGTCTAGAACCATACGGTTCTGCAACGTCATGAGTCTATCCGCCTGTAGTTCCGCTGTTAGATTACCAAGGGCGTTTGCAGTAATATTAGCGGTCGATTCCACCACACGGGTCAACTGTCTTAGGTTCCTACTATTAACCATAGGTCCCCAAAACGGCAGGAAACCCTTAAAGAAGTCTCCTGCTTCTTGACCAGCAGTATCCTCTTTGCTGATTACGCCTCTCACGACTCTGGTTTTGTGATAGTCAGAAGCAACTGTGAAGGTCGGAGGTAAGAGATTCGCAATATAACAGGTACCCGAGAAGTCGCGGGGTAACCATGTATATGCGCGCTCATAACACACAAAATAGGTGCCCTTGGCGGTCAGAAAAACAGGGGAAGAGAGCATCGGTAGGACATACGTTTCAGTGCAAGCACTGTTCCCAAGTTGTGCTCTCGGATTTCGACCCAAACCTTGCAAACAGAAATTACCAAGGTGCGGTACAATCCATATAGGGGACGAGCTCTTCAACTGTCTATCCCCCACTGACGTACCATACTCAGCCTCACTCAGATCCTTATAAGCCTGCACTTCTTCGTCTGGGATGAGTGATACATCAGAAATATCTCTGTCCAGATCTGCTATGGCTATCGCCAGAGGCTTGTGGTACGGACCAGGACCGGACTTGACAGATCGTGGCTCTCGACTAGGGTAAGAGTCTAGTGCACTGCGAAACATGGTTTGGAATGCTCGGGCTGAACCCTGGGAACTGTATGGAAGGACCAAGTACGGAATACCCCTATCCATGGTGTGCGGCATTAACCCACATACCCAACAATTTGTAGTATTCACCACTAACTGATGCTGATGTAGGAGTTGGACAAAAGAATTATTCCTGAATTCCGCACGTCTAACCTGTTCGTGTTGAGGCAAAGGATGAAAAGAATGTGGGGAAACAGTAGTGCGAGAACTTAGGTTAGGAGAAAAGGTAGGCGAAACAGAAGGCAAGAATTTCGATACCCCAAAATACACTCCGCCCACCAATAACATAGATACAGTTAGGAATAACAAAAACACCTGAAACAAAAAACATTTTGTTCGCACGACCCTCCTTAACTCTGATCTCTGTGCCAACACCCTTTCTTCTTCCACCAGCTTAAAGAATGCCATCCTCTACAAACCGTCCGTGACGTTCTTGACGCACTTTGTTCTGAGCAGCGATTATCAATTCCCAGGAGTTCCCAGGAATCGACAAAAGTAACCAACCTAGCGTCAGAAACCTGCTAAACAGAAAGAAGTACCCGCACGGCCCTACGGTAACCCGGATGGAGAGGTTCAAATTTATTACAAGTCTCTTAGCAGTGGAAAACACGAAAAACTTTAAAAGAAAGGATGTAATTGTTCATAACATTCATAACGTCAAAACCACTATACTATCAATTTTTATTAGTCTTTGAAGTCCTTGAACGAAGAAAGTATCGACTTCTTCCAGGTTGAGTTTGTTCTACGAACAATTGTTCAGCTGGCGCAGCAGTGTTCAATGAAGCAGATGACGAGTCGGACCTTGGGTTTTCTGCTACTGATGACTCCACTTGTGGATAGGGCAATGACGAATCCTCCACAAGTTGAGCGTCGCTGAACGGCACGAAACGCGAGGGAGTCTCAGTCTCTTCGGCCGGAATCCCAGTTCTCACCCAACCGTCAGTTGATAAGGGGATCGGTACCTTCTTTGTATGACTGGCGTGGACCCAATTCTTCCGGCCCTCCAGTCGAACCGCTGTCCTCGTCGTCAACAAGACTAAGTGGGGTCCAACAAATCTTGGCTCCAAATTACGCTTCCGACCGAAATTTCGGGTGACTACCCAGTCACCTGGCCGGAGCTGATGTCCAGGACCCTCTGTCTGCGCCGGTAGAGCTTCAAAGACCTGTTGATGAATTAATCGTAGTTTAGTGGTCAAATCATACAAATAATCGATCAACATTGGATATTCAAGACTATCAAAAGCCCTAGGTCTCGGGACTCCCCAAATATTTGCAGGGCGACCGAACACAATCTCATATGGGCTGAGCCCTACTCGAGAGTGTACCGTCGCTCTGGTCGATAGGAGAGCCAGAGGCAAGGCATCGGGCCATGACAGACCAGTCGTAGCTTGAACCTTAGCGAGTTTCAGCTTCAGGGTACCATTGTACCCTTCAACCAAACCCGCTGCCTGAGGATGGTTGGCACTGTGGAATTTCTGCTTTATTCCAAGGCCCTTACACACACTCTGCATTACACTTCCCACAAACTCACTTCCATTATCCGACCACACAATCCGCGGCATTCCATACCTAGGGAAGTATTCCTTCAGCAAGATTTTCGCTGTGGACATGGCAGTATTATCCTTAAGAGGATAGGCCTCAATCCATCTGGAGAACGCGCAAACCACAACCAAAACGTACTTCAAGTTATTGCATCTCTCCATGTGGATGAAGTCCAGCTGGATAACCTCAAAGGGACAGGTAGGAGGAGCGAAATGACCAGGTGGAGTGGGGGTGCCTTTTCCAGGATTGTGCATCAAACACACCATACAATTCTTAACCACTCGTTCGGCACACTTAGCAATACCATCATTCCTCCACACAGGGGACAAGAACTTGCATATTCCTTTCGCACTGATATGTGACAAACCATGAGCCATCGTCACAACAGCTAACACGTATGCATCTGGAAGCATCCACCTCTGACATTCCGTCAGATCAACCCAACATCCATGCATATCCAATTTCCCTACACTTTCTTTCCACTTGGTCTTTTCAGCTTCAGTAGCTCCATTCTGAATCTCTTTCACACTCTCGACAGTATTTTCACACATACCAGTCTCTTCCGGCCATCTTACTGAACTCGTAACGTACATTCGAGTCGCAAGATTCTTAGCCGTTTCTTTAGCAATCTCATCCGCAAATGCATTACCACGACCAACATCATCCGTCACTTTCCGGTGCGCACTACATTTGACGATCGCCACTTGTTTAGGCAACGTAAGTGCGTCCAAAAGATCATTCACTAGTTGTCCGTGTTGAATCTTCGTACCATGCGATGTCATAAATCCTCTCTCTCTCCACAATCTTCCAAAGTTGTGCGCAACGCCAAACGCATACTGGCTGTCGGTAAACACATTCACACGCTTTCCTTTCGACAGAACACACGCCCTCGTTAATGCAATTAATTCTGCCGCTTGTGCTGAATTCTGGTTCAATCTCGCAGTTTCCACCACCATGCTCAATGACACCACAGCATACGCAGTCGTCACATCGCCATTCGGCAACTTGAAACAAGAGCCATCCACATACAAAGTACCATCGGGATCCGACAAGGGAGTGTTTTTCAGGTCCACACGACCTTTTGTTTCTTCCTCAGTTCGTAAATAACAATCATGGGGCAGCACATTATCTGCTTCTGTATTAATCGGCAACAATGTCGCCGGATTCAGTACGTTACAGCGCTTAATCTGAATATGACTTGCCAAAAGGGTAAGCTCATACCCAGACAACCGTGCACTCGTTAGATGTTGAGTCTTTGTCCGATTCAAGAGCGTATCGACTGCATGCGGAACCATTACTATGAGCATATTGTCCATGACCAAACCTGCGGATTGTCGAATAGACGCCGCAGCTGCCGCCGTCGCCCTCAAGCAACTTGGCAACGCTCTAGCTACCGGGTCTAAGGTCGAGGAAAAATATGCACACGGACGCTGCTTATCACCAAATTGTTGCGTTAGGACACTCAACGCACAACCATCCCTCTCATGGACGTATAATGTGAAAGGCTTACTGTAATCAGGAGTACCTAACACAGGAGCCGAACACAGTGCATCACGTAGTTCAGAAAAACTTTTCTGACATTCCTCCGTCCAAGGCAAAGGAGTCGAAACGTCCTTGCACGTGAGAGCTACCAATGGTTTCGCTAACAGTGAAAAGTTCGGGATCCACTGTCTGCAGTACGACGTGATACCTAAAAAGGCACGCACATCTCTCTGAGTTGTCGGCACAGTCATTCGAGCAATTGCTGCAATTCTTTCAGGGGTCAACCTTCTTCCCGCCTTTGACAATAAGTGACCGAGGTAGGTTACTTCTTGACAACAATATTGTAGTTTGGAAGGCGACACTTTATGATGCAAGTCGCAAAGGTGCTGTAACAAAGACACTGTAGTGACTTTACAGAGCTGTTCAGTGTCAGCAGCAATTAACAGATCATCAACGTACTGAATCAAGGCTGCACCAGCCGGTAACACAAACGCATCAAGTTGACTCTTAAGAGCTTGGCTGTAGATTGATGGACTCTCACAGTAGCCCTGTGGAGCGCGTTTGAATCTGAAGCTACGCCCACCTAATGAGAAACCAAACAAATCTCTGCTCTCTACAGCAATCGGAATACTGAAGAACGCATTCTTCAGATCGATGACCGAGAACCATGATGCAGTGGCTGGAATCAGAGTCAGTAAAGCTGTAATGTCCGGTACCACAGGAAACTGTGGAACAACAACTTTGTTTACCTCTCGCAAATCGATAACTAAACGATACACGGGAGGCTTAGAGGGATCCGTTCGTTTCAGAATAGGCAACACGGGACTATTGCACACATTACCTCGTGTCTCCTCAATAACATCTTTGCCGATCAGATCGTAAATGATCGCTAACAGTGCCCGTTCGCCATCAAGGGAGATACGATACTGAGGTATACGTGGCAACCGCGCACCCACTTTTAGTTGGACAACATAAGATGGTATATCCAACAGGCCCACATCATTGGGACCTGTTGCCCACAAGGAATCTGGAAGAGACCTCAATTCCGGAGGGAGTCTGTCGATCGACAAATACATAGGGGAAATCACGCTCTTACCCAACGTAAGCTCCACACCCGTGGGAGAACAGTACAGAGTCGCATGTAGCCTCTTCAACAGATCTAAGCCCAAAAGATTCTCACCACAACCAGTAGTCAAAATCAAAGGAGCTTCCAGCTCATGAGACCCAATGGTAAGGGGCAAAGGGCTGGAGACCGGATTGCTAACAGGGGCGCCAGAAAATCCAACGGAGACATTCGTTAAGCCAGACAAAGGCGCGCCAGGGAGTTTAGAATGCATGATGGAACTTTTCGCTGCACCAGTGTCCAACAGAAAAGGCTCAACAACGCCCAAAGTGGCTACTGCAACATAGGGCCCTTTCTGATCAACCGGAACTGATACTCCTCCCCTCCTTTGTCTACGGCTGTCCTAGTAGATACCATCCGCGTCAACATCACACTCAACATAATGATCGTCCACATGATACTGTGCAGACCGATCAGACAATGATTCGCGTCGATCGAAACAATTCTGCGAATCCGAAATCGTCGCAAAGCGTTCGGTCTGGTTCTGGGTAACTCCGCGACCTCTACCACGAGAAGTCTGTTGAGGACCACCACGTCCTCCCCGAGCCGACACACCATTAGCCCTATCACGTAAAACCGGACAATCGAACTTAAAATGACCTTCCCCACGACAATATGCGCACTGATTATATCTCAGCACAGTGCGGGGCGCAGGCGAAGCATTGCGCTGCTGTGGTTTAGAAAACTGCGGTTGCGATCTAATTGGCTGCTGCACATCACTAAAATTCGAACGCGGAGGATAAGCTTGCTGCAACAAGACCTTAGTTTTGAGGTCCTTAGTTTTCTTTTCTGCACGCTCACTTTCCTCTTTTTCTCTATTCTCATAATATTGGGCCGTAGCCAATATTTGGGCAGTGGTAGAAACAGCCCACGCACTCTCAGAATTCTTCAACTTGTTGCTCAAGTCGGGCAACAAATTCGATACAAATTTGTCAACGAACAACCGTTGACCACCCTCAGATCCCATATCCTGACCACTATGATCAAGGAACGCCTCTTCGAACCTAGTAAAGAAGTCGGACACACTTTCATCCTTCTTTTGCCTGCATGCTGATAGTTTGTCCCAATTGACGCGCATCGCTGGCATAAGCGTCTTCATGAGGGTAATAATCCTCTGGGGCAAAGCCGCAATAACCTGTTCAGGTTTAGCCCCACCAACCTGCCGGGCATCTGCCGCTGTAAGGGCAGCCCAGTCACCGCCTAACTCGGCGACATGATTCTCATGACGGATTTTCGCCCAAACCGGCTGAGGCACCACATTACCGAACAACATATCAATATCGGCTAGGTTCATAACTGTAGCATCCACCAATTGGGACAGCTCCTTATAATAACCCGCAGGGTTCTTACGAGGATCGGGTAGTGATTGCTTCACTTGCAAAACTTCCGACCGCTTCCAAGGGAGGTGTATCCACACTCTCTGGAAGTGCGGTTGGACAGGAGGGTTAGCAGCAGCATCGCCTGGCATCCATACTGGGGGAACTTCTCGCATTGGATACTGACCAGGTTGTGCCATCCACTCCGTGGTCGCGTCTTTAAACAGTGCGCGTGGTTGCACTGTACATCGAAAGGATAGCAAACGTTCTAAAGCCTCGCGGACTTTATCACCTACAATGACACCCGTGGCGAACCGGAGCTGTAGCTCGGAAACCTCAGGTGGCATATCATCAGCCATATCATCATCCCACTCCTCTTTTAATGACTTACACAATTCTTCGAACACAAATCGTTGCGTGGGCGCATTGAACTGAGAAAATGTTTCGAACACCACACGTGGGGTGTATCTAACAGGGTTGCGAATCCATCTGCGCGCCGTTTTTACCAATGATTCACGCTCCCTATCATCAGGAAGCTGACTACGTCTTTGAGCAACATCCGAAAGAGTCGAGCCAAGTATCGGCCCAAAGAACGGAGAATAAAGAGAAGCAACAGCAGTCAAGAGACGGCTACGAACAGAAGGGGAGGAGGAAGAAGACGAAGGTGTAGCAGCCATAGGGGCAGAAACAGTAGAGGTAGATGCAGCAGCAGGAGTAGCGGGAACAACAGACTGAGGAGGGACTGGGAAAGGCGCAATAGGGAGAGAAACCGGACCAAGGGGATGTACGATCTGTGGCCCAAGGGGATTCGGGAGTACAGGAGGAACGGCGGGCTGACCAGCAGCCGCCAAAACAGCAGGTTGAGGAAGAGGGGGATTAACAAGACCCATAACATCAGGAGCATAAGGAGGTGGCGATTTCATCAGATAAGACAAAAGCGAATCTTCCACCGATTCTTCTCCTGTCTTATCGATCGTAGAAGGTAGCGTCGGGTAACATTTGTCCACCGACATATGGTGAAGCCGAGCACTAACTTCTTTCTCCTTCTCGTTTCTGTCTAACTGATACCGTTCTGCATCGCGCATCACCGTAATGACACCTTCTCGTTTATTTTTCTTGTTCTGTTTGATTTCTTTCTGCTTGGCCTCTTTCCGCCATAACCGGAAGGAATCAAACATGGCCGGCCTAGCTTTCTTTTTAAACAATTTCGCTTCCAAGTTATCTAAAATGGCAGCCTCAAAACTGCCATGAGGTGGCCAACTAAGGACACCATCCTTTTTAGTATAGCGAACCCAATATTCATTATATACGATAGGACCCACGCCATGGCGACTATAGAGCTCATAAAGCGGAGTTCCAACCGGAGGTATCGGGCAGGAATCCTCCAGCCGGGAATCCATGCTGCAACATTTGAGAAACCCAAACAAAGTACTACGGCCAGGCATCGTGCACACTAACCGAGTATACCAACTTCAAGGGCTATCGAATTACGATGTCCTCGCAAAAATGCAAGACCCTCGGTTTTTGGCAATTGCAATCGTCAAATAAACCCAACAACTAAGAACCAACAACTAAGAACCACAAATGCAATGGAACCATGCAACCAACAAAGCAACACTGGGAGCGACCCACAAATACTTAACTGAGAAAGAGCAATGGCGTCACCAGGAAGGCCCGTCTATCGTCTAGCCGTACAAAGGACTACGCCAGGCACCAAACAGGTCGACAGTCAGGGCATCGGTCCGTCGCAGCCGTCAGGAGGCGGGGATCTTCGCGGAAAGGACGTCGGGCCACTTATTTCGACAACTGGATCGATGAAGCGGGGTGCACCTTCCCTCGGAGATTTCACACGAAGTTCCTCACGATCGTCGGGCTTTGGACCGGTACCGTTGATGTCGCCCCACGTTGGGCGCCAACTGAAGGACTGGGTTTTCTTAAGACCCAGCGGTGCCAGGGGACAACACCTGAAACCTTCGTAGGTTACCTGTTCTGGCGTACAAGACACAGAGACACGGGACACTTCCAGTGACGTCAGAGATCAGCGTTTATTTACTGCAGGGATACAGAAGTCACAAGAAGTACACAGCGTGTAGGTTCTCGGAGACTGCTTCAAATTCATAGAAGTGGGTCGCTCCTTTTATACACGTTTTTGCCATAGCGCAGTATGGCGAACAAAGGTTACAACTCAGTTCCCACAATAAACTTCAAAAAGGGTCGCGTTCATGTTTCAGGAGGCCGGAACATAATTACAACAGTCTTGCCGGTTCCCAACTGTAAAAACATATCCCCTCCGCAATAAACACATTAAGAGGAAGGACGGAAAACAGGATGCGAGGAAAAGATGAGGATGCACAACAGGTTGGAAGAGAATGCTAGAGGCAATAAAGGAAACTCGAGAGAGGGATCAAAGACCTCGTGTCTAATGTATGCATGACTGAAACAATAGACCGGAGCGGCAAGATGAGCCTCGAGCGGGGCCATCTGCCTTACTCGTGTCATTCCCCTCGTCATAAAAGTCACCTCAAAGAAACACGTGTCCTTCATACTATCTTGACAGTCCCAGGGTCACGAAACGGACAAAAGCCCGTTCGCTGGCTACTTGAGGGCAAGAAAACAAAATGGACGCTGTATCTAAAATGGAACCCGAGGGTTCGAATGAACGAACACAAAGATGAGACGAACCGTACAAGGCTGCATAGCGAAACTTCGCACACCCACTGTACTCGTCATTTGCGGTTCATAGATACCACACTCGTCCATATTCGTCACCACCCAAAAAGTGCCGTCCCGTCCCACACGGAACCTCAACCCTCATTACCAGAATTAACAATGCAAGCCCTTAAACACCTTGCATGATGATATCACCTCCCTCCAATGAAAATTCAGGAGCAATCTAGACAAATGGCTGGAGCTCCACATCAAGATGTTTTTCCTTAGGCTAGCCGCAAACAATGTGATTCTAAACTTTGAGAAAGCAATAACATTCCACACCATCAAACCATTCCTTTTCATCAAAACACCCAACACTGCAAACCTCCACAGCTGCAATCAAACATTCCTCATCATCGTCACATCCAGGTAAATCATCCTCACAACACGGTAAAGGTGACCTAGAGAGAAAATCAGCCCTAGTATTTTTCCCACCAGGAACATATTCAACCACAAAATTATGCTGTAGCAATTTAGAACTTAGTCTTGCAATCCTGGGGGTATGCCCTTTCACCACAAGACCATTTTTATATAGGAATGAAAGGTTTATGATCAGATAGCAACTTGAAAGTCCTTCCCCACAAAAAGGTCTTGAATATTTCCACAGCCAAACAGCAGGCTAAAAGCTCTCTTTCAATTACAGAATAGTTCTTCTCACTTTGGCGTAGAGAACGAGAAGTGAACCCAACCGTATTCTCCACACTCTGCTTGATTTGTGTAACCATACCGCCCAAACCAGCATCAACAGAGACAATACACTGCTTAGCTGGATCAAAAGGGGACAAAATTTCCCACGACCCAAGCTCTTGCTTGATTTGATCAAACTCACTCTGACAGGCCTTATCCCACAAAAAGGTAACCTTCCTCTTGAGAAGTTCATGCAAATGCACAGTTTTGGCAGCATAATAGGGAATAAACTTAGTGTAAAACTCACAAACCCCCAAAAACGAAGACACTTGTTCTTTTGACCTGGGATATGGTGCTTTCAAAATAGCATCAATTAGCCCCTCTCTCGGTAGAATCCCTTCTCCGGAGATTCGATGTCCTAGATACTCAATAGATTCTACCCAAAAAACACACTTGTCTTTGTTTGCAACAATTCCTTTCTCCTGCAACCTGCTCAATACTGCAATTAGAATTCTGTCATGTGAATCCCTGCACTTTCCAGCCACCAAAATATCGTCCTGGAATACAAAAGTATACGACACCCTCCAAAACTTTTTCCATAATACGCTGGAACACCGAGGCTGCCGAAGCAAGCACAAAAGGCATCCTCTTGAAATGAAAAATTTTGACAGGTGAAACAAACACAGTAAGATGCTTGCAAGAGAGATCCAGCTCAACCTGGTGGTAAGCAGAAGATAAATCTATCTTAGAAAACAAATTTGAACCTGCAAACATTGAGGGTATGTTATCAATACGGGGAAGAGGGTGAGAATCAACCCATATCTCCATATTCAAGCTGCGCAAGTCAATACATTCCCTAAGACTGGCAATTTTTTTCCGGGCCACGACCAATGGAGATAACCATAAAGATGATTCCACTGGTTCAATGACCCCCGACTCGCATATCCTCTTAAGCTCCTCAGCCAAATCATCTCTGACACTAAAAAGAACATTATGTAACTTATGTTTTACAGGAACAGATGGATCCTTAACTTTGATGAGGTGTTTGAAGCCTTTAATGTGTCCCAGATTGTCAGCAAACACTACCAAACTTAAGGGCCCATAGAGATACACCATTACCCTGCACTCCCTCATCAACAACAGACACAGGTTCCTTGGTGCCAGGCCTGAGGTTCTGTAACGCCCTGAACGTCTCAGGATCGTTTAACAGACACGACAATGAGGACGCAACCACTTGTGAAGGGTTGGTTCTTTTAATGAAGGCAAATAAAATACAAAGAACAAACAAAAGTTATAGTCACTGGAATCCTCCAGGCTAAGTACGTTACCAGCCCACAGCACGGATGGTCCTAACCGTCCTCTGCATATACGCCGATCCCGGCGTATGCCAACAGAGGGCAGAAATGAAATGGCCGACAATGCCAATCGGTAGGCTGTGAGGGGCACGAAGAGTGTTGGGGAGAATCGAGGAGTCAGGGAAACACCCAGCCGGGGTCTCTACCTGAAGGGAGCAGCCGCTCAACCTCTTCCTCAGACTGCACCGGGACGCGGAGTCACCTCCTGGTGATGCGTCACCGATACCCCAATCACAAGCAAGAAGACTGAACCGAGAGCAGCCGCTCGATCGATCCTATGGACTTCCGAGTCTGTAACGCGGCAAACACCTCCTGGTGTGCGTTACAGCTGGCAGTCCCTGTGTCTCTGGTCGGGCTGGGAGTTACGACTCCAACCAGCAAAAGCGCCACTGCGCTTGGACTCAGCCGAGTCAAAAAGCGAAGCTCAATGGTTGACCGGTAGAGCTTCCGGGTCCTTCACAGGTGACGATGGGGCAAGACACGGCCCAGGGAGTAACGACTCGACCTACCTCCGTTCTTGCCTTACTGGAGCACCACTCCGGAACACTGCTCTTCACGAAGCAGGTACGTCGGTGTAAACACAATATCCGACAGCCTTGTACCTCCCGGTTCCTCCCTTTATAGGGCGTGTTTTCCTTGAGTTATGTAACAGCTCTCCTGTTTACATAAGGGCGTGTTTCCCTTGAGTTATGTAACAGCTCTCCTGTTTACATAAGGGCGTGTTTCCCTTGAGTTATGTAACAGCTCTCCTGTTTACATAAGGGCGTGTTTCCCTTGAGTTATGTAACAGCTCTCCTGTTTACATAAGGGCGTGTTTCCCTTGTATGACAGGAATTCTTGACAGTACATCCTCCCTCTCAGCGGCTCCCCACGGGTCCAGCGCTGGCAGGAAAACGCCGATGGAACAAGGAGACCAAGCGCGGAGCATGAACCCCTTCAGCCGGTTCCCATGAATGCTCCTCCGGGCCATAGCCTTTTCACGCAACCAGGTACCACAGCTTCCCCCTGCGCCATTTGGACGCCCGTATGCCCGACACTTCATACTCCACCTCCGACTCCACGCATACCGGCCTAGGTGTCCCAGACGGCTTGGAGGGTGCTGGTTTGAGCAATGATACATGAAAGACAGGGTGTATCCGCAATGAATGGGGCAAGCACACCTTCACGTTCACGGGACCCATACACTTGGTAATTCGATAGGGGCCCATGTACTTGGGATGGAACACACTGTTCTTTCGAAACCTCATGTTTCTTGTGGATATCCAGACGTAGTCTCCAGTGCGGTACAGTGGCCCGGGCCTTCTCTTCCTATCTGCCGCAGCCTTGTATCTTCTCTTGGCCTCTATTAGGACAGCCCTTGAGCGCATCAACGTGTCCTTTATGTGTGCCACCCTGTCCGCTGTGGCGGGAATCCTGTCCTCTCTGAACGGATGTAGAAATGGCAAGAACCTGGGATGTTGGCCATAGTTGCTATAGAACGGAGATGACTGTGTGGAGCTGTGAGTGGCGTTGTTATAGGCTATCTCTGCAACCCATAGCAAGTCGACCCATTCTTCCCTGCCCTGGTCCACAAAACATCGCAGATACTGTTTGAGCGTTTGGTTCAGGCGCTCGGTTTGGCCGTCCGTTTGAGGGTGGTAGCTGGTGGACAGGGCGGTCTTAACATGCAGCGCAGTGCACCAAGTCTTCCAGAATTGCGCAGTAAACTGCGACCCCCGGTCCGACACGATCACCCCAGGTAATCCATGCAGTCGTACCACATTCTTTAGGAGTAGTGACGCCAATTCCCCGGCCGTAGGGACTCTCTTGCAGGGGATGAAGTGCCCCATTTTCGTCAAGTAATCCACCACCACCAGTATTGCCGTCATCCCCTGGTCTACCGGTAGGCCCACCACGAAGTCCAGTGATATGCTATCCCATGGTCTATCCGGGGTCGGAAGTGGATGTAAGAGCCCTTGGGTTCGGCCATGGTCGGCCTTCATGGTAGCACACGTAGGACACTCCTGTCCCCACCTCCTGACATCCACTCTCATGGTTGGCCACCAGAAATGCCGTCCCATGCTAGCCACCATTTTTTCAAAGCCCAAATGACCTGCGCATGGAGAGTCATGGCACCAGATGAATGCTTGTTTCCTTAGCCTAGGCGTGGGTATCAATAGGCACCTGCCCTTCAGGGGTATCCCGTCCTTCAGCTGCCATTCTCTGTGACTGAGGAGCCACCTCCGCCATGCGAATGACCTGATCCCTCTCTTTATTCCCCTCAGGAAAGTATCCGGTTGGATAACCCCCAATACCATCCTCGGGGAAATGATGGAACGCTCGGTTGCAGGCAATGGTTCCTTAACTGCAGATTGACGGGACAGGGCGTCCGCCTTCCGGTTTTCCGTCCCCGGCCGATATGTGATGCGGAAGTTGAACCCCGCAAAGAAGATCATCCACCGCAGCTGCCTGGGAGAAAGGTGTCTAGTGGCCGTCATGAACTGTAGGTTCCGATGGTCCGTGTACACCGATACCACATGTCTTGCCCCCATCAACCAATGCCTCCATTCGGTGAAGGCGTCCTTGATTGCGAGAAGCTCCTTCTCCGCAATATGGTAGTTGCGTTCGGCGTCGTTGAGTTTGCGGGACATGTACGCAACGGGATGAAGCACCCCTGTGTTGTGGTTGCGTTGGGACAAGATAGCCCCCAGCGCCACATCCGACGCGTCCGCTTCCACCACGTAGGGGAGATCCAGATCGGGGTGAGCCAACACCGGCGCCTTACCAAAGGCGCTTTTCAGGGCCTCAAAGGCTTTGTTCGCTTCAGGGGACCAGACAAACTCCTTGGACTTCCTCAGTAGCTGTGTGATTGGGGCCACCACTCCTGAAAATCCATCTATAAACCGCCTGTAAAAGTTGGCGAAGCCAATGAAACTTTGGACGTCCTTCACGCTTTGGGGCACCGGCCATTCTTTCACCGCCTTGATCTTTCGTTCTGCCATCTCCTGTCCCTCTGGACTCAGCATCACTCCGAGGAATTCCACGGATGTGACGTGGAAGTCACACTTGCTGAGTTTACAAAACAGCATGTTTTCCCTCAGCTTTTGGAGCACAGCTTTGACGTGGTGTACGTGCTCCTCCACACTGGACGAATAGATGAGGATGTCGTCGATATATACGACCACGTAGATATCCAACTCCTCTCTGAATACCTCATTCAAAAAGTACTGAAAGGCTGCCGGGGCGTTGCACAGACCGAACGGCATGACGAGGTACTCAAAAAGGCCGAACCTGGTCTTAAAGGCGGTCTTCCACTCGTCTCCGTCCCTCATGCGCACCAGATGGTATGCCCCTTTCAAATCCAACTTGGTGTAGATACGAGCTTTCTTGACCTGTTCCAGAAGTACACTGATGAGAGGCAAGGGGTACCGATTTTTTATGGTTATCGCATTCAATGCCCTAAAGTCCACACAGGCTCTCAGCTCCCCATTAGCCTTCGGGATGAAGAAGAGTGGCGAGGCGGCCGGAGACTTGGACGGGCGGATGAATCCTAGCTTGAGGAGTTTATCCAGGTACCCCCGGAGATGCACGTTTTCAGGCTCCGTCAGGGCATACAGCCTGCCGCTGGGAACGCTGGCCCCTGGCACCAGGTCGATCTGGCAGTCAAACTGTCTATGTGGTGGTAGCACTTCCGCCTTCACCTCATCAAATACATCCTCAAAACTGTGATAAGCCTGGGGGAGAGCCACATCTTTTTCTGCCGCTGTAGCCACCGTCTGACTCCCGCTCTCATCTGCGTCAAGGGATTCCGTTCTTATTCCACAATGCAGGATGCAATACGGTGACGTCATTTCGATGCGATGTGTTGGCCAATCCACAAAGGGGTTGTGTTTCTGTAGCCACGGCAATCCCAATATGACGCCATATTGGGGTGCTCGGATGATGTTAAAATCGATTTGTTCCAAATGGTTCCTCCCATATCTCATCGGAAGGACCCCCGTGTGCTGTCCGATGGGCCCCGTGACCAATCGCCTTCCGTCTACCGCAAAGACGTCTTCGGGTACTGCTTTGGGAAGAAGCACTAGCCCTAGCCTGCATGCCTCGTTGTGGTCCATAAACATGCCAGTGGCCCCTGAATCCACCATGGCCACAACGGGTATCCACTGGTCATGCACTCCCACGTGCACCGTGATAAACAGGTGTCGTTGTCCCTTAGTGACCGAGTTGGAAAGTGAAGGGATGGATGAGTGACTCCGAGATGCCCCTTCTCTGGTCTTGGAGTCCTCTAGTTTTCCGCCGGTATGTCCACCACGGCTGTTACCGACCGGTTGGCCCGATAACGTGACGTCTTCGGTTTGGCAGGGCATTCACGTACGTAGTGGCCTTTTTTGCCACAATATAGGCACAATCCTTGTTTACGGCGTGACTCTTTCTCCGTGGCTGTGAGGCTCGCTCGTATTGCGCTGATGTCCATGGGTTCTCCCTTGGATGCGGTGGAAGTTTCAGGACTTCCCACCGTCACATAGGATGGAAGGGATTTTCCTTTTCTCCCATGATCCCCCTTTCTTTCACTTAGCCTATGTTCCAGCCGTAATACCAGGTTGATAAGGCCCTCACATGTCTTGGGTTGAGGGTCAATATGAGCCACGGCGTCCTTGAGCTCATCGCACAGCCCTTGATGGAAGAGCGCCGTCTGTTTAGCAACAGGCCACTTGGTTTCCGCAACCAGCCTTCGGAACGCGTTGAGATACTGCACCAGGTCGTTGGATCCCTGTCTCAACTCAAGCATTTCACGGTCCGCCGTGTACGAGTCAGCCCTTCTGTCGAATACCTTCAGGAATTCCTCGCGAAAAGCACCCCAATCACATAAGAGGGGGTCGTCCCTGCTCACCAGAGGTACGGCCCATTGTGCCGCGTTTCCAGCCAAATAGGATATAAGGAAAGCCACACGAGCCTGACTCGTGGGGAACGCCTTTGGTTTGCACGATAAATGTAGCGCCACTTGTGTGAGGAATACCTGCACTGTGTTAGGATCCCCACTGTACCTCTCTGGTGTTGCCAAGGGGATGGCTACCGGCATTTCCACTACTACCGCAGGGGTCTGGTTCGTGAGGGAGGTGCTGGGCGTGAGCGGGTCCAATTGGATAGCATCCAGTCTGGCTTTTACATCGGCTGTTTCTTGCCTAGAGGCAGCCACTTCAACTTGCATGGCCGCTAAAGCAGCCAGCACATCATCAAGTGTTGCCATGTCTGTTATCGACCGGGAGACAGTTAGTGTTATTAAGGTCGGATATTTTGTAACGCCCTGAACGTCTCAGGATCGTTTAACAGACACGACAATGAGGACGCAACCACTTGTGAAGGGTTAGTTCTTTTAATGAAGGCAAATAAAATACAAAGAACAAACAAAAGTTATAGTCACTGGAATCCTCCAGGCTAAGTACGTTACCAGCCCACAGCACGGATGGTCCTAACCGTCCTCTGCATATACGCCGATCCCGGCGTATGCCAACAGAGGGCAGAAATGAAATGGCCGACAATGCCAATCGGTAGGCTGTGAGGGGCACGAAGAGTGTTGGGGAGAATCGAGGAGTCAGGGAAACACCCAGCCGGGGTCTCTACCTGAAGGGAGCAGCCGCTCAACCTCTTTCTCAGACTGCACCGGGACGCGGAGTCACCTCCTGGTGATGCGTCACCGATACCCCAATCACAAGCAAGAAGACTGAACCGAGAGCAGCCGCTCGATCGATCGATCCTGTGGACTTCCGAGTCTGTAACGCGGCAAACACCTCCTGGTGTGCGTTACAGCTGGCAGTCCCTGTGTCTCTGGTCGGGCTGGGAGTTACGACTCCAACCAGCAAAAGCGCCACTGCGCTTGGACTCAGCCGAGTCAAAAAGCGAAGCTCAATGGTTGACCGGTAGAGCTTCCGGGTCCTTCACAGGTGACGATGGGGCAAGACACGGCCCAGGGAGTAACGACTCGACCTACCTCCGTTCTTGCCTTACTGGAGCACCACTCCGGAACACTGCTCTTCACGAAGCAGGTACGTCGGTGTAAACACAATATCCGACAGCCTTGTACCTCCCGGTTCCTCCCTTTATAGGGCGTGTTTTCCTTGAGTTATGTAACAGCTCTCCTGTTTACATAAGGGCGTGTTTCCCTTGAGTTATGTAACAGCTCTCCTGTTTACATAAGGGCGTGTTTCCCTTGAGTTATGTAACAGCTCTCCTGTTTACATAAGGGCGTGTTTCCCTTGTATGACAGGAATTCTTGACAGGTTCATACCAAACAAACCCTGGTGGTACCATCCCAAGATGTTTTATCTTTTCTTAGCCACATACACCTTTCCACTAATGCATCTCTCCTTGAAAATCAACTTAGTTTAAAAAATTCCTTTCAATTCAATCCTTTGCCCTCATAGGAGACAGGATTTCTGTCAGGAGGCTCTAGTTGTTTATCGATCCAATTACAATCAAACAACTCCTCAGTAATCATAGTCATACGAGTTCCAGACTCTACTAGCAAACAAATGGATTTCCCAGCAACAATCACCTGCACGATAGTATCCACAGAGTTGCCACAATCATCCTTAGCAACAAGCATTAAATCACTCATGGAGGGGGGAGGAGCCTAGCGCTTGACCAAGATGGCCGCGTGAGCCCCGAGCTCCCGCTACCCTCGCGCCCTCCTGCAATTATCCTGTCCTAAATCCTGATTTTCACGCACGGAATCCAGCAAATGAGTCACAGCTGGGGCGATTGACGTTATCCG
Organism: Triturus cristatus; assembly: GCF_964204655.1. Lineage (NCBI taxonomy): Eukaryota > Metazoa > Chordata > Amphibia > Caudata > Salamandridae > Triturus > Triturus cristatus. Next base: position 1,166,301,752 of record NC_140592.1, on the reverse strand, counting down.
GGCAAAGATCGCCCACCGGGGACCGAAGTTGTGCATGGCGGAAGATTGCAGCCTACCTCCGAAGGATGACAGGGGCTCGCGCTGGCAGGATGCCCGGCCACTAATTGAACAACAGCGGCCTTGGGAGGTGTGAACTGACGGACGGATGCCGCTGCACTTTCACTTTCGCTTTCTCGCCCTTTGTTCGCTCTGGGTTGGGAGTGCTTCACGCAGATCCTCTGTTGTCTGGAGGACCTCCACTCGGTCCTGACTGGCTGTTGAAGTCCTAGTGGACCCTGTTTCCTCCAGCTGTGTGAGGGACGGCCTTTGGCAACTGACCGTCCTGCAGTTCGGGATGTCGACCAAATCGGAGGCAGACAGGTCGAAGTCTAAGACTACCAGGCGGGGAGGCTATATCCAATCCAACAATATGGATCGTTATGCCCAGCAGAAGGGGTCGCCTGGTGGATCGGGACAGTCACTGGAAGCACAGAAGGCCGATCCATCCCCAACTTCGGAGTTATCATTGCAGGATATCAAGGGGGCGATAGATGGGATGCAATCTTCGATTGGGCGACAGTTCGAGACCCTGGCGCACAAGGTGGACATGATTTTGATTGATGTCAACTTGATCCGCGCGGACCTGGGCAAAACCAATGAGCGGGTCAAGTCCCTGGACCTCAAGACCACTGGCCTCGCGGACGACGTCTCGGAACTCCAGGCTGAGGTTCGTAAGTTACGAACCGCGAATGATCTCTCCGCCCGCCGGCTCGAAGATTTTGAAGGTCGGGCCCGGCGCAACAATGTGCGCCTGATTGGGGTCCCGGAAACTTCAGAGGAGCTCTCCGTGGATCTACTCGTCGAGGATTTGGTGGTGAATCATCTTGCGCCTAAGGGCCTCGGCAAGTTTTTTGCGGTGGAGCGGGCTCACCGAGTGCCTGGAGGACGGCCTAAGGTGGGAGCCCCCCCGAGGCCGATTGTCGCCCGGATTTTTAATTTTCGGGATCGAGACGCTATCCTGCAAGCATCGAGGGTGACAGGCCCGGTGCCTTTTCAGAACGCCTCTGTGAGCTTTTATCCTGACTTCACCCAGATGGTGCAGAAACAGAGGAAAAGTTTCCTGGGGGTGAAGCGGCGGCTTAGGGATATGGACCTGAAGTATGCCATGCTTTTCCCCGCCAGGCTACGTGTGGTGTATGAGGATCGGACTTTCTTCTTCGAATCACCGGACATGGCAGGGGACTGGTTGGATGCGCTCCCTCGGCGACAGCCCGGCCGGGACAGCGTGGATGGAGCGGAAGGCGACCGGGATGGACAGAAGTGATACCTTCGGTGTCGGCAGGTTTTGACTCAGCCCCGGACAGTGACTCGCACCTTCCTGCAGTAATGGGAGGGCGGCGGGGGGAAGATAGGAGCTCTTTCTTCCCTTGGGGTACTTTTTGTAGATTTGTTTTTGATAGGGCGACAGGCACACTGCAAGTTGGGGGGGCTTTGTAAGCTGACGCAGGGGTGCAGGGAGGGGGGGGGATTCGGGATGTTGGGGTAGTTGTTGGGGGGGGGTTTCTTGCAAGGCGTAGCAATGGTTGTCAGTATTGTCCGATCGTGGTTCTCCGGGGGGGGTGGAGGTCTCTTTGTGTTCGGGGATGGGGGATAGGGGCTTAAACATAATTAGCTGGAATGTTAATGGCTTAGGGGATCGTATCAAACGGGGGATAGTCCTGCAATTCTTGAAACGGACCTCGCCAGATGTGGTCCTCCTGCAGGAGACCCACCTTATAGGGAACATGTGTTATGCACTTAACAGAAAGGGTTATAAATTCATTGCACACTCGGGGTTCTCCTCGGGCTCCAGGGGTGCGGGTATACTTGTTAGAGCTTCCCTACCATTTGAGGTTGACTCCACCATTGCCGATGACAGGGGGCGTTTTGTTGCTGTGGCGGGGAGGTGGGAGGGCAGAACGTTGGTGTTGGTTTCTGTTTATGTCCCTCCTGCCCTGCAGGCCTCCACGTTTGCTGATCTGGGCAAGGCCTTGTTGGAACTCCCCGAAGGGATGCTGGTGGTGGGAGGAGACTTCAATGCGGTTGGTTCTGGAATGCTCGATAGGTACCCGCCCAGAGACACCGGGGGTGCTCAGAAGTGGCTTCCCGACTTTATAGATACTTTTGGTCTGGTAGACTGTTGGAGGCTACGGCACCCCACTCAGAGACAATATACCTTTCATTCCGGGGCCCACGGGAGTCTCTCTCGGATTGATTATTTGCTCACTCTGGCTGCGCACGCCTCTTTGGTATTTGAGGCTAGGCATCTGGCACAGGGCATATCTGATCATTCACCGGTGTGGGCCCGTCTGGAAATTGGCCGGGTGGTGGGGGGCAGGGTGGCTCCCATTAACCCCTGGTACTTTCGTGACCCCAAGCTGCGCAGTGCATTGCTGAAGACAGTTGACCACTATTTTCAAGATAATCAGGGTTCAGTTGAATCTGCGGTGTCCTTGTGGGAAGCTTTTAAGACTGTATTGAGAGGGGAGGCCCTTTCCTTGGTAGTGGCCGCCAAGCGGCGGAGAGACGCCGAGGTGACGCAAGTAGAGGACGAGATAGCGGCTTTAGAAGCGGCCTTGGAAGAGGATGTTGCACCGGCCACACTGCATAATTTGAGCTTGAAGCAACTGGAATATAGGGATCTGGTGACGAATGCTGCCAAGACCCTCAATAGGGAGCAGCAGGGTCGATTGTATGATGTTGGTGATAAGGCCGGGAAATTGCTGGCGTGGTTGGATAAAAGAGAGCGTGTCAATCGAGTGGTGCCGGAGTTGTCGACGGATGGGGGAGAGGTTGTCACTGACCCTGACGGTATAGTTCAGTGTTTCTCGGACTATTTTCGTACGGTATACACCTCGGTCTCGGATAGGCCGACTGAGGACTCGTGTGACCTCCTGCGTGATATCACTTTGCCCTGCCTTTCTGCCATTGATAGGGATGACCTCGATGGAGATATAACTGTCGACGAAGTGGCGTGTGCTATCCGCGCGTTGCGCTCCGGTAAGGCTTCGGGCCCAAATGGTTTGCCGATTGAGCTGTATAAGCTTCGTCCGGATAAGTTGGCTCCTCACCTGCGCGCCATGTTCGTGGAGGCGCGGGCGAATGGGTTTCTTCCGCTCGATCAACGGCTGGCGACGATTGTGGTAATACATAAAGACGGTAAGCCCCGGGACAAGTGTGGCTCCTATCGGCTGATATCACTTCTCAACGCCGAGCCGAAAATCCTTGCTAAGATCCTTGCTAACCGCCTGGTCCGGGTGCTTGGCGACTTGATCCACCCGGATCAGTCGGGCTTTATCCTGCACCGTAACACTGCACTGAATCTTAGACGCCTCCATGGAGTGATTGCTAGGACGGGCACGATGCGAGAGCCGGCTATTGTGGCGTCCCTAGATGCCACGATGGCCTTCGATACGGTGGAGTGGGCATATCTGTGGGCTGTGCTAGCCAAGTTCGGCTTTGGGCCTGGATTTGTAGGCTGGGTGAGGCTGCTCTATGAGGGGCCTCTCGCTAGCGTCGTGGTGAACGGGCGGGCGTCGGCACCGTTCGAGCTCGGGAGAGGCACCCGGCAGGGTTGTCCCCTGTCGCCGTTGTTGTTCGCCTTTGCTCTCGAGCCGCTGGCGGCATGGATACGATGGCACCCGGATATACGTGGGATTCGTTGGTCGCCTGACCACGAAGACCGTATTTCACTTTACGCCGACGATATCCTGCTATACCTCACCTCGCCTAAGAAATCTCTGATAGTGATTTGTGACGTCTTGACTTCTTTCGGTAGGAACTCTGGTCTTGTCATTAATTGGGGGAAGTCATACTTGTATGTCCTGTGTGGAGATGTCCCGCCTGTCCCGCGCAACTGCTCGATCCAGATAGCCCAGCAGGGCTTTTTGTATTTGGGGATCTATATTTCCACCGACCCCATTTTACGATACGAGAGGAACTTGCTCCCTCCCTTGGCACGTCTGCGGCGGGACGTGGCGGGCTGGCGGCGGTTGCCGCTTTCCCTCCTTGGCCGTGCCGCTCTGTTCAAAATGATGTCTCTTCCCCGTTTCCTCTACGCCCTGCAGAATACCCTTGACTGGGTCCCGGACAGTTATTTCCGTGAGGTCGAAAGCCACCAGCGCGCGCTATTGTGGGAAGGGCGTCCGCGTATAGCGATTGCTAAGTTGACGCTTCCGTGGTACGACGGTGGTATCGCGCTTCCAGACATTCGACGCTATTACTGGGCCACCCAGTTGAGCACGATTAACCATGGTGTGTATGGTCCAGCGCTGAGCCCCGGCTTCGCCATGGACCGATGGTTGCTACGTGGGGGCAATTACCCCAGAGCGTTGTATTCGAAGTCGTTGGACTTAACCCTTACGGGGCCCACCAGGGTGGCCGTGCATGTATGGAAGGTTGCGACGGATTCACTGGGCTGGAAGGGTAAGCTTACCCTCGCCACCCCTCTGTTCGACTCCGATATTCTGGGAAAGCTTTGGCATACAAAAGGGTTTGAGAAATGGGACCTGATCGGTATATCCAGGGTTGGAGACCTTTTGGTTAAGGGTAGAATAAAGTCATTAGAGGAGCTGCAGAAGGAATATGAGCTGGGGAGCACAGAGTTCTTCCGATACGCTCAAGTGTGCCATGCCCTGCGGTCAGTCCTTGTAGAAGGGGAGAAGGTGCCGGAGTCCTCTCCGTTAGAGGACCGGATCCTGGATGGCCATATGCCAGAGAGTACGATCTCGCTCATTTATAAGAAACTTATTAATGTTCGGGCGGATCTTCTTCTAGGGTTGCGTGATCAATGGACCAGAGATGGCCTTGAACTAGATGATGAGGATTGGCAGTACGCAGTCTCTTCTCCCAAAGAGGTCGCGATCCCCGCGCGCCTGCGGTTGGTGCAGCTTAAAATACTCCATAGGGTCTACGTGACGGGGCCCAGGCTGGTCCATATGGGTTTTTCTGAGGAGGGCTTATGTAAGAGAGGCTGTGGTATGGTGGGCACCTTCCTACATATTATTTGGGAATGCGGTGCGATTATGGAGTTTTGGAGGCGAATCCACGAGGTGATGGGGGAGGCGACGGGCATTGTCATGCAGCCTGAGGCGCGGTGTTGTCTCCTGAATGTTTGGGGTCCTACTGATCACGACGCGGCACAGACTCAGTGGGTGACCCTGGGGAACATGGTAGCCAAGCGCGACAACGCTCGTCTGTGGGGCTCTAATGGGCCTCCTACATTGACAGCGTGGATGGAAAACATGGATTGGAGCATGTTTAGGGAGAAGACAGTGTATTGTGCTCGAGGGCGCCCTCGCAAATGGCATTCTGTATGGGGGCGATGGAACCAGTACAGAGGGGGCATATGCCTGCCCCCAGACCCGGACCCGCCTGAGGAGCAGCTCTCCCCTTAGCTTTCTTTCCGGCTTTGAACTTCGTGCTGATATGTGTTTGTCTTCTTGAGTCCCTGACTTCCCCTCTTGCACTTACTATAGACCTGTGTCTGTTGGACGAAATGGGGCTCGCTCCCCCTGATGGGAACCCCTTCTGGTGCTTACAGTACTTATCGCCTTGCTTGTGTTTAGGTTTGGGTGTGTGTTTATTTAAAATAGAACCTTTGATTCTCCTGTCAGTGGAATGTTGACGCTAGCATGTGTTGTGTTTTTAAAGCTGCCGTACCCCCGGGTTGTCGGCTGAATAGCTGTTTCACTGATTTCAAAGAATAAAGGTTTTTAAAAAAAAAAAAAAAAAAAAAAATAATCACTCATGGAACTGACAACTTCGGTTGACATGTCACACTTATCCTCATCAACATAAGCCACATTAACACTTCCCCTGGAGTCACACATTTTAGCAAAGTGTCCTTGTCTGCCACACTTGCGACAACCAGCACTCCTTGCAGGACAGAGGCGGGAGTTGGGAAAATGTGAAGGGAAACCACATTTCGGACATAAATTGCCTTGCTTACCCATTTTTTTCAGACTTATTAAACGGAAATCTATTGCCCTTATGCTCACTTAATTGTTTTTCCCCTTGGTCTTTGCACTCCTTTACGGCACCAACAACAGCTTTATCTGGTTTCAACTCTCTAGAAGCTTTGTGTGATCATTCTATGCTTTTAACAGTAGAAATTGTCTCTTGCAATGTAACAAGCTTCTCTTGAACGTTCTTATCTCTGCAAGGCACCACCACTTGATCCCTGATCAACTGCGAGGTGAAATGCCCAAATTTGCATTCAGTAGACAAAATACGTACTGCAGCCACATAGGATACAATACTTTCATACGCTTCTTGCTCTCTAGTGAAGAATTTTTGCCTAGCCACTACTAAACTCCCTTCAACATCAAATGCTTTTCTAACATGGCAACAGCTTTTTCAAACTCATTAAGGGGATCTTCACCATCAACCACATCAAGAGGTGGTAAGTGTTCCAAAACAGCTTGCCCCTCCAATCCAAGATTATGTTCTAAAATAAACTTTTTGCGTTCTGCACTGAACCTATTCCATCTCATGGCCCCTAAATACTTAGTAAAGGCCCTATAACATACTTTCCACCTTACCGGTGGGTCTCCCGGGAGCTGTAAAAAAGGTGGAGGAGCTTGTACACTTTGCATATTGAATAAGTGAAACTAAAATGTGCACACTAGAGACAAAACGTTGTAGGAAAAAACACAGTAGTAAAATACACCGAGATCACCATGTAGATAAGATTACTGTCTGAAGATGTGAAAAACAAAATAAACTGTTTTTTAAAACAGACCTAAATGTGCACCCAAAACTACATGTGAAAATGTATTTTTTTTGGTTTTCTAGCAAAGATGAACAAACATGAAGAAACTGCTATTTTCCAAACAGCAGTGTCAACCTATTGCCAAATGTCATGAACTCTTCAGTAGATGGAAAACGATAAAAACTGTTCAATGTACCAGGAAGTTAACAATATAACCAGAGTGTTGGAGAAACCTAGCCACGATGTTCCAACGACAAATTAAGAGGTCCAAGAGAGAAAACAATTTTTTTTAAATGCTCACCAAATCATTAACACCCTTGTGCACAGAACCCAAATTGTCTTGTAAATGCCTCAGGAAAACGATAACACCTAAAGAATCAAAGGCATACGCATTCAAACTTACTGTGTGTCTCTGTTCCTCAGCGCGTTCTGCGAACGAGCCGCTCACCGTTGGGATTCCAAATTCTGTGCGACACTGCAGCCGATTCCGAAGCAGACATGTAGCTGATGTCATGCATCATACTAGCTGCGTTCCAACACGTCATCAGAAGGAGCAAAACCTCAGAGGAAAGCAGACCGCTGAAGAGTCCCGTGAAATCCACTTTTCACACGCAGACTCCAGCCCACACCGCAAAGGCACAGATCTCGCTTACCTAGAAAAACAGTGCAGTCCAGAGACAAGCCGGATTGAAGGCGCACAGACAGTATCTTGTTTCAAAGACACGTCGGACTGGCAGTCAGGAATGCTCTGACAGAATCGTTTGACTGCTAAATTCCTGAGAATCCACCACCAAATTACGCCAAGACACGATGTCTCATCGGCACACCCGTGGCAATTTCCAATGCCAGAACACCTTTTGAATGGAGACCATAATCACGAGCAGGGAGAAAAACAGCTCCAACTAAGTCACTTTGAGCAGTCCAGATTTCTAGACTGAACAGCCAGAGCTACACACGTGGGTGGAGACACGGAACGGTCGTCCAACTCGTCGCCAATTTGAAGTGACCACTCAACACAAGGTAAGTGGAGGAAACCTTGAGTTTATTGACCGTTCGTCTCAACAGCTCCCAGGGAACGATAACAATCCCTGGCTGTTCAAACATGAACATTCTGTAACCATGGAGCCACACTAACAATGCAAGTAAACAGGTTAATGCATTACTACAACATGCTCTTCCTCACTGAGAGATGGCTAAACCCAACCTTGGCACCAGACATTGTTACAGCCAGCTTACAAGATAGACAGGCAAGGCAGTAAGGATAATCCTGGAGACAATGTCACCATCAGCTGCACCCCATCCCAGCCAACTTCTCCCTCAGCGCAACCCTTGTATACAGTCCCACTGGACACTGCACCAATTTTGTCAGTTACATCATGGACTTTGTCACACCCCTCATCATCAATGTCAATACCTTCATCCTCCTTGAAGACTAACACCTAGAAGACCACACCGAACCAAACTCTACAACCCTTCTAGAAAGCCACACCCAGCACATTACTGACCCCACCCACACCACAGGACACCTATTGGACCCAATGGTCTCCTCAATCAGCAACATCACAGTTGTCAAATCAGAAACTATGACCTAGACAAACCACTCCCTCATCAGTTTCAGCATATTTATTCCACACCACCAGGGACCTATGACAGCCAGACTTGCCCACCTCAGCTTGAAATCATCACAGAAGAGCACTGGGCTTCCAACCACTCTGCATCGGCCCGAGCACATGAGAAATTGCAAAAGCCATCAAGAATCTCAAAAGCTGGATGAATGCATTCTTCGAAGCTCAGGCTCCCTTCAAGAAGAATCCAACAACAACAGCCCAACCACAGGTCTAAGAAGCAGAGAGGAACTCAGGGTGAAGAAACACCACTGCAAGCAACTGGAGCGCCAATGGAGATTAAGACAGATCCCATGAATTCCAATCTGCCCTGTGACACTACTTCCAGCAGACATGGAGCACCAAGTGCACAGGTCTTGCAAGAATGAAATTTTCACCATCATTAAATATTTCACTGCTTCTCCTGCCACCTCCAGTAACATCACCTCCTAGCAAGAGCAAGACCTTTCCAACAAGCTTTCGAAATTTGTAACAAAATCATCTCCATACACGGCAACTTAACCATAAACCGGACCCTGTCACTTTCGCATGTCAACTTCCCATCACAGCCAAAGAATGAACGCTGGCCTTGTGGGTCACAATCACGACTGTCGAGACTGCTGCTACTATGAAAAGGAACTACTCGGGTGCACCATCGGACCCTTGTTCCACCACACTTTCCTACTGATCAGTAAAACAATAAGATCCATTCTTAACACCTCAATCGACTCCAACTGGTGGCTGGCAGAACTTGAACCCACACTAGGAACCTCGTAACATAATTGTGAGAGGCTGACCTGGTATATGCTGTCCACTAATGAAAGTGGGCACCCTGCACCAGTCCAGACAACCCTTATGGTGATTTAAGAGATCTCAGACAACCTTAGAAAGCTATCCAAGTGGTAGCTGTGGAGAGCAGCCTCAAGGTGAAGTCTTAAAGGAGTGTAAAGCAGCTTGTTTTTATCACAATGCAATCTTATTGTATAGATTAAATGAAAAGAGAACCACACAATAGTTTTAAAATATATTTATTTATTATACAACACTATCTAGTACGTTACAGTATCTCCTACACAGAAATAGACACAAAGCACACAATACTTGAGCAAAGAAACAACAGTAAATAGCACTAATACCATATACTAAGGAAGTGGTATAAGAACCATGACTCGAGTCAGGTCGATGTCGAGAGGACGTAGAATTACTGGGACTCCAAGGAACCACCCAAGGTGAGTAAATAGGGACCCCACTGAGGACAGGTGCAGTGTGGGAATATGACTGCGTGCTCGGTACAACTCTATGTGAAAGTTGCGGTTGGAGATTTAGAGATTAAGGACCCTTCCCAGTGGACTACGAAGAAACCCCTTGGAAGACAGAAGGTTGGAGAACCATCCCACCCGTGGATACCAAAGTACCCAAGTTACCTAACCCAGGGGATCCGGGTGCATAGGTGTGAAGTGGCATCGGAAACCACCATCAAACCCAATGGAGGACTTCGAAGAAGAGCCACTGCTGGAAGGAAGAAGAATGTCCGTTGGAATCCAAACGTGGATTCTAGTCGAAGAGTACCTGAAAGCAGAGGGGACAGAGTCTGGGTCACTTGGGAGGGACCAGGGGCTCGGTAGACGAATGCCCACTGATGTCAGGTGCTTCAGGATAGTTGACAGTGACCTTGACTCTGCAGCTGCTGGGACCAGTTGACATCGAGGACAACCAGGAGCCAGATAAAAGCTGTCCCACAAAGGATATTGAGTGCTGAGGGGTCGGTGTCCGGCAGGAGCACCAATAAGTCTTGGCAACGGCAACCCACGCAGGTCAATGAAGTGTACAGTTCGGACCAGCAATGTCCAGGAGACTCACCACACACAGGGGAGTCCGGGCAAGCCTGGAGCAAACCAAGGGAATCCAAGAAAGCAAAGTTGACCCTCAATTGGAGTCACAGGCAGGAGGCACATGAGTCGCAAGAGGACCTCGAGCAACTTCACAAAAGAGTAAGCCACGGAACTCTCTTTGTGCAGAAAGTCACCAGAGTTGGAGCTACTCGGAGTTCAATGCAATTGTTAAGGAATTGCCAACAAGCACATGCACTTGCAAAAGTATGCAGTGCACAGGGGTTCAGGTATTGAAGCCCCCACGAGGGATTCTGACCTCAAACTTGGTAAAAGGGCAGCTTGTACCTCAAGGGACGTAGAAGCCCACCTCCTGTGTTGCTGGACCCTTCGGAATCCGTAGGAGATTGGAATCAGCAGACCAGTCAGCAGTGTTGCAGTACCTGCAAATGTAGGGGAGTGACTCCTTCACTCCAAGGGAGATTATCTTCAGTTGTCTTTGATGCTCCACAGGTCCTGCATGGATCCTGTATGGTGCACAGGCACAGGCATTGCAGCAGACTGAGAAGGAGACAGAGTCAGGCCCAAAAGACGTCAAGCAAAGTTCATAGTGCCCAGACGGTCGAAGTGCAGTGGTTTCAGGTTAGAATCTTGTCCACGATGAATCTAAGGTCCTACAACCAGGTAAGCCCTTGAGTACTCACGGGAGAGGGTTTGAAAGATTCAGGGGACCCTCCCAAGGGTGGGTCTCGATAGGGGGGAGATTACTCCCATGTCCTTTGTCTAGTTTCATGCCAGAGAGGGAGCCAACGGCTCCCAGGACTGGTTTTAACTGGAAAATGCACAGAGACACCAAATGTGCCCCGCATACAGACTTTCAGTCACTGGCAAGCGCACCCACCCAGCCCTAATACACTAAATCCTGTCTGGAAGGTGGTCACATCTCCCTTTGACAGGACGCCTATTGTTCTGCCTTCCCCTGCTCAAGCTTGGCTCAGCAGCAGGAGGGCAGAAATGTGTCTCTGTTTGGCAGAAACCATTTTATTAGAAAGCTTGTACCGGGACCCTACGAAGCTTGCATCGGGGGGATGGAATCATACCCCCCACACCGGTTACCAGTGTGGGGATATGATTCTAACATGTTTGATACCAAACACGATAGGGTTTGTTTCAGCCGTTTTAGAGTTGGTCATCACGCAGTTGTGTAATGCCCCTCTATATGTCGTATATGGCTGCTTCATTGACGACCCGGGAGAATGGACTCCGTAGGCTGAAGGGGTGGTGTGCTCATGCAGTGGCAACCTCTCACTTATAACCAAGCACCCTGCCTTCAGGATTGTAAAGGCCTGCTACAGAGGGGACTTATAGTTTTTAAGTGCAGTGAGCCTTAGATATAGTAAACCCATATCTTATGTAAGTGGTGCAAGCACCAACTTACACAGGCTGCAATGGCAGGCCTGTAGTCCTATTGAGCATGGCCTCTCATGGGTGGCATAATACATGCTTCAGCCCATGGGAGGCCTCTGGGTTACCTATGCCCTGGGTACATGTGTACCATATACTAGGGAGTGACAAGGGTACCCCAGTATCCAATCTGGAGTGTACCTAAGTACAAAACAGTTTAGGGAGAAAGCAGATAGACTGGGGTCCTGATTAGCAGGATCTCAGGCAGACTAGTCAAAAACAGTATCACATTTAGCAAAAAGTGGGGGTAACCATAAGAAGCAGTTCCTACTTTCCTACAATAACATAACATTTGTATTTGTAAAGTGAACGTTCACCCGTAGGTATCTTTGGCACTGAATAACAGATGTGTATTGTTACCCAACTCAATGGTACTCATTTTATCGACCGCAGATGGATGAAAGGCTGAGTAAACCCACCGGGATTTGAACCTTTGACCATGAGGTCGAACACAAGCCCCTGCAGTGGACGCATTAGTCCACTGAGCCACCAGACCCGGCTCAGAATCATCAACAGCAAACTGACCGCAAAGTCAACACCATCAGGTGATCCTTCTACCACACCCTGAAGATGCTAAATAAAATCTTCAAATCAAACTCCTCACACACACATTCAAGTCATTGCACATCTTGGGCCCCACCTACCTGCACAGCTGCATCTCCTTCCACAGATAACCCAGACACCTCCACTCTGAAGGACTCTTCCTCACACATAAGCCATGTATACACAGAATTGGATCAGGAGGACGGGTGCAATGTTACATGACTCCTAAAGTGTGTAACGACCTCCAACTACACAGAGACTCCTCCCCTTGCCTGGAATTCTAAAAGTAGATGAAGACCTGGCTTTACAATTAACCAACCTACCCTAGTCAGGGCTAAACACACACCTGGTTAGCAACAGGATACTCTTGCAGATGAGAATGCAGAACATCTTAAATGGGCCATAAAGCATGGAGGATAACAACAGTTCCCTTTACCAAGTCCTGCACCTGTTACAATCAGCTACAACAGGCATTCTAGAATGTTTGTTTGCCGGGTGTCATCAGCTGGTGCTTTGATATCTATGAGGACATTAGTTGTGGAAGGCTTCTTTAAAGTATCTCACATCCTCCTATCCCAAAGGTGCTAGCCTGAGAAAAGTATCCTCTAATTGGCTTTACAAAATCGTACTTTGAGCACTTTGGAATTCCATTTCTTGAAAGGTGGTCTTGGTTATGTTAGGGTGTATTTACCATACATGCCAACATTTTAAAACTAGGAAGAGGACATTTTTCGCCGTTGACATCCATTAAAGCAAAGACAATTTTAATAGGCAGACAGCTAGAAATAAAGCCATTTTTAGCTCAAGAAACTGTGAGTCTCCAGCCTGAATTAGGAATGTTGGCATGTATGATTTGCACATCCACATACATATTCAGCAGCTAACAGTGAAGGGGAGAGCTAGTCGTCTTTCATATACACAGTAGTGCATACAGACATGACTTTTGTGCTCCTTTGGAGTTGTTGTGAGAAAAATGATTTCAGCATCCATTCAGTTTCTAAGTTGCAAAAGGAATTGTGCTAAAGTTAACTCACAAGGAACTGGTAACACCATTTGAGAAAACAGAAGTCCTCATCCTCAGCGCCACCTACTTAGCATTGGACGACACATGGTGGCTGCCCACCCTCGAAAACCCACCCATCCCAACAAACCATGCAAATGACCTCGGCATCATACTAGACTCTTCGCTCACAATGAATCACCAGATCAACGCCGTCTCCTCCGCATGCTTCAACACCCTCCACATACTACGTAAAACATTCAAATGGATACCCGCCGACTCCAGGAAAACGGTCACGCATGCCCTCATCACCAGCAGATTGGACTACGGCAACACCCTCTATGCCAGAATCAACAAGAAACTCCTCCTCAAACTCAAGACCGTCCAGAATGCCGCAGCCAGACTAATCCTCCATAACCCAAGGAACAACCACATCACCCAACACATCACCAACCTCCACTGGCTCACCGGCGAAAGGAGGATAACTTTCAAGCTGCTCACACACGCATACAAGGCCCTCCACAACATTAGACCTCAATACCTCAACAGTCACCTCTCCTTCCAGGCACCCAAGAGAAATCTATGATCAGCAGACCTCTCCTTAGCCACCATCCCACGCTTCTATAGGAACAGAGCAGGTGGAAGGTCCTTCTCCTACCTAGCAGCCAAGAAATGGAATGAGCTCCCCCTCCACCTCCGGCGAAGCCCGACACTAGACCACTTCAGGAAAGAGCTCCAGACCTGGCTCTTCGAATGACCCCCAATGGAGCTGCACCCTTCCCCCCCCCCCCCCCAAGCGCCTTGAGACTCCAACGGGTGAGTAGTGTGCTCTACAAAACACTGATTGTCAAAGGATTGTGACTGTTCAGATAGATTTAAAACCATTTTTGAGCAAGGACTATGCATCAGCACAAGAATTCCTGAGGGTGCATGGTCACATGTCACCCAACGACAACTGTTCCCTGGGCCAGGTTGCATCTGAGGCCCTTAAATCAACATCTATTAAGTTACTGGAGTCTCTTCAATCAGAACATTTCATCACAGGTTAGCAGCTCCAGGCAAAGATGTCCTCGTGGCCGTTCATGACCTCTTGATGAGAGGGACTCTATTAGTGTCACAAGAAGCAATAACAACAGATGCCAGTGAAATAGGCACTGGAGCAAGTCTAGGATAAGACAGAATATAGGTAAGAGGGTGTCTTGTAGAAGAAATATAATCATTGAATTGGAGTTAACTGTCTGCCATATATATTGCCGTGAAGACCTTTGCCACTATGTATATTTGTGTGTATGTGTATTTAAAGAATGTTCTTATTAAAAGCATACAGTCTTGGTTATTGCTGGACCTAAAGAGTAGATATACAATGGGCCTTAAAGATTTATAATTAAAGGATTGAGTCCTTCAGATTCTCTCATTCTTTGTTGGTAACGTTTGGTTCAGGTAGGAAAGGGAAGAAACCTTCTACCACAACAATCATCAGATAGGGTAAAACTACTATTAAATCTCCTCATGACGCATTGGATTTCAGCCTGTACATCCAGGTACTCCAGGTTGATATTCTAGAGGAGAAGCAATATCATGGGCAGAAGCCGGAGGAGTTTCTTTGTCAGAAATGTGCAGGTCTGTGCAATTAAAGGAATTGGGCGGTGAGTTTTATAGGGAAATGGCACCCCAAGGGGAAGTTCACAATACAATATTTCGAATATTCAAATAAAAAAAAACGCGGTGCTGCAGAGCTAGAGAGAACCACCCTTCTCTCTGCTATGTGGTCCGAACCAACAACACAACTTAAGCAAAGTCCCCCAGCACACACAAATACAATCAATGCAAGATATATAATGTTAATGTAGATAATCTTTGTTTTCTTATTTTCTTCTTTTATTTTTTCTTATGTTCAGCTGTTAAGTTGCTTAGCCATACAATCTCGCATTGATTTTATTTGCGTGTGCTGGGGGACCTTGCTTAAATTTGTTGGTCTGGTACATGGGTTACACAGCATACTGTATTTAATACTATAGATTTATCTGATGCTTCCAGTAGCCTGTCAGTAGGTGTTCTTTCTTGTGCTTGAACACATTACTTCTAATTTTGTTAAATTAAAATGCAGAAAGCTTGCTTGTTGGATTTTCTTTCATGACTGACTTCTTTGTTATAGAGATTAGCATATTCTCAAGCTGGTACTGTGATGGGAAAGACAGAATGGGAGGTAATGACCAGATTACTACCCAGTAATTTCATTACTCATGCTCCAAGTCTTCTTCATCACAGTCCAGAATACATACTCTCCCACCACAGGTGCTGTTAAGAGCTAGGTGTAACCAGACAGGCTTGAAGAAAGGCTAGTGGATAATCATGAGAGAAGGTAGGGCAATGGTATAAAACACTAAAGAAGAACTAGGGTAAAACTCTGATTGCAATTAAATTACAAGAGAATGGCGCGTCTTGATGGTAGGGCACTAATCAATCTCTTAATACCGGGTCAAGCAAGATTTGGAGCAGATGTGTAGATTACTAAGTAATGGAGTTATTAATTAGTATCTACTTGCACAGTCCTTTGTCTGCTGACTTGGTCCTGCTCTGTGTTTGTCAACTTTTCATGGGTTTTCTTTGGTATTCAATAAATGGGATCATTAATTGAATCAAGCGTTTAACAGTGACCATCTCTAAGGGACAAGGCACTGTTTGACCCTCCAGCATCCATGAAGGAGTCACTATAATGCTCCAGTGACTCTTCCAGTTGGGCAGAGATTCACTACCTGGCTTGAGGGTCCTGGTCTTCTGTAAACTTGTCCAATACGTACCTTTTAACCCCTTCCATGCTCATGACGGAACGATTCCGTCATGAGCATCGGCTGAGCTGTGCTCATGACGGAACCGTTCCGTCATGGCCCCGCCCGCGCTCGAACCCTTCAGCACCGCGGGGGAATCCGCGCAGCGCTGAAGGGGTTAAGGATCTGCAGTGTATGCAAGGGTTTACTCTTAAAATACCTGCACAGTACCACAGATGCAACTCTCCTCTTTCATGACTAGACCTTTCTTCTTGCCCTAGTTATGGTACCTAATCTTTGTTCAGGCTTTGCATGCAGGAACTGTACAAGTGATGTAGGGTATTATATCAAAATAGAGAGTGTTTTGCCAACAAGTTACCATAATTACAGCCCGTGGAATAGGACCTATTGAGAGGAATGTAACAAGTGTCCTGCTTCGGTCACTAGCATGAGCAAGCTGCGCTGGATCAATGAAACACATGCAACTATAGCGTGAGCCAGAAGACCACCTGCTGTCTCTGCACATTTATTATATAGCCTCTGGCCACGCATGGCCAGAGGATGCGTTGGGTGCAGTTCCGGGGGATGTTGTCACCGCGTGGCGGTGCCTGGTGGTTGTTACATCCCTACCCAACTTGGCATTAGACTTTGCTGTCATGCTTGGCATGCAAAGTCTCTGAGTCTCTGGCTTGGGGGTGGATTGGGCCTGAGGTTGTCCAGCTGGTGATGGGGGCGGTTGTTATTGTCCTTAGACTCCTGGCTGCTCTGGCGGGTGTTGACAACATTGTCTCTCGCGTCACTTGACACAGAGGTAGGGCTGTTTGCCAGGGGGCCCCCCAGAGTCTGGATGCCAATATGGGCTCTCCCCTCGTACTCTTGTTCCTCTGCTTCTGAGAGAGGGGAGTTGACTCTCAGAACCATAACACATTTCTGGTGACTGTTTCTTGACCTTTTCAGGCAGTGATCATGGTACCGTCTGAGCAGATGACTGTCCAAGTTCCGGGCTCAAAACTTTCACCCCAGTCTCCTGTCCTTTCTCAATATTTTGTCTCCGGGGGCTATTTTTCAGGCTCTTGCACGCTGCCTCTCGCTGGTGCGTATGTTGGTTTGAGTGCGCCTGGCCTGGGTACATGCAGATCATGTGGAGGTGGAGTCCATCCTGGGGAGAAAGGGATGGTGTCATGCCAGTGTCAGTTGAATATAAGGGACCATGGGGGCCATTGCATGGTGCAGTGAGGTGTCCCTCGGTATTCACTTAGAAACCTGTGCATGCTCAGTTGTGGATTGGCACCTTCGGCAACAGCGATTCTGAGGGTTTTCTTCATGGTGCTCATAAAGCGCTCAACTTCGGCATTGGCTTGTAGCCATTTAGTTGTAATTCTGGGGTGCTTGATCCCCAAGGTGTCTAGAAGTTCTTTGAACTCAGATTCCTGGAAAGGTGGGCCATTGGATGTCTTTATTTCATATAGGAGGCCAAAACTACATCACTGAAGGGTGGCAGGGTGCCAACTATGGCACGTGGTGGGGCAGGAAAATCTTGTGACACTTGGCTGAGATGCTAAATTAGCATCATCTGGATGCGACATGATGTCATCTCCTGGCATGTACCTTCGCTCTCTTTCACTTCGTTTTTAGTTTTTATTCTTTAGGATCCCTTTATCACGTGTAACATCTTATTGTAACTTGTTTTTTTAGGTCTCGCCTACGCAGTGCGCATGCGCTGCTTAGGAAAAAGATCTTTTGGAAACGGTTCGCTTTTCGCCCTAAAAACGTGCACTCGTTGCATTGCTTTCAATGGCAACACGTGCATGTTTGGCGATTACCTTGCGGGAACGAGTTTTGCCGCCATGTGTAAGCAATTATCGCTCCTGGCGCTGCTCGCTCCCGCCAGAGAAACAGTTTCACTTTTGCCGACAGTTTTTTTTTTTTACATTTTAGCGCAACGCGCTTGTCTTGAAAGTTAGCTCTCATGGAGTATTGGCTCTGGAACGAGCAGCACCAGGAAAGCTGCTTGTGTGCCTGTGTCTTCTTGATTGTTTCTGCCTGCATGGACTTTTGGTGCGCTGACGCACAACTCCTTCCCCCGCTCTATGGAGTATTAACACGCCAGCAAGCAGTGTGATACGCATGCTGCTTCTGCCTTTAACTTGTTGTTTATATTTCATGCATGTGCGTTCGGGCTTAGTGTGCGTCGGCAATTGGCCTGTTCGGGTCGAGTTTGTGTTATATAAAACTGCGAGTATTAGATTTGGGGCCCCCTATCATGCCATGGCCCGCTCTCGCCCCTCTCTGACCTCTTTGCATTCCTTCCCACTAAATGCAGAGAGCACTGCTGGTGCTGTGGAAGTGGCAATGGAGGCACAGCAGCCTCCTTTCCTCCTATAGTAGTGTCAGACTGCCACTAGCACATTCAGGGCTCACTACACCCGTCCCGGCCTTCCTTTGCAGATCTCCGGCATGCTACATTCAGAGAGCCATGCCGCTCCCGCATGGGCTCAGCAGGTAGGTGGGGCCTGTGATGTTGTGTAGACATCGGGTGTCAGCCGTTCAGCTATGGGGCTTGAGTATGGGTCTCCTGCCCAACCCGGTCTCACCTGCCCTTTTGCAGTCTTCTGGTACACAGCATTAGCAGAGCGGGGATGCTCCCACTCCTCGGCAGACTGGTGCCCAGCCTCTCTCCACAGGCTGTCTTGTGAGCCCTTCCTTCCCCCTTGAAGACCTCACTAGAGGCTGCGTCTGTCCTGCTCACCGCCAAGTCACAGCGCACTTCACAGGGACATGTCCGGAGCCCTCAGTGTGACCCTGGGCAGCATGTGCGCTACCAGGTTGGAAACATGGTTTCGAGGCACGGTGGGATGAACTGCCCTCTTCACCAGTGTAATGTGGGCCAAAAGCACACACGCTGAAGGGGTCATATGTACCAAAGTGAGGGTGAGATCTTATGTTCAAAAGTGAAATGTGCAGAGTGCAGGGGAATGACGCTCTGCCTACTCCTTGGAAGAATGTGTTGTGCCATACTGCAGACCTCAAAAGAGTGTTCAATGGCTAAGGCACGTGGGGTGGCCCCCAGGGTTGATCCACCCCTGGGGGTATTATGTAAGCCTGTATTCATTCAGCGGTTTTGCTTAAGACCACACGTCACTGCACTGCCGCAGAGCAAAGAGCCAGCTAGTGGCCTGTTCAGCTGCTGCTCTTAGTGGGGCAGATGGGCTCAGTTTGGACACACGTGCTTGCTTACAAATGCACCTGACATAGGCTGTAATTTGATGATTACATGATAAGATACTAACATTATTTGGTGACCAATTACAGAAAGTACAATAATAAACGTACCAACTTCAGATACGAATATGAAAGTTTCTACAGGAATTTGACTCCGACAGCAAGGTGCGTTTAAAAACCATCAGGGGGTGGGGTTTGTGATATTTAGTAACAGTTGGGAGTTTGAAGACCGATTAAGGCTCTAATTGCTTGCCAATGTTCCCAGCAGCACTGTCTGGGTCCGCCCTTCATACCTGAACGCCTTTCAAAGTCTCTTTCCGTAAGCGCTAAACACATCAATCCCTGTGCAGAGTGAAGCAGGTCAAGGAGAGCTATATTTGTGGGTTTAGATTAGTCACTTGCGTAAAACTAATGATTCTAACACTGAGAGAATAGAGGGAGGGAGCGTTCATTGGCTTCTAAGTATCACTCTTCAATGTTGTATGTTCATTTTGCATCAAATCGATGATTGACAAGAAGTATATCATTAACGAAAAAGTGGATCCAAACTAAATCTTCTGCTCAACAATGAGCTCCCCTGAAATGCTGCATAATGTGGCGCATGTGCCAAAACATCATCCTGACAAACACGGACAATCCCTTGGCTGTACAGGCCGTCAATGAACACTTCCTTGGCCATCGGTGAGCACTCCCTTGGCTCTACAGGCCGTTAATGAACACTCCCTTGGTTCCATGGCCATCGGTGAGCACTCCCTTGGCTCTGCAGGCCGTTAATGAACACTCCCTTGGTTCCATGGCCATCGGTGAGCACTCCCTTGGCTCTGCAGGCCGTTAATGAACACTCCCTTGGTTCCATGGCCATCGGTGAGCACTCCCTTGGCTCTACAGGCCGTCAATGAACACTCCCTTAGTTCCATGGCCATCGGTGAGCACTCCCTTGGCTCTACAGGCCGTCAATGAACACTCCCTTGGTTCCATGGCCATCGGTGAGCACTCACTTGGCTCTATGGGCTGTCAGTGAGCACTCCTTCTATGGGTTTATGTAGCAGTACAATATGCAGGCCTTTGCTATGAATACACTGCCTTTACATGAAGATTTTACTGCGTCAATGTCAGTCATATACATATGTTAAAGTTATGAAATCTGTGTCCTGCTGTTAGCATTTTGTGCTCCTGCAGGTATTTGGATAAGTCCGCTTGTATCTGTTTTTTGTAAAATAAAAGTTACAATTTAAAAAAAGAAGAAGAAATAAGCACTCCGTAATGAAGTTGAGCATCATCACAAACATAAATGCGTATTTAAATGCTAAAACTAATTGATTACAACAGTGTACCCTAAACAATGTTTTCTAAGTTGGCCTTGTTGAAGGAAAATAGCCCTAGTTTCACAGCCTGCAAAACAATACTCTTTGCAGTGGCTCACACTTCGGTTTGGCCAAGGGAAAGTGATCCTGTTTTCATGGTCGGAAACTTTGAACTTGATTTCATGTTGCTTGTGCATTGTACTTCTGCTGCTAGTGTGGCATCTGGCATTGTGTCTCATGAGACATGGGTTGATTGGTACCAGGCCGAGGCTGATCCGTGGTAGTGAGATCTAAAAGGAATTCCCCTCAAAAGTGTCTTTTACAGAGTTCCCATTTACAACACTTTTGGGAGCTTATAACGGGTGGTGAAAAGTTGCTGTGAGCCTAGTGACTTTGTTCTGGATTTGAATACACTAGGGCACCAATTATTGTAACATTTTGAAAATATATCTGTAGAAAGTGTACAGTCTTTATTGCTTTAAAAGTTTTTGGGGGGTATTGAGTTTTTTCTCTCTATTACCATCTCTTACACATCTCTCTCACACACTCCACATTCTCTGTCCTTGTGCCTTATACTGCACTTCTCCTCACTCTGTCCTTTCGACTCTTGCTGCTCTTCTCCTCACTCTCCATACGTGTTCCTCACGCTGCTCTTCTCCTCACTTTCCTTCCTTGTGTCTCATGCAGCTCTTCTCCTCACTAATTTCTTCTGCCTCATGCTCCTCTTCTCTGTTCTTGTGCCTCATGCTGCTCTTCTCCTCACTCTCCGTCCTTGTGCCTCACGCTGCTTTTCTCACTTTTCTTCCTTGTGCCTCACGCTGCTCTTCTCCTCACTCTCCTTTCGTGTGCCTCATGCTGCTCATCTCATTCTCATTTCTTGTGCCTCATGCTGCTCTTCTCTTTCTCACTCTCCTTCCTTGTGCCTCACGCTGCTCTTCTCCTCTCTCCTTCCTTATGCCTCAAGCTGCTCTTCTCACTCTTCATTGTGCCTCACACTGCTCCTCTCCTCTCCTCCTCACTCTTTGTCCTTGTGCCTCCTGCTGCTCTTCTCTTCTTCCTTCTACCTCCTGCTGCTCTTCTCACTATCCTTCCTTGTGCCTCACGCTGCTCTCTTCTTACTCTCCTTCCTTGTGCCTCACACTGCTCTCTTCTCTCTCCTTCCTTGTGCCTCACACTGCTCTTCTCCTCACTCTCCTTTCTTGTGCCTCATGCTGCTCTTCTCTTCCTCAGTTTCCTTTCTTGTACCTCATGCTGCTCTTCTTTCTCACTCTCCTTCCTTGTGCCTCATGCTGCTCTTCTTTCTCACTCTCCTTCCTTGTGCCTCATGCTGCTCTTCCTCTCTCCTTCCTTATGCCTCACACTACTCTTTTCCTCCTCAATCTCCTTCCTTATGCCTCACGCTGCTCTTCTCACTCTCCTTTTTGCATCACACTGCTCTTCTCACTCTTTCCTTGAGCCTCACACTGCTCTTCTCACTCTCCATTGTGCCTCGCACTGCTCTTCTTCTCCTCCTCACTCTTCGTCCTTGTGCCTCATGCTGCTTTTCTCTTCACTCACTTTCCTTCTAAGTCCTGCTGCTCTTCTCACTCTCCGTCCTTTTGCCTCATGTTGTTCTTCTCCTCACTCTCCTTCCTTGTGCCCCACACTACTCTTCTCCTCACTCTCCTTTCTTGTGCCTCATAATGCTCTTCTGTTTCTTACTTTCCTTCCTTGTGTCTCACGCTGCTCTTCTCACTCTCCTTCCTTGTGCCTCACACTGCTCTTCTCCTCACTCTCCATTATTCCTCATACTGCTCTTCTCCTCCACACTTTCCGTTCTGGTGTCTCACAATGCTTTTCTCCTCACTCTCCTTCCTTCTTCCTCCTGCTGCTCTTCTCACTCTCCTTACCTGTGCCTTAGGCTGCTCTTCTCCTCACTCTCCTTCCTTTTGCCTCATGCTGCTCTTCTCCTCACTCTCCTTCCTTGTGCCTCACGCTTCTCTTCTTTGCACTCTCCTTCCTTGTGCCTCCAGCTGCTCTTCTCTTCACTCTCCTTCCATGTGCCTCATGCTGCTCTTCTCCTCACTCTCCTTCCTTGTGCCCCCGCTGCTCTTTTCTTCACTCCTTCCTTGTGCCTCACGCTGCTCTCATCCTCACTCTGTCCTTGTGCCTTATGCTGCTCTTCTCCTCCTCACTCTCCGTCCTTGTGTCTCATGCTGTTCTTCTCCTCACTCTTCATCCTTGTCCCACATGCCACGCTTTATCTTTAATTATGGCAGCTGCGCCTTTCTTTTGTTTTGCACAGCACGGCTCGCCCGCCTCTATTTTTATTAATTTTGAATAAGCCTCAACATATTTTCACTCAATGCTGTTGAAATGTATTTACTCGTCTTTCTATTGGCATCAAGTGAGGCAGGAACAGGCCTGTGCACCTGCTCAGTCTCAGCACCAACATTACCACCTCAGCAGCAATTCAGCACCAACACAGCACCACTTCAACATCAGCGCAGCATCACCCCAACACAACACTAACTCACCACCACCTCAGCATCACTCAGCACCACCTCAGCATCACTCAGCTTCAACTGAACAGTACCACCTCCAGTGCAGCACCAACCCAGCATCAGCGCAGCCCCAACTTAACACCAGCGCCGCACCCACTCTGCATCAGTGCAGAATCTCCTCAGCATCAGCGCAGCACCACCTCAGCATCAGCGCAGCACCTCCTCAGCATCAGCGCAGCACCTCCTCAGCATCAGCGCAGCACCTCCTCAGCATCAGCGCAGCACCTCCTCAGCATCAGCGCAGCACCTCCTCAGCATCAGCGCAGCACCTCCTCAGCATCAGCGCAGCACCTCCTCAGCATCAGCGCAGCACCTCCTCAGCATCAGCGCAGCACCTCCTCAGCATCAGCGCAGCACCTCCTCAGCATCAGCGCAGCACCTCCTCAACATCAGCACAACACCACCTCAGCAACAGCACATCACCATCTCAGCATCAGGACAGCACCACCTCTTCATTAGTGCACCACCACCAGCGCAGCCCCACCTCAACACCATCACAGCACCACCTCAACATCAGCACAGCACCACATCAGCACCACCTCAGCATTAGCACAGCACCACCTCAGCATCAGCGCAGCACCACCTCAGCATCAGCACAGCGCCTCCTCTGCATCAGCACAGCGCCTCCTCTGCATCAGCACAGCGCCTCCTCTGCATCAGCACAGCGCCGCCTCCTCTTCAGTGCACCACCACCAGCTCAGCCCCACCCCAGCACCAGCGCAGTTCTACCTAAGCAGCAATTCAGCACTGAAGCAGCACAGCACCACCTCAAGATCAAGCAGCATCAGCAGAGCACCAACTTGCATCACTCAGCACCAGCTGAGCACCAGCTCAGCACCACCTAAGCACCTCTGCAGCACCATCTCCTCAGCATGACTCAGCACCACCTCAGCATGACTCAGCACCGCCTCAGCATCACCTAAGCATGACCTCCGCACCAGCACACACCCACCTCAGCCCCACTCAGCAACAGCGCAGCCCCACTCAGCAACAGCGCAGCCCCACCTCATAACCAAAGCAGCACCCTCCTCACCATCAGTGCAGCATCTCCTCAGCACTGCACCAACTCGGGATGACTAAGCACCACCTGAGCATCAGTGCAGCACCGCTGCCTCAGCATCACCTTCGCACCAGTACACCACCACCTCAGCATCACCTCTGCACTAGCACATCACCACCTCAGGATCACTCAGCACCACCTCAGTCTGCCCACGGAATCTAGCATCTGTTGATTATTTCCTAGTGTCCGTCTGCTACTCCTGTTGTACTTCAGGTACTATTTCCCAATCTCCACTCTTCTTGTCTTCTTAGTTATATATAAGGTAACAAAAATACTTATAACACTTTTTTATTATAACTTTTCAACATGCTGCACAGCAGACACATTGCTCTACAACATAGATTAAACACATTGGCAAAGACAATTGCTCTGGCAAACACATATAAGCCAAAGGCGAGACCTTTTGGCTATGCCAATGCTTGTTTGTTTTCCGGGTGCTGGTGTGTCACAGTGTCAGACTGCTGCTTATCCTCGGATAGGTGCCCGTAATGATGCAGCGGGAGGGGTCAGGCCCTCTCAACAGGGTGTCCATGGAGGGCGGAGGTACAAAAAGAGGAGCGCCGCCGACCGCTCTGTGTGGCTGAGCTCGGCCGGGCAGCTGCGAAGTGATCGGCCGAGACTCGTGCTCTGTTGTGCCCCATGTCATGTCATGTGGGCAAAGTAGCAAGCAGGCCGGGAGCAGAGGCTTGCATGACCAGCCATAGGGCAGAAGCAGCACTGAGTGTTTGACGCTGGTCGGGGGAGCAGTTCTCACCTCTGAAATCAGGCAGGTGCTTGGTCCGCGGCCTGTCACAGCAGGCGCTGGAATATGTCGTCTCTGCTATGCGTGTTCTGCACACCGCTGACTAGACTGGCTTTAGACATCGTGGGCTCCACCGCTGAACAGGGCGATGGCGGCTAGTGGGAGTCGGCAGTGTCGTACCCACAGAGTCATTGTAGTGACAGCAGTGTGGCCCTCGTTGCAGGTGGGGCTGGACATCCCACCCTCGTCGCCAGTCTAACGGGGCCTCCTGCTTTGGGCACTAAGCCTGAGCGCGCAGCGCTGGATCAATGACACTCACGCAGAGCTATAGTGTGAGGCAGAAGAGCACGTGCCATCTCTGCCCGTTTATTATATAGCCTCTGCCTGTTTCTCATTTGTTATGTTGTTTTCAACTGGAGCAAACATATTAAGTATTCATAATGTGAGGCTGAACACCAATAAATTGTTATTTGGAAAACTTATGGAGTCAGGGGTAACAGATATGTTTTCAAATCTGGCAACCTGAGCATGCGCAGATTATTAGTTCTCCAAGGTTTTATTTGTAAACCCAGTTTGGTAATAAAAGTTTGGCATATGTGAGAGTAGGCAGAGCATTATTGTGCAGTAGAAGTGTACTGGCATAATAATCGAATACCTTTCCTCCTATAAAGCACTATTTAATGGCTTATATCAAAATATACAAATCAAAACCAGAAATGTTTTTGTGTAAAGGCTTTTTACCTTAGAAGAATCAGCGTGAAAATGCTGCCTAGTATCATAACCCAAGGGCAGTCTCAATTAGATGCAACTGTCTGTTTAACAAGCATTTTCTTAAACGTCGACCCTCATCAAAAGAAAGAGAAAATAAATGTAGTGGTTAAAAATGCAAGACTTTGCATTTTTGTTCTGCAAGCCCAAGATTTCATGTTACCAATTATAGGCTAAAGAGATGAAGGAAACAATGTGTAGGAAGTTTAACAAGAGGAAATGAAAGTTACAATTCTGTTTGGCATAAATAATTGACAAAGTACTGAATAATTTCAGTAATTACTGTAAACGTAAAAAAAAAAAAAAACATATAGATATTTTTCAAAGCAAAGCCAAGCCAGGAAAGAACGTTTGAGACATAACACTATGACCAGTTTTTCTAAGATGAGAATCGTCCACATTTTCGATATGATTGATTTCGAGCTCTGGGAAGAGAGGTTCTCCTTTCCCAGAATGGGAGGCCTGAGTTCACAAGAGTTTGATACTCTGTTGTATGGGGCGTGCAGGATGCAGCCTAAACAAAGAAAGGCTGCTTCAATCTTTTATTGAGCTTTTACAGTGCATGTATTGAAGCGGATGTACACATATTGGGACCAAAAGCACATTCAAAAGAAACCGGAGAATTTTTTAAATAATTCAGACAGCTGGATTGCAGTAAGATTTATAAGCGGGAAGAGGATCACTTTAACTTTCGGTTTGAAAAATGGAGATACAGGTCAGAGACCATATGAAAAGGCAAGGTTCCATTGCATCGAGACTACGAAAGAGAAATCGAGTAGGACGGGGAGAGGATGAAAGGATAATGTGAAGGAAACAAAACAGAAGAGGGGGCTATAGACATGAAAACCTATTGAGGGCATATACATTTTGAAATAAACAGAGAGAGTCAAGGAAATTAGCAAAAAACTGGAAGGGCTTTGCACGCCGAGAGGAAAGTGAATATAGTACAGGTTGTAGATAACGTGGTGTGGTGAGGTGGTGAAAAAAGAAAGCCTAAAAGCAAAGAATTAGTACAAAATCACCAGAGATACATTTGGCACATTCGAGATAAAGCAAAGGATTATTAGAGAGATATAGCTAGGGAAGAACTAAATATCACTCATATATCAAGAGGAGGTCTATGGCAGAAAAGAAGGGAAAGAAATGAGTCATGCATAATAACAGTAGAGTGGACAGTGGAATGTAGATCAGGTTAGAACACTAAGATCAAATGGAACGCAAAGAAAATCTGTGTTGGCCAATCTAGGTAAGAGGCAAGATGGCGGCTGACCCGTTAGCCGAGTGAGCTGGGCTGTACTCCTCGTGGCGTTTTTCCCCTATTGACAATGACTATGACTATGCCGCGATAAGCATCTGGATATCGCAAATCATAGAAGATGGGAAAATAAGGTCAATGCGCTCAGTTGCTGCCCATTCTGGCAATGAAAATACTCACAGTGGCGTTTACACTTACCTGGCTTCGTGGAGGGTTTTGGCGTCTTCATCCATTATACCGGGACTGCTTCTTCTCTAGATTTGCGTCTTGCAGTATCTCCCGGAACAGCACTGCAATGCCTCCGAAAGCTGCCCTAAAAGTCTCGGCGAAAAACCCGAAGCCCCGCGGAACCGCTAAACTGACAGGGATTACCGACTCCATCTCTGGCGGACAAGCATCGGCGGTAAGCGCAGGATCGAACAATCCCTCCAATCCCGGTCTCTCACCCCGTATGAAAACCTCGGCGTCCGGGAGCTCTTTGCCTGTTACCTCACCATCCGGTGTCAGAAACACGGCCCCGTTGTTCGCTAAACGTGCAACGAAGGTGGTAACACAACCCTTGGATAAAATAGTTAATAACGGGGGACAACAGACTTCAGACGCCATCCTACGCCCCATGGAAGCAGTTAACTCACTGGACATAGCAGAAGCTGGTCACGGTAACTCTGTTAGAAATGTATCAGATGCTGGGGCTGAGACTGTAAACGTGGTGGATGGTTTATCAGGATGCATTTTGGGTCCTGTAGTTCTCTCTCCCAAATCCAACGTAGTCTCGCAATCATTGGCTGTTCAAGATGGGTCAAGCATGGCTCAGACTGGTCATATCGCAGATAATGAATTATTTGATAATTTCTTTTCACTATCAGACGGATCTACCACTTCCGATGAAGAAGGGATCAGTAGAGATTGGGCAGAGTTTGCGATCGGAGGAGAAGATGAGGCTCGATCCATGCATAAGACTCCCGGGACTATTCGCAGAAATAATAAAAGCGGGGTAGGGAGGAATATAGGCGATACTCCGTCAGATAACAATCTTGATACTTTGGGAGAGAATCTGGGGGAGAATCTCGCATGGGATTATTCTTTCTCTGTAGTGAATCCTACCTCCAACAGTCAAGGAGCAGACCTTGTGAGTTCTACTATATCTAAACCATCGGACACTTCTAAACCTATAACACTGGAAATGATTTATGAGACTATGATCTCACACAGAGCGGAGACTCGGCTCGAGAATGCCAGAACCCAAAATGCCTGTCGTAAACTTCAAAATGCTATCAGACGCATTAATAAGTCAACCGCTGAGATAGGTATTAGAGTTAATGAGACTGAGAATCGTATTTCTACTCTGGAAGATGCATTATCTACGCAGACAGATATGGTGATTGCTCTCAAAAAGCAAAAAGATGATGTCAGTTGGAAGTTATCTGAGCTCGAAAACCAAATGCGATGGAATAATCTACGCGTGCTGGGTGCTCCGGAGGGGGCGGAGCAGGATGATGCGAGACAATTTATAATTCAATTGTTCACTGAGGCTTTTCCGGAGCTCTCCCAATGGGACTGGGGGACTTAGATTCAGAGAGCTCATCGATTCCCTTTCCGTCAAAAACAGCAAACTACCCAGGCAGGCTCAGATCCCAAATACCCCCGTGCCATTTTGATCTCTATGAATAACTTCCTAGCAAGAGATGCTGTTTTTGATCTAGCTCGCCCCAACCGTAAGCGCCTGGCTAAGGGGATCCACTTCTTTGTTAGACCTGACTTCTCCCATGAAACAGTTTCTCGCCGATGGCATTTGCGCCAATTAATACCTATGTTTCATGCAAAGGGGGCACAGGCGTTTTTAATGAACCCTGCTAAATTAAGGGTGGTGGCGCAGGGTCGAAATCAATTCTTTCTGTCTGAAATAGCCGCAGAGGAATTTTTGCAACAACTGGCGCCTCTGGGCTGAAGATAGCATACTGATTAAGATTGCAATTTACACTACGTAGTTACGTAGTCATTTTTTGTCTTCGCTTTAGCCTATGGGGAAACCGCGGGTGAGTCCATCCAGCTCTCCATCACCAGGACCACGGTCCTAATGCCTCATCATTGGGTGGGTAGGCTGGGAGGGGGGAGGTTAGAGGTTGGGTTGGGGGGGGCACAGTAGAGGGGGGGAAGACTGGGTTGAGGGTGTAGGGAGAAATGGGGGGAAAAATAATTTGTTCCGCAACCGTCTTTTTCATTTTTATGTTTTGTCACTTGGGCTATTTATGATTGGCTTGATTAAAGGGCTCTTAGGTCTCCAACCGAATGGCTAGTTTGAATTTAATAATCGCCACGTATAATGTTTGTGGTCTTAATCGATATGAAAAACGTAGGAAGATGCAAAGGGAGCTGAAACTTATCAATCCTGACATTGTATGTATCCAGGAAACACATATTTCGTGGGCGGTACGACAGAAGTTAGATGAATTGGGGTACGTTTTGTTAGTTGCCTCTAAACAATTGGACACAATGCGGGGAGTGGCTATTCTGGCTCGCTCTTCTATAATTAAAACTGAGCGTATTTCAGCAGACACACAGGGCAGATGGGCTATTCTTGATTGTATAATTGGAAATAACCGGTTCACTCTTTGTACAATTTATGGTTCTAATGTGGATGATGCAAAGGTCTTTAATTTCCTAAATGGTGAGCTCGCTTTATGGCCTTCACCAGTTGTGTGTTGTGGGGACCTTAACATCCATCTAGATAGTGATTGGGCAGGCCCTTCTTCGACTCCATATCGGGGTCATAAACCCAAGGTTTTTCAGGCATTAAAGAATCTGATGGCGGACCACGGCCTGGTTGATGGATGGAATTTCTTACATCCACAGACACCTGGCTATACTTTTTTCTCCTCTCCACACACCAAGTTTTTTTGGTTGGATTATTTTCTTATCCCCGCTGCTTGGGCCTCCCGCTGTCAAATCAAAATTCACCCTAGATTGCTATCCGACCATGCCCCTGTAACCGTCTCCTTTCCTAATGTTGCTATCACACGACTTAATAAAACCTTCACCTTTGATAGGAAGATTTTGCTTGACACTTCCTTTGTGTCGTATATGAAAAAGTGGATCCCAGATTTCTTTCAGCGTAACCGTGGCTCAGCAGAACCCGCTGTAGTTTGGGACTCCTTTAAGGCTTGCTTCAGAGGTGAGGTCCTTAGCTTTGCGCTTCATTTGCAAAAATTGCGGAAACAAAATCTGATGCAGTTATATACTCATTTACGGAAAGCAGAATTGGATCTTATAACTAATCTACAGGCAGCCATAGATCCCAAGGATAGCCTTGATAAATTAGCTCGCTACAAGGCTGAGATTAATCTTGTTTGGGCCCAAGAGATTGCGCTTAAATATCAGCTTAACCGGAAACAGATGTATGAATATGGTGAAACAGTCGGGAGATGTTTAGCTCAAAGGATTCGGGCGAAAAAGCAAATATCCAACATCAAAGCTATTTATAATGACCAACAGGTACTAGTCCAAGATCCCGGGGCTATCATGAAAGTCTTTCATCAATTCTATTCTGAACTCTATAGCCAGTCGGATGCGGATGATATTCCACCTGACCTTGGGCTTCCTATTCTAGAATGGGACAGACTTGACCCTGCCGCCGCAGAAAGATTGGATCTTCCATTTTCTGATGATGAGATTGAGCGTGCAGTGTTTAATCTACCCTCTGGTAAGGCAGCGGGCCCCGATTCCCTTCCATCAGAGATTTATAAGACTTTTTTTCAGGAACTTCGTCCTGATTTGCTGAACACTTTTCAGGCAGCTAGGTTGGGTACTCCACCTGAATCTTGGGCCGCTGCTCATATAGTCATATTCCCGAAGAAGGGGAAATCCCCTGATCAACCTGGGTCATACCGTCCGATATCATTGCTCAACTGTGATGGCAAACTTTATGCGAAATTATTAGCAAACCGCATGGCCCCTCTCGTTGCGGGACTGGTTTCATTACAACAACATGGTTTTGTGCCGGGGCGTGGGACGGTAGATCATGTTAATAGGGTCATCGCACTTCTCGACGCCGCGCAGGCTGAGTCCAGATTTCTGGGTCTTGCCCTGCTCGACGCCGAGAAGGCGTTTGACCGCGTTTCCTGGAGGTTTTTGTGGGAGGTGTGGTAAATTTAAATTACCTAGACTTAATTTATGCGGTAAAATTAAATAAGAATAACTCAGTAAAAATAAGAGGCAGAATCCGTGGTATTTGAGGTTATAAAAGGGAATTTATTCCTTACAAAGGAATTGGTTCGAACCAGGCAATCGGGTTCCGTCACCACGAAGGTTCAGGAAGGGATCGGCCATACATTATTGACAGGTAATTATATATATAGTAAATGCATTACAGTAAAGACAGATGCAGGAGGCGTAACAGCTGATAGGAAAGATAAGAATACACATACGTAATAAAAAAGGCGTTACAGTAGGCGTGCATAAAGGCGTATACTAGAAACGTCATTAAGAGGATGTCACAGGTGGGTGGATTCATAAGAGAATCCTGCAATGTCAGCAGAAATACATGGCAGAGATGTGCGTGCAGCCGCATGACGTGTGATTGACGTGTAACTAGAAGGCGAAGGGGATTTGACATTTAGCCCTAGATGAGGAGACAGAAGTCTGGGATGTCAGAACAACCTAATCCCAAATCGTATCTAATATCTTGTGTTTAAGGAACTATATTATCTGGAAGGGAAGGTCTCTCGGACAGAGTCTATTCTATACTGACTGCTAGTGCGTGTACAAGCGTCTAAGTGTCTACATGAGGAGCGAGGGGGCATGGGCCTACCATGAAAACAGAAACCATGAATTACTTGCACGGAGACAGTAAGGCCGGGCCCTTTGCTCTGTAGCTGGAAGGATGTTTACCTAAACTACTAGACAGGAATGCATTTCTCGAGGAGCGGAGCAGATAACTTGAAGGCTGAATACAGTTTTGGCAGGCAACAGGCCGGGCCAGGCACCGTTAGCCGCGCAGGAAGTAAGACAAAGGTCATTGATACAGATGTAGGCTCAGGCTGGAGCTTTCAGAGGCAGAAAGCAGGAAAAAGGCTCGATGGCAGATTTTCAGGGCCTACTCGCCTGAGCTGTAAAACGTGAAAAGTACACCATATAAAGACGGTGGCAAGGCATACTTAGGGACGGAATATTCGACCCATTCAGGGCGGATCTGAAAGAGGACATGTTGACGTTGGACACAATTGTATTTGCGTCTTTATAGCTTGAAGTGGAGGGAACATACATGTACTTGTAGCATGTACATGGAGCCGTTGGGGTCTAAGATAGGGGACACAATTGATCATAAAAATTCATATTTCCTCATTCCCTCCTTGTCCCCTACGGACCCTTCATGAAATATCGATCCTCAGGAATCCATCAATCTGTTCATGTAACATCATTTGCTCTTCTTTCTTCTTCCGGGATTTTGAATGAGATACATGATGTGGCACACAGGCCACAAATCGCTGGTCCACATTGTAGACACAGGCAACAACTGAATATTATGAGAAGGCCAATACCTAGGAAGGATAAGATCCTCCATCCCCAGGCTGACAACACGCTCCAGAGCCAACCGGACCAAGTCCAGGTGCCTGGATTCTGGTGTATCTGGCTTACAATCTTATGAAGACGAGTTATGGCTTTGTATACTGATGGCGCGTTTTCTGGAATGAAAACACAGCAACTCGATCCGATGACCCTACAGGCTCCGCCCCTATCGGCTAGGATGACGTCAAGGACAAGACGATTTTGAAGAACAACAATCCGCATCGCAGACTGCTCCTCTGTTAAGTTGCCTAGGGCGGAAGTAGTTTCATTCACTACTGCTTCAAGGGTTCTTGTTAATCTACGTATCAGTTTACTATTAGTGACAACACCTATGTAAGGAAAGAAACCTTTATTTGAATCTGTGTATTGCTCCCATGCCGTTTCAGTGTAGTCGACAATCGGGAGATCTCTCTGGGGTCTATTGTGTACTAAATGGGTATTCCTATGATAATCAGGAGGGGCTAGGAAAACAGGTGGCAGAAGGAATGCGATGTAACAGGTACCATCCCAATCTAGGGGTAAACGTATATATGCGGTATGACCACATATGAAGTAGGAATGACGGGAAGCTCTAAATGTAGACTTGCCTTGATCACTGAATTCGATCACAGTGGTACATTTACTATGACCCATGTGTACTGAACCATTCTTTCTTACACATAATTCACCTTTAACTGGAAATACTGACATAGCGGGCAAGACTGGTGCAGCTTCGGATTCAACATTCAGAATCATGAGGTTAAGTGTAAAATTACCTAATCCATATACTTCATTTTCTAGGTCAGTTCCTGTCTTTTTGGGAAGTCCCTCCTTGTTAGGGTGACAGGCTTTAAGCAAAACTAAGTTCAGGTTCCCCATACCCAGTTGCTCTGGTAAACTACAGTATTTGAATCTAAAGATTTAATCAAACTAAACCATGCTCCACAGGAGCCATTGTGTGTGAACGGGTACGGAAAGAGGGGCAGAACTCCTTTGTATTTCTGATAGGGAGGGAGTCGGCCACATATCCAACAATTTGTAGCATTGCTGGTCTGATGGGAATGATGTAACATACTAATGAATGTGTTGTTGCGCAGCGCAAATCTGTAGGACAACTCATGTGAAGGTAATTCACTAAAAGAATGTTCGGAAGTAACATTGTAAGCAGAATGAGCACGCTTGAAAATAGGATAGTGCATGTGCAACAGTATACTTGCAGCAATAATCAAAAGACTTAGAAAATACATAATCAATAATGTCACTACACAGTGACTACGAAGTGATTTACAGTATGCATGTTTCTTGAGCTGTTTCTGTCTATTTCTCTCTCTAATTCGGTCTAGAGGATACATGTCAGAGACTAATTTGACCGATTCACCTAGGAGAGGACTTAAACAATCAAATTGTCTGACTTGCTAGACCTTAGTTTCAGTTTGTATTCTTGTGATTCGGTTTTCTCAACCAGGGGGAGTTTTGAGTCAGTCTGTGGAAGGGGGCAGGGCTGAGAGTTCAGATCAGACGGTAGTCCATGAAATTTCTTGATATGGCTCGAGTGTAGCCAACCCTTGCGACCCTTAATCTTCACTGCTGTCCTCGTGGTCAGAAGTACCAATTTTGGCGTTTGCCAGCGAGGCTCCAGCGGGCTCCTCCTGTCGAAATTTCTTATGAAGACAAAGTCGCCGGGAACCACTTCATGGGGCTTCACCTCGGTGTTGTCGGGAAAGGCTGCAGCTACTTGTGAACGGCAAGATTGTAGTGCAGACATCAAGGAAGCAAGGTAATCTGTCAGCATGTTACAATCGACATCAGTTATTTTTCGAGGTATAGGCGTCCCCCACATATTTGGTGGCCTACCGAAGACCACCTCGTACGGGGATAGCCCTGTTCGAGAATGTGCTACCATTCTCATGTAAAAGAGAGCAACTGGTAAGGCTACTATCCAGTCGACACCTTTCTCTCTGCAGATTTTGGAAAGTCGAATTTTCAGAGTCTGATTATGACGCTCCACGAGACCTGCTGCCTCGGGATGTCGGACACAGTGGAATTTCCATTGATAGCCTAACAAGAGTGAAATGTGTTTCATTAGCTCGGATGAGAACGGCTGGCCGTTATCTGAGTACACGATACGGGGCAAACCATACCGTGGGAAGAATTCACAAACTAACTGTTTGGCAGTAGTCGGGGCAGTGTAATCTGAGACGGGATATGCCTCTGTCCAACGGGAAAGAGCAAATACAACTACGAGGACATATTTGAATCCTCGACAACGTTCCATCTGGATATAATCCATCTGGAGGACTTCAAAAGGGTGATCGGGAGGTTGAAATCCACCTTGCTCTACAGGAATGGTTTTACCGGGGTTGAACTGACAACAAATCATGCAAGTACGCACTTTCTGTTTGGCTGCTGCTCGTAAGTGTTTGTTGAACCAAATGTGTTGAATACTATCTAGCATAGCTTTTTCTCCCAGGTGCGCTGGACTATGTATTGTGTTAATGATAACTTGAACCATGGAGTCGGGGAGAAACCATATAGATTTTCCCTTCGTCATCCATCCCTGATCTGTTTGGATCCCTCCTAATTCAGTCCATTTCTTTATTTCCTCTGGTGTAGCATGTGTCTGTATGTCAATTACATCAAGGGCGGGATCCTTAACTGTCATGCAGTGTGTCGATGTCGGAACTATTGTCTTTGTCACGTCCGTTGCGTGATTCCGAATCTGAGCTGTCTGTTTAGCTGTTCGGTCTGCTAGGTCGTTACCCTGGGAAATAATATCGGTGACTTTTGTATGGGCCTTACACTTCATGATAGATATCGCAGTAGGTAGATGTATTGCATCTAATAGAGCTTGAATGAGGGGACCGTGTTGAATGTTGGCACCATGAGAAGTTAAATAACCTCTCTCTCGCCAAAGGACTCCGAAGTCATGGACAACTCCGAATGCATAACGTGAATCTGTATATAAGTTAACTTTTTTATTTTTGGCTTGAATACAGGCTTGTGTCAGAGCGATGAGCTCTGCTGCTTGAGCTGACAAGGTGTTAATACGATTCGTTTCAATGACTTCAGTGTCTGTTGTGACTGCGTAAGCGGCCACTAATTCTCCTGTACTTGTTCTCATGCATGACCCATCCACATAAAGTGTCAGGTCTGGGTCTGGTAATGGGACATCTGTCAAGTCTTGTCTGGGTTTTGTCGTAATAGTAATGACTTCAATACAATCATGTGCCAGTGGGTCTGTTCCACTTAATGGCAAAAGTGTGGCAGGATTTAATGTACTGCAGCGTCTGATTTCTATGTGTGGCTGAAACAATGTTAGTTCATAACCCGTCAATCGTGCTATAGTCAAGTGTTGTGTTTGTGTCCGGTTCAAGAGAACCTCTACTGCGTGTGGTACTTGTACTGTCAATTGATGTCCTAATACTATGGAATCGCTTTGTCTGATCGCTAAAGCTGTCGCTGCGACTGATTTCAGGCACGTAGGCAGAGCCTGAGCTACGGGATCTAATGTGCTAGAAAAGTAAGCACATGGCTTGTGTGATCCTGCTTGTTCCTGAGTGAGTACTGACAAGGCAGTACACGTTCTGTAACAAAGAGTGTAAAAGGCTTACTGTAACATGGTGTCGCTAAAACAGGTGCTTGACATAAGGCTTTCTTTAAGTCTTCAAAAGCTTGTGTATGTTCTGGAGTCCAAGGGAGGACAGTCGATGTCGCTGCCTCCTGGGTTGTCAACTGAATGAGTGGTTTTGCTAGAAATGCGTATTGGGGAATCCACTGCCTACAGTACGAAGTGAGGCCTATGAAGGCCCGTACCTCCTTTTGTGTCTTGGGTGGTAGCATGTTTACAATTAACTGGATGCGGTCAGGTGTGAGCTGTCTCCCCCCCTTGGACAGCAAGTGCCCAAGGTACACAACTTGCTGGGCACAGAATTGTAGCTTCGAAGGGGACACCTTGTGCCCCTTGTCGGCCAGAAAATGTAAAACCGTCAGTGATGCTTTTTCACATTCGGGTTCGGTTCGGGCGGTGATCAGCAGATCATCGACATACTGAAGCAGTGCAGTGTTAACAGGCATGTGGATACTGTCAAGTTGTCTTTTCAGTGCTTGGCTGTAGATGCTGGGGCTTTCTGTGAATCCTTGAGGTGCGCGTGCAAATTTAAAGCTTCGTCCATTTAAACAGAATCCGAACAAATATTGGCTTTCCGGATCGATTGGGACGCTAAAGAAGGCGTTCTTGAGGTCAATTACAGTGAAGAACGTTGCTTCTGAATCAATAGCTGTCAGTAATGAAGAGATATCTGGGACCACGGGATATTGTGGTACAATGCATTTATTCAATTCGCGCAGATCAATAACTAATCAATATACTGGGGGTGCTTTTGGATCAGTTCGTTTAAGAATCGGAATGATCGGAGAATTACATACATTGGAGTCGGTTTCCACAACCACTCCTTGTGCAATGAGCTCGTCAATGATTTGCAGTAAAGCCACTACAGCATCTGGAGGTAACTTGTATTGTCGTATTCGTGGTAATACCACTCCTGCTTTGAGTGTGACTCGATATGGTGTAATGTGCATACAACCTACATCAGTGGGGCCTTGTGCCCATAAATGTGCAGGTAGATTCTGTAACCGGTGATCCATGTCTCTTGACACGTAGTGACCTTTAAAGTCACGCAAAAATAGTCGTACTCCGTCCGGAGAACAACATATTATAGCTCCTAGAGCTTTCAATGTCTTTATACCTAACAAGTTTTCTGGACATGATTTAGTAAGCAATAAATCTGTAGTCCGTGTCAATGGACCAACTGCAAGTGGAAGTGGTTGCGATACTTCGTTAATAGTAGGCTTTCCTGAAAAACCAAGGGAAATATTCTGTGAGCCTGAGAGGGGTGCCCCTGGAACTTCGTCGTGACTTATAGTTGTTCTGCTTGCCCCTGTATCAATTAAAAACTTTCTGTCTTTCCCTAATACTTGACTCTGTACATAAGGACCCTCTTGATCTACGGGAACCTCAATAAGGGGTAAGCCAACTTCCCTCTCTAGGCTATTTCATGTGTATCGCTGATACTCTGGATAGTCATTTTGTGCATACTGGTACATCTGTTGTGTCGTGTTTTGTGTTGCGGCAATAGGCTGTGACTGTGGTACCGCTATGGTCTGTTGTGCAGCTTGCATAGGCTGTACATTCTGAGGTGCTTGTTGTTGGATCTGATCCTGTCTAGGCGGACGAGGTCTCTCCTTTGTTTTACCCGTAGAGATATTATGTTTCAGAACTGCACAATCGTTTATATAATGACCTGGCTGTTTACAATAGTTGCATGTCCCTTTTACAGGAACCGCTGAATTACTGGACTGTGTCGCACCCTTTTTATGACCGTCAGCTGGAACTGACTGAGCAACAAGCATTTTCATTTTTGTGTCTTTCATACGTCTCTGTTCATGGTCTTGTTCTTCTCTAATTCTATTCTGGTGATACTGTAACATTTGTAACATTTGTGAAGGAGTGTTAGCTTGCCAAGTGCTCTCAACTTTCAATACTCTGTTTTTAACCTGGGGCAGGGAATTCTCGACTAGTTTTGTTACAAAAAGATGTGGATATGACTCGCGATTTGCTTTTAGGCCACTATTAATACCAAAACATTTCTCAAATCGGGAATAGAAATCACTAGTGTCTTCATCGGGTTTCTGTTTACAGGCTGAGATTGCACCCCAGTCTTCCTTTTTTGTAGTTAATAAACGTGGCAATACTTGTACTAATAATCCTGGCAATGCTTTAATTTTGTCCCCAAGCCCTCGGCCTGCTGTTCGGGCTTTTTCTTCATTTTCTAATGCGGTCCAATCAATCTTTTGGTCTCCCACCTCCCATTCCTTTTCTTTGAGTTTCTCGTAAATACCGGCAGGCAATAATACTTTTAATATTTTCATAATGTCAGGATAGGTATAATCACCCATGAGTAACATGTCATTTAGTTCACGGTGAAAACCTGCTGGATCTTTGTCATGGCTGGGTACTAATTTTTTCATTTCCAATAGTTCTATTTTAGTTATGGGCGTGTACACAAACACGCGCGAAAAAGAATCATCCACATTTTTAACTGGGTGCACTTCGCGTAAGGGATTCTGTCTGTCTATGTAATACATTTTTCTTTCCATGGAGGGAGCTGAATCATGCTCTGGACATAGGAAGGCACTGTATCGATGCCGATGTTCTAGAATTTCTTTAATTAGATCGGTACCCATACCTCTCCATTTATTCGTGAGTAGTTCTATCAGTATATCAGGTAGGGGACCAGGATCGGAGTGTTCGTTTTTATACAATATAAGGAGGTGTTGTATCATGTATATACCAGCTAAACGCTGTTCGTCTGGTGTGAGATTCAGAAACGTGTGTGCTAGCGCATCATCACTGTATTTTTCAGAACTCTCAGCCCATTGTACTGCTGACCTGGCTAATTCTTGTTCATCCATAGAATCGAGCACATGGTACCCTCTTCGTTCTCGAAGTAATTTATCAGTAGCCTGGAATAAGTGTTCAGGGGTCCTTGGATTTGAGATAGCTGCTTGAAAAATTCTGTTACATTCTGGACGTATCGGACGTATTGTATTATTAACAGATCTTCCCTTACCTACATAAGCTATCATTTCTCTAGCTGGTAATTCTAATTGTCCTGTGGTCATTTCTGACTGTTCCTCCTCCTCTCCCTCTGATTCAGTTTTATCTGCCTCTAATCTCCTTTCATGTATTCGTTCTACTTCTTTTCTGATCTTTCGGTGCATAACTTCTATACTCTTCTGTTTATCATGTTTTCCGTCTGCTATATTCTGACCCCATCTGGTAAGTACTTGCATTTCCTCCGGATCTACCTCAGGCCTATCTCTGTTTCTGATCAAGCAGTTTATGAAGAAGCGTAACAATAATTTTTGCATGTCCACTTTCTGGTATTCCATGGCCTCGCCAATACTTTCAGGACCTTGCCCTGTTTGGATAAAGTGATATATTTTGTCTAGATGACCAATCATTCCTGGTAGCGTCATTAGATAGGTCGAAACTCGTCGTAAACGTACTGATGATAGCAACATTCTGTCGTGTTTACCGGGCACTGGATCATATCTACAATCTGTAAGAGGCTCATTAAATATATTGTGATTAGCTGTTTGGGGTGTACGTTGGTGTGCTAAATCCCTATAAGTCAACCTAGGTGCTGGCGGTGGCGTGGAAAAACCTCCTGTCGCACCTCCTGTCGCACCTCCTGAGGTGCCAAGTCCAAAAGGATTTGTTGGATGTAGGGTAGAGAGTGTAGATGCAGGAAGGACTGTAGAAACAGGTGGAACGTTTAGAACGTGAGGTGGAGTTTGTTGCTGCGGAGGTGGGGGCAGGTGATCTTGGCGTTGAGCGTCGTCAACAGGTGGTGCGCGTGGCTGCGCACCATTAGCATATTCGGGGGCGGCATCATCTAAATAGGAAGAAAGGAAAATGTCCTTTGCGGTCTTGGGATGTACTTTAATCGGGAGTAATGGAGGTGGCAGATCTTTTGGTACCCCCAGGGTGGCCTTAGGCAAACCCTCGGCCAGAAGAGGATACATACCATTCATAAGAGTGTTTCGTTGTCTGTCTACTTGTTCTGTTTTTACTCGGATACCTTCGTCAATTAATATGTTTTCTCGGGTTTTGTCTGAATTCTCTCTACTTTTCTCTTCCTTTCTGAACGCTTTCTCTGCGCGTCTATGCGATTCTTTACGCCATAATTCAATGGCATCTTTCTGTGACTGTCTGGCTTTCTTTTTCCACAATACTTCTTCTACTCTCATGATGCAATCTGCATCCCATGTCCCAGTAGCGGGCCATCTCTGACTCTCTGCTAAATCCTTGGTGTAGTCCACCCATAAATCAAGATATAATACGGCATCTAGGCCATGTTTATGGTACATAAAGTACCCTGGAGTGTCCCTAGGTGGAATGGGAACAGCTTCCTCGAGTATCCCTTCTCTAGTTTTTATCTGTCTTAATTTCGAGAATAACGGCATCTTGAACCTTGCTACTTGATTCTTACTCGGACTTGAACACAATTAATACAATAAACACAGTAATGAAGATCGAACAATCACTCATACCACGACATTTAAAACATATCAAAACATTTTAGAACGAACAATAATAATTAGAATAAAACTAGTTACTGACATAATACTAGATGTACTGCTAAACAGCACAGATACACTGCTGAAACAGTGCAGACCAGGTCTGTGTACCCAAACCCGTCTTGACCGGCACAAACCAATGTGCACGTCTAGATGCGTCCCCAGCAACGGTACTCACCGGGAAGCACGGAACGGAACAGAAGGCCTCGGAAGTCTGGACTGGACTAGACCGGACTGGACTCGGCTCGTGACTTAGATACTTCGGAACTTCGGAATCTGGTGGGCCTCTGTATACCTCGGATCTTGCTCTCTCAGCTAGGCTCTGGTCGGGATTCTCCGCACTCCTCACCGCCTCGTCTGGGTGTTGATCGCAGCCTCAGTCGCCCCCCGTTGGCCTGAGGGAGATACAGGAAATCCTGCGGGTACGCGTAGTTGTCCGTCCGGCTGTGGCAGGAGACCGGGTCTGCAACGCACCTCCGGCACGTGGGGTGTGAGAGGTGTCCCTATTCGGGCGCCAATTATGTGGTAAATTTAAATTACCTAGACTTAATTTATGCGGTAAAATTAAATAAGAATAACTCAGTAAAAATAAGAGGCAGAATCCGTGGTATTTGAGGTTATAAAAGGGAATTTATTCCTTACAAAGGAATTGGTTCGAACCAGGCAATCGGGTTCCGTCACCACGAAGGTTCAGGAAGGGATCGGCCATACATTATTGACAGGTTATTATATATATAGTAAATGCATTACAGTAAAGACAGATGCAGGAGGCGTAACAGCTGATAGGAAAGATAAGAATACACATACGTAATAAAAAAGGCGTTACAGTAGGCGTGCATAAAGGCGTATACTAGAAACGTCATTAAGAGGATGTCACAGGTGGGTGGATCCATAAGAGAATCCTGCAATGTCAGCAGAAATACATGGCAGAGATGTGCGTGCAGCCGCATGACGTGTGATTGACGTGTAACTAGAAGGCGAAGGGGATTTGACATTTAGCCCTAGATGAGGAGACAGAAGTCTGGGATGTCAGAACAACCTAATCCCAAATCGTATCTAATATCTTGTGTTTAAGGAACTATATTATCTGGAAGGGAAGGTCTCTCGGACAGAGTCTATTCTATACTGACTGCTAGTGCGTGTACAAGCGTCTAAGTGTCTACATGAGGAGCGAGGGGGCATGGGCCTACCATGAAAACAGAAACCATGAATTACTTGCACGGAGACAGTAAGGCCGGGCCCTTTGCTCTGTAGCTGGAAGGATGTTTACCTAAACTACTAGACAGGAATGCATTTCTCGAGGAGCGGAGCAGATAACTTGAAGGCTGAATACAGTTTTGGCAGGCAACAGGCCGGGCCAGGCACCGTTAGCCGCGCAGGAAGTAAGACAAAGGTCATTGATACAGATGTAGGCTCAGGCTGGAGCTTTCAGAGGCAGAAAGCAGGAAAAAGGCTCGATGGCAGATTTTCAGGGCCTACTCGCCTGAGCTGTAAAACGTGAAAAGTACACCATATAAAGACGGTGGCAAGGCATACTTAGGGACGGAATATTCGACCCATTCAGGGCGGATCTGAAAGAGGACATGTTGACGTTGGACACAATTGTATTTGCGTCTTTATAGCTTGAAGTGGAGGGAACATACATGTACTTGTAGCATGTACATGGAGCCGTTGGGGTCTAAGATAGGGGACACAATTGATCATAAAAATTCATATTTCCTCAGAGGTCATGACTCGCTTGGGATTCTAACTTTCTACGGGCTCTCCAGATATTTTATCAGTCCCCAACTGCAAGGATTTGTGCCATGGGCTTTAAATTTGAGGACGTTCAGATCAGTAGAGGGACCCGACAAGGCTGTCCTTGTTCTTCAATTCTTTTTGCTTTTTATATTAATCCCTTTGTTAAAATGCTCGCGCTTAGCCTACAGATTCCCCCTTTCATAGCTCACGACGTGAAGTACAATGTTCTCGCGTATGCGGACGATATTGCCGTTATTACATCTGATTTGAATATGGCTTTACCCTCTATAGAATTGTTAGCGGAATCTTTCGGGAAATATTCTGGGTATAAACTTAACAAATCCAAAACACAATGTTTGTCTACAGATCAAACTCTTGCACTTGATAATAGGATTATGGAAGAAGTTGTTTATTTGGGCATTAAGATCAGGCCTAACTTGGAGGAACTCGTTAATACCAACTGGACTGAGATATTGGATAAATCAAAACATGCATTGGAATCTTGGCAGAGTTTACATCTTACTCTGGTCGGCAGAGTTAATTTACTTAAAATGATTATATTACCCAGAGTACTTTATTTTTTTTGTGCTGTCCCCTTATTAATCCCCAGGTCCCAAATTCACCAGTTACAATCAATTTGTGAGAAATATTTATGGGCCCCAGGAAAAATCCGCAGAGCTTCACGCTATATGACGCTCCCCCTTGTTCGTGGGGGTTGGGGAGTACCGGACTTTGCCCTCTATCAGATGTCATGTTTACTTTTAAGAATGCGTACCCTCCTGACCGGAGAGGAAATATCCAATATGGCAGAAAACCCATCGATCTACCATATCACTCTTGGTTCATTTGCAAAAAGCTGTCTGATTTCTAACTTTGACAGTAGCTATTACAAACACACACGGTTCAAAACTAATATATCTGCCTTTAACACATGGAAAAGTGTCAGGAAAATGTGTAATATACCTAAATTTACAACATATACTCCATTTAGGGCTTCACACTTATTGCCGTCAATTTTTGGCGACGCAGTCGCACGATACTGGTATTCCAAAGGTATTACATGTCTTGGCGACTTTG
The DNA here is from genome assembly GCF_964204655.1 of Triturus cristatus. Lineage (NCBI taxonomy): Eukaryota > Metazoa > Chordata > Amphibia > Caudata > Salamandridae > Triturus > Triturus cristatus. The sequence continues at coordinate 1,166,258,417 of NC_140592.1, read as the reverse complement.
TTTCTGCTGAAGGTTTCCTTTTTTCTTTCGATACACTTAGAGTACAATTCGATTTAGATAACAATCAATTCTTTAAATATTTACAGATTCGGGATTTTCTATATAAACGCACCATGCCGTTGTCTTCAAATGACGTTATCGATGCTATCAGACTACAACCACCCATTGGAACTATCTATAAACATTTACTAGCATATCGTACAGATGACATTGACAAAACTAATGAGAAATGGTTAGGCAAGCTAACATCTGCCTCCATCAATATTCAAGACTCTATTAAAATGGCCCATATGATTTTCTTTTCCGCGTCATTAAAAACACAATTATATAAAACCATTTTTAATTTATATTACACTCCGGCTGTGATGATGAAATGGGGTAATTCACCTTTATATTCTAACTCTGGTGAATGTTTTCGTTGGAAAGCCGGTGAAGCCGACTTAGTGCATGTCTTTTATGCATGTCCGTCTTTAACATCTTTTTTTAATCAAATTTCAAACTTTCTCGGCTGTGTGCTTAGGAAACCTGTAGCATTTTCACCAAAGCTAATCCTACTGGGTATAGGGGATGAAATTATTGTGGGGCATCCTCTATTTGAGTTTCGTTTTTTTCTTTTCATTATTGCTGCTACAATTCGCTTATCCATAGCAACAGCCTGGCTGCAACCTCAAGCCCCGAGTTTTGATATATGGCGATCTAAGCTATTTAATTTGTATAATATTGAAACTAGTATATATTTGTTAAAAAAACCTCGCAAAAAACTTTTAGGTCTTACAATTTGGCGCCCTTTAAAAGATTATCTTGATGTTTAACTTATACAGTTGATATGACAGAATGAGATATATGTGATTTAATCTGTTTTATGTTTGTGATACATTGTAATGGTCGGTTTGTGGAACATTAATAAAAAAATAAAAAATCAAAAAAAAATCTGTGTTAAGACCAAAAGAAAAGAAATTAGATCACCAAGGGAAGAGAGAGAATAGAAGAGTGCTGAGGACCAATCCTTGTGGTTTACCAACCAAGGATAAGCCAGAAAGAGAATAGGTGTTAACCAAGAGAACAGACTCCAAGTCAACAGACTTTCATGCTCCATGAAAAGGGGTTAGGTGGAGGAATGAGTTATTCTGTGACAAAGCGTCCAGGGTGAAATATTCTGCCCTAAAGGTGGATATCTTACAAAGTGGGTTAGCTTTTCCCCATTTTCAGAGTTATCATTAGGCAGCCCTTTTAAATTTGTACGCAAGGGTTCTGGATGGGAGAGGCACGATAGATTCCTTTTTTCTTGATAAAATGTTGCAGGATGGTGGCATCCAATTGCCTATTTTTTATTAAGGTTTCAAAATTTACACAGACTAGATATAAGGTTTTATTAGATTGAAGTGTTAGAGTCTTGAGTAGATATCGTTCTCATAATGTTTCCTCAGGCTGGATGCTTCTCACACCTCAGGAATTAGGGCACTTAGGTTTAACCACCTCCCCAACTGAAGTTAGTTTATGGGGCCATTCTGGATGCAGAGCGTTGGGGCATTTTCTATTGCTTGAGATTGTGGCTTGGTGTGGTGAAGACAGGCCACAACTTTTTCGGGGCTACCATCAGATGTTTTCTTTATCAAAGGTTCAACTCTTCGTTTCTATTTTAGAAACCCACTCTGTACTTCAAGCGTTATTATTTTTAGGTCTAGGATGGTTGGGATAGGGAATTGGTATCGGTTGACATGGAATTTAGCAGGACAATCCAATATTAAAAATATTTTAGAAAAAAATCTGTGTAACAACACATAGCCATTTTTCAGAGGGAGAGTGGCAGGCCAGATCACTTTCAGGACATAAGTCAATTAGAGAGGCAAATGCACAAGTTACTTACCTTTGGTAACGATATATCTGTAAGAAACATTAATAGTGATAGATTCCTTACCTTAGAATTACCCCCAGGCGCCAGACTGGATCCGGAAAGTTTTCATCCGCAGTACCCCTGCGCCTCAGAAGGTGGCGTCCGGCGTGGGCGTCGTGGTCGTTGAGATGACGTTGTGGCAGCTACTTAGACGACGCCCTTGCATGCTGTCAATTCTGTACACGACTTTCCACGCCAGGAATGCATAGCCATGCAAGATACTGACCACTGGTGCCTTGAAACTAGGGCCCTGAAAGGGATGACCTTAACCCTAGAAATGAGTTTGCAGAACGGGGAGGATGGGTCGGTAAGTAATCGATCACTACTAATGTTTCTTACAGATATATCGTTACCGAAGGTAAGTAACTTGTGCATCTGAAAGAAACAGGTAGTGATAGATTCATTACCTAAGAATAGATACCCCAGAAATACCAACTCCGGTGGTAGGTCTGCGAACCAAGATCCCACCAGAAAGTCCTGAAGATCAGAACTGCCAAAGAAGCCGTCTCTTCGGACTTGGCTGTCCAGGCAGTAATGCTTGGTAACCGTGTGCAGCGAGGCCCACGTAGCTGGCTTGCAGATGTCATGCAAGGGAACTCCCCATCCCAAAGCAGTAGTGGCTGCCGTTGCACTGGTAGAATGGGCGCACAGCCCCACCAGAGGCTCCTTTTCAGCCAAAGAATAACAAGCCTTTATGCACAGAATGACCCACCGAGAGATGGTCCGCTTGTGCACAGCCCGACCTTTCTTGGCGCCCACGTAGCCAACAAAGAGCTGGTCATCCACCCAGAACTGTTGTGTGCGGTTCAGATTTGGGTCCAGACGATGAAGCCTCTCTTCCTCTTTTGAGGGATGCAGAAAGAAGGTGGGCAAAGTGATGGTCTGCCCGATAGTAAAGGTAGTGACAACCTTTGGCAGAAAAGATGGACAAGTCCTTAGAACCACTTTGTCCGGATGGACAGAGAGAAAAGGAGGTTTAAAAGAAAGAGCCTGGAGCTCACTCACTCTTCTGGCAGAGGTGATGGCTACCAGGAAAGCTGTCTTTAAAGTGAGAAGACGAAGAGGACAGTTGTGAAGTGGCTCAAAGGGAGCACACATCAGATATGTCAGAACCAGGTTCAAGTCCCACTGAGGCATTATGAAAGGAACACGAGGGAAAAGATGAGTAATGCCTTGTAAGAATCTATTTATAACAGGGGTTTGAAAAGGGAAGGCTGATCTGGAAGCCATAAAAAAGCAGAAATAGCTGAGAGGTAGCCCTTGATAGTGCCCATAGCAGAGCCAAGGAGGAATAGAAGGACCTCTGAAAGAAGGGGCAGAAAGGGGATCCACAGCCTTTGCTGTGCACCATGCCACAAACTTATTCCACCTGCAGGCGTATACCATCTTAGTGGAGGGACGCCTGGCTGCCAAGATTACATCACAAATTTCAGGAGGCAGGTCAAAAGACGTCAACTGCTGCCGCTCAATCTCCATGCAAGGAGGTGGAGACTGGACAGGTTTGGGTGGACAGGTTTGGGTGCAGGACCATCCCCTGTTGCTGCGACAGAAGATCCTCCCGAAGAGGCAGCCGGATCGGGGGATCGATAGCCATGCTGAGTAGCTCGGGATACCATACTCTTCGAACCCAGTCCGAAGCCACAAGAATGACTTGGGCCCGGTCGCGCTTGATCTTCTTCAGCACTCTGGGTAGAAGTGGTATAGGCGGAAAGGCATATAATAGACCGCAACTCCACTCGCGACAAAAAGCGTCGCCTAGCGAGTGCCGCCTTGGAAATTCCAAGCATAACTGATGACATTGCGCATTCTCTCCGGTGGCGAATAGATCTAACTAAGGCTCTCCCCACTGCTGAAAGAGACCTTGCGCCACGTCCGAGTTCAGATGCCATTCATGATCCATCATGCACCGGCAGCTGAGTTTGTCTGCCCTGGTGTTCAGAGAACCTGCCAGGTGTTGAACCACCAGGGAAATGCCCTGATGTTCCAGCCATGTCCAGAGGAATAGAGCCTCTTGACATAGGGTCCACTACCCCACCCCACCCTGTTTGTTGCAGTACCACATGGCGGTGGTGTTGTCTGTGAACACCTGCACTACTCTCCCCCAGACACAGTGAAGTAATGCTTTCAGTGCAATCCAGATCGCCCGAAGCTCCAGAAGGTTGATATGGAGCCGGTACTCTGCCGGAGACCAGAGTCCCCTCATCTCCGCCTCTCCCATGTGTCCGCCCCGTCCCAGAAGGGATGGGGCGGACACACCACTGCAATTGTCGTGCAGTGCCCTCCGAGATCTAGACGTGATCGGACAGGTTGCCATGATGCTGTGCCCACTGGAACTTTAGGGTCCACTGCAGAGCCAGCTTATGCCATCTGGCATGATCCACTAACAGGATGCAGGAGGCCATCAGGCCCAGTAGCCGGAGGGTCATCCTGACCGAACCCTGGGATAGAGGCTGAAAGATCAGAATGATAGCCTGAATATCCCAGACTCGCTGCTCGGGAGGATAAACCCAAAATTGTGCCGAGTCCAGAACCGCTCCGATGAAGAGGAGCTTCTGAAAGGGAATCAGGTGCGACTTCTGCACGTTGATGGAGAACCTCAGCAAATGCAGGAGGTCGGCCGTAGTCTGGTGGTGGGAGACGATTGCCTGGTGCGAGCCCGCCTTCAACAACCAGTCGTCGAGATAGGGTAAGACTGGAACCCCTGATCTGCACAGATAAGCTGAGACCACCGCCATCACTTTCATGAACACCTGAGGGGTGCTGGTAAGGGCAAAGGGAGCACAGTGAATTGAAAGTGCTCGTGGCCTACCGTGAACCGCAGGTAACGCAGGTGGTCCGGCAGGACGGGGATATGAAAGTAAGTGTCCTGCAAGTCCAAAGCTTGCATCAAGTCTTGCGGGTCCAGGGCAGACAAATGTGAGCATCTTGAACTTCTCCTTCCGGATTGACGTTCCGAAGGTCCAAGATAGGACGCAGACGCTTGTCCTTCTTGGGGACCAGAAAGTAGTGGGAATAACAACCACGACCTACTTCTGGCCCAGGAACGCGCTCGATGGCCCCCTTGGCCAAGAGGGCCGTTACTTCCTGCTGAAGAAGCGCAAGATGGTCCCCCGACATGTAGTGGTACTGAGGTGGCATGGCTGGAGGGGAAGTCTCGAAGGGGAGGGAGTAGCCCCTTCGGACAATTTGCAGCACCCACTTGCCTGATGTGGTGTTGCGCCAGTGGGGGAGATGATGATGAATTCTGCCACCCACTGGCGTTTGATGGGCCTGAAAGGTCGGACGGACTAGGAAGGCTTTGCAGTGGATGCTGCGGGGGTGGAGGTGGACTGATCCGCCCGCTGGCCCCCAGAACCGCCTCGACAATTTCCACGTCCTCGGCCATGCTGAGGAGGTTGCTGCGCAGGCCTGTGGCTCTGGAACGAACGTGTTGGGGCACCCCTTCCTGGGCCACTAAAGGAGCAAAAATCAGAAGGCGGAGGAGGGCGTGTGTCCGACAGGCCCAAGGACTTGGCCGTAGCCCGTGAGTCCTTAAAGCACTCCAACACACTATCCGCTTTATTGCCAAAAAGGTGAATGCCATCAAAGTGTTCTGGACATCCCCTGAGAAACCAGGTGTCCTCAGCCAGGTGTGGCGCTAAATCGCCACCATCGTGGAAATCGCCCTGCCCAGCGGGTCGGCGGTATCAAGCCCACAGTGAATAGTGAACTTAGCTGCATCTCTCCCAGCTGCTATAGCTTGGGAGAGTACTGTCCATGCCTCCTCCGGACAGTGGGCAGCACCTGCGCAACCGTATCCCACACAGAGTGGGACTAACAGCCCAAGAGGCATGCGGTGTTCACCGACTGCAGCCCTAAGCTGGCAGATGAAAACAGCTTCTTGCCAAGCTGCTCCAGCTTCTTGGACTCCCTATCCGGAGGTGTGGAAGGGAACGCGCACTGGGAAGCAGAGGATTGGACAACCAAGCTCTTGGGAGTGGGGTATTGGGAGAGAAAGAGGGGGTCGCCCGGCAATGGCAGCAAGAAACTCTTGCACCTGAGCAGGCATCACCGACGGACCCAGAAAGGGAGGGTAGGCCATCAGCAACGTCGCAGGCTCCGCCCGAGCCGCGGGGGTGGCACCACCCGCACCCTCAGCCGCGACGGGAAGTCGAGGAGCGACGACGCTTCTTCGACTTCTTTTTGGAATGCTTTGACTTACCTGACCCCGAGTGCGAAGACTTAGACCCAGAGGAATGATGGTGACGGCTCCGCGACCGGTCCCTCAACCTCCCACGGGACCGGGACCTTGAGCTGTGTGGAGCCAGCTGCTGGATTTCCAGCAACTTTCGGGACCGCTCCCGCAAAGTCTTCGGCGCCATGGCCCGGCAGTCGGGGCACGTCTTGGAGTCTTGGTAGTGCCCCAGGCAATAGAGACACATGCGGTGTGGGTCCGTCACCGACATCATGCGTTGACAGTCTGCACAGTTCTTAAAGCCGGGCATCCCTACGACACCAGGAGTCTATCGACGTGAAAAAAGTGAGACAAAAGGCCTCGAAAAAACTCAGTCAAAAAGTGACTGGGGTACTTGCTCTTCCCGGATCTGCGCTTGCTGGCGCGGCAAAAGAAAGAACTGACGTCTTTGCGCGAGGGCGGCGTCTAAGTAGCTGGCGCAACGTCATTTCGGCGACCACGATGCCAACGACGGATGCAGAGCCGCACAACGCCACCTTCCGACGTGCAGGGGTACTGCTGACGAAAACTTTCCGGATCCAGTCTGACGCCTGGGGATAATTCTAAGGTAAGGAATCTATCCCTATGTGTTTCTTTCAGATTTTAAGAGTATGTTGTTCCTCTCTTGTTGGATGAGATATCATACTCCCGCAGCCTTAAATAGAATGTATGTGGTACTTGACAATTAATTTTTGTTGTAAGCACCAGGGCGAAGGGGGCTGGTCGCACTTTTTTTTTTATTACTGCCCTATATTAATGACCTTTTGGAGTTTGCTGTCTGTGGTTTTGAGTTCTGCCATGGGGTAACGATTGATTTGGATCCTGCCTTAGTACTCTTTCCTTTTTTGGAAAACGGGCAACCTTTTAACTTGGTAAATCAGGACAGAGGTTCTTGTCAATTGCTCTTAATATAGCTCGTTCTTTGATTTTGCAAATGTGGTGAGTCTGTACGGTTCCTATCCATCGAGAATGGCTGAATAAAATGATCATAACAAAGCAGTTTGAGGAAGCCTATGCAAAGAGGGTTGGGGGTTTCAATCAATTTAATGCCTCATGGCAGTATTTCGACTTGATTGAAAACCAGGGATTGGGGGTCCAGTATACTTTGAGATCTCCTTAAGTTAAAATATGTCTTTAAAAAAGGGCTATGGCAGTTTAATGGGCTACAGGCCGAAGGATCAATCTAATCTAGTGAGATGAAAATATCATTACTGGTTTATGCACTTTATTGTTGAAGTGAATTTTAGACACTAGTAGGTTTTGCTCACACACTTTACTATATTTCTAAGGAACTGTAGGTTTGGAATATTAATTAATTTTACATGCCATCATGGTCGGGGCCACAGTTCTTTATTATTTCACGGCTTCAGCTGATCTAATCCAGGGTGATTGGGAACATCATTACTGGCTTGCTGTACTTCATTGTTGGAGTATTTTTTTCATTTTGCTTTTATAGACTGATGGGGTCATTTTGACACTATTTTGTTTTTTGAACTAATCGCTATCATATTCGTAAGAAATTATCATAATGATTATTATATAACTTTATATTCACTTTATAATCTTTGTATATGCACTTTATTATATCTGAAAGGAACAGCAGTAATGCATATTTTTTTTCTAAAAGATTGTCGTTTTGTGCATTTTTCAGAAACCTTACTATTGAATTTCTTTAACTAGACTGCATTTATTAATTGGTTCAATTTTTTTTTTTTTTTTTAAAGATGTTCTGCATTTATTAATGGGTTTATGTATTTTTCTGAATGTTATTTTTCTTTGTTGGTTTATAGTTTTTATGTTTACCCCATTTTGCCATTTATCATGATTGATGAGTCAAATGTTTTTGTTTTTAAAAATTCTGGTGAATAAAAAATATTTTAAAAGAAAAGAAAAAAAAAAAATCGACATGCATGGCCAGATTTGCAGCGGGTTGAACTTTTTTTCTGATTATACTATTGCCTGGCATTCTAGGCTTGCAAAAAAGAAAAGAATGAATATATCTATCCATCTATCTATGTTTCTGCTACACCAAAGAGTTTATTCTGCTTGGAGAGTTTAGTGGTTATTCACTGTTTCCCACTTTATGTACTTAGACTGACTCACTATCATTTATTGCCTCCCTTATCAGTTTTCCTAGTCATTTGCTACCCCCTACATCTTGCTTGACTGGTACCCATAGTCTTTGGGTATTGGGTTATTATCTAACTCCACTTTTGGTACATCTCATATATGCACTACTGTGCTGTCTGCTTTTATGATTAGGATGCACCATCTGCACTTCTTGTTGAAGCCCATAGACCCATTCCTGTGTTTACCTTTGAGTTGCTCCATTTTCACTTTCAGATGCTTGCCAGTTACCCTCCTCTGTGATGCCTGTGATTACCCTTGGTTTGCACCATCTCTTTTTCTGGGTGATTGCCACAGACCCACCACTGTGGTTATTCATGAAATGAACCATCTCAGCTTGTAGTTAAACACCATAGACTCACGGCAGTCCAATGTTTTATCTGTGGTTACCTTTAGATGCCACATTCTCTAATTCTGGGTGAACCCAGAGATCCACAATTGTGTTGTCTTGTGTTACCTTTGGACTGCACCATCTATTCATCTGGATCAACTCCACAGATCCATTCCTGTTGTGTATGGGGGTATAATTACCTTGTGCTATCAATTCTTCAGCTGAACCTCAGAGACCTACTACAGTGTTGTTGTCAGAACCCCTTTTAGAGGGCCATGGGCCAAGCAGAAGCTATTGAGCATGGTGGTTTAGGACTTTGACTCCTGATGTCCCAAGGCCCGACTTACTGTGGGTCCTGAGCAACTGGGCCAACTATCCCTTCGACACTTGACTCTCAATAGTAGCATGGGTTGAGCAGTTCAAGGCTTCTCTGAGGCAGGGGGGTGGGGGAAGGTACATTCAGGGGGGTGATCACAGGCTAACAACTCAAAATACGTTCACTAGCAGCAATAAGTGATTGTCCAGTCAAATACTTGCTTTTTTGAAAAAAGGGGTATCTATATACAAACACAAAGGGAAATGCAGCTTGCAAAAACAATACATAGTCCCCTGAGGTCAGGGCTCTAGTGTTCAATAGACCGGTCTGCAAGTCCCACTTGCCTCTCACTAACTTTAGTGCTTATTCCTCATTCACTAAATGCGACATTTAGGCTAAGCTCCACTAGTAGTCTGAGTCTCCCGAGACCCATTTCAATCTTTATGAGTCAAAAGTGTTCCAACTCCCAAAGTTCTATGTAGTAGACCAAGTTCCCTTGAGACCTTCTGGCCAAATGATCAGTCTCACTCCTGTGGGGATTGCACTATTGTAGTTTTCTAGAGCATTTCACTCGCTGGCATTGCAGAGAGGTGCAGTGGCTCCTACTGATTGGTGAGTAGCAGTCATGGCTCTGCAAGGACAACAGCTACTCTGACGCAGATAGCAACAGAAGTAGAGAATCTTACTTCTGCTGTTGCTCCTTCAAACCTTACCATTACTTGTAGTCAAACCATCATTGTGGGGGATTATAAGATTAATGCTGACGATCAGGCTACAACCAATAATATGGAATTTCTTAAACTGAATAAGGAGGAGACTGTTAAAGGAGCCCATCAACATGGGTCAACCTATTCTCAATCTATTCATGATTGCTAGATTGCGAATAGCATTTGAACACAACAGACTTTGAATTTAGACCAAACACTTGATAATACTCCGTCACCACTACTAATGAACCAAAAAGAGTAGTATGAAACTGTGACTGGCAGAATACAAATGCTATTTCCTCAGCAATGAAGCAGATTTCCCCATTTTAGTTATTGGAGGAGGAGAAGGTAATTACGCCTCCTTTTCTAGGTGTACTATGGCACCACTTTCATTGTCTAAATTACAGGCTATACCCAGTGCAAGGCAGTCTAAAGGAGCACCTTGTTTCACTGAGCAGACGGTAGTTTTGAAAACTCCCTGTTAAAATATGGAGCGTAGATAGTTGTGGTGTTACAATGGTAAGGATGAAATCTCTATTCATAGGAGCGAACAGTGAAAAGCCCTTCGTCTCTGCTATTTATTGACTCTAGTAGCAGAGTCAGAGGAGGTGTTCAAGGTGATCCAAGATACTACTACTAGCAGTACTAGAATAGTGCTATACCTTCTATTCTTAAAGGACCTTGCACCTTTTTTCATGCTTGCAAGGCTGAATTTATTACCATGGCCATCAGACAAGGGTTTTCCCTCTTCACGCTTTGCTCTTAGCACCTTACCTTGCCCAGCAAACAGAAAGTATCACGTCTGACACTAGCAATATAATCCTTAAACTAGGACGTCTGTGTATAGTTGCCCAGATAGCATTTTCAGCTTGACTTTCCTTGAATTTCCTTTATGTTGACTCTGTCACTCAAAGTTTGTCTTAGTCGGATTCCTTCCCATTATCAACTTAAGGAGACCCTGTCAGCAACTGGTAGGACTGCAAATACAACTACAGCTGCTAATTCAGATCTTTGAATACATGTTGCACAGCCCCATTTTGTTCTTGTAAAAAGAAGCCAATAGGTGAGTCATTTGACTGTTGTCTTGACGGTCAAGAGGATGGAAAAAACCTAAGTATTAATAGTAAGAGGGTCACTATGACAGTAATGTTATCCAGTTTGTGGATTAACTTATAAGTAATAGAGTATGAGAAAAGAGGAAGTAGACAGTCTTGCACAGATTAGGCCTCAAAAGCAAGTAACAACTCCAGAAAAGTCATGAAAGTATAATGGTTGCAGAATGTAGCTTACCTTGCCACCTGACATTTATCTGTAATATATGCATACCTGAAGAAAGGATCTAGCTTGTTAAAGTGTGACCAGATGCCAGCATAAAGCTGGGCTCCATGATGAGAATAGCAATGGCTGATGCAGCGTGGTATCCATTTGGCAGTGTGGCCTTGGTACCTGCGTTAATGACATTGCCAGATAAACACAGATCCACCGAACTGTTCTTGGAGAACTGCAAGGCATTCCTGAAAAAGATGGCATGCTAGGTCTTCAGTTGAGAAGGCATTAAGGAAAGAAAATAATCTCTTGGTTCAGATGGCAACTCAGACACGACCTTTGGAACAATGGTAGAATGAGTCTTCAGATCTTCTTTGGACCTCAAAGGTTGATTCTCAGGTAAAAAAGTATTATGGCCATGAGGAAAGAAATATATTATGGTATAAGCCTTAAGTCACATTAGGCCTGTGTCTCGTGCATCAGTCACATAAAGGTTCGGGAAGACTGTGGGATGTCTTGTAGCAGAGAATAGGTGCATTTTTTTGTCTGATTTCTCATTAAATGTAGACGAGGACTTCATAGGTCAGTTACTATAGGAACTAATGGCCAATAGACAAGGTTTGCTAGTATCTACCTCAGTCAAGTAAACAAAATGTAACCTTTTCCAGAGCCATTGTTGGGGTAGATTCTCTGCCATCTTTAATTTTGATTCTACAATGAGGTCTGGTAGAGGACTTCTTGGCAGCCACCAGAAACCCCAAATTCTCAGAGAAGATACCTACATTTGCAAAGATTAGGTACTCAAGTGGCGTGATGATAGGTACCCATACAGCATGAACTCACTCAACTCAATGGACTGGAGGTCCAGGCCTTGTTCTTTCTGAAGTAGGTGGAGCAAATAATATAACGAGATTTGATAGGCCACGCTGGGACTACTATTTAGTTATCTATACTCTTATCTTTTGAAAGGCCATCAGTATCTGAAGAGTTGGAGAAAGGTATACAACATTGCAGCCATAAAATCCAATGTTAGGACATCGCTTATGGAGTTTGCCCCCAGAACATCCAGAAGGCAGACTGTGTGCATCTTCGACGAGTTATTTTCACTTTTTCCTATGGCTGCTCACACCATTTTTATAGTATTAGCAAGGGTGGCCTCCACACTGAAGAAAGAGGTTCATGTAGAATGCATTGTGACCTCACAGAGTGAAAGGCAACTTGGACCCCTCACAGTGGTTCTGATGCTGTACTTCCATCTCAATTCGTATTGCTATGACATCATAGGAAAAACATGTCCAGAGGGACAGATGCGCACTCAATCTGCACACCATGTGCCAACAGGAGAAATTAGACTGTTCTCTAATCAAGAGATGGAGATGGAGATGTAATGCAGGTGAGCTGCAAATGGTGAGTGACATCAAAAGCCCTACTTATAGCCAAAGCATTGTGGTATAATCTATCTAAGCTGAATGAAGAAGGGGATGGGAAAAATGCATAAAAGATCCATTATTAAAGTGGAAAGACCATACATAATGAATTCCCAGCGTGTACGAGATGCTGGTTCTGATGCCTACTCATATTGGAAAAAAAAGGGAAGTGGTAGGGCACACAAATGCTCAGGGATGGTACGATGCAGTTAAAGTTATTTCTTAATGGATTTATGAAAAGGATGAACCTCCTTTATTGAAGACATTGAACACTGCATAACAAACCAGAAAGGTGCTGCAAGGTCTAGTTGGAATAATCTTATGATAAATTAAATGAGATCTTAGAGCATTTTAACAGAGTGGACAAGAAGTCTGGCCTTTCTGGTCTTCTGTGAGCAGTTCAAAGAAAGAACATGAGCACAAGAACACTATAGGAAACAGAAAAATATGCCAGGTGATTATTTTGTTGCTCTCTTATTGCCTTGAATTTAATTTATAATAAATAAAGGCCAGTTATTTTAAAGCAACTAGATGCATCTTATACTTAAGATGCAATAATAATCCAAAACAAAACACTTTGAACATAAAAATCCTTCAAACTCTTTGATTTAGCAGTTCTAAGAGATTCTATCGAAAAATATATTTTGCTATTGAAAGATAGCTCATACTTGCACTTTGTGCACTACTCATGTCACGGAAGAATGGTTAGCACTTCTTTGATCATCTGTTCTTTGCCTTTTTATAGAAAATACAAATTTGCAATAGGAAAGTTCAAAGTTAGATGCAATACATGTGATGGCAATAACTCCTACAAGAAGATGACGTTCCCCTATTTTATGGAAGTGACCTAGCGAAAACAGATTTTGGGTCAGTCAAGTATAGTGAATATCTGAGACGACAAAGCACCAAATTCATCTCAAAACTCTGAATTAATCTACAAGGCCATTGTGTAAGGAAAGAAAGCAACATACAATTTTCTTAAAAGGAAGTTTAGTCTTAAAAATATATAGAAGGAGTGGTTCTCCTAACATACCCAATGATACTATTAATAATGTACACAGCTTTAATGAATATAGTCTTTGGCCATCATTTGTACTATCTTTACCTATAAGAGACAGCTCTGTGAAACGCTCACTCACAGAAAGATGTTTCCTAGGTTCAACACTGAGAATCAAATCAACGTCTAATACAGAAAACATGTCCTCTGACAAAATACAATTGATGGCACACTGGCGGAGGACAGCAATAATAATCTAAATTTAAAAAGTGCAATATAAGTAATGACGTGCTGCACCACATGATGATAATTAGTAGTATATGAATAAACCTACTAGGGACATATTTCAAATTCAATTTGAGTTTCTCAAGCACATTTTCAAAATGTTTCAGAGTAATGTTTTCATGAAAATTACTGGTAAATATCACAGGCCGTGAAGATTTTAAAAGAATGGAATGAATCAATAAGTCAATTTGCTAAATTTGTAAAATGAATATCGACTTAGTAGCTTAATGTTGGGAACATTTGCGTGTGAAGTTTCAATCTTGGCTGACTTGCAACTTTGCATAATTATTTGCTAATGAACCTTGAAAAGATTTTTAAAAAGTTCAGCTTTGCGATTTTTGCTGGTTGGAAATCTATTCCTGCTGGTTATCAACAGCTGTCCCCCCTATCAGGAGACCACATCCTCTCAATGGGACCATTTACATGAGGTGGGTGTCCACCCGTCACAGGCAATAAAAATGTTCTTAAGGTTTTCCAGCACTTAAGGGTGGAATATTCTGCAGTAGGGAATGTTAGTTGCAAGGAGGCTGGGAGGGCAAAACTCTGCTTATGGAAATATTTGGTGATGCTGTGAACATTTGTCAGTGTTTCCTAGAGGGGAAAGTGTATCACCTTTGTCCAACATTTTAGGCAAACTATAAACGTATTCTACCCCTAGTTGTGATACATTCCAAACACTAAAAGCAATGAAAATCAAATGCCCATTTGAATCAAGATCAGGTGGCCTCTATATGAATGAAAAGCAGTCAGCGGGATCTCGACTATCAACATAGAAGTCAGTTAGATAGCTCAAAGCAAATGGTTCTAATGTCTTTGACAACAACTGTTGGATCTCAATGCAAATGCTTTATATTTTAACATATTCTAATTAGACATGACAAAGCAGGAGGTAAGACAAGTATCTGCGAGACACAATGTTCACCATCAGAGAGCTCTTGAGGGACTTGCAGTTCATTCACTTCTCTTGTTTGGTAATTGGGAAGCAAAGGCATTGAGTTTACTAACAACAGTGCTATTGTGGTTTGTGAAACACACAAGGAAAATACATCTACAGCATAGTTTACAAGAGAAAAAGCTTTTTCCATAAACATTTATGATTATCTCTGTAAGCTTTCAATTTAATTTGCCTTCAGTTTCTCTTTATATGTTGACATTTACAAGATCAGTTGGAAGAGGAAACAAATGAACATGTCTGGTCTATGGCTAATGCATCACAGATGGATGGCAGTTTTACTTCCCATAGACTACAACATAGTAAACCAGCCCTTTAGAGCACCGAGAAAAGACAGCTAAATATCTAAAAGTAAGGATGTGGGTCCAAAGAAACAAGCACAGATCCAGGCAGCAGATGTTTGAAACAGGAAACAGAGCAATCTAGTGCCTTAGGTTTTGGCTCTATGGTATACCCATAAAAGTCCAACCATTTCCTTGCACCATTAAAGTAATCTTTTTAAGATGTAGAGTCAGTCTCTAAAAATATGACTATAGTTTCATTTTTCCCAATACTTGGCTACCACAGAGCAACACTCATGATGTGTACAATCCAGGTGTGTGTGTTTGGAATAAATGCTCAGCAGGTTGGCCCTACCGCACAGGATATGGTGCATCTCAGGCATGGCTCGAGTCTGCGCAAGGTGCACAACAACATCTAGTGTATTCACTTATGGAGAGTGAATTACCAGCGTTTAACTGTTTAGTTGCAAGTCATGTGCATGTATGTTTCTGTTGCACAGAATGATTTTCCCTCCAATCAGAGTAGAAACCACCAGTATCATCATCACTGGCGTATATAAAGACACTGACCGCTCAGACAAATAACTTACACCCAAGCACTGTGTTTGATTCAGACACCGACATAATTGAGTGCAGTTCTAAGGAAATAACTATAAAAAATCAAATGAGCGATTCTGACAATTATATTAACATATGTTTATCTTGTTATTATAAATAGTGCAGTAATGGTGCATTTAAAGTGTGACATTTTCATTACGAGTGAGCTAGAGTGTGTAAAACAGTATTTTTCAACCAAATTTCACAATAGATCAAGAACTATGTGCACTTTTGCAATATTCTCTACATCAAAATCTTATCCGAGGGCATATATCTCAATCATAGGTTAGCAACAATTATGAAAAATTAAGCACCCATGAAATCTTGCAAAAGTTTGAGTGCATTGTAAAAAATTCACATAGGCCCTTGTGTATGCTCAAACATGGTTCTAAGAATACCTGTTAAAGGAAGAGGCGGGGACCAGAAGCGCAGTGTTTTTGGAATTTATGGATTTATATGAAAAATTTATTATAGCCAAGCTCAAATTCATTTTGGTACTTAGGAGTGGTTAGAATTTTTTTTTGGTTTTGCAGATTTAATATCAAAAGTTCTTCTACATCCATTGGTGGAGTGTCATCAAGGAAGAGTCAAAATAGTAGAATGTCATGCAATTAAGTTTTCAGGTATAGGTTAGTATCATTAAAATACTGATGAGTGGAAACCTTCTGATGCCTCTAGTATCCGGTTCAGTGGTTTAAATTATAGTTAGAACTAAGTTGGCAAGCATGTTGACCATTGAGGTGCACCATATGATATTGCTGCCTTTCCAGGAGTAATCTTCCATCTTACAAACAGAAATCGAGTGGATTTAAAGAAAGACAACTTGATCTTGAAAATCTATGTAGTGATCAAGAATTTAGAGCAGACTTCAATGGTCAACAGTGTTGAAGACAACTTATAACACAAGCATTTTACAAGTAAGTAGGACCCTTAACTCATCCACAGTGAATTAATAATAATTAAGATTCAAGTAGTGTCAATGCTAGAGCCAGTATGAAAAACCAATTAGCAGTAGGCCAGAAGTTGATTGTAATTAATAAAAGGAGAGAAGTTGCCTGGAGGCCCTTTTCGCAACTTATTGTCCTAGCAAGGGCAAATTGGAGACTGGTCTGCAGTCAGCAAAGATGTCTAGGTCCAGATTTGTTTTGGGTAGGCTAGGAGAGATCTGTTCAGTTCATAGGAGAAATGGGGAAATTCCTGAATTTACTGAGACATTAATTAACAAGCACCCCATTTGCTCAAAAGCTGTATATCTGAGTTTATGACATAAGCTGGGGCGAAGTCTGAGAAGTAGCTGGAAGTTTTGCGTTGCTTTATCCAGTTGTGAAGCTCAAAAGATGTCAAGGACTTAAAAGTAAATTGAGCACTTTTAGTTTTGGGAGATGGAGGCACAAGTGACATTGAAGTGGATTAGTATAGTGCCCAATGGAGAGGATTTTATTGCTGAAGAACAATAAACATTTATTGGATTTGTCTGTGGATGTTACAGCTAAACTGCAGACAGCACACAGGTGGCCTTCATTAATTTGAACAGTAAGCAGGAAAGATATGTGGAGGTAATCTTTAAATTGCACATAAATTATTATTTTCTGAGAAAATGGCTCATATATAGTCTTATGCAGTCAGAATTTTGAGGTTGGTCTGTAGCCTCAATGATTTGAATTACAAATAAGAATACACTTCATTTTTTTTGTAATGACAACACCAATTCCAGGTTACCATGGGATGGAGTGTTGAGGTTTTAGCTAAGTGCAGTGGTGTCTGCAATGTCTTCAACACCATCGTTGTCTTAACATTACTCATTGGTTTCCCAGAATTATCAATGACACCAATCAAACGTGTTCTTCATGTAGCAGCACAGCTCATCACGTTCACATCTTGTGGTGTTACCTATTAAGGCAATTAACATTAGTAAACTATGCTACCATGTGTCTAAACCTAATTGGTCAAGTTGTACTTAAACTCCTAGGATCACATCCACAGACAAAGCCAAAACATTCATAGAAGCCACAGACCATGAGGATTTTTTGCATATGGACTGAGACTTTGAAGCAGCCCACCTTTTCACCTCAGACATTTTCCTTAGGTTGTAAAATTCAGGAAATGCCTAAAAAAATATTTTTGAATCCTCATGTCATCCTAGCCCTCATCCATTTCCACCTCTGCATCTATGGTGATCTCTTCTGTATTAATGTATTTTCTTATGCTGAAGTTTTATATTGAGTGTAGCAAACCTGAACGGTTAACAGAACACTTTCCAGAGGGGCGTGGCTAGCCGCCTAAGATGGCAGTCGGGTTTTGGTAGAGCTCTGGACCCTTGGGGGGGGGCGGGGATTTACTTCTCCTGCACCACCATCCCCGGTCTACTGGCGACCGAGGATAAGGACACCTGTACGCTGGGGTCCCCTGCATGATCTGATACCTTCTCGGGCCCCCAGAACCGCAATCCCGTGAGGTGTGGAGGATGGGCATGTTCGCCGCTGTGATCGGGTGGAGGCCGGGAGCACGAGTGACGCAGGTGGCCGGGCACACCGCAAGGCTACATCCTTCATAGACCCGGCAGCCTCAGGAGCGGTCTGACATCGGGCCCGCCATCGTGGATGCTCTGTGGTACGCGGTCTGGATCAGCGTACTGCAAATAGCGGCATACATCCAGAGGCTCTGGTGCACTGTGAGCGGGCCAGCTCACCGCGCAGCGGTGCCCGTGAGGTGCCTGAGGGCGGCCGCGCGGCTCTTAACTTGCATCACCCCTGGGATGTCCGACGGCGACGTGGCTGCCTGGAAGCACCAGACGGATCCTGCTGAGGACAGTCCGGTGAGTTGTTAAGCCTGCATTGGTTCTAGTGCATCGCCCTCCTTTCTGGCCTCTATAACCGGGCGCATCGTTAGCCCCCTGCATTTTGAGGTCCAGGGGGGCTCAGGCACTACGGAATTGGACCAGCTGACAGAGCAAGACTAGGACTTGTTGGTGCACTCGTCCCCCCGGGTGCCGCGGGCCTCTCCCCACCCACCGAGGGCGACACTGCTACACAGGAAAAACTGGGCACCATTGACCTTCGCTCTACCTGCATTGGCCCACACATATGTGCCTCATAGCGGCCGGCGCTCCACATTGCCGACGCCGTGGCCCAATAATAGCTGGAGCGGCCTAGATAGGCTACACTGCGCACTACAAAGCTCTGCACTTGCTCGGGGGGGCATAGCTGACTGGAGACGGGCAGCGTGACATGCATGCTTTCTCTCTCGTGGTAATGATAGACTATATCTGGCTCACAAACCCCCTGAGGACTGCGCTGGCCTGCCTTGAGCTGTCTTATACGGTGTGGTCCCCTATGTGAAACCCCCCCACCAGACACTCGGTGGGGGGGGCGCTTCTGCTGGTTTCTCAGTGGGACCTCCCCTGTCACCTGGCCCTTTTCCGGCAGTATGGGCCTGACCGTGGTGCGCTGTCACGACCTCCCGGGGTGTGCTGCCGTGGGTAACTGCCACATCGATCCTCACCAACACACATGGATATTTTCCTGTTGGGGACGTGCCGCAGGGCCTGGCTAGTGCGGGCGGAATAGGCTCTCCCCCCCCCACCCCCATCATTTGGTTTACCTACTCCGTGCGACCGGAGAATAATACACTTCACCACGGTCGACACGCACCATGGGCAGAGTCAGAGCGAAAACGCTAGATAGCCACCAAGGGGCAGTCGCCCCCTCCACCACGCCGGAGCTTTCCAGTCGGCCTTCTTCATCTGGGGCAGCGTCTTCTGAGCTTACCGAGGATACACCCGACAAGTTGGATTTAATACTTAAAGAAATCTGCGATTCCAGGGCGGCAATTGAGCTGCAGATCGGCACGCTCACCACCGGCCTTACTCCACTCAGGGTGGACCACGGGAAACTGGCTGATTCCATTAAAGAACACAGCCAAGCCCTCGAAGACATTGATCCCCGAATCACAGCGAATACCACAACCCTACAATAGCTACAGCAACAGGTGACGGGCCTGCTGGACCGGGTGGAAGATGCAGAGGGCAGGAATAGATGCAACAACATCTGTGTCATTGGCCTGCCGGAATGCAGCGAGGGCACTAAGGCAGCAGAATTCATGGAAGCCTGGTTCAGGGACCATATAGCACAGGAGGGACTCTCTCCTTACTTCTATGTTGAACGGGCCCACAGAATACCAACCGGGGCACCCAAGCCAGGCGCACCAACTCGCCCACCCAATAGTAAAAATCTTGAATTATAGGGACCGTGATATACTGCTACAAAAAGCAAGAGAAAAACACTGATCCAGTATGAAAACCATTGCATTTCTCTGTACCCCGACTACACCGTCATGGTCCAAAGACAGAGATCGTCCTATCAAGCTGTGAAGAAGAAACTCCGGAAAGCGCAACTCAAATATGCCCTTTTGTACCCAGCTCGGCTGAAAGTCATTTATGACAAAAAAACCTCACTTCTTCGAAAGCCCGGCGGACGCCGAGGAATGGCTCGAGGTTATGTCCCTTGGGTCAAGCCAGTTCAGCTACTTGGACGTCTCCTCGCAGGGCTCCGGCAAGCCACAAAGAACGGGTTCTCAACGGGCACGGAAGTCCACTCAGAACAGAGTCGGCACTGGACCATCACACGAACAACAGCGACTCTACCAGGAAGGGGCCCTTGCTGTTGCCGGGACATTTCGAGAGGACCCCACCAAGATGCCCACAGACTCAGAGGACAGCACCCTAAATTCAGACTCAGAGCATAGTATTACTCTGTTCCCCACGATCACACCTTGAACAGTGGATGACATAATTGACAATTGAAGCACGGTATGGACACACAACGAGCATGGAACAACACAGGAATCTCTGCACTTTGAAATCTTGTGCAGAAGATGCAGACCCCGATTTCCAGCGTCCATTATATCCTTTTTCACGTATTGAATATAAATGCTAGCGCTATGTTTTAATCTGTATGAATATACAGTGAGTTTGGGTTGTCTGCAAACAGCTTACTGGCAGATTGCTCCTGGGCCTCTGCGAACTTAACACTGCTTTGCTGGGATCCCGGTTGTAGCCTATATAAAAATACTTAAGCGGAAATGATGTCCAATAGGATTTTGTTATAAGACTTCTAAGACATTAGGATGGTTGGTTTATGATTTTTTCACATTAATGTTCATTTAGATTGTGCATTTACAACACAATTTTGTTGTTTAATGTTTTGTTAACTATATGTACACAAGTATTTTCGGAATATAGACATTATTGTCTTTTTCTGTTCCAAATATGCAACAAAGAATTTTTTTTTAAAAACCTGAAGATAAAGGTATAAATAAAGTACCAGATCAAATAAAAGAAATAGTTTGGTCTAGTGCTAATTTAAGACGCAAAAACACAACAGGTCCTGGCCCATTTCCCTGCTACACATTGATATTTATGTGACGCAACTGCAATGTTCTCGAACCTTATTGCTATTATTTGGAAGTATTTGAAGTACATTTTCTGTCGTACTGTACGAACACTGTATAGTAGACTCATGCAATGTATTTGTGGTAACTGTCTCAAGAACAAAAGACCTTCTGTATTAATCTTTGCATTGGATGTGATGTCAAGGTCCTCAATAAAGTCTGTTATAAAAAAAAAAAAAAAAAACTGAACACTTTCCATAGATACGTAGAAGCCTAACTCAAGGAGTGTGAGCAGAAAAGAATTCCAAAAACGAGTCCAAAGATGGGTGCCAACACTTCCTGGTTGAAGTGTTGGCAGCCAATCAGATATCAGTAAGGGGGCTGTCAGATCCTCAGAGGACCCATGTCCTTAGATATACAAATGTGAGTTTCGTTTAATATCTCAAACTCCTGAATGAATTTACATCAAATAAAAAAAAGCACTCTTTGTAGACCAAGAGCTAGCTTTCTGCCAAATTTGGTGTTATTCCATCCAGCAGTTCGGGCTCCAGTCGTGTTCAAAATCCCTATAGGAATTCACACGGTAAACACTTTTTTACCCCCCCCCTTCTCTCGGCTCCCGCTTGACTAATCACCCCAAATTTTCCCACGCACAACAAGACCCAACATGACACTTTGTTTGGAAAATCTTGGGAGGATTCGTCAAACAGCATCAAAGATATAGGCAAGTCAAACAACGCTTTTCCTATGGAAACTAGGTCCTAACTATAACCACCATCTACAGTAGGTAATAAATATTTATTTTTCCACAGAAAGAAAACAAAGGTTACAGGGACATTATAGTTAGGGACTATCATTAAAAAACATAGAACTTCAATGAAAAATCCAAAGGTTACAGGGATGTTGTAGTTAGGAAACAGAATTTTTAAAAAAACTAGACATTTACTGAAAAAAACAGGTTACATGAACATTATAGTTAGATTTTACACACAAAACCATTTAAATTCAGCAGTTATAGTTCCCTGAGCAAACTATAACTTACAACCCCACAATGCACTGCTTGTGATCTCACATTACATCACTCATGACCTGGTCAGTGACATCACTGGTGGCATCACTGAGGAGCTACTGAAAATGTTTGGAAGGAAAGATTAGGCAGAAGGTGTGTCAACACAGCTCTAATTGTACCTTAACTAAGGGACACTTTATTTAATTTCCTAGTTTTTATAAAGATGTACATAGTTGATTAGTTCACATAGGAGTAGCTTGTCTTCATATCAAGGATTTATTGGGATTAATACACCCATTACCTCCATGTCCAATATGTATAGAGTGTTTTATGATGTTTGGAATAATATAGTATATATAGTATACAAATTACAAACTGGCCTAAATGTAAAACTGGCAGTGACTATGAAGTAGACCATGGTCTTCTTCAAGCGTGGCAATGTCCAGCATGTACTGCATATCCAGCATGATCTTCAGTGGTTTATGTATTTTCTTGGGAGGCACCAAGAAAGTTCAGCCTCATCTATGGGCCATATCCTTGAAAAAAAATGTAAATGTGAATCTGTATTTGTAAAGCGCGAACTACTCACCCTTACGGGTCTCAAGCCACTGGGGGCCGTTGTGGAAATTAAGTGAGCTATTGCCTAGAGTCACATGGTGCTGAGCTGAGCTGCCTCCGGGGATCAAACCGTGAACCCTGTGCTCCGAAGTCAGCTGCCCTGGCCGCTGCACCACGCCTCTCCACTGTAGAACTGAGTTCTCATAGCCTGGATTACAGGTGCCATTAAAACAGTGTGCCGAGCTATCACCTACAGCCCATGGAACATGGCATGTGGAGCAATACAGAAGCATAGGTTCTATTACCTCCTCTCCATGGAACAAGTGACACACCTTGGTCAGTTCACCCATAACTATGTGGAAGATCCAGTGTAGACTACTAGTGTAGTGTGTGCTTTCATTTCAAAACCAGACCAGGGATCCAGTTGAAGAACTGGGTGGTGTAAATAGACACATTTCACAAGAACAGAAAATTTGAATGAGCAAGGTACTACTTCACAGTTATTACCTGTGGAGAAAAAAAAATAGAGTCGCTGTAGTTTTTACCAATTAGTCCTTATCTAATCTTGGCTAAGTAGAGGTCTTGATATTGTGTGCCTGGCTGTCCTAACAAACTTCTCATTTGGTACCAAAGAAGCATCTTCTTGGTGACTTGACATGGGCTGTGGAAAGTCCTCACAGGAAGCTCCAAAAGCAGGTCTCTAACCACTCCACATATTAACTTGGTTGGATTGGTCAAGCTCTTAGACAAGCATGATTGTCAAGTACTGCCTCTATAGGTTCTAAAGACCGACTTTACACAGAATGAGTTTGGAATGCAGCAACACCATTGGCTTTATAATGGAAATTGTGGACAGATGGTTGCCCGATTCAAAATTTATATAATTTAAACATTCACAATTTATGACTTTTCGGTACGCAATTCTTTATTTTTCCCGCGCAAGTTGTAATAACGCGTTTCGGTAACAGCCGTTACCTTGATCACATGATTTACAATGTATTTCCGTATTCCCTAAATACCACCGCCTACCAGTGACGTCACTTAATCAACATAGTGAACAGACTGTTGAACTATTGCTGCCACAATTTCAATATGTGAAGGTTCCACATTTGGGATTTACAACCTTGATGTTAAGTTCAATAAATAGATAAATACATACATTTGTTGCATAAAATGCATCTGTTTGTAATAAATAAATATATACATTAATAAACAGATATATATTACTTTGAAACAGGAGTTGAGTTAAAACTTATTAGGTCATCGTGATTCATCCTGAAACTCATTAAGCAGGCTGAATTCAATCTTCATAATATCAGTATTGGCTACAATAGTTCTATCCGCATGAATGCCTAGATAACCATGCCTAAATATGCTCATCTCATAATACCAGGATTGGCTGTAATGATTCTGTCCGCATGAATGCGTAGACCAGCATACTTTAATATGCTCATCTCATGAGATGATCAAACAAAAATCCATATGTCTAAAAAATGCATTATATGAACTAAAACAAGGCTGATTAAAAGCATAATCTTATAGCAGCAAATATAAATAGTAAACACAATATCTGGTAGGATAAAGCGCAAATGTGCTTACTATATCTCATAGTAGAAGTTAATTATGAAAGTGCTGATGTGCATAAATAGTGCAAAGGATGTGTGTCACTATGGTGGATGTATAGTGTTATTTATGTTTGTGTAATTTTTTATTTAAAAAACAAAGTTTAAGGTATTTAAAAAAAAAATGTTTACGTTTCATAAATTAAGCTAAAATACACGGCGAGATTTTAAGGAGTAAATAGTGTAAGTAGAAAAATATAAAAGTAGAAAAATACACTAGATACGAATCTCAGTGTCTAGGTATAAACACAATGAAGTGAATTATTATTATAAATAGTTGTGTAAATCATCATTATTATTCAGCCTGTTAGGAGTCTTACTGTCCAGCTCTAAAATCAAACTAGTTTCAAGTAGGCCTGGGTGGTAAATTCCGTTCTGTTTGCGGAATTTGCGGAATTTGGGTAATTTCGCGTTCCGCGGAGAACGCGAAATTGCCCAAAAATCTGCGTTCCGCGACTTCGCGAAATTTTTTGCTTGTTCGCGTTCTCAATATGCGTGTTCGCGAGATATTTCACCCCGAGCACGCAAACAGCGATCGCGAACAGGAAAAAAGTATCGCGAACAAGCAATTCCGCGTGTTCGCGGAATTTCTGCGTGTTCGCGGAGATTTTTTTACCGTTTCGCGGAGATTTGCGTAACGCGATTACGCAAATTCCGCCCACCCCTAGTTTCAAGCTGGCGCAGCAGTTTCTCTCTATTGCCTCCACATCTCAGGGTAGGGACTGAATCAGTGACAAAATATTTCAGACATTCTGGTTTGTTGTTATGTACGGCTTTAAAATGTCTGACTACAGGATATGTCACATCATTATTGACAATAGCCCTTAAGTGTTGCAGTATATATATATATATGTATAATTCCACACCACACAACTCAACTCGGGAAGCAGAAACCTAAAATTATAACTTTGCTTTATTATCCTTTTAGGATGATTCCTGCTCTGCGGGCGGGCGAGTGGGCGGGCTGCTCTGGTCTTTGAGCAGGGCAGTAGCGGAGTGGTTTGCCCACTCAAGTGAGTGAGTGAGTGAGTGAGAGTGAGAAAGAGAGAGAGAGATAGAGAGAGAGAGGACAGAACATAGAACCATGCATTATGAGACAGCTACAATTTTGGAAATTTTTCAAAATTGTTGGGACAAAGATTAACTTTGCTGGCAAATAGCAAATAATTAAGCAGAACTATACAGATCTGCCAAAGTAGGTGAATCGAACGCTCACCAAGAAGGAGAAGCACCGTACTCCAGGTCAAGTGAGTACTTAAAATCATTGCCAGATTGCTTCGATGGCAGATCTCAGAGGGGTGGCCCAGCCCAGCCTCTTCTGGGCTATGACGGACACGGACAGTCCCGCACCACAGATGTGTTATGGCGCTTAAAAGCGCAGTGCTGGCCCCTCCCTCCTGGGAGGGAGGATTTCTGGGGCTTAGAGTCCCCCACCAGCAGGTAAAGCAGGCAAAACAGCAGCAGTCGCATCATCCCGCACCGCGGATGTGTAATGGCACTTAAAAGCGCTGTGCTGGCCCCTCCCTCCGGGAGCGACGATTTCTGGGGCTTAGAGTCCCCCAGCAGCAGGCCGAGCAGGAAAAACAGCAGCGTTCACGTTGTCCCGTGCTGCGGATGTGTAATAGCGCTTAAAAGCGCTGTGCTGTGCTGCCCCTCCCTCCTGGGAGCGATGATTCCTGGGGCTTAGAGTCCCCCAGCAGCAGGCAAAACAGCAGCGGTCGAATAGAAACGATGGACATTCCATACTTCAGAGTATTCACAGACAACCATTAGCAAAAAGAATATAATGGTTAACAACAGGGTCAGGGAATGGGACAATAGTGAAAACTGTCACCGTATATCACCAATCTGAATCTCAGGTTCTCTGGAATATTGGTTAAACTCGTCATTCCTTAACCTGACAGCACAGTCCATAGAATGCCAAAATGCAATCACAGAGCTAGTGCAAACAAGATCGCTACTATATTTCTAAAATAACAGTTCAAAGTCCAATATTGATGCAGAACAAAATAATGCATTCCTTGTTGGAAAGGAATAAAGGGCAAGTCCTCCAGTGCAAAAGTGTAAAAGGTAAGTGACTGTAGCCACCCACATACCAATATTTCTTTCACCTCGGTAGGTTTTGCCATGGTAGCATGGTACAATTCCTTGTTTTATTAAACAATATCTAATTTAATCACTGCTACCAATGGATAAAAGAAGCATTTGCAATGCAATAGGTCTCACATTTGCAAGAGCTTGAGCTATTGGCATTTCAAAACACATAAATAAAAGGGATTGTCATTTACAATGCCAATAGCTCAAACTCTCGCAAATACAAGACCTATGCATTGCAAATGCTTGTTGAGCCATAGGAAGGCAGGCCCCGAATGCCAGGCTGTGCGTTTCATAAGCAGGAAGGTGGAGGAGGAGGCAGCTGCAGTCGAAACAGACCTCGGTCTTTGAATGCACAGCAAATGTCGCAAGATAAGAGCAAGATTTACAGACCTGTTTACACTAGAGCTCTGTAGACCACAAGCACTGGCCTCCAGCGCTGCAGTTTAAAGAAATAAATAGTGCTCACAAGCTCTGAGTAAAATTACATGTAACAGGGGCAGTCCTTGAAAATGAGCGGAGCTTTTAAAGCCCATATCCTAAATACAAAATGTCTCGCAGAGACAGCGCAAGCGCTGGCTAGGTGAGCCCTTAGAACCTATACTGCAAATCTAATGTCATTTTAAAAATCATCCTGGAAAATCCAGAGAGTCCACAATGATATTACATATGAAATCAGTATTAAATATACCCACGTTATGAATGAATACAGTCTGTTAAAGCAACCCAACAAAAGACACTTCACAGATGCAATATATGCTCAAGTATAAACATAATTGTTAAATTAATCAGGGCACTAAATAGCGGATTATTCAATAGTATAATTCTTCTCATAATACAACTTTCCTGTCTGTAATTACTCTATAAAATTCCTACGTAAATCAACCTAAGTAATTAATACTATAGCTTAAAAATAAAATCAAATAGCAGCATTAAACCCAGCAATCAGAAATATGGGAAAAGATGCTGATCGAATTATATGGGTCACAAAAATGTAACATGGGAGAAGCGAGAAATTAATGTATTTAACATATTTGAGAACAGATATATCAATATCATTAATCATAGTGATTTTTATCTTTAGAAAGTAATACAATCCTTTATTTCTCTCCTTGAAACAAACCATTTTATGAGACCGAGATAGACATGTGTATCAATAGTCATCTATTTCTCTATATATATGCAACTACCTTGGGTCTTTGATTACACATTCTCTGGTATCTCATGTACATTTAGGTTGTTTCTCAAACTGTAAAACTTTTGTCAGGATTGCATAATTTGTACTCTCACTAGTTATTCACTCACCTTAGATACAAACATATAAATCACAAAGAATCATTAATCTCTAAATATATTTCCATTCCTCAAGTATTCTTCAATTCCGTAAAGGAGAAAACAGTTCAAATCCATAGAATGGATAATGACGCAGCAAATGAAATGTCCATTTTTCAGACCCCCTAATGCACCTGCCTCCCATAGCCATTTGACTCACGAACAAAAAAGTACAATCAAAAGCAATATGGCAAAATTATTTGTTCTTTTGTTGACCAAACTCAAACTTTAGGAAATAGAAATATATTGCACATGCTCATTGGTGAAGAGACAACACAGATCAAATCTGTTGTTGGGTTGAATTTTATACTGAAGAGAGAACATGTTGATTTATATGTGGCAGTTTATCCCCAAAGGGACCAGTTTGTGAGCTGTGTCCTTAATACATACCTCAAATATTGAATTAATTGAATTAATTATACTATAGAATAAGTTGGATACCATCAATAATTTGGCAATACAAGTCATGTTTTACAATAGTGTTTTACTCCTCAGATAGCCTGTGTAAGTTATATCGGAACATCGGATTGAATTCATTGGATGTGTGAAGACGTTCCATTCCTTAAATTGCTTGTACCTCTAGAGAGTCAACACAATGAGCTGAGATTCAAAGAGCACTTCGCATACTTGAATGAGGTTGTCTATGAAGGCACTTTAGATATGTGAAAATAAAAGAGGTTCTGAAGTATTTTTTCCATATGGGGTGCCAAGAGGATTAAGAGCAACAAAGCTATGACCACTATATGCTAAAGATGACAGAGAAAACAGTCTAATAATCTTACACAAGGATCATTATTACCATTAGTAGCAATCCACAGAGTCCATACTGAGCATATTAAATACAATGTGTACGGTCAAATTGAAATAAAACAAATTGAGCGACATCAGAAGTGTGTTATGAAAGATATGTAAAATAAGCATGACTAACCCCCAGTGTTGTTGTGGAACTTTTGTCAAATTAGATTTTGCTGTTTGGCCTCTTGTGTTACAGCAAATCCAGATTAGTGATAAAGACAAGAGTAATGCTACTTCAGAAACACATTTGTTTTCAGTAGCTTCCTATACTTCACCTTATTGTCTGTTATCCAAACATCATAACTATGAAATCCATAATTTTAGTGCATGTACAGATAAAATAGAGTGTCACAGGGTTTAAGCAGATGTGTAGAAGCCGGTCTCAAATATCTAGCTGGAGAATGTCAAAGTAGGCTTCAATTTAGAAAACCTGGAAATTGTCTGTGTCCTGCTAATCAAACAAAGGATAGCTGATTCAGATATTCGGGTGGCACTGTATTGCTCAAAGACTTCTTCCTTGGTAACCGTAACAAGAAAACGAGTGTCCTTGGAATTTAACATATTAAAATTGAGCACAAAACTGAGTGTATTAAACTCAATGATGGAAAGGAAGTCCTCATTAGATAAACACAGTGAACGCTAAAGGTTGTACTACATACAATTCACTACTTTGAACTGGAAGGCCGAATAAGAGCTTCATTTGCACAAGTAAGCCAGAGAGAGAGAGATTGGATGTCATGGCAAGATCAAATGAAAGATGGAACACCAATTCCAACCATGCTACAATCCTTCTAGGAATCACATTTACAACATTTAGGTATGTGATTTAAAGTGAACTACAGGATGCCAGTGGAAGGTACTTAAAGTATTGGGTAAACAGCTAAGGAAGAAAAAAACTATTAGAAAAGCTTGGACACAGATAAAATGTAATGTCGACCAAGAATGTTTAAAATGCAGTGTAATCAAAAACGTGCACATAATTATGAAAACGCATTGTGAAATAGAAGTCTGGAGGGTTTCACATGATTTCACCCATAAATAAAGAAGGACGACTTTGGCTTGTTATCATTGAGCGGATAGGATTTCAAATCTCTTTGACAAAGAGAAAAGTACAATATCCTGTATTTTTGTTTATTCTAAAGGATTGTCGCACAACATCCTCGACTCTTCCCAATCCGGCTTCAGAAAAAAACCACAGCACAGAAACCGCCCTCCTCACCGCAACAGACGACATTCGCTCCCTACTGGACAAAGGAGAAACAGTAGCCCTCATCCTCCTCGACCTCTCAATGGCGTTCGACACAGTCTCTCACCGCACCCTAATACTCAGACTCCATGACGCAGGGATCCGGGACAAGGCCCTCAACTGGATTCACTCCTTTCTCTCCGGCAGAATGTAGCGGGTCAGATGCCCCTCTTTCCTCTCGGACCCTACACCAACCACCTGTGGGGTCCCCTAGGGGTCCTCCCTCAACCCCACGCTCTTTAATGTCTAAATGGCTCCGCTCGCCCCCATCGTCAGAACCTACGGACTCTACATTGTGTCATACGCAGACGATACCCAACTCATCCTCTCCTTATCCAACGAACCCCACACCGCCAGACACAACTTTCAAGAAGGCATGGAAGCCATCGCCAAATGGATGAAAAGCAGCTTCCTACAACTCAACACCGACAAAACAGAAGTACTCATCATGGGCCCAAACCCCGAGGCCTGGAACGACACCTGGTGGCCCCTGCCCTCTGAAGCCCACTCACCCCCACGGACCACGCAGGCAACCTCGAAATCATTCTGGACGTCGATCTCAAAATGGACCGCCAGATCAACTCCGTCGCATCCTCCTGCTTCCACACCCTCCGCCTCCTACGTAAGACCTTCAAATGGATGCCCTTGAGCACAGAAAGACCGTCACTCACGCCCTCATCACCAGCAGACTCTACTACGGCAACGCACTCTATGCCGGAACAAAAACCTCACCCGCAAGCTACAAAACATCCTGAACTCCACCGCAAGACTGGTCCTCAACCTGCAAAGACACTGCCACATCTCACAGCACCTGCGCACACTCCACTGGCTCCCCATCAAGGCTAGAATCACCTTCAAAATTCTCACTCACGGGAGGAGCCTAGCGCGCACCCAAGATGGCCGCGTAGGTGCGAGGCTCCCGAGGACCTCCGCGACCTCCTGCATAAATCCTGACCGAATCCTGTCCTAGATGAGGGGACTGTGTTTGTGAACCCGAACTGAGGTGACGCCCGTTTTCCGTTTTCAATTCGGACTTCGGACACCGGCGGGAGCACCGATTAAGGTTTGCGGCCTTCTCCACACCGGCCCCCCGTACTGGAGTTGTGGGGCGATCCGGCGACAAAGTGAATAACAGCGGCGGGCAAGGCTGGGCGACTCGCGCACCCCGCACTTTCACTTTCGCTTTTGCGCCCTCCTTGCTGCCAGGCGAGGTAGGGTCGCGAAGCGGTGTGCGGTGGTGTGGCCTCGTTGGGGTGCCCTGCCGGCCCGACGGCTGCGGTCCGTCCTGCGGAGCGGTGGTCGCCCCCCCCCAGAGCCCTTGAACGGGATTGTCTACCCCCTTTTTGAGGAGATTGGCTCGATTTGGGTACCGCGACCATGGCCACAAAACAAGATGGCGACCGGGCTAAGGTGAAGTCGACCCGTCGTGGCGCGGCCCATCAATCCAACAACATGGATCGCTACACCCTCCAGAAGGGGTCTCCAGAGGCGCTGCGTAGGTCCCCTACGGGCCCGACTGATGCTCCTGCTCTGCCCACGGACCTGACCCTCCGAGACGTCATGGGCGCCATCGCCGAGATGAAGGCCTCGGTGGACCAGCGCTTTGACACTCTGGCGCAGAAGATCGACTCGGTCCTCGTGGACGTGGGCCTCGTGAGAGCCGATCTGTCAAAAACAAATGACCGGGTCGATTCTTTGGCCCACTCTACCTCGGGCCTCACATCTGACGTGGCGGCCCTCCAACAGGAGGTGCGCAGGCTTGGCCAGGCGAGCGCCCTGATGCATCGTCGACTGGAGGATTCCGAGGGTCGGGCCCGGAGAAACAACGTCCGCATTATCGGGGTGCCGGAAGGACGCGAGGCAGAGGCAGCGGATCTGTTTGTGGAGGACTTGGTCCTCACCCATCTCCAGCCTCGGGGGCTGAGTAAATTCTTTGCAGTGGAACGTGCCCACAGGGTCCCCGGGGGTAGGCCTAAGGCCGGAGCCCCTCCGAGGCCTCTCATCGCCTGGATTTTCAATTTTCGGGACAGGGACGCTATCCTGCAGACTTCCAGGCTACCAGGGCCGGTCAGACTTGATAATATGGATATAAATTTCTATCCTGACTTTACTCCGGCGGTCCAAAAGCAGAGACTGAGCTTTCTCGGTGTCAAACGTCGCCTACGGGACCTGAATCTCAAATATGCGATGCTTTTCCCGGCTAAGCTGAGGGTGGAGGTGGATGGCCGCACGCACTTTTTTGATCGTCCCGAAGCGGCCGGGGACTGGCTGGACACTTTGCCCGGAGATCGGGGCCGGGGGGGTGGGGGGGGAGCGGTTGGTGGGGAGGGCCCGCCGGATCAGGACTGAGGGACTAATGGTAGGCCTTGCTCTGGACTGTGTTATTGTCACCATTGACTGTTAGGGTAAGTTCCCCTCCTGTGGAGGTCGTGTGGGGTCTCTTGGGGGATCTCCCTCCTCCTCTGGGGGACTAGTTAGTTTTCTTTCTATGGGGCGACAGGCACACTGCACTTTGGGGGGGCTGTTTGGGCTCATGCAGGGGTGCAGGGTGGGGGGAGTTCTGTTGGGATGGGTGGGTCTCGGTGTCAAACGTCGCCTACGGGACCTGAATCTCAAATATGCGATGCTTTTCCCGGCTAAGCTGAGGGTGGAGGTGGATGGCCGCACGCACTTTTTTGATCGTCCCGAAGCGGCCGGGGACTGGCTGGACACTTTGCCCGGAGATCGGGGCCGGGGGGGTGGGGGGGGAGCGGTTGGTGGGGAGGGCCCGCCGGATCAGGACTGAGGGACTAATGGTAGGCCTTGCTCTGGACTGTGTTATTGTCACCATTGACTGTTAGGGTAAGTTCCCCTCCTGTGGAGGTCGTGTGGGGTCTCTTGGGGGATCTCCCTCCTCCTCTGGGGGACTAGTTAGTTTTCTTTCTATGGGGCGACAGGCACACTGCACTTTGGGGGGGCTGTTTGGGCTCATGCAGGGGTGCAGGGTGGGGGGAGTTCTGTTGGGATGGGTGGGTTGGGGTGGGGTGTGGTTCGTTTCTACCGCAAGGCAAACCCTTCATTGTATTGGTGTTTTTGAGATGCTCTCGGGGGGACAAATGATGGCTTCTGTATGTGATGGGGGGTAGGGACCTGACTTTGTTGTCCTGGAACGTTAACGGACTGGGTGATAGGATTAAGCGGGGTGTGGTCCTGCAATATCTGAAACGGATTTCGCCTGATGTGGTCTTTTTGCAGGAGACGCACCTCATTGGTAACTCCTTTTGTGCCATGAATCGGCGTGGCTATCGTTTGGTGGCCCACTCGGGCTTCACATCAGGCTCACGAGGGGTGGGCATTATGGTCAAGACCTCGCTCCCGCTAGAAATAGACGAGGTGCGCCATGATGAGAGGGGACGCTACACTGTCTTGGTGGGGAGAATGGAGGGCAAAGTAGTCGTCTTTGTCTCAGTGTACGTCCCACCGGGGTTACAGTCCACCACCTTTGCGGACCTGGGACGCCTCCTGCTTGACCTTCCGGGGGGGCTTCTGGTGGTTGGGGGGGATTTCAATGCGGTGGCCTCTGGGACTATGGATCGCTATCCCCCTAGGGACCTCCCCCGGGCACAAGCGTGGCTGTCTGGCCTTTTGGACACACTGGGATTGGTGGACTGTTGGCGTCTAAAGCATCCCACTCAGCTGCAATATACCTTCCATTCGGGGGCCCATGGTAGCCTTTCGCGGCTTGATCATGTCCTTGTCCCTGCGGCCTATGCCGGGAGAGTGGGGGAGGTGCGCCATCTGGCGCGGGGTATTTCAGATCATTCCCCACTCCTGTTGCACTTTGATGTCTTCCCGAGGGGGGAGGGCAGGGTAGCTTCAATCAATGCCTGGTACCTGCGCGACCCCACTATTCGTGCGGACTTGGTTAAATCCTTGCAACGGTATTTTGAGGAGAATGTGGGGTCTGTCCCGTCGGCCATCTCCCTGTGGGAGGCTTTCAAGACAGTGCTTAGAGGGGAGGCCCTCTCCTTTATTTCCCATGCCCGGAGGCGCGCACAGGAGGAGGTGACCCGGGTGGAGGCCGAAATTACTGAACTGGAGGGTGATCTGGGGAGTGGGGTGACTGACGCTGCGCTGCACGTTCTACACCTTAAGCAGGCGGCCTATAGGTCCCTCGTCACGGAAGCGGCCAGGGGCCTCAGCAGAGAGCAACAGGGGCGATTGTATGATGTGGGTGATAAGGCTGGCAAGTTGATTGCGTGGTTGGATAAGAAGGAGAGAGCTAGTCGTGTGGTCCCGCTGATTGAGAGAATGGATGGTGTACGTGTTACTGAGCCGGAAGGCATTGTCTCTTGCTTCGCAGATTATTTCCGCGAGGTATATTCCCCGGTTTCTCCCTGCCCGGAGGAGGATTCCCATGCCCTGCTGCGTGACATCGCGCTGCCCTCCCTCTCAATGGAGGACAGGGAGTTGATGGATGCCGCCCCCACCTCGGACGAAATTGCCCTCGCCATCCGCCCGGTCGCTTCTGGCAAGGCCATGGGCCCGAACGGCATTCCTATCGAGTTGTATAAACTGCGACCGGATGTACTGGCACCCCACCTCCGCGCAATGTTCCTTGCGGCCCACTCGCGGGGCTCCCTCCCGCCGGACCAGCGTCTGGCTACCATCGTGGTTATCCACAAGGAGGGGAGACCGCGAGACCGGGTCACATCCTACCGGCCTATCTCGCTCTTGAACGCGGAGCCTAAAATCCTCGCCAAGGTGCTCGCCAACCGGCTGGTCGGCGTGGTGGGCGATCTGGTCCACCAAGACCAGTCCGGCTTTATTCCACATCGCAATACGGCCCTTAATCTGCGGCGCTTGCACGGGGTGCTCGCGCGTGTTCCGTTCGTGCGGGAGCCGGCCATCTTGGCGTCCTTGGACGCCACCATGGCGTTCGACACGCTCGAATGGCCCTACATCTGGGCGATGCTGGCGAAATTTGGATTTGGCCCGGGATTCATCAGTTGGGTCAAATTGTTGTACTCGGACCCATTGGCACAGGTGGTGGTGAATGGTCGAGTCTCGGCCCCATTCGTGCTGGGACGGGGCACGCGACAGGGTTGTCCCCTGTCGCCGCTCCTTTTTGCACTGGCCTTGGAACCCCTGGCGGAGTGGCTGCGGTGGCACCCTTCTATCCGTGGTCTCCGTTGGACCCCCGAGTATGAGGACCGCGTGTCCCTCTACGCTGACGATATCCTTTTGTACTTAGCCTCCCCGCGCAAGTCTCTGATTGTCCTGGTCGATGTTTTGCGCTCCTTTGGCCGTAATTCAGGCCTTGTCATCAACTGGGCTAAATCCTGTGTCTATGTGCTTTCCGGGGAGGCTCCTGTCCTCCCTCTGGGCTGTCCGATCCAGATTGCCTCGCAGGGATTTCGATATCTGGGGGTCTATATTACGCTGGACCCGGTGGCCCGCTACGAGCGAAATTTGCTTCCCCCCCTCCAGCGCTTGAAGGAGGACGTCGCGCGCTGGCGGCGCTTGCCGCTTTCGCCGCTCGGCCGGGCGGCATTGTTCAAGATGATGTCATTGCCGCGCTTTCTGTACGCTCTCCAGAACACTATGGACTTGGTCCCGGCGCGCTACTTCCGTGAGGTGGAAAGCTTACAGCGCCGTCTGTTTTGGGACGGGAGGCCGCGTATAGCTCTGGCAAAATTGACGCTCCCGTGGTACGATGGAGGGATTGCCCTCCCGGATATTAAGCGGTATTACTGGGCCTCCCAGTTAGCTGCAATTAATCACGGTTTCTATGGGCCCGCCCTAAACCCGGCATTTGAAATGGACAAAATGCTCCTGCCCGGTGGCGACTACAATCGAGCGCTCTACACTAGCGTGCCCGATTCCCGCTTGACGGGACCCACGCGTGTCATGGTGCGAGTATGGCACGCGGCTAATGCAGCTATGGGATGGAAGGACCGTTTGACCCGAGCGTCACCGTTGTATGCGTCGGAGAGGCTGGGCTCTTTGTGGACCTCGAAGGGCTTCGAGAGGTGGGACATGATAGGCATCAGTACAGTGGGAGATCTCTGGACGAGGGGAGGATTCAAAACATTCGAGACGCTGCAGGCGGAGTTTCAGCTGCAGGGCAGTGAATACTTTCGCTACCTGCAGGTCCGTCACGCACTGGGTTCCGTCTTCCCAGACGTGGCCTCCATCCCGGAGTCCTCCCCCCTGGAGGATAGAGTGCTAGATGGCCACGTTCCGGACAGCACGATCTCCCTCATTTACAAGAAATTGATAAATGACCGCTCGGGCTTACTGACTGGCCTCCGCGAGGCTTGGGTTGCCGATGGGCTGGAGTTGGACGACGAGGACTGGATTTCCGCGGTGGCCTCTCCGAAGGAGGTGGCCATCCCGGCTCGCCTTCGCTTCGTCCAGCTTAAGATACTCCACCGGGTGTATATGACGGGGCCAAGGCTTCTGCGTATGGGCTATGCCGAGGATGGATTGTGTAAGCGCGGGTGTGGTGCTTTGGCGACTTTTTTGCACATTCTGTGGGAATGTCCGAGGGTGGAGCGATTCTGGCGTGGTGTGCATGAGGTCCTGCGAGCGGTTACGCATGTCGCGCTGTTGCCTGAAGCGAGGAGATGCTTGCTGAATGTGTGGGAACCGACCGATTACTCGGTTCCGCAGACGCGATGGGTGACTCTGGGATATATGATAGCTAAACGTGACATTGCTCAACTGTGGGGATCCCAGAGGCCCCCGGCGGTGTCGGCCTGGAAAGAACACATGGATTGGTGCATGTTCCGAGAAAAGGTGGTGTATGTGGCGCGGGGTAAGCCTGGGGCATGGGTGAAGATATGGGGCCCCTGGAACGCCTACCGCGGGGGTATTTGCGAGCCGCCGTTGTTGCCTCCCACTTCACCAGCTCCATCCCCCTAGTTGACCCCCTCCCTCAGCCCCGGGCACATTGTTCTCCCAGTCCCGGATCTGTTTCCCTTCCCCTCTCTGGATTTC
Organism: Triturus cristatus; assembly: GCF_964204655.1. Classification (NCBI taxonomy): domain Eukaryota; kingdom Metazoa; phylum Chordata; class Amphibia; order Caudata; family Salamandridae; genus Triturus; species Triturus cristatus. The sequence goes on along the minus strand of NC_140592.1, from coordinate 1,166,221,999 downwards.
TTTGGATGGTTGGGGTCCCCCACTGGAGGAGCACGTGTCGTCATTTTCGATCGCGGGTTGCCTTGCGGGTGTGGTTTTATGTTGTTGTGTTGTATAAAACGAAACCGTATTGTGGGCTCAGAGTCATGTGGCCCACGTTGTTGATACCTCCTGCTTTATCGTCTCTGCAAAGTCAGGTGCCTTATTGTATGTATGTCATTTGCTTCTGCCACTTTAGCGGCCGGCCGGAAGGTTGTAGGCCCATATCTGTATATATTTGAGATTGCAATAAACGGTTTCAACAAAAAAAACAAACAAAAAAAAAAAAAATTCTCACTCACGCACACAAGTCCCTCCACGACACCGGACCAGCATACCTGAACAGCTGACTCAAATTCCACACACCCCAAAGGACCCTACGATCAGCCCAGCTCACCTATGCCGTGGTCCCCCACACCAGAAAGACCAGATCGGGAGGCCGCTCCTTCTCCTTCCTCGCGGCCAGAGCCTGGAACACCCTTACGCTCCACCTCAGACAGACAACATCGCTCCCCATCTTCACGAGAAACCTCAAAACCGGGCTCTTCCACAGACCCCCTCCTTAATGGACTGGAACCTGCACCTCTCCCACCCCCAGCGCCTTGAGACCCTTATGGGTGAGTAGTCGCGCTTAACAAACACCCGATTGATTGATTTGATCAGAAAATACCAATTCAATGAAGCAGCAAATTAATATGTTCAGACAGTTAAAGTCCTTTTATTCCCTTCTAGGCATCCCCCTCTTCAGGCCTCACAGCTAATGATTTAAATATAAGTGACAAATATAGAAAGCACATTTATAAAAGTCCTTGTTCTTTGCAACAATCATGTCTGCTCCAAGATATTCAGTGGTTGCAGTCCATCTGGCTTTCTGTCTAGAAAGCAAATTCAAGGGCCCTGTCCCGGAACATCCAGAAAACATGTTAAGACTGATACTCACAGTTATCCAAAAACTAACCATCACCCATACCGAACATGTCAGCACAACCGACAAGGAAGAAAAAACAATTACTATTAAGGAACATTGTGTGGTTAGCAGATACAACTATAAATCAGATAACTGCCTTTTGAGTTAACCGAGTGACATTATGCTGAAATGTAGCGTTTGATATCAAGTCTATAGCGTGCCTACCAGTGCCTGTAGTAGTAGTTAATCATTATTTCGCTTCTTTAGACCACAAAAGCATGTAAAAGCATTGTAGACAGACAGTTTTTTAACATTTGCCAATTAAGATTTTGGTTTGTTAAAATAGTTGAGATTATAAAACCATTTTACAGACGCAGACGAATAAGACAGATAAAAATGAAATGTTCCCCAACACAGTCTGTCAGTACTAAACAGGTAATTTGCCATAAAAAAGGGTTCTTTATATATATATATATATATATATATATATATATATATATATATATATATATATATATATATATATATATATATATATATATATAATCTACTGGCGGTCGCCAGTAGATAGTTATAGTTAGGACCGAGATTCCATAGGAAATCTGAAAATTCTATTTTGAATAACTTTGGCGCCGGTTGACGAATCCTCGCGAAATTTTCAAAACTAATGGGGCGCTCCGTTCAGCTCCTACCCTGAAAGTCTCAGGGTGATTCGTCAAGCGGGGGCCGAGAAAAAAGGGGGGTCCCAAAACGCGTTTTCCCCATGCATTTTTCCAAAGGACATTTAGTCGAAGGTACAGCCCGAACGGCTGAACAGAATAACTTGAAATTTGGCAGAGAGGTAGTCCTCAGGTCAGGGATGTGCCTTTTGCAGGTCTGGTGTCAATCTGTTCAGTAGTTCCTGAGAAAATAGCATTTAAAAGCATATAAATATCTATAAGCGCGCACCGTGCGCGCACCGTGCAAGCACCCTAACGTGCGCGAGCGTAATTCTGATTGGTGGTTACATGTTAGTCAACGTTCGAATCGGTCGAAATCAGGAAGTGTCGGCCGCCATTTTGTTTGTTTTCAGTGCGAGAGTGAAAAAGGAAGGTGGCGAACGTGAAAAGGGGGCAGGGTAGAGAGTTCCTGACCCCCTAGCCTTTGTCAGGGGGTCACTGAAGGACCCCGAAGGCAGAAAAAACATTTTTAATTTTTTTTAAAAAAAATTGCGGGCGTGCGCGCACCGTGCGCGCATGGTGAAAAACCAAAAAAAAAAAATACATTTTTAATACGTAGTTTATTGTAAAATAAATATATAAAAAAAATAATAATACATAAATAAATTAGCATTTAAAAAAACGTACAAATTCACAGAAAAAACCATAGGTTTCACACATGTTATAGTTAGGTGGATATTTCACTCGGAAAAAACCAATGAAATTCCCCCGTTATAGTTAGTTCAGATAACTATAACTCGCGCGACCGCCACTCTATCACAAGGATGATGTCATCAGTGATGTCATGAGTGATACCACTGACCATGTCATGAGTGATGTAATATGTGACGTCATGAGCAGTGGATTGCGGGGGCGCGAGTTATAGTTATCTGAACTAACTATAACGGGGGAATTTCATTGGTTTTTTACGAGTGAAATATCCACCTAACTATAACATGTGTGAAACCTATGGTTTTTTAAGTGAAATATATATATATATATATATATATATCTATATATCTATCTATCTATATATATATATATATATATATATATATATATATATATATATATATATATATATCTATATATATATATATATATTTATATTATCTACTGGCGGTCGCCAGTAGATAGTTATAGTTAGGACCATGTTTCCATAGGAAATCTGAAAATTCTATTTTGACTAACTTTGGCGCCGGTTGACGAATCCATGTGAAATTTTCAAAACTAATGGGGCGCTCTGCTCAGCTCCTACCCTGAAAGTCTCGGGGTGATTCATCAAGCGGGGGCCGAGAAAAAACGGGGGTCCCAAAACGCGTTTTCCCCATTCATTTTCCCATAGGACCTTTAGTCGAAGGTACAGCCCGAACGGCTGAACAGAATTACTTGAAATTTGGCAGAGAGGTAGTCCTCAGGTCAGGGAAGTGCCTTTTTGCATATATGGAGTCAATCTGTTCAGTAGTTAAAGAGAAAATTGCATTTAAAAGCACATACATATCTATAGCCGCGCACCCTAACGTGCGCGAGCGTAATTCTGATTGGTGGTTACATGACAGTCAACGTTCAAATCGGTAGAAATCAGGAAGTGTCGGCCGCCATTTTGTTTGTTGTGGGTGCGAGAGTGAAAAAGAGAGGTGTCGAACATGAAAAGGGGGCAGGGTAGAGAGTTCCTGACCCCCTAGCCTTTGTCAGGTGGTCCCTAAAGGACCCCGAAGGGTGAAAGAACATTTTTCTTTTTTTTTTTTTAAATCGCTGGGTGCGCGCACGGTGAACAACCATTAAAACAAAAAAATTTTTAACAAATTGTATTAAAAAAACCGTACAAATTCACTTAAAAAACCATAGGTTTCAGGCACGTTATAGTTAGGAATTAGCATTTAAAAAACCTTGCAAATTCACTTAAAAAACCATAGGTTTCACACATGTTATAGTTAGATGGACATTTCCCTCGTAAAAAACCAATGAAATTCCACCGTTATAGTTAGTTCAGATAACTATAACTCGCGCGACCGCCACTCTATCACAAGGATGATGTCATCAGTGATGTCATGAGTGATGCCACTGACCATGTCATGAGTGATGAAATATGTGACATCATGAGCACTGGATTGCGGGCGCGCGAGTTATAGTTATCTGAACCAACTATAACGGTGGAATTTCATTGGTTTTTTACGAGTGAAATGTCCACCTAACTATAACATGTGTGAAACCTATGGTTTTTTAAGTGAATATATATATATATATATCCATCTATCTATCTATATATCAATCAGCTAATACATTTCCATTATGGAGTACAGTGCTGCAGTTACCAAAACGCATCAATCCAGGGACATCATACGACATATGTAAGAAAACTAATTAATAAAAACAAGCATGCAGCCAATCCAGGGCCTGTATTACATAGGGTGCACTGTGCATGTGTGTGCAGCGGCACAGCTTTAAACGGGCACACCCAGCAAAGACTGAGGCAGTGCACCCTATAAGTGCTATTTGCAGTGTGACCTGACCTCGCGCCTGCACGGGGACAGCATATTACTTAATGTAGACCAGCAGTTTGAAGCCTCCAGTCCACCTTTCACTGTGCATGTACCTCAGCCACCTGCGTTTGAAAGCCCCCACTAAAGGGGGGTGTGTGGGTGACCATTGGACTGCTCTGCCATTTCCAAAAGGCTCCCTCGAGAAGTGCACCGTGTGCCACCTCTGTGTGGTGCACATTCAGTGTGCTGCGGACAGCCTGTTCATCGTGCCCACATCTGGAATATGACGAGGGTGCAAAGGCAATGGATTCCCTTATTGAAATGATTGCACAACCCCATGCACATGAAGACTGTCCACTTGAGATCACGACGGTGCACATGGAGCGCCTTGCTGTTTGGCCTCTTAGTGCTACAAAGGCTGTATTACAGCAAATCCAGGTTAGTGATAATTAGAGACGGGAGCAATACTGCTTCAGAAACAGTGTCAGCAGTCCCTGCTGTAATACCAAAACACCCCAGGGGCACACAAAGCAGGCACACCCCTACTGCTCACCCAGAGCACTTTCTGCAACATGGCACAGGTTCTTTCATGACGAAGGGGACAATCAGATCCTGATGGTTAATTATTTTGATAGAACTCTAGGAACATTTCCAAATGTACTTGTTTGTGGAGGAGAGGTGTAGTGCAGTGGCCAGAGTGGCTGACTCCGGAGCGCGGGGCTCATGGTTCGATCGCCAGAGGCAGCTCAGCTCAGCATCATGTGACTCTGAGCAATAGCTCACTTAACCTCCCGATGGCCCCCAGCACCTGGATAACCTTAGGGGTGATAAATTGCACTTTACAAATCTGGGATTATTATTAATCTATTTGTCTTGTTTATTTTTATCTTATTTGTGTTTTGGATATATAGATGGATATATAGCAAAGGCTCATGTATAAGCAGCAGTTTTTCGAGAGATGATTTATATTGTAATATAAATCAGCTGAAAATAATTGGACAGAAGTGTTGCAGAAACCTGGTCAGTGGGCCTCAAGCCTCCATCATCTGCTCCATTTCTAGCCTGAAATTGATTTCCTCACACCCACGCTGGACCAGCTTCTTAAATGATGTATGTACAGCTTAGCAGTGGGCAGCAAGGGGAGAGAGAGAACTGATCTGAAAAAGTTACCTGGGGAGCTTGAATATCTAAATAGGTTCTACACAGTGAACATTGATTCAATAGCATCGCCGGCCAGGTGCACTGGTGGATGTACAAGTTTTTGTGATGGGTTTTACGTGCCCATGTTGAGTGCCCATGTTGAGTACTGATCATGGTAAACTGACGAACAGGTCCAGATACCTCTATGTTTCAGTGCGCCAGATGTAGGAAGCCAAATTGTGATCGCAAACGATGAAATTCGCAACATAAGTTATCGCAAAAAGTGTGATTCCTTATTTTGCGCAAGCATTTAGACAATCGCAATTTGCGATTCTCTAAATGCTATGCTAGTAGGCATCGCAAATTGCGATATTGCTTTAAGGAATCGCAAATTACCACCAACTTCAAGTTGGTGGTATTTTGCGATTTCCTTTAAAAACGCACTTTTTTGCTTTTTTCAAAGTGCCTTGTGTCACACATACATGCCATTAAGGCACAGGTCTTCAAACTGTGGGGCACGCCCCCCTGGTGGAGGGGCGTTGATGGGTTCCCAGGGGGAAGCAAAGGCCTCTGTAAGCACATGTAAATGAAGATGCCTGGAAGTGCAGTGATGTTTATTTGCTGCATTTCCAGGCTGTCTTCATTTACTCTGAAGCCCTCAAGAGTGCTGTGGGGCCAGAGGTCAGTGGGTGTGCTGCTGGGGGCTCGCTGGGCAGTGTCTGGAGTCTTAAGACTCCAGCACGCCTCAGTTTTTCACAGGTCTTTAAAGACCATTTGCATACCTTTGGAAACTGGTTACGAAGGCTTAGGTTTTTTTTCTGTTTCCAGTACCCCCCTGGGCCCCAACTCTGCCTATTCCTCCTTACATTTGTATTTTAAATATACTGCTGTAGTGTGAAAATGCATTTCATGAAAAGGAATATAAAAAAAGGGTTGCCAATAGAAAAAATGCCAGCCATGTATGTTTAAAGAGCCTACAAAGACCTTGCTTTGACACTAAATAAGGTCTTAAATAAAAAAGTATGTATTCATTTGTAATTTGACTTTGTCTGTTCCTTTTATTTTCAGTCATTCAGGCAGCCCTAGAACACATTTAAAAGTGCTTTATATTTGCTTCTCGGAGTACGCACAGATAAGTGCTGAAAATAGGACTTTAGGTGACTGTTTATTTTTGTACCGTCTACAACATCAAAATAATGAGCTGGCAACCCTTCCGGGTTCGGCGACGCGGGCAGGTTAAATAACCTCCAGGGGATATCTGTGCAGGAACGAATGTGTTTCTCCCCCTGTGGACGCGCCATGCACCTGATGAGGAGCTCTTTTTAACATAAATTGGTGACCCCCTCTTAAATCAAATACGTAAGGTAGGGGCGCCTACTAAGGGTTGACCAACACTTTTGTTCTCACCCTTGCTTTTCTCACCCAACTGTAGATAGTTTTATTCGAGCACACTTCACTTCACTTAAGGTCCTGACGAAGCGCCGCGAGATCCTCCTGACTCAATGTGCGCGAAACATGTTGACCATAAGAGCTGAGCGTAGCTAGCCACTCATCCGTTGTGAGTACATATAGCTTTTACGCCACTCATCCCCCCCTTTTTTTAACTAGGTGGTCGACTGAGCCAATAAAATTCAATTTCAGATCTACCAACCTTTTTTAATCACCTACATCTACACTCCCGGGCCCTCACACGCACGCACCATACGGCAGGGAACAAAAGATCTCCGACAAAGAGCCCCTGTATGGGTGCCCGTCGGGTATTGCACCGCCGACCCGACGAGGAGCAGAACCCAGATGATGAAGCATGACACCTAGCTTGCTGGGTGTGTGAGGGTTTTAGTTCCACCCTGAAGGGATCCCCTTCCCTTGTGCACTTTCTTTCATTAGGTTGAAGTCTGAATGGGAATACTTTATTCCCTGCAGACTTCCTGTCCTGCAGGAACTACACATCTCTCGTTGACACAACCCTAATCATAAGACTGGATGTTTGAGGCAGGATCAGCACATTATTTATTTCCTTCACCCTCGATTCCCTGATTTAATTCCATAGTAGCAATAGTTTAACTTATATCTGAAACCCTATGCCCCATCAATAACATGCTGATTAACTTCAAGTGTCTGGGAATTCATCCTGCATTCAGACAACTCACCCTTCACTTTCACGCTCACCCTGCACTCACAGCGCATAGTTATGGTTTTCCCGCATTTGCCACAAAATCCATCGTCTGCTGTATAATTTGCAGATTGAAAAATGCAGCAACACATGTTACCTCACAGTGGAAGGCCCTTTCTAAAGGTTGACTGGTCACCTTTCTGTTGCTTATTGCTATATGTGGGTGTAAATGTGGTACTTATGAGGGGCAATAAAGGCCAGGACAATGTTAACAAGTGTAAAAATAGCAAAATAGTGAAGAAATGCTATCACAAAATATGCAGCATAATTTACCTTTGCTTGCTGCAGAATTTAGTCAACCATGCTGCATAATTTGGTCTTCTCCTGCCGCATAATTCCAATGGCCCTGTTAAGAGTGCTATGAGGTCCCAGCCTGTGGCAGAAAGCACTGTGAATATGTAAGTCATTATTTTAAAACAGTATTTACATACTCTAAGCTAGGCTGCTGCAACATGATGCAGTGATCGAGATAAAACAAGTTCTTACAAAACATACTTTTTAGTAATAAGTAATCGAACTGTATCTAATGCAGACATTTTTGTAAGTGTCTCCACTAGTCCAGATCCCAGCTGATAACTCATTTACATTACATCTTAAAAAGAATAGATCTTTACCACCATAAAGCTTTAAGCAGATCCACTGGAATTATTCAGCAGAAGAGGACAACATTATGCGGAAAGTTTGACTAAATTATGCTGCAAGAAAAGGTAAATTATGCGGCACAATGCGCCACATTTTGTGGTTAGCATTACTTCATTATTTTGTCATTTTAACTCACGGTAACACTGTCAGGGGAAATATTTCACCTCATTATTACCAGTGTAGCACCCAAATACAGCAGTAAGCAACTACAAGATTACCAGTCAATCTTTGCAAAGGGCCTTCCACTGCTCCGGAACACTTTGTCACGCTTTAAGTAACTTTTGTTCCGTTTGAGCTAGAATCAAGTTTTTTTGTTGAAATCTGCAGATTATGTAGCAAATGCAGTACACTGCTAATTATGTGGAAAACGCTGCTGCAGAAACTCAAAATTCCATGGTTTCTTTTTTAACTTTCTGCACTACCACCCACACTTCAATTTCAGGCAGAGGCATTTCAAAGTCAGAATTAACCATTCAGGGGCAGTTTTTTTGTGAAAGCAGAGTCCATGGGGTAGCAGGTAGAAGGCCAGCAGAGCCCTAATCCTCTCAATCCCTAGGGGCCTCACAGTAATTGTCTAGGAGACAGAGGAAAGGAGCGGGATTCATAGATATTGTCAAAGAGAAGGCCCAGAATAGGGAGCACTGTATGCAGACTAATTTTTATGTTTACAAATGGCCAGAGACCGCTTCTTCAGCGAGATACCCCAAAGAAGGGGACAATGTAAGTGTTTTTTTTTTTTTAAAGGGACATTCATTAGTGAAGCTGGTACTGCTGCTAAGTGTGTAAGTGGCCACTGCTGGTTATCATAAAGGAGAAGATGTAGCAGGACTGGGGCCCAGGGATTTGGGGGGGCCCACTGCATCACAATTATGACTGTCTACCTTTAAAAAAAGGGGCATCAGAGCTTATTGTCCTTTCAAGCATTAGGACAGAGGTGATGATCCATCATGGAGGGGAAGAGGTAAAAAAGGCAAACGAGATAGCCTGCTACTCAGGACTGCAGTTATCATTAGTGCAGCAGGTATAGTTGCATTGGGGTCAAAGAGTGTGAGGGGCTCACAACACCCCAATTATGGGGAGCAGTTTCTTTGGCATATCTGTTTTTGTTTGATGCATTTGCTGTTTTGTAAGTCTCATATTTGGTGCAGTTCATAAGCTATAGAAAAAGTATTCCTGAAATCATCTCATAAGCCCCGCTCTTGGCCCATAGGAATGAATGGGAAGGTATTCCTTGATTGCAAATCTCAATTTGCGATTCGCAATTAAGGAATATTAAAGAATCTCAATTATTTTTGCGATTACTACATACATTCCATTTTGCGAGTCCTTAATAGCGATTCAGTAAAAATCGCAATTAGGGACTCGCAAAATTGACTTTACCTACATCTGGCCCTTAGTTAACTAATCTGCAAAAAGATCACCCATGCTGAAGGCTTTATAAATCCATAGTAGAATTTGAGGCAGTTTTAAACCCCTCCAATTAGTTCTCAACCAGCAAGAATCATCCAAATCCACTGTTTTTGAACTAGGAGGAATGTTCGCTGAATGTTTTAAGTATGGGCTGATGTGATTTAGGCATGAATTTGATGTTCTAGGTAAAGTTACCCGTCACGTTCGATAGTTGATACAAGCATGAGATATTGCTGCATCTGAGGCAGCAGTCATGCCAAGTCTTCAGCAGTGCTTAATTTGTATAAAAAAATAAATAGTGCCATTGCAGCTTGCACCACACATTGGCACTGCCATGCTGATAGTAACAACACAACTACAAACCATTGCACTCCTACAAGTGTGACAATTCGGATTATTCCAGGCTCCCAAAACTATAAGAATGGCTTGGGCAGCAGCTATTAGTCTTTTTTATGTATATTGAATTGATAATTGACTGTTGGTGTGGTCATAGCTAAATTAGCTAGTCAGTGCCACCTTGTGGAGAGACTGTCACAAGGCCAGGCGTTAACAATTAAGTGTGGGTGCTGAGCACCGGAAACCACCGGTTCAAATTAAGCACTGGTCTTCAATGAGATTTGATGGATATTTTGTTCAGTTCAGCTTCAACTAATGGTATTATATCATCATAAACATACTGGACAGATAACAATCCTCTGCGTCGATCTTAAAGACAGTGACTTTAAACTTGTGAGCGTTCTAGTAGCTTTTTCTACCTTCCCACATTCGTTTGCTTAGTTGAAGGAGCAAGGAGCCAGGCCTTCCATTAACACGTCTGATGATGTCACGGAGGGTCTCTCTTTACCAACGCATTCATCTGCACGTCCATATAAGTTGCCCCCTGCGTTTGACCCCCGATTCCAACTTCTTCAGTACATTTGGTTGTAAAAATACCAAATAAAACTCACATTACAGTGAATCTGATACTCTCATCCCAGGCATCTGGAACAGATCATTGGCTTTAGTAACACAATATTCTATGCTCTGCTATTACTAAAGTCCCCGACAAGAACAAGATTTCATCTGAGGATACATTCTGTGGTAATACTGTTTGACTGAAACAATGATGCCGAAGCAAAAATGTCAAAACGTTTGCTTTTTTTAATTTAATAAGAATTAGCATTTATGTATGGTACTGTAAACTCATGAACTAGTGCTAAAATCGCTACTAACACAGCCTTCACCTATTTTAGCACACAAATATGAAGAGGTAAGTAACCCTGGGCAAAACACTATGCTACGTTCGCGTAGTTTGCGAAGTTTGCGCTACTTCGCACTACGCAAATTGCACATAGCACAGTGCAAACTAGCGTAGCGTAGTGCAGCGGTCATTTTTTTGCATGCTCGCGGTCTTCAACATCAAGTTGGCGACCGCGAGCAAGCAAAATGACATCCCGGTGAGACGTTTTCCTCGTTCGTGACCAGCAACATCAAGTTGCCGATCGCGAGCGTGGAAAATAAACCTCCCGGCGAGATTCTCAACGCGGGGAGGTCAGGTTTCTCATTGCGAGTGGTCGCATATGCTCGTGACCGCTCGCGATGAGAAACTACCAGTCCGCATTGAGAAAGCTGCCGCTCGAGTAAAAATCTACTCGAGCGGCAGAAAACTACAGCTCGCACTGTGCAAGATGCCGGATGCTTGTTCGCACTGTGCAATCATTGAAAACGGCATCTTGCACAGTGCGAACAGGGTACTATGCAGTTCGCTAAGTGCTATGCGTAGCTCGCATAGTGCGAAGTGCACTTTGCATAGCTACACATAGCGCTACTTCGTGAACTACGCCCAGGGTTAGAGATAAGCCTAACTTGCCTCCAATTTTATTTGTGTGCCAAGCACGAATGGCTCCGACTTGATGGTATTTGTGGATCAAACACCACGACTTATAATAAAGCATATAAAATAGAGAAAAACAGAAATAACTTCTGTGCAACATTGCCCACCAGATGTCAACATCTGGTGCAAAAACACCATAAGCGCCCAGTATTATGGTACCTGTGTGTTTTGCATCCAATTCAAGTCATGACCAAAAGATCGTTTGGTAGCGTGGTCATTTATCCGGGGTGTGTGATGACAAAAACGGTCTGACCTCACAAGTTTAACAATTTTTGTCTCAAAGTTCATCTGCTTTGGAAACATCAAAGATGAGGTTGTAAAAAAATATAGGTTGTTGTGGTAACTTTATTTCGGTCGAACGACCATTAAAAGTACAGATACATACAAAAGAGAATAAAAAAAAAAACATTTAAAACAATTAATCTAAAAAATTCTGCCTAATACGCCACATATACAACAAATAACGGGAAACAGCAAACACAATGGGAGGGTGGGTGTCATAGGTCAATATCCTACAAGCATGTGTGTAATGCAAAAAACCCAAAATCCTACAAATAGGAATCAACCAGCGTTTTCTAGGTACAGAATAAGCGGGACAAAAAAACAAAACATGGGAGATATTCTCAGTATGGTAAGTACATACAGGACAAGCTAAAATATTTGATTTAGTCCACTTAGAAGTGAAAGATCTTATAGGAAGAGTGCCATAACGCAGCTGAACATACAGTTTACGGGCAGCTGGGGGTTCAATTAAGTCCATAAAAACCTCGGCCCTAGGCTCTGTTTTTATTAGAAGAAACTCAGATGATAACCTCCCCACGGAGGGTGAACTCATCAGCGTCTGAAGATTTGAGATGTAAATGTAGGAGAGGAGTGTCTTCTTGGATATCCCAGGGCAGTTAATCTCCGGCTTGTCCCATAATCCGGGGAAACCAAGCCGGGTACAGAGTACTCTGATATGCCTAAGCCAAGGGATCATTTTGGATCTAAGGGTGGGCCAAATCTCAATGAATTCAGCTCTATAGTCAGCCAGTTCAGGGACAGACCATAGCCTCTTCCAGTACATAATTGGCCTAGCGCCTAATATGTCCTCTATAGGGGTTAGTTCAAGATCAAATCTAAGAGGGATCAGCGGTGTACTAGGCGGTAGACCAATTAAGTTTCTAACAAAAGACTGTTCCACCCTTTTAAGATCATGAGACTGGGACTGCATATGCCCCCAGAGTTCAGCCCCATAGACTGCTGACATTCTTGCTTGGCGACTATAGATTGTGAGTGCAGGGGAGACCGGCCTGAATGTAGATTCCTTGAAAACTTTAGTTAGTCCCCCTGCTAGCTGGGTAAGCCTAAGCGTTGATCTATCAATGTGTTTATGCCAATCAAATTTCTCAGTAAGGGTAACGCCTAGATATATGAACGTTTTAACCCTTTCCAGAGGGCTACCACAAAGCACAGGATTAGGGCGGGTACGTTTTGGGGGGTTGAAAATCATAAACTTTGTTTTTCCTATGTTGATTTCCAACCCCCGAAGATGGCAAAACTCTACAAAGGCATTGAGGATATTTTGAATGCCCGATGATGTTCTGGACAACAAAAGTGTGTCGTCCGCGAACATCAAAGCGGGCACTCTGCCTGTAACCAATCTAGGTGCATCAATATTGGGTGCACCATTCAGATGTTCAATAAGGCCGTTTATATAAAGGCTAAAAAGGGTAGGAGCCAAGACACACCCTTGGCGAACTCCTTTCAAGACTGGAAATTGTTCTGTGAGTTCTCCATTCCTTCCAGACCTAACCTGGGCAAAGTTGTTTTGGTGTAATTTTATGAGAATGGCTAACAGATACGGCGGGAGACCCATTTCCGCAAGGACATTCCAGAGTTTCCCACGCGGGACCAGGTCAAAAGCTGCCCGCAGGTCCACAAATACAAGGTAGAGGCTGCCACCCTCCACCTTGGCTGTTTTCCAATACAGGACCTGCAGGCGAAATATCTGGTCTAAAGTAGAAGTGCCAGGCCTGAATCCTGCCTGGAGAGTGGATAAAATCCCCTTTTCCTCGATCCACCCGAGGATCCTGTCCAAAATAACCCTCCCCATCAGTTTTTGTGATGTATCAATTAAACTGATGGGTCTATAATTTGAGGGGATTAAAGGACAACCCTTTTTGTGAATCGGCACAATTTCGGCTCCTAGCCAAGTAGGCGGCAAATCGTCGTCCAACAAAATCCCATTAAATAGGGTGACCAAGTAAGGAGCCCAAATTTTTGGTTGTGTCCCAAAAAGGTCCCCAGGCAGTTTATACAGGCCGGGAGCTTTTCCTGGGAGTAAATTTCCTAGGGCGATCTCAACCTCACGGAGAGTGATTAATTCCTCAGGTACGAGACATTGGCTAGCAACAGTTAACCGGGCAGGTTCTTCAGGTATATTAGGGCTATAGGGTTGCTGGGGTTCAATGACGTTGTTAATCATATCGCCACACTCAGAACTGCCATAAAGGGCACTGAAGTGGCTTTCCCAAGCGGAGGGGGCAATGTTAGGGGCGGGGGCCAAACTGTGGCCACTAAGTCCAGAGGCTACTATAGTCCAAAAAAGTTTCGAGTTATTGTTACCAAGTGCAGAGCCCAGATTCTCCCACTTGGCAACTTCCCAATCCTTTTTGGCATCACTAAGCGCCTTCTTGTACGCAGAGCGATGTAGCTTAATGGCTTCCCTATTACTAGTTTTTAAGGCTCTAATAAGAGCCTTCCTGGTGGCTCGGCAGGAGGCATTATACCACTGTGGGGACGAAGTCCGTTGAAGGTTGGCCCTCCTCACGGGACAAAAGATGTCCTTAATTGCTGCCACCAGGTTGACATGAGTATCCGACGCCCTGCCTAGTTGTTCAGCTTTTCCCATTTCTTCTATGTAGGGGATAATGATCTTATATAAGGCGGCTAACTTTGCATCGGACATCTGGAAGTCTAGCCATTTAACTCTTCGTCTACAATTTGAAATAGTTAAAGGCATGGTGACAGAATGTTCAGCCAAAGTTTGGCATTTAAGCCCAAAGCTCCCTGCCCTAAGTGAGAGTACCAAGGCATTGTGGTCGCTATCAGTTCTTTCAATAATTCTAAATTCAAGCACCTTATCCCAGTGCCTGGCCTCTAAGAAGATGTAATCAATTATGGAAGACTGGTTATGCCGATTAAATGTCACCTTTCCTGGTCTGTCAGGTTCCACCCTTCCATTACAGGCTCGAAATGAAGTTGTTAGTACAAATGACTGCAGTTGTAAAACTAGCGGAGTCCAAACCTTAACCCGGGGAACCAGTGGATGGGGAATCCCCCACAATGAATCAACGTCATCTGAGTCACCCATGGACAAGTCCATCAGTGGCTCAAATTGACAGTTGAAATCACCGCCCACGATCAACACAGTGGATGGGTCCATTGTGTGGATAAGAGTCATCAGGGTTTCAATGGCCTCTGAAACTAAACCCCGCTTAACTGGCCTTGAGTATACATTAAATAATGCAATATTTTGCCCATCCAGTGTAGTCAGCAATACACACTGAACATCCTGCGAGTTAGTACTTATTTGTGTTGCAGTCACTCCTAAATGCGTACCAACCCATATGGACAGACCCCCTACCGGTGTACCCCTCTCACCCTTACTAGCCACGATATCAAATGTAGCAAAACCCTGGGCTTGATTACTTTTCAGTGCCCAAGTTTCTTGTAACTTACAGATATCGTGGAGGGCCATAAAGGAGCCCCATTCATGAATGGGCAGTTTACTCTTAATGCCCGCCACGTTCCAGGAAAGAATTTTTACATGGCAGATCAGTGGGTCTTGATTAACTTGATCATGGGGCAAAGGGCTACAGGGATCATTAATCGTGGCAAATCCCTCTTCTGGCGCAGAGGCATACTCATAGGGCAATACGTATAGATCAGATTGGGATGAAACTGTTCTAGAGGGAAGAGATTGTTGCGAGGAGAAGGTCTGCGGTGAGGGAGTCTGCTCGGTGACCACAGCCTGGAGGCCCAAAGTTGTAGGCCCACTAATTAGGGATCTCCTTTGTCAATCACAGTCATCAAAGCCTGAGAGGGCTTCGAATCTATTTGCTACTTCCAGGGGGGTAAATGGTGGCCAAAAATCAGTCCTCCTGGAACCGTATCGGTGGCTCCCGTGGGGCACAGTGACCCAATCAGATAAACTTTCGTGAGCCGCAGGGATAGGTGCATGAGTGGGGTGCTGGTTATCAAAGGGTATAGGTAATACAGGAGGGTATGACTGCATTCTAGCTGGTGCCCTTGAATATGCCCTATGAAAGACTAAGGGTCTTGGGTAGAAGTATGTCAATTCGCGGGGCATAATGGGCCCGCAGTTTTTCGTCGGAGTATGGTCAAGGATATGTGTAACTACTCTGGGGTCTCTAAAGTTAATAATAATTATATCCCCCTCAGTATCCTTAGCTCTACGTCCCAACCAGGGAAGTCTCCGGACATGCAGTATCTCCCCATTTACATTAAAGGGAAGGGGCCTGTTTAGGGTAAGCCAGTGCATGGTCTTGTTTTTAAGCTCAAAAAAGCCTTCCTTTTTACCCTTTTCCAATGGCGGAACTCTCGTAAGCACTACCACATATGGGACCGCTTCTGGGGGTAGATCAACTTGATGCCTCGGTTTCCACAATGCCCTAGCTGAAGAATAAATATCTCCCCTTACATTTGGGATGTTTCCTAAGGTAGATTCTAACACTCCCTTTGGCGCTTCACCCATATCTTTTTGTACTAAATAGTGTTGAGCTGTATTGGGAGATGTAACCATAGATTGGCTATCAGAGATGACCTTATCGTTTTTCCTAGTGTGGATAGAGGATGTCACTGGTGCCGCGGGGGGGAGCAAAACTAGATGTGCCTGATCTTTACGTGCCCCCACGTGTTCAGTGATAGCCAATTCTAGATCCCCAAGGCGTTGCTCAATATTTTTTAATCTTTCCATTATGGGTAGAGCAAATGACCTTAGTAGTTGTTCAATGCTCTCAAGAGGGGCAACATGCAAACCTTCATTAGTTGGACAATGTGGGGGACAGTTTGAATCAGAGGAGGAGAGTACCAATGGAACAATAGTGCTTGAGGCCATAGGGGGCACTGTAGATAAAATAGGTGGTGCACTAATTTTTGGCACACAGTGTCTAAAATGTGCCTTGGTCCCTTGCCAAAGTCAGAATGATTAATCTTGTTCCTTAATGTATCTCCTAACCTCTTTCTTCTTTTGGTAGGAGGGGGTCTATGAACTTTGGACACAGCCACCCTCCCCACCTTCTTTTTGGTAGCCTTAACCTCGGATTGAGAGGAAACAGTGATCATATCAATTTCCTTATTAGGGGTATTAGAGGGAAGTGGATTGATGGAAACATGCAAATTGTTAAGTTTATCAGGTGGAGATTGGGTGTCTCGGAGCAATATGGGAACATTATCAGTAGCTAATGACTCCTGAGTGAGTGTGAGTGGACATGGCTCAGAAGGAGTAGTAGAAAGCAAAATGTCCGTGGGCAGTCTATTTTTGATGCATTCTATAGAACGACGTCGCTCAGCCCTCCGTTCAGCTAAGATAGTCTCCTTCTCAATAGTCACAACAGCCCTGGTAAAATAATCATCCAGTGTACCTTTGTTGGTACCTCCTCCAATTATGGGTGAATTTGTGGACAAAGTCTCGGCCATACTTAACGTGGCAATAAACTGTATCAGTACTCACAATAGTTGGTAAAGATGATAGATTCCCCCGGTCCGGTCTCCTCGTGCCTCTGAGGGCCTCAGAGGGCCCACTCTTTGCCCGGTCTTCGCCCCGGGCGCGACCCGCTGGCGCGTTAGAGCAAAATGGATATACTAAAGGAGGGGTCCAAAAGGGGGCGGGGCCGGGAAGAGTCTCCAGGTGTGCGAAGTTATTCGATCAGAAGGCACCCTGGTCCTCGCAGTCCCGGCCTCTCAAGCTCCAGGGCAGCACCTCCACAAGCAGCGCAGCCCACCCCTCGGTCGATGAGCAGCAGCAGGCAAGAACAAACTCCAGTTGCAGTGTCAGTATCCACGAGCGGCACCCGCAAAGCGGGGGCCGCGAGGAGTAATGTAGGCGGTAGGGGCGGGGCCGGGAAGAGTCTCCAGGTGTGCCAAGTTATTCGACCAGAAGGCACCCTGGTCCTCGCAGTCCCGGCCTCTCAAGCTCCAGGGCAGCACCTCCACAAGCAGCGCAGCCCACCCCTCGGTCGATGAGCAGCAGCAGGCAAGAACAAACTCCAGTTGCAGTGTCAGTATCCTTCGCGGGAGCCGCGAGGAGTAATGTAGGCGGTAGGGGCCAAACACGAATGGCTCCGACTTGATGGTATTTGTGGATCAAACACCACGACTGATAATAAAGCATATAAAATTGAGAAAAACAGAAATAACTTCTGTGCAACATTGCCCACCAGATGTCAACATCTGGTGCAAAAACACCATAAGCGCCCAGTATTATGGTACCTGTGTGTTTTGCATCCAATTCAAGTCATGACCAAAAGATCGTTTGGTAGCGTGGTCATTTATCCGGGGTGTGTGATGACAAAAACGGTCTGACCTCGCAAGTTTTACAATTTTTGTCCCAAAGTTCATCTACTTTGGAAACATCAAAGATGAGGTTGTAAAAAAATATAGGGTTAAAAAGTGACTTCACTGAAGTGGTGGTCAAGGTTGCGAACATGGTTTAGGCATCTGCTTACCTCTGTTGGATCTGTGCCACAGCCCTATTGAGTCTCTGATACCAGAACTGCTAGGCAGGGATGTAGCCAGCATTGCCAGAGGGAGGGAGAATTACACAAACTGACTTAAAAAGAGTGCTTAATTTGAGCCAGTGTTTTCCAGGTGCTCAGCACCGCACTTATGACAGTCTGACACATGGTGGCGCTGCTCTTAATTTAGAGATAAATAGAACAGTAGTTGTTTATGAATACAATATACATTAAAAATAAACAATACCCACCTCCACAGCCATTCCTTTATATTTGGGGACCTGGAAAAATCTGAACTGTCACACTGGCAGGTGAGAGAGATGGTTAGTTGTTTTGGTACCGTCATTGGCAGCGATGATAGGGGCAAAGGGTGGTGCAAGCTGCAGTGGCCTCCTGGCCAGGGCCCTGACACTTTTTGTTTCACAAACTAGGCACGGCATGGAGCTGTTGGGCACATGAGTTTTCCAGGTAACTACAAGGCAGGAGCGGGGATGGACTGAAACAGAAAATAAGCCGGGCATCAAAATAAAAGTGGCCCTCATAAGTGAATTAAATAGCTATAAACTTGGCCGGTGTTTGGAAATTGGGTCAGTTTTTAACTTGTAAGGACACTCTGTATTAGTGTTTTTTGCAAACTAAGGAATACTGTATGGATTAGAACTTGTTTTAGGACATGAACAGTAAAAACAAGCCCAGCAAACCATAAATCCATAAAACTGCCCACATACAGCCAAAGAAACCTCTCACACTGACCTATCAGAGCGGCCCTTCGAGGTCAAATGATCAACATCATAAGCGAAAACAATATACATTTGGTCAAAACATGGCAGAATGGAATTGCCTTTTTACACAGAGTTCATTTATGTTCAAAATAGTCAAAGTGACTTCACATGGGGCCTCGTGTTCTCCTAAAGCATTTTACGAAATGCACTGTAAATGGAAACACTGCATAAAATGTTATGGTTCTCCTTAAGAAAATAAATCGGTTTTTATTAATGTTTTCTCTTGGAACCTTCAAATAAAAAAATCGTTTGAAAAAAATTCATGCAGGGCCAAAAGTGTTATTGCATTTTAGTACAAGATGCGTATCTTGCTATCTCTGATCTGTAGCTTTCTTCCCAGCATGTTTGTTGTTTGCTCCTACTCGCTCTCCCCTGAAACTCCTGCTACCTCAGGCACACACAAACCCAGACTTTTTCTTGGGTGATTGCAGTTTTCTTCCAATTCCAGGTCAGCAATACATATACAAATTAAAGTATTCTGCCAGCCAGCACAAAAACAATACAAAATGTAATAATTGACTGTGTTAGAGATACTTTAATGAACAAATTTTTACTTAGCGACAAATGATTTTCATTAAAAACACTGCACTTTATAGAATTATGTTTATCCGGTATTGGCCGTACGAGGCCTTTCCTCCTTTTAGAATATGAAATATAACCATGTGTTCATCTCTTACGGACTCTAAAAGCTGCAAACATGTACTAATGCTTTGTGATGACAAGCTGTTCTCGGTGAGACTCCGAGGAAGCTTTCCAACAAAATGTAACTTTTCAAGTTCTCTCCTGCCTTTCCTGTGGGTCCATTTTTTCATGAAGTCTTGTTATTGTTTTATGTTTAAGTAGATTTGTACAGTCACATTCAATTACATTAGGTCAGGAGGGTGCTAAATAACAATAATTTAGGGGATGATGTATTCATTTTGTATCCTGATTCGCTCATCCTATGTCAAATTTTGATCACCTAAGGCCCACTGCATGATTTTCACTGTGCATTTTCCTGTTAAAAAAAAAAAAAATCATTCTTTAGTTAAAATATTCTATGGTCTGGTACCCAGAGGTTCCTATCCTGATTCTTGGAGAGCAGATTCACACCGATTTTTTGCAAACCCTGTATTGAGAATTATTTGCAGACTTTACTTGAGGAAGCCGCCCCAAGTCTCATGCTGTTACTGTATCTATTAGCTCAAATGCCAGCTCCATCTGGTACTGGTAACTAGTATCTGCAGTTTGATTGAGCTTTATGCTAATTTCATCTATATGATTTATTATGACAGATTGAGACGTATCATTTTCGCGTGTGTAGTGAACTTGAATTATTTAACAAACACGTTTTCTACCTTTTACACATCTCAAGAAGGCTTGTTTAATTAGGTTACCCGACTTACTGTCTAACAACCGGATTTAGATCTTGGTGGGACTCCCGTCATCCCTCCGGCATTTACAAGTACTCCATCGAGCTAACGGATTCCCGCCCGGACCCGACGTATTTAGATGTGGGCTGGCTGAACTGTCATCCGCTCACAGACACAGGAGGACATTTCTGGCAGAGATGGCGGCACTTGGATGGACTCAACTGAGCATCTAAACTGAGCGGGCGGATGGCTTAGTAGGCCCGCGAAGAAATGGTTGGAAAAGTGGCGGTGGGAGACCAGATCCGCCAAGATTTTAATCAGTCCCTTAATCTAATCTAGAAGGGGCACATTTCCTCATACATTTTTGAAGACAGCACCACCCCCAATCCTATTATAGTAAAGATGCACACTCATGTAGGTGTACAAAGATTCTGCATCAGCTGGACAAAGGATGGACTGACCTCTTCCAGATCCGAACACCAGGTCCCAACCGCCCTCCATAGAACTTTGACAAATCACACATTGCACATTACCTCACAGTTATCCTACCTCACACAATCGACTGCCGGCAAGCAGCAACACCACACATCCTTCATCTTCATACACAATAGTATGAATTAATAATTATTCAAGTATATTATCATTTAACAGTAAATAATAACTTACTAAGAATACATATAGATACCACAATATGACATATTAAAACCCATGTACACAGTTAACAACGACGCATACAAAGATCAAGACAACTACTAGTTTAACTAGCCAATTAATTTTAACACAAAATCTTTCAGTTTGGTCGGAGTAACAATGATCCTCGCCAGCCTTCCCATTCTTTCCACACTGACACCACCTTCCCCAAAACTTCAACTTCCTCAGAGGCATCTACCCCACTGTTCTGCACAACAACCCCTTCATTCTGCCATGACCAATCATCTTCACAGGACTCATTACCTCCAGAGGAGCTTTCCCCTACTTGTGCTCCCTTGCACTTTGCCATGCGACTCATGCGCCACACCTTACCATCACTTAACCTCGCTGAGTTTTACATGCATTCACAACTCTCAAAGGTTCCAAATACACACATCCATTTAGGGACTTTACCCACTTTCCTAACCTTCACCCACTCACCTTCCACTAACCTCTTCATTTTGACCTTGGTGGGGGTTGGAAAAATATATTTAAAGATAAGTGGGATTTTATTCTTCTCAGAATTGAAGAGGTGGCTGGGCCTGACCTTTAGGCTTTTCCCTAAAAGTCAGAGAAGGATGTCTCTGCTCCGGTATTCTATGTTACTTCCCTCTGGAGTCCTCACGCCTATTCTTGCCGGCCCTTTTGGAGCTACATTACAACATGGAGCTTACTCTAAATTCATTTTACTGGGGGGAATTAAGTTTTTGGTTAGAGAAAGATCTCTCCCCTGCACACAGGGGCTTGGTGGCTGTCTGCGACATCCTGGGATTGGAACAATTAGGACATACCCGCAGCATGATGGGGGTCATCTTCTAGGCCTCATCTTCCTGCTGCTGGGCTGGCAACTGTGGACAAAATTCTTCCACTTTGCTGGACTGATCACGCCCTGATAATACTCTCACTCCTAGGTAGAGAGGCTCGCTAAGTCAAGGGATATTTAGCCAATGGCCGATGTGGGAGAGCATGGAACAAACTCCCGAGATACTGTTTAGAGAATATTACATATTTATCATTTTCAAACATGAATGCAAGCTAATCAGTGGACAAGAACTGTTATGTTGGAGAAACATATTTTGGAAAACATTGACTTAGCCATTCCCTTGAAGGAAATCATATTGAAACGAAAACCCTCTGCACCTTGGTAAAACATTTCTAAGTTTGTTGAAGCAACGATGCAAAATGATAGAAAGGAGGGGACGTAAAACTTATAAGCTCTGAAAGGTGCTCTACATGAATGCAAACAAGGCATTACAAAGTTTAAAGCGGAATTTTATGCTAACATTTTAGCAGCTCCCAAAAGCACCAAGAAGGTGTCCGACATTATGAGAGAAATGTCCAACCCTGACTGTTTAAGTCATGCCATTATACCTACACAAACTTTGTGTGATGAATTAGCAATGTTTTTTTAATATAAAATAAGCCCCGACCTAGAGGGTATAAATTCCCCTAATCTGGCTCAGACTAGGCCTGGGCAAAATTTCCGTTCGCGGAATTTGCGATAATTTGGCATTTCCGCGTTCCGCGGAGAGCGCGGAAATGTCAAAAATTTCCGCATTCCGCAGCTTTGCGATAATTTGGTTCTTGCTCGCGCTGTAAAATAATACATTCTCGCGCGTGATCGCCTTACCTGAATCCCCGCGTTCGCCGACAAGTTTTCCCGATCCGGTCGCGTTCTCCATGAGATGTTGTATTGTTTTAGCCATTTGCGCGGTCTCGCGACAGTTCGCGTCCGCAGTGACGTCATGCGTCGCGCGATCACGTCTTTTTTCTCGCGATCATGCACCGCGAGACAACTGAAAACAAGATGGCCGCGAGCAACCGCAGGGGTAAGTTAGCGACCCGCAACCATGCAAAAAATATCGCCAACGGGCGGGTAAAAAACTTCTGCATCTTCGCGATATTTCCGCTTGTTTGCGGAGATTTTTAACATTTTCGCGATAATTTGCGAAAGTCGCTTTCGCAAATTCCGCCCACCCCTAGCTCAGACCCACTTTGCTGCTCATAGGGTTAGTCAATATCCACTGTTGTCAAGCGAATTATGTAAACCAGCCCTGTGTAATTTTGTCAACTTTGAACCTCTCTTGGTGGAAGGCTTCTACACCTTGGCCATGGCCACTCCATCCTGCTCCCCCCCTAGATATCCTTCCAGTTACAATTTGTAAGGATCATGCAGAAGTTCTGTTTCCCTGCTTAGGCAAATTTGTAATCAATCTCTGCAATCAGGCACGGTGCCACACCTATGAAAGAAAGCGATTGTTATTCCCAACTTGAAAAAGCCATGTTAGAATCCAGCTATTTTGAGCAACTACAGAACTATTTCTCTCCTACCTTACCTGGTCAAAATCCTGGAATGGAATGTCAGTAAGACATTAGTTCAATATTTGAAAAACAATAACTGTCTGGAGGAAGAGAAAATTTGGTTTAGGCCCAGGCACGTGGCTGAATCAGCTCTGATTACAGCTATGGATGAGCTAAGGATGCAAGTCAATGATGGACAACCAGCAGTGTTGATTTTGCTTGACTTCTCGCCACTTTTGATACGGTCTGTCATATCACAGCTGTTGTCCATTGGGTTGGGGGGGTAAACAGTCTTGCAATGGTTCCGTTCATATCTTCTGGACAGAAGTCAAGCAGTTGCCTATCCTCCGTTACGCTCCCAGGTCAGGGCTATCAATGATGGAGTGCCACAGGGCACCTCCATCAGCCCGATTTTGTTTAATATCTATATGGCCCCCCTGATTACACTCATTAAGTCCTATAAGATAACGTTGGTCAACTATGCCGATGATGACCAGCTTATTCTTTCATTGGCAAGCAATCAAGAACTCTCCATTTTCCATGATTGTATATAGGAAATCATTCAGTGGCTCAGTCTAAATTCCTTTAAATGCAAAGGTGGTAAGACAGAGCTGCTAACAGTACTGATTGTACTTCCTTCTAACTTTTGATCTAAGCCATTTGAGGGGCTGGTAGTCCCCGTCAAAGTGGTCAGAAATCTGGGAGTCACTTTTGATGCAAACGTAGTCTGGAAAGCCACATGAATAAAGTTGCAGGCACTTGCTTTACGCTTCTGAGATCTCTGCAAAAGATCTTGCCGGTGCTTTCTCACTCCTTTAGATCTCCGATAGTCCGTAGTGTAATTCTTAGTTGCCTGGACTACTGCAATGCCCTTCTGTTCGATGCACTGGACTACCTATTACATCGGCTGCCAAGGGTTCAGACAGCAGCAGCTAAACTTGCACTTAATAGACCTTGAGGAGCGTCTGCCACCCTGGATCTGCAGGAGCTACATTGGCTACCGCTCAGGCAAAGTACTTAGTTTAAATCTCTCTGCATCATGTTCAAAGCTTTTCAGGAGGTGGGCCCTATCCCCTTGCGTTACATCAGCCTATCTTCTATGCGTAACCAAGTTCAGTCCAGGCAAGGTGGCCGGACCTTTATGGTTCGCCAAGCCAAGCTTTGGAACTCACTTCCTTTTTCACGGAGATCCATGACCGACTTGTTACAATTTAGGAGGGCACCTAAGACCTGCCTCTTCTCTAAGTAATTGGTTGAGTCTCGGCTCGCTATCATTTGTAGGTGCTTCTCACTGCTTCTTTTTAGGGCCCTTCGATTCTTCTGTCTCGTTCATTTCTCTGTTATTTGCCCAGCGCCAGGATAAAGTTTTGGTGGCATTGTGCTCTATCAATTTTATAAATAAATAAAATAAATAACTAAAACATATATAAATTTGGCCCCATTCTTAGCATCAAATTAATCTTTGTAGACACACTGTACTTTTAGACTGTTCTCTTTCACTTTATCAGGAGACCATTCTATTTTCCTTGTACCATCCATCCAACTCAAATTATCCTTGGTGTACGGTTCCCTACTTCACATGAGAACAAAAGGACTATACTCCGTGAGTGAATGATTGAGGTGATATGCCCACATCATCATCTTTATCACAACCTCCCGTTTCACACCATTACCACTAGCTATGTGAATAGTACCTTTTATCACCCGATTAAAATACTCAACAGCACTATTACCAGCTGGATGATAAACTGAGGTATTTAAATGTTTGACACATTCCTTTTGAGGAACTCCTCCATCCCCACAGCTTTAAATTGGAGTCCATTGTCACTTGAGTATTTTAGGCAAACCTTCTCTGAAAAATGCAGCATCCTAAAATGTCACCATGGTCTCTGCATCTTCTTTATGCACCACCTCCAGCTCTACCCACTCACTGAAATAGTCTATCAGTACAATCGATATATTTGCTCTCGCCCATTTCAGTCTGACCCGGACCGACAAATCCATCGCCAACATTTCCTAAACCATTTTCGGACACTCGATTGGCATCAACGCCAGTCTCATAGTCTTCAAACATTAATCGGACCCAGAACGTTGCACATATTTCCTTACAACCCTTTCTATGTCCAGATCCATCCCTGGCCACTAATATGTAGATTTCATTTTTTTTTTTGTTCTACCTATTCCAAAATGTCCTTCATGACATAATTCTAACACTTTAGCTTTTAAGCCCTGCGGAGGCGCAATTCTTTCTCCCCTCATTACAAAATCCATTTCAACGCCTAACTCATTCTGGACTTCACAGAAGCCTTTTATCACATCTGGACAACTCTTCTAGTCCACCCATGCTCCCTGGAAATATTTCTTTACCATAGCCAGTTCAACATCTTTTTCATATGCTTCTCTCCATTCTACTTTCCCAATAGAGTCCAAATACTCCTCATCTGCATAAGCCACTTGGATATCCTCCCACTCACTAAATGGTAGTTCCTTGATAGGTATGGACATGCGACCTAAACAGTCTGCTACTTTTTCTGCACACCTTGTACATATTTTATACGATAATTATAATCCTGCAGTCACATTAATTACCTTGCAATTCTCACCAATGCCTTTCAGAACCCTGCAGTAGTGAATAGGTTAACCAGTGGTTTATGATCAGTCCTCACATCAAATTCCATACCCCACACAAAAGACCTGAAATGTTCCATACTCCACACAGAAGCAAGTGTTTCTCTTTCAATCACATAATAGGCTAATTCAGCAGATATGAGGCTGCACAAAGTAAATCCAATCACTCATTCTCCTTCACTTGCACCTTTTTACGACAAAACTGC
This sequence comes from Triturus cristatus, assembly GCF_964204655.1. Classification (NCBI taxonomy): domain Eukaryota; kingdom Metazoa; phylum Chordata; class Amphibia; order Caudata; family Salamandridae; genus Triturus; species Triturus cristatus. The sequence goes on along the minus strand of NC_140592.1, from coordinate 1,166,195,956 downwards.
ACCCAATCCCTAATTGCTAGCATCCATAGTAATGATGCTGTGCAACTCTAGATCAATGCCTTGTATGGGTGTGGTCTTGCCAATGTGCTCTTTACTATTCTGGAATGATCTTACACACTTCATTCCATTCAAATATGCACCGATTCTTCAATATCTGTCTCATGCCATACGTTTTTTCTGCAAACCTACTAATGAATTTGGAGTAATACTCCACAAGCCCCAAGAATGTTCATAACTCCTCATTCTGACGTACTGGGGCTTCTCTTATCTCCATCAACTCCTTTTAATGCAAAATTCCTTCCCCACTAATGACATGCCCCAAACTTGTTTTTTGCAAATGTACTTCTTTGTTTAACCTTTCATCATGCTCCCTCCTGTTTTTGCCCATTATAAGAATGACATCTTGAAAATACAAGACTCCATTAATGTGCTCCAAGAGCTCAGCCATCAACCTCAAACAGTGACACCGATCACACCATTCCAAACAGCATTATAATGAACTGAAAACAACCATATGGTGCGATGAACACAGTTATCTTCCTACTCTTTTCATGTAAGGGTACCTAATGGTATGCTGAGGAAAGGTCAACAGTCAAGAACCATTTTATATTTTTTGTCTTGGCTAATAGCTCTTTTTTTCTACAATGAATATTTGTCCACCTGTATGTGTTTATCCACTCCTTCAAATTAATACTCAATCTAATCTTGCCATTAGGGGTTCTGGTCACCACCACTGGTGACATCCACTCTGAGGATTCAATGTGTTTGATTATTCCTGCCTTTTTCTAGTTTCATCAATACCTTTTCAACTTCATTTTGAACCACAAAAGGCTCACTTCTCACCTTATAACTCACAGGCACTGCATTCTCTTTAAGCACAATCCTGTGCTTTCACCCTTTAAGCATACCATTTTTTCCAGAGAACACTTCTTTAAATTCCTTAGAGATTTCTTCACTCACACTTTCAACAGTATCCATTAATAACACCTTTTTCTTGCTGTTAGGATTCAATATAATGTCCAAACTTCTTTGGTCTCTCCACCCTAATACACACGGCCCATATTCTGCAATATAAAATTTTATGGCATGACACGGAGGCCAATATTATGCAAATCTCCTTTATTGCGTAGCTCACAGCAGCAACAATGAAGAGATCTAGAACTTCAAAACATTCCAACAGGGTATATAGTCCATGACAACGTAGACATCTCCCTTCTTTGTTGCTGCTGCTCACAAGATAAGTACACATTTATCTCTTCTTGTCCTATATTAATTTAAGTACAATATTTATCTGTTTTTCGATCTATAGTAGTTTTGGATATGTGTGTTGAGTTATAAGGTTGGCTGATTACTGGCTGAATGTCACCCCCCCCTTTAATTAATGACTTTTCTTACTAAGTTGGGCTTTTAACTGGCTTCGTGCCTCCCCACAACCTTTTTTCGCATCCCCTTTTGTGCCTTAACTCGCTGACCTGTTTTTCATCGAGAACTGTCTCCTTCTACTCTTTCCCTCCGCCTCGCACATCGCGCTAGACAGGGTTTAGAGTTTTTTCTCACTCCTGTCCCCAACTTTGTTATGCCTTAAACTGACCTCGGAGGGAGACTCTCCATCTCCCTCCGACACTCTTACCGCGCCTTTCCTCGGCTTCTTTAGGCCGAGGAAAGCCCCTCTCCCACGGGACCGGCGTCTTTCAAACGCCGATCCCGTGCTGAGACTAGCACTGCTCCTCACGCGGATCGGCTCCCTCCTAACGCCGATCCGTTCCAAACAGTGCTGAGACTCGCACTGCAACTTACGCACGCGGATCGGCTCCCTCCCAACGCCGATCCGTTTCACGCTGTGCGATGCAACTCCCGTCTCCGTAGCGACTCTGCGGCCCCTCCCGAAGCTGGGGGGCCACGCAGGGTTGCTATGGAGACGGGTCTCACCAGAGATCTCTCGCATACACGGAGACTCCTTCTCTTTACCCGATACCTCACAAATTAAGGACCTTACCGGATTTTCTCTCTACCGGATGCCCCTCAATCCCCAAAGACTCGTTTTCACTCGTTTCCCGATCTAAAGTATTCCTATTTAAAAAAAAAAAGGGGGACACAGAGTAGACAAAGAGGTAGGACAAACGAACCTGACTCTCAATCCAATCGTGATAATAAAAGAAGGACTTTCATAGTATTACAACTACTCCAATCAAAGGAAAGTCCCTTAGCACACAATTACGTCCATTTTGTATCCATGTTACCATAACAACCGGCACCCATTTTCTCATTGCTACTTGACAGTTGCTCTTGCCATTACTACTTGACAGTTGCTTTCCTCGTCTTAGCTATGTCCTCAGACCCCTCATCAAATACTATGGCTGATAAACTAGAGGGACTCATTAATAAAGCCATAGATAAAGTTATGGGGTCACTGGATGACACCATTAACAAAAAAATTGAAGACCTATCTAAAAAAGAATGGCCATCCACAAGCCCTCAGGAATAGAGCAGAAATATTATACCGACGCCAAGAAAAAGACAGCTCAAAACTAACCCCACCCAAGGTAACAAAAAACAGAGGAGCTCCAACCCGACCCTCTTGACCTCACGCTTTGGCGGTGACAATGACAGTGCCTCGGGAACAACGGATGGGCGGTGCAAAGGCCCTAACCTTCCTGTCTGCATCGACAGCGATAATGGATTAGAGGATGAGATCGACCTCTCCTATTCCTCAGATTTCAATTCTGAAGAGGAAGGCGAAATCACAGACACTACAGGTGTGGCATCAGGGGCCTCAGGGTCTAAAATGGGAATACTTGACCCCTTTGGGGAGTATATGTTTGATCCTCTCCTTATCAAACACCCCCTCTCTCCAGAATGGGTGCCGTCTCATCACATTGGAGAATATCTCTCCTTCTGGCTGCGCAAAGAAATATCTAAAGAGGTCAGATCCCGACTTAGATCTGAATGCCCTCGCCCCTCTCTACCGGACAAAATAACTGCGACCCCCGATTTGGACAATAAGGTAGTGGCATTTATCGCCAAAACTGGAAGAGACCCCAGAAGAGGTCTTGACAAAGGTCTTAAATCATGTCAAGATAGACTCTTAGACATTACGGGTCCTCTTACAAAATTTTTTGAATTAGCCGAAGGAGGCTATCTTAATAACACCCCCATAGACCCTAAAGAGCTGCGTCAATGGGCGCAAAGAGCGATCTGCCTATTGGGCAATGCAAACACTGCGCTTTCTTACGAAAGGCGAAAGAGTGTTCTACTTAAAACTGACCCAAAGCTGGTCGAATTAGCTAACAAAGAAGGGGGAGCTTCCTCTCAGGGCCTTCTCTTCGGAGATGAATTTATCAAGGAAATGGCCAAATACGTAGGAGTTTTTAACTCCATCCAAAAATCACAAAAATATATAAAGAGAGCCTTTAATAATAGAGTTTTTACCTGGGCCGGGAGGATGCGGGGTCGATTCCCCAGCCGTGGAAATTTCTCAACAAGACCCTACATGGGTCGGGGAACAAGATTCCCACAATCCAGATTCTCATCCCAGTCATCGTTCTTTCCCCAAAGACAAAGATTCCGCGGAAGAGGCTTCAGAGGGGGAAAAAAGACAGAGATCCTTCTCTTCAGGTAAGTGCAACCAAACACCCTTCAGATATCCCTATAAAGGTGGGAGGGAGACTAGCTCTTTTCTCTGGGAACTGGAACATGGTGACTCAAGACCCTTGGGTACTGGACACCGTGAAGGGTTTCAAAATAGAGTTCATTCACCTACCCTTTCAGGAAACCCTACCTCGGGAAATTCGGTTCTCAGAGAAAGATTCCGCCCTCGTGACCCAAGAAGTAAGAGACCTATTCGCCAAAGGTGCGATCCGGGAGGGGTTAGAGATTGGCTTTGTCAGCAATATCTTTCTAGTAGAAATGAAAGACAAAAAGATGAGACCTGTCATAAATCTAAAAGACTTAAACCAATGGGTGGTCTACCGCCATTTCAAGATGGAAGGAATCCACCTTCTCAGGGATGTCTTGAGGAAAGGGGATTGGCTTACTCGCCTAGATCTCAAGGATGCGTACCTAACCATCCCCATTTGCCCCCCTCACCAGAAGTTCCTCCAATTCCTTTGGGAAAGGAAACTATGGCAATTCTCCAGTCTCCCTTTCGGACTTTCTTCAGCCCCTTGGTGCTTCACCAAGGTCCTTCTGTGGTAAATAAAATAAATATTACCGGACTGAATTTCATGCGGAATCTTAAATTAAAGTAAAATAGCTCAAAATAACGAGAGGCAGAATCCGTGGTATAAGAGGTTTCTAATGGGCTTTATTCCATTCAAAATGGCCGACTCGAGTCGCGGCCCTCAGGTTCCGTCACCACGAAGGTTCAGGAAGTGAAGTACAATAATTTATTAACAGACATGTATTTTTATAATAAGTTCATTACAATGAAACGAATGTAGAAGGCGTAACATTTGATAAGAAAAATGACGTAACAGTGACATAATCGAAACTAGGCGTAATAAGGAATAAAAGAAACATGATTGGTTAGAATTATCAGACATAGGTGGATCTATAAGATAATACTTGGCATAGATGCGCGCGCGGCAGCATGACGTGTAATTGACGTGCAACTAGGGGGTGAAGGGGACTTGACATTTAGCTCTACATGTGGAGACGAGAAGTCTGGGGTCAAGTCATCCTAATCCCAAATCATATCTAACATCCTATGTTTAAAGAACTATGTTATCCACAAGGAAGGACTCTCGGACAGAATCTATTCTATACTGACTGTGTGCGTGTACAAGCGTCTAAGTGTCTATATGAGATGCGAGGGGCAGAAAACTTTCCATGGCAACAGGGCTATGAATCACTTGCAGGAGGACGGAAAGGCTGAGTCCTTTGCTTGTGAGCTAAAGGAAATGTTTACCTAAATCACTGGACAGGAATGCATCGGCTGGAGAGCAAAATAGATAATTCGAAGGTGAAATACAACTTCTTGGCAGACAGGCGAAAACTGGCCGAGGCAGGCACCGTTAGCTGCACAGGGAGTAGGACAAAGTTCATGGATACAGATGCGAGCTCAAGCTGAAGCTGTCAGAGACAGAGAGCAGGGAAAGGCTTGAGGACAGAATCGGGCCTACTTGCCTGAACTGTAAAAATGAAGTAACTTAGCCATATAAAGTCGGTGGCCTTTCATACTTAGGAATCGAATATCCAGCCCATTGATGGCGGATCTGACAGAGAACATGTTGACGGTAGACACACATATGTTTGCGTCTTAGAAACTGGAACTGGAGGGAACATACATGTACTTGTAACATGCATATAGAACCGTTGGGGTCCAAGATAGGGGACATAACTGATCAGGAAAATCCACATTTCCACATTCCCTCCTTGTCCCCTTCTTGCCCTTCACGAGACATCAATCTTCATTATTCCATTGATTTGCTCATGGAGCATCATTTCTTCTTCCTTCTTCTTCCGGGATTTTGAGCGAAAACCTTGATGTGGAATACACGATGTGGCACACAGACCACAAATCGCTGGTCCACATTGCAGGCATAGACAACAACTGAAGAGCATAAGAAGGCCAATACCTAGGAAGGATAGAACTCTCCATCCCCAGGCTGATATCACACTCCAAAACCACCCGGACCACGTCCAAGTGCCTGGATTCTCGTGTATCTGGCTTACAATCTTATGAAGGCGTGTTATAGCTTTATATACAGATGGCGAATTTTCTGGTATGAATATACAGCAGCTGGATCCGATGACCCTGCAAGCTCCGCCCCTATCGGCCAGGATGACGTCAAGGACAAGACGATTCTGGAGAACAACAATTCTCATCACTGATTGTTCCTCTGTCAGATTGCCTAGGGCGGCTATAGTCTCGTTTACTACAGCTTCAAGAGTCTTGGTGAGTCTGCGTATCAGCTTACTATTTGATATAGTACCTATATAGGGAAAGATACCTTTATTGAAATCTACATACTTGTCCCATGCTGTCTCAGTATAATCGACAACTGGGAGATCTCTTTTCTCTCTATTGTGTACTAAATGAACATTTCGATAATAATCAGGGGGAGCTAGGAAAACAGGTGGCAGAAGGAATGCGATGTAACAGGTACCATCCCAATCTAGAGGTAGACGCATATATGCAGTCTGACCACATATGAAGTAGGAATGGCGAGAAGCTCTAAATGAAGATTTACCTTGATCACTATATTCTACTGTAGTAACGCATTGGCTATGGCCCATGTGTATGGAACCAACTTTTCTTACACATAATTCACCCTTAACTGGAAATACTGACATAGTGGGCAGAATTAGTTCAACTTCGGATTTGACATTCAGAATCATAAGATTAGGCGTAAAATTACCTAATTTATACACTTCATTTTCTAAATCAGTTCCTGTTCTACTGGGATAACCCTCCTTATTAGGGTGACAGACTTTGAATAAAACTAGATTCAGATTTCCCCATATCCAATGTTGTTGATAAACTGCTGTGTCTGGGTCTATGGAATTTAATAAACTAAACCATGTTCCACAGGAGCCATTGTGTGTGAATGGATGTGGAAAGAAAGGCAGAACTCCTTTGTTATTCTGATAGGGAGGGAGTCGGCCACACACCCAACAATTGGTGGCATTACTAGTCTGATGCGAATGATGTAACATACTAATGAATGTGTTATTGCGCAGCGCAAGTCTATAAGATAATTCATGTGGCGGTAGGTCACTAAAAGAATGTTCATCAGTTATATTGAGAACACGTTTAGAAACAGGATAATACATATGCAACAATATACTTGTAGTAACTATTAAAAAACTCAAGGAAGACAAAATTAATAAAGTCACAATACAGTGGTTACGCAGTAATTTACAATAAGCATGTCGTTTCATTATGATTCTGGACTCTACGTGATTCAGACCTAAGGGGTACATGTCGGGACAGATTCAACCGCTTCACCTTGGAGAGGACTTAAACAATCAAATCGTCCGACAGTTTAGATCTGGACCTGAGTTTCTGTTTATAGCACTGAGAGTCATTCTGTTCAACAAAAGGAAGTTTTGAATCAGTCTGTGAGGGAGTGCAGGGCACAATGTCTATATCTGAAGGTAGTCCATGAAATTTTTTGACGTGACTGGAATGAATCCACCCTTTTCGTCCCTCGATCTTCACGGCTGTTCTTGTGGTCAACAGGACCAACTTGGGTGCTTTCCACCTGGGCTCCAATTGACTTTTCCTGTCGAAATTTCTCACAAAGACAAGATTACCCGGAACAACGTCATGGGGTTTCGCCTCAGTGTTGTCGGGAAAGGCTGCAGCTACCTGTGAACGAGAAGATTGTAGTGCAGACATCAAGGAAGCCAGGTAATCTGTCAGCATATTACAGTCAACATCAGTTATTTTACGTGGTATAGGCGTCCCCCACATATTCGGTGGTCTACCAAAGATCACCTCATACGGGGATAGCCCTGTTCTAGAGTGTGCTACCATTCTCATGTAAAAGAGTGCAACTGGTAATGCTACTATCCAGTCGACACCTTTCTCTCTACATATTTTGGACAATCTGATTTTCAGTGTCTGGTTATGTCTTTCTACGAGACCTGCTGCCTCGGGATGTCGGACACAGTGGAATTTCCACTGATATCCCAACAAGAGTGAGACATGTTTCATTAATTCGGATGAGAAAGGCTGACCGTTATCTGAATATACAACACGTGGTAAACCGTACCGTGGGAAGAATTCTCGAACTAGCTGCTTGGCAGTAGTCGGGGCAGTGTAATCTGATACGGGATACGCCTCTGTCCAACGGGAGAGAGCGCAGACAACTACGAGGACATATTTGAATCCTCGACAACGTTCCATCTGAATATAATCCATCTGGAGGACTTCAAAAGGATGGTCAGGAGGCTGAAATCCACCCTGCTCTACGGGAACACTCTTTCCTGGATTAAACTGACAACATATCATACAGGTACGAACTTTTTGTTTAGCTGCTGCTCGTAAATGTTTGTTAAACCAAATGTGCTGAATGCTGTCTAGCATAGCCTTCTCTCCTAAATGTGCTGGACTGTGAACTGTAGCTATAATGGCTTGAACCATGGAATCAGGGAGAAACCATACAGATGTCTCCTTCGTCATCCATCCTTGATCTGTCTGGATCCCTCCTAGTTCAGTCCACTTCTTTATTTCTTCTGCTGTGGCATGTGTCTGTATGTCAATTACGTCAAGTGTGGGATCCTTAATCGTCATACACTGTGTTGGTGTCTGAACTATTGGCTTTGTCATGTCTAATGTGCGATTCTGAGCAGTCTGTTTAGCTGTTCGGTCAGCTAAATCATTGCCTTGAGAAATGGTATCAGTAACCTTCGTGTGTGCTTTACATTTCATAATCGATATAGCAGTGGGTAGATGTATTGCGTCTAACAAAGCATGAATGAGGGGCCCGTGCTGAATGTGGGCACCATGGGACGTTAGATAACCTCTCTCTCGCCACAGCACGCCGAAGTCGTGTACAACTCCGAATGCATAACGTGAGTCAGTGTATACATTAACTTTCTTATTTGTGGCTTGAATACAGGCTTGCGTTAGAGCAATAAGTTCTGCTGCTTGGGCTGACAGAGTATCTATACAATTTGTCTCAATAACTTCAGTGTCTGTTGTGACTGCATACGCGGCCACTAAATCTCCTTTACTTGTTCTCATGCATGATCCGTCTACATACAACGTCAGGTCTGGATCTAACAATGGAACGTCTGTCAAGTCTTGTCTAGGTTTCGTCTTTATTTCAATGATTTCAATACAATCGTGAGCTAGTGGGTCTGTTCCAATTACAGGTAATAGTGTAGCAGGATTCAATGTATTACACCGTCGGATCTCTATGTGTGGTTGAAACAATGTCAGTTCATAACCGGTAAGTCTTGCTATGGTCAAGTGTTGCGTTTGTGTTCGGTTCACAAGAACCTCTACTGCATGTGGTACTTGAACTGTCAATGGGTGTCCTAATACTATGGCATCGCTTTGTCTGATTGCTAAAGCTGTCGCTGCCACTGATTTCAGGCATGCAGGCAAAGCCTGAGCTACGGGATCTAATGTACTGGAAAAATAAGCACATGGCTTGCGTGATCCTGCTTGATCCTGAGTGAGTACTGACAAGGCAGTACCTTCGCGTTCTGTAACAAAGAGTGTAAAAGGTTTGCTATAACATGGTGTTGCTAAAACAGGTGCTTGACATAAAGCTTCCTTTAGGCTTTCAAAAGCTTGTGTATGTTCCTGAGTCCAAGGGAGAACAGTCGATGTGGCTGCCTCCTGGGTGGTTAACTGAATGAGGGGTTTTGCTAGAAATGCGTACTGAGGGATCCACTGCCTACAATATGAAGTGAGGCCTATGAAAGCCCGCACCTCCTTTTGTGTCTGGGGTATTGACATGTTAGCAATTAACTGGATGCGATCTGGTGTAAGCTGCCTTCCCTCCTTGGACAGCGAGTGACCAAGATAAATAACTCGCTGAACACAGAATTGCAGCTTAGAAGGGGACACCTTGTGCCCCTTGTCGGCTAGGAAATGTAAAACTGTCAGAGAAGCTTTTTCACATTCTGGCTCGCTTCTCGCGGTGATCAGCAGATCATCGACATATTGAAGCAGTGCAGTATTGACTGGCATGTGGATACTGTCAAGTTCTCGTTTCAGTGCTTGGCTGTAGATGCTGGGGCTTTCTGTAAATCCTTGAGGAGCGCGTGAGAATTTAAAGCTGCGCCCATTTAAACTGAATCCGAACAAGTATTGGCTTTCCGGATCTATTGGGACGCTGAAAAAGGCATTCTTGAGATCAATTACAGTAAAAAATGTTGCTTCGGAATCAATTGCTGTCAACAATGATGATATATCAGGGACCACAGGGAATTGTGGTACAATACACTTGTTTAGTTCACGCAAATCAATAACCAATCGGTACACTGGTGGAGCAGTAGGATCAGTTCGTTTAAGAATCGGAATTATCGGTGAATTACATACATTGGAGTCTGTTTCTACAACTACTCCCTGGGCAATTAGCTCATCAATGATTTTCAACAAAGCCACCACAGCATCATGCGGTAACTTGTATTGTCGCATTCGTGGTAGTACCACTCCTGCTTTCAATGTAACTCGATAGGGTGTAATGTTCATGCAGCCAACATCCGTAGGGCCTTGTGCCCATAGATGTACTGGTAAAGTCTGTAGTCGGGGATCCATGTCTCTAGACACATAGTGACCTTTAAAATCACGCAAAAACAACCTTACTCCTTCCGGAGAACAACATATTATGGCTCCTAGTGCTTTCAGAGTTTTAATTCCTAACAAATTTTCTGGGCATGATTTAGTAAGCAATAAATCTGTAGTTCGTGTCAAAGGTCCTATCGTAAGTGGTAGAGGCTGTGATACTTCATTAACAATAGGTTTTCCTGAAAAACCAAGGGAAATATTTTGAGAGCCTGAGAGGGGTGCCCCTGGAACTTCACTACGTTTTATGGTTGTTCGACTTGCCCCTGTATCGAGTAAGAATTTTCTATCTTGACCTAATAATTCACTATGTACATAAGGTCCTTCTTGATCTACCGGAATCTCGATAAGCGGTAAGTCAACTTCCCTCTCTAGGCTGGTTCATGCGTAACGCTGATACTCAGGGTATTCATACTGTGCAGTCTGATACATTTGTTGTGTTGTGGTTTGTGTGGCAGTAGCAGGCAACGGTGGTGCAGCTGGCACAAACTGTATGGGTTGCTGTGAGGCTGGCATAGACTGTTGCTGAACTGGCACGGACTGTCCATGCTGCATAGCTCCTTGTTCATTCTGATCTTGTCTAACTAATCGTGGTCTCTCTTTTGCAATACCTGTAGCTATATTTCGTTTCAGGACTTGACAATCATGTACATAATGGCCTAGTTGTTTACAGTAATTGCAGGTTCCTTTTACAGGAACTGCAGAATCACCAGAATGTGTCACACCCTTCTTGTGACCATCTGCTGGTACTGTCTGAGAAACTAGCATTTTCATTTTTGTATCCTTCATGCGTTTATGCTCGTGTTCTTGTTCATCCCTAATTCTATTGTGATGATACTGTAACATTTGTAGCATTTGCGACGGAGTGTTACTTTGCCAGGTACTCTCGAATTTCAATATTCTATTCTTCACTGGAGGCAATGCATTTTCCACTAATTTTGTCACAAATAAATGTGGATATGAATCACTACTTGCTTTTATACCACTATTTATACCAAAACATTTTTCAAATCGAGCATAATAATCGCTTGTGTCTTCATCTTGCTTTTGTTTACAGGCTGTGATTGCACCCCAATCTTCCTTTTTTGTAGTTAATAAACGTGGCAGTACCTGTACTAGTAAACCTGGTAATAGTTTAATTTTATCCCCGAGCCCCGAACCTGCGGCTCGGCCTCTTTCTTCCTCTGCTAATGCTGTCCAGTCTATCTTTTGGTCTCCCACTTCCCACTCTTTTTCTTTCAGTTTTTCATATATGCCAGCAGGCAAAAGCACCTTTAATATCGTCATAATATCAGGAAAGGTGTACTCTCCCATCAGTAACATGTCTTTAATTTCTCGGTGGAAACCCGCTGGGTCTTTGTCATGACTAGGTACTACTTTCTTCATTTCTAATAATTCCATTTTTGATATGGGTGTGTAAACAAATACACGGTGAAACTCATTGTCTTCGCCTTTTATTGGGTGCACTTCCCGTAAAGGATTTTGTCTATCCATGTAGTACGGTGCTCTTTCTCTGGGGGGCAGGGAGAGAGAATCTGGATTTACAAAAAGGACGTACTGCTTACGTGACACTAATATCTCTTTAATTAGCTTGTTACTAGAACCTCTCCATCTGTACGTGAGTAGTTCCGTTAATATATCAGGTAAAGGACCAGGGTCAGTACGTTGGCTCTTATATAATATGAGGAGTTGCTGAATCATATATATTCCAGCTAAACGTTGTTCATCTGTACTGAGGTTGAGAAACGTGTGTGCTACGGTCTCATCACCGTATTTTTCAGGACTAAACAATCCAGTGAACGGCTGATCTGGCTAATTCTTGCTCATCCATGGAATCGAGGAGGTGGTAACCTCTTCGTTCTCGTAGTATTTTATCTGCGGCTTGAAACGAATGTTCAGGAGACTTCAGATTTATTACAGGCGTCGGATACGTTCTGCTATTATTTGGACATACAGAGTGTATGGGATCAGAAAAACATCTAGTATTTTCACAAGACCTTCCTCTGCCTACATAGGCTATGGTCTCTGACTGTCTCGCGGAATTCCCTGATTCGGACACTTCATCTTGCTCAAACTCATCTGTTCCCAATCTCTCTTCATGAATACGCTCTATTTCTTTACGTATTTTTCGGCACATGGCTATTATACAATTTTGCTTATCGTGTCTCCCTTCTGATATATTCTGACTCCATCTTGTAAGAATAAGCATTGCATTCCGGTCTACCCCCGGACGATCTTGATTTCTGATCACACAGTTTATGAGGAAACGTAACAGTTCCCCCTGTATCTCTACTTTCTGGAATTCCATAGCTCTGTTAATACATCCTGGATCTCGTCCTGTTTGAACAAAATGATATATGTTATCCAGATGCATAGCCATTCCTGGTAACCTCGCTAAATACTCTGCGGCTCGTCTGATACGTAATGATGCCAGGACCATTTCGTCCTCTTTACCGACCACGGGGTCATATCTACAATTTACAAGGAGTTCCTTAAGCGTACGTTCATTTACGAACTTAGGTGTACGTGAATGTGCTGACTCTTGAAAAACAAGTTTATTTATTCTAGGTGGTGTAAAAGTACTGCTAGCACCTCCCGTGGCCCCATCTGGGGCGTCGGGTGTGAATGGATTCGTTGAACGTGACACAGCAACTATGGGTGTTGATACCTCTGTAGAGTCGACTGCGGAGACAGATGCGGAAACAGATGTGCTTGCCGAAGCTTGTATCGGGACTTGCTGTTGCACGGGGACAGATACCTGATCCTGACGTTGAACCCCTCCGCCAGACGGTCTATGTGGTGTGGCGTTAGCATACTCGGGAGCTGCATCGTCTAGATATGAGGAAAGAAAAACATCTTCTGCGGTTCTGGGATGCCCCTTTGGATGTACCTTAATTGGAAATAATGGGGGTGGCAAGTCTTTTGGCATTTCTGTAACAGCCTTAGGTAGTCCTTCGGCTAGAAGGGGATACATACCATTCATAAGAGCATTTCTTTGTCTATTTACTTGTTCTGATTTCACTCGGATACCTTCCTCAATTAATAGATTTTCTTGAACTTTATTTGAACTTTCTTTACTCCTCTCTTCTTGTCTACGTGCTTTTTCTGTTCGCCTATGAGATTCTTTACGCCATAACTCAACAGCGTCTTTCTGTGACTGTCTGACCTTTCTTTTCCATAACTCTTCCTCCACTTTCATGATGCACTCTGCATCCCAGGTTCCCGCTATGGGCCACCTTTGACTTTCTGGTAATCCTTTGGTATAATCTACCCATAGATCAAGAAACAATATGGCATCTAAGCCATGTTTATGGTACATGAAATGTCCTGGAGTGTCTCTAGGAGGAATGGGAACTGCTTCTTCAAGCACCCCTTTTCTGGTAGTAATCTGTCTTAACTTCGAGAAGAGCGGCATATTGACAACTGACCTGATACTTACTCTTGAACTTGCTTAATACGAGAAACACAATAATGAACAGTGAACAATGAACAGTCATTCATACCACAATATGCAAGACATTTTCTGAATACTTTAAACATTAAACATTAAACATTATAACAATGATCGACAATGATGACAGTCTGCCTAACTAATCACCACGCTGAATTCTTGACAGTAACTGAATACTTCGGAATACTTGATATACTGCTAAACAGTACATATACACTGCTAAACAGTGCAGACCGGATTTGTGTACCCAAATCCGTCTTGACCGGCACAACCTATGTGCGCGTCAACACGCCTCCTCGGCGATGGTACTCACCGAGTAGCTCCTTGAAACGGAAGGCCTCAGAGAATGGACAGGACTCGATAACTGCGGACATCGGACCCTCTGGACGTCGGAATTTCGGAAAACCTGGTGGGCCTCTGTATACCTCGGATCTTGCTCTCTCAGCTAGGCTCTGGTCGGGATACTTCGCACTTCTCACCGCCTCGTCTGGGTTGATCGCAGCCTCAGTCGCCCCCGCTTGACCGGAGGGAGCTTACAGGAAATCCTGCTGGTACGCGTTTATGGTCCGTCCAGCTGTGGCAGGAGACCGGGCCTGCAACGCACCGCCGGCGCGTGAGATGAGAAAGTGTCCCTGTTCGGGCGCCATTATGTGGTAAATAAAATAAATATTACCGGACTGAATTTCATGCGGAATCTTAAATTAAAGTAAAATAGCTCAAAATAACGAGAGGCAGAATCCGTGGTATAAGAGGTTTCTAATGGGCTTTATTCCATTCAAAATGGCCGACTCGAGTCGCGGCCCTCAGGTTCCGTCACCACGAAGGTTCAGGAAGTGAAGTACAATAATTTATTAACAGACATGTATTTTTATAATAAGTTCATTACAATGAAACGAATGTAGAAGGCGTAACATTTGATAAGAAAAATGACGTAACAGTGACATAATCGAAACTAGGCGTAATAAGGAATAAAAGAAACATGATTGGTTAGAATTATCAGACATAGGTGGATCTATAAGATAATACTTGGCATAGATGCGCGCGCGGCAGCATGACGTGTAATTGACGTGCAACTAGGGGGTGAAGGGGACTTGACATTTAGCTCTACATGTGGAGACGAGAAGTCTGGGGTCAAGTCATCCTAATCCCAAATCATATCTAACATCCTATGTTTAAAGAACTATGTTATCCACAAGGAAGGACTCTCGGACAGAATCTATTCTATACTGACTGTGTGCGTGTACAAGCGTCTAAGTGTCTATATGAGATGCGAGGGGCAGAAAACTTTCCATGGCAACAGGGCTATGAATCACTTGCAGGAGGACGGAAAGGCTGAGTCCTTTGCTTGTGAGCTAAAGGAAATGTTTACCTAAATCACTGGACAGGAATGCATCGGCTGGAGAGCAAAATAGATAATTCGAAGGTGAAATACAACTTCTTGGCAGACAGGCGAAAACTGGCCGAGGCAGGCACCGTTAGCTGCACAGGGAGTAGGACAAAGTTCATGGATACAGATGCGAGCTCAAGCTGAAGCTGTCAGAGACAGAGAGCAGGGAAAGGCTTGAGGACAGAATCGGGCCTACTTGCCTGAACTGTAAAAATGAAGTAACTTAGCCATATAAAGTCGGTGGCCTTTCATACTTAGGAATCGAATATCCAGCCCATTGATGGCGGATCTGACAGAGAACATGTTGACGGTAGACACACATATGTTTGCGTCTTAGAAACTGGAACTGGAGGGAACATACATGTACTTGTAACATGCATATAGAACCGTTGGGGTCCAAGATAGGGGACATAACTGATCAGGAAAATCCACATTTCCACACTTCGCCCAATAGCTGGCTGGCTGAGAAGCAAAGGAGTAAGACTAATCCTCTACCTTGCTTCCCAACACACACGTCTTGCCATAAAGATTTTGGAACATCTGGGATTCGTTATAAATATCAAAAAATCGCTAACAACTCCAAGCCAAGAGACACAGTTCCTGGGTTTCTCGGTAAATACAGTCCTTGCAGAGTTAACACTGCCAGGAGAAAAGGTAAGGAAACTCAGGAAGGAGTTAAGGAAGATTCTAAAGATTCACCACTTCCCTCTAAGGAGTCTAGCGAGGATTCTGGGCTTATTGTCCTCGACTATCCAAGCTATCTATCCGGGTCCTCTTCACTATCGGGCCCTTCAGAGACTCAAAGCCAAAGCCCTCAGGACAAATCCATCTTACTCCCAATTAGTTTCCCTGGATCAAGATTCCAGAAAAGAAATACTCCGGTGGTTGAGAAATGCCGAAGCATGGAACGGGAGAGCAATTTTCGGGCAGGATCCGGACCTAGTAATAGAGTCGGATGCCAGCCTAGAGGGTTGGGGTGCCACATGTGGCAACTCTTCAACGGGGGGGACTTTGGACGCCCTGAGAGAAGAATCTTCACATCAACTGCCTAGAACTATTGGCAGGATCCTTTGCAATCCAGAGCTTCACCAAGAACATGATGAAGTGTTCAGTCATGATTCGCATGGACAACGTATCGGCTGTGAGATACGTGAACAAAATGGGAGGTCCTCATTCCAAAGGTCTATCCGATTTAGCCAAGAGATTTTGGGCGTACTGCCTCAAGAAAGGCATTTCAGTCATTGCAGAACATATTCCGGGACTGAACAATGGGGTAGCAGACTGGTTCTCAAGGAATTTCAAGGATTCCAGCAACTGGAAACTCAACAGGGAAATCTTCTTGAAGATCCAATCGTTGTGGGGTCCATTTGGAATAGACCTGTTTGCAGACAGAGTCAACACTCAACTCCGCAAGTTTTTCAGCTGGAGACCAGATCCCATGGCCTTGGGGATAGACGCTTTTCTCCAGAACTGGCTTGGTTTGAAACCCTATGCATTCCCGCCTTTTGCCATGCTCCCACGTCTTCTCCTTCAAATTCAGAGAAACAAGGAAATAGTCGTAGTTATAACCCCCCCTATGGAGATCCCAGGCCTGGTTCCCCATCATGTTGGAAATGAGTGTGGATTTTCCAATCCTCTTTCCTTCCTTCGAAGAAATAATCACAGACCCTCAGGGAGAATGTCACCCCCTTGTTCTTCAAGGACTCATGTCACTGATGGCATGGAGGATTTCAGGAGACAATGGCAGCTCCCGGGACTTTCGGAGAGCGCTTTCAGACTCATGTCTGAATCCTGGGCACCTGGAACAAGGAAGGCTTATAGATTGGCTTGGCGTAAATGGGTTTGTTGGTGCCTTCGACGGAATTGCGATCCCATTTCAACTGATGTAGTCCAAGTTCTCAACTTCTTGGCTGAAATCTTCGCGTCAGGTCTGGCCTATCGAACCGTTAATGTCTATAGATCGGCCATCGCAGCTGGCCATTGCTTAATAGATGGTATCTCAGTAGGTCAAAACTTATTAACTAAAAAACTTATGAGAAGTATGCGGGTTTTAAACCCACCTTTGCCCAAATACTCTAGTTTATGGGACGTAAGGATTGTCCTCAGATTAATCGTAGATTGGGGTGAAAACTCAACTCTCTCACTTAAAAAACTATCCTATAAACTGACTGTCTTACTGTGCCTTGTTTCATTCAGGCGTACGTCTGATGTTAAAGCATTAGATATCTCTACCAGAGCTTTCCAACCTGAGGGAGTTTGTTTTTTCCTTAAAAGACGAACTAAGACTGTCATCTTCTGTATTCTATCCCTTTTTTCCTGAGAATGAAACTTTGTGTGTGGTTAAGTGTTTGTTAGAATATAAAAAAAGAACATCAAGCTTAAGAGGCATTATTGATCAATTATTAATATCCCATAGGTTTCCTCATAAAGCAGTCTCCTCCCCCACTTTAGCTAGATGGGTTAAGGATGTTCTGAAAGAAGCAGGGATTGACATCTCTTTTTTTGGGGCCCACTCTATTAGAGGAGCTTCAGCTTCAAAAGCCTTTATGCTGGGTGGTAGCCTTCAAGATATCCTTAAAGCTGCGGATTGGTCAAATGAGTCCATTTTCAAAAGATGTTACTTTAAACCTGTTTCAAATGTTATTGATAATGTCTTGAACACACTTTAAACTTGCATAATATTGGCCTCCGTGTCATGCCATAAAATTTAGATTTTTCACAGCCTGCTGGGCAGAAAATCTGGATTTTATTAAGGACACGGAGGCTAAGATTATCCCTCCTCTACTGTTCCCTCCCTGGGAATATAATTTAATTGTTCTTCTGTCTTTTCAGATTAGAATGTTCAAGAGAACTTCCGGTTGTCTTCATTAAAGTTACTTCAAGGAGATTATAAAGTTATCTTTTTGGAAGCTATCTTGTTCGCTGCACAAAGAAGGGAGATGTCTACGTTGTCATGGACTATATACCCTGTTGGAATGTTTTGAAGTTCTAGATCTCTTCATTGTTGCTGCTGTGAGCTACGCAATAAAGGAGATTTGCATAATCTTAGCCTCCGTGTCCTTAATAAAATCCAGATTTTCTGCCCAGCAGGCTGTGAAAAATCTAAATTTTCCATTGGCACCCCTTCCTTTAAACTTAAATATCTCCCTATACCCCACCATAGATACAGCCTCCACTGTGAAACTCTCTGGACAAACATCCGAACTCTTCAAGTCTTTTACAATTGTACTCTCAAACTTCTCCTTCCACATAGCTTGATTAATTATAGTGTACGGTGAACCAGAATCTGTCACCAAACTCACTGGGATACCTGCCACCATCACTTCACACTTAGGCTTGTTTCTAGACTCTGTAGCAATACCCAATATGTCATCCCCAAGATTAGAACACACTCCTCCACTTTCAATTGGTCCTCTTCAGATGTAGACTCCTTTTGAGAGTCAGACATACATCACACGTTCTCCCTTTTTATGAATGTTCTTGCAAAGTTCCCATATAACCCACACACTGAACACTTCTGATTCCTGGCTCTACACTTTTTGCTATTTGCTAAGTGCTTATAGCTTTCTACCCCTGAAACAACTCAAACTTCCCTGTTTAAGTCCCTTATCTGTACTCTTGATATCAAATCCATCACTTTTCAAGTCTTTGTCTGAATCCTTCTTACTTCAAGAACATTCTTTAAAAGGGTTTCCAGTTTTCTTCCACCACATACCTCCGTTTTCCTTATTCCCTTCTAATGCCGCTTTCGTACATCTGTTTGAAATTTCTGCTATTAATACTATTGCCAACACTACTTTCAAAGTTGCATTACCCCTCGTCCATACCCTCTCTTGCACCCTCCTATTATTGGCATGCATAATTACCTGGCCTTTCAGTAACTCTTCTTACAACAGTCCAAATCTGCAAGAAATTGCTAATTTTTTTTGCGCTGACACAGTCATCAATGACTCGTTTTGCTCCTGTTTACGGTGATAAAACGTATACCTATCTAAAGCTATATAAACTGAGGGAGCTCAATATTTTTCCAAATCATCCAACGCTGTGACATACACATCGGTTTGATCTGCACCTCTGGATTTATTTTCCATTTGGTTATACTGCCTGATTCCACCAGGTTCTAGGGAATGCAAAAAAATTACCTTCTCATTCTTGAGTGCTAATATTTCATTATCCATGGTTGCCATGTAGTTACTGAAGTAATCTTTCCATTCCTGCCACTCCATACATGGCTTCCCTGGTACAGGTAAGAAAGGTATGTGAGAAGTAAGTGTAAATGCCTGAGCAGCACACATGACTCTTAATTCCTACTATGACCCTATCGGTTCAACACAGTCTAGAGTAGTTTCTGTAACATGCACAATGTTCCACACCCCTTCCCAAACGACTTAACCCCCCATAAACTTGGCACTCAATTAAAATATTCCCCACAGAATATAGTAAAATTACAAATGTACAACAATCCAAGTCTAAGCCTATCCAGGAGTTGTGCGCATCACCAATGGTAAACACTACAGTAATGAAAAAAACATGTTCAGTTATCACAGGTGTGTGTGTCACTACCGGTAATGCTTGTGAACGTGTATAAGAGACAGGCTGTGGCAGACTTACTAATATGACCAGCTGACACACTTGTAGGTGATCGTATCACCGCAAGAGATGAACTCCTTCGCTGCCAGGCTTTCTTCACCAATACTTCACAATCGGTGGATGTGCCTCCCTATCTGCGCTGTACAGGTTTGCGTTGACATGCATGTTGGTGAGTGTTTCACTGCAGATATATCCAATTTCACCCAAAAATCTCATTTCCAGTATCACCAGAAAGCAGTAACGCCTCCATGCATGCGCAGTGCAAGCTACATGTTGCTGGACTTCCCCGGCACACATGCCAGAGAGGAACCACCTTGTCAGGAGATACCTATCTTTTTGTATGGCAAATTGTGCATGCGGGTGGCCCAATCCAAAATGGCCTCCTCGACGTCCATGTGGGTGTATTGAAAGTTGCATGTTGTGATGTCAAACAGCCACCACTGTTCCTCTAGCAAGTTCCTCTCCGATGCTAACACACAACATTCTGTCCCACGCCAGGGTAACAAATAACGCACTGTCCAGTCTACCCTTGAGTCATCACTCATGAATCTGCAGCACGCTCAGGACAGAGCTCGCAAACTTCTTCACTCGTCAACCGCCATCAACTTCACCATACTAGTTCTCCTTTGGTGCTGCACAACTTCTCTGTCAAGTGCTTCCCCCTTGTCAGGTAATTTCCTTTGTCCAGCTCAGTTTCCCTTCCTTTTTCCTATTATTTAAAAAAAAATATTTTAAACCAAACTCCTTCTGTGACTATTTGTTCCCTCTATATGTGTAGGTCCTGCAGAGTTGTGATTGTCGCCAGATTTGCAGTAAAGATACATGGTCACATAGGTGTACAAAGATCCTTAATTCACACCTCTTCCAGATCCCAGCACCAGGTCCCAATCCCCCTCCATTGACCTTTTACATATCACACATTCCACATTATCTCACGGTTATCATACCTCACATTCTACTGCCTGCAAGCAGCAACACCACAATTATCACAAAAGATAGCGTCAACAGTTTAGACACTTCCAAGGGTAGAGGTTATATGCTGTTCTCTTACAAGTTTTATTGGGATAGTGAGCAGACACTATATAGCTGAAAGGGTTCCTGACTGGTAGTCTTAAGAATGGGGATGCCCTCTTGAAGACTTTTGTGGACAAACCCTTAAACAGAGTATTTTACTTTAATGGTTATCCCCTGAATGTCACCTTGTATATCAAAACACCAGCTGACAACATAAAACATACATTCTAGAAAGCCCATTGGTGATGATTGTAGTTGCATAACTGGGCAAGGAATGTTTTTTTTTTGTTCCCATGATGGGCACTTTCATGGTTGGGAAGTTGTTCTCATTATATAAACGTATGGCATGTAATAGATACGGATGAGCATTTCTACCTTAATCTGGAATGTCAAAGAG
Source organism: Triturus cristatus (assembly GCF_964204655.1). Lineage (NCBI taxonomy): Eukaryota > Metazoa > Chordata > Amphibia > Caudata > Salamandridae > Triturus > Triturus cristatus. Next base: position 1,166,174,871 of record NC_140592.1, on the reverse strand, counting down.
AGCTTCTTTCGGGAAGGGAAGAGAGAAACAGAATGAACAGTAATTGACCGCAGTGAAAACAATCTGAACAGATGCAGAATCGGTTGCAATACTGGGCCACACACAAATATATATATATACATATATATATATAAATACACACATGTACACATATATACACATGCACACACATATAGCCATTTATTGACTTAAAAAACAGATTTAATTTGAAGTAATAGTTACAAAACAAAAAAACCTCTAAATTAAAAAAAAATTCCAGAAGAGGAGGTAATGTTCCAACGATCAAAAGAAGCAAAGGCAAGCAGGCAAAGGAAGGAGAAGAGCTGTCCCTGCATAGTCACGATGAACAGCAAGAAAGAATGACGATGCAGAATACGTTAATTTATCCTACATCTTTCCAAAGCAGGGACTCAAATTCGTTCTTTAAGTTTATTTTATTATCCGGAGTCTAGTTTTCATTACATGTATACTAAAATAGATTTGTATAAATTCATCAGAAAGTTAAAAATATTTATATTGTACAAAGAGGATGAAGGCACAAAGACACTTTTTTGTTTCAGTCAATAAGAATGATGGTAATTTAAATATTTTCTGATATTGATCTTAGGAAGGAGTGTGTTTTTTGGATAGTTTTTATTGATATTTTCAAAGATACAATAACAACATTTGCTTAATATACCATATCACAGCTTTAAATGCAAGCAGATCACATAATAACCCCACCCCCAACCCCTAACCCTCAGAGGCTTTGGCCAAATTTATGCAAAGTGAAACCCCATACAGTATTTTATCGGTGGTATCTTACAGTAGAGCAAAGATCCTCCTTATTAACTTCGCATACGTTTTGCTAGCGTCAGCCCCAGGATAAGGAATCTTCTACTTAATTGTTTCTTCTTCCTAAAGGGGATAGGTGCCAACAGGCAATGGCACATCTCTCTAGGAATCCCCCATCCAGTGGGTGTGTTCAGTTTTATCAACACTGATTACCAGTAATTATCTATATTCGGGCATTTCCAGAGTATATGCAGGAAAACGTCAGCTCAGCCTTTACAGAGGGGGCACTCGGCTGAATGCTCTGGGTTTAGGGCATTTAATCTATTGGGGGCGAGGTGCTCCTGGTGAATTACATTATACTTCAACAGTTTGAACTGCGCACTTGTAGGAGTGGCTAATACCCCCTCTTGAATTTCCTCCCAGGCTTTTGCCTTAAGGGGTGCCTCGAGATGTGCATCCCATATATGTTGCACTGAGAGTTCAGCCATGGGAGCAGCCTCTTTCAGGGCTCTATATATATGTGAGATTAATCTCTTGCCCCCAGCCATGTCTAATAGGACTTCAGTGTCTGCGGCTCCTCTGGGAACATCGGCCAAATCTCACACTCAGTAGCCGCTATTATAGGGAATTGTAGAAATCGAGGAGCACCGAGCTGAAACACCTCCATGGAGTCTGCCAAGATAATAAACGTATTCTTAGGATAAAGACCACGCAAAGTGTTGCAGCCGTCTTCATGCCATTTATGTAAGGACATAGATTGTTCTATATTTTTGAATGGTCGCAATGCCCAATTGCTCATGTCCAGCGCAGAAGGAGCCCTCTTCGGTGCAACTTTAACCACCCGTTCCCATGCCCCACAGACCATTCGAGCCGCATATGGCAAGTTTGCTGGGGCCTCTTCCCTCATCATCAATATCTCTGGCAGCGGATCACTTTCACAGGTGCTCTTCAACAGTCTGCGTTCCCAATCATCGTGTTCGTCCAACGAGTGGATTGCATGCTGCAATTGAGCGGCTAAATAATATTCCAAGCAGGGCAGTTCCAGTCCATCCCTCTGCCGGGTACGTTTCAACGTAGCCAAAGCGGATCCTTTTTCTCCCAGTATCCCACAGCAACTCCACTATGAGCCTGACTAAATCTAGAAAGAACCTTCTATGTATGGAAAATATATAAACATCTGTGGAGTATTATCATCTTTATCAAGACTATCTTCCCCATCAGGGAGAGTCAAAGTGTATTCCAAAATCTTATAGTAGGTTTCAGGCCATCTATTACTCTGCCCATGTTTGCCACTTTGAAGTCCTGAACCCTTAATGTTATTCGGATTATCAAATATTTGACCATCTTCGTTTCCCTGGGGAGGTCAAGATGCGGCAAATCCTTTTCTGGCTTCCCTACCAACCTTCCCAATGGTAACAATTTGGACTTGTTGAAGTTCACATGCAACCTGGTGTTTTCACCAAATTTGTCCAGAACCGATAGCATGATGTGGATGAGTACATCGGACTACACAAATATATTAAAGCATCATCGGCCTAGAGTGAAATCACGTGTGTGGTCTGGTCTCCCCAATTTGTATACCCCACCCTGTAGCATCATTTTTAAGCGGCAGGCCAGTGGCTCCATTGCTAAGGGCAATGGCGACAAGGGGCATCCTTGGAGAGTCCCCCGGCTCAGCACCAAGCTCCGTGACACCATTTCCCCCTACTCGCACCCTCGCCGTGGGAGCACTATACAGTAGTTGCACTCATCTTATAAAGTACTCTCCTATGCTGACCTTATGTTACACCTCCCACAGAAACTCCCAAGACAGGGAGTCAAAAGTGTGTTCGATGTCCAGCAGTGCGAGCACATGCTGGTCATTCTGCAAAGTAGGCGTGTACATTTTCAACAACAGTCTACGTGAATTACAAAGTATTTCTGTTTGGGATGAACCTGCACTGGTCCTCATCTATCAACTGGGGCAGGTATGCCAACAATCCTGTGGCCAAAATCTTACTGATTATTTTAACGTCCCCATTGAGCATTGATAATGGATGACAGAAGGACACTGCTGAACCATCCCTGTGGGGCTTAGGCAACATCACTATAATCGCTTCTCACATGGACGCTGGAGCATAGGCCTCCCTATAGACCTCCAATAGGCGGTCAGCTATATCCCCCATTCTAATATGACAGAATTCAGCTTTAAGGCCATCTCCACCCTGAGCGTTGGCCGTCTTCAATGCCCTTATTGATGCCATTATTTCATCCTTAGCGATGGGGGCATCCAGACTATCTCTATCATCACTGGTTAAAGAGGGCATCTGTATAGTAGCCAGGTATGTCCTCCCCTCCTGAGGGTTGCCGACCCCTGGTGCCAAGTACACCTCTCAGAGGTGCTCCGTAAATACCTCAGCAATGTCTTGTTGCGAGGAGACCATTTGTCCCTGCCTATTTCCGAGCCCCACTATTGGAGCACATATATATTTACCTTGAATGAGCATGGCAGGCATCCGGCTCACTTTATCTCGCTCCCTAGGTAGCCTCTTCCTGTAATTCCTGCATACAAATGTATCCAGCCTGTCACAAGTGTCTAAAAGTTCCTTCTTACATTCTTGCCATGCATACTATCTGAGAGGTCACTCAACTATCTCCTTTCCCAGGGTACACAGTTGTTTCTGAAAGCCATACAGAGATCTAGTAAGTTGCTGTTTAACCCCATGAATGATTTGCATGCATTTCCCTCTCAACACAACCTTCATTGCATCCCATTCAATGGCACTTGTGGATGCACTGCCCCAGTTGTCAGTAAAATAATAATCCAGCACCTTCGCCACTTCGTATACAAACACCTGGTCCGACAGCGCCACCAAACTCATTCTTCAGAATGGCATTGCAGGTACCTGCCTATGCATTCAGAAAGTGACGAGTAGTGGTGAAAGGTATGATATATAACGCACCAGGTAAGCAACATTTTCCACCCACTGAAGGATAACATCCGAAATTTAGACAATCAATGCAGCTGTATGTCCAGGTACCAGGCACATAGCAGGAGTGTGTTTTACCCTGTGGATAGCGTATTCTACAGACATCATGTAGTCCCAGACCCTTCATTAACTCCTGCAGTGCACCCATCATCACTGGTTTAGTATCCACCTTCGGAGGAAAACGATCAATCTCGCTATTTAGAGCTAAGGCCATGCACATATGTTCTAGGGTTGCACGGAGCACGGTACAAAAGAATTTGGGTTCGTCTATATTCGGAGCGTATACATTTACCGGACAAGCATCTCTATTTTCTATCGTCCCAGATCTGATCACATAATGACTTTGGGGTCTATTTTCATCTCCTTTGCTGCAAAAGTAACCCTGGGAGCCACCCAAATCAAAGCCCTCTAGCATAGCTTGAATATGATGTAGTGAATACCTGCCTCCGCCATCTGCGCCGCAAGTAGGGCAAGCAGGTCCCCCACATGTGGGTCTTCTGCAGGAAGGCCACTGACACAAATAAGAGTGTACTCTCTGCCGCTTACTATATTGACCCAATCCTCTGACATTTCAGGTAATACATTTCCAATCATAAGCCACCAGTATCAACGGTTTCCAGCACCAATGTCCCATTGTGCATTCCATCCTTACCCCCAACCACCCACTCCCGATCCTGCCTCGCAAGCCATGATAATCACCATCACCATGTAGTCTGAGCCTCACTCTCCCCGCAAAACAGAACCTAAGCCCGAACCCTGTGCCACTCCCTCTGGCTGTGAGTCCAAACTTGAAGGCCTCACCCAACTTGGCTAATGCTCAACTTGGCCAATGCTCAGGTCCCACCGCCCCATCCCTCCCTATCCCCCCAAAGAGGCATCAGCCTCCTTTACTATGAGTGCAACTTGCAAACTACTCATTATCCCACTAGGCCAGCGAGGCCGAGGCACTCAGCTCACCCAGCAGGACCATGGCCTTAATGAACCCCCGCCGAGATCTTATTCATAGCACCATTCGTAGCATAACTTCTAAGGAGAATGGAGCCAGGTCACCCCTGTCACTCGACCCCCCTGCATATGATAACACTCATGTCCCCGATCAGCACAGCACAGCACATCAACAGTATGTTCAAATTAGGATAAGTAACAATAAAATATAGTAAGACAAATACTCAGTCATCAAACGCTGGTAGTGCCTAAGCACAGTATTCACACCATTACCCCAAATGAATGAATGAATGAATGAATGGAATTTTTATATAGCGCATAGTTACCCTAGGGCATCCCAGCGCTTGTCCAGGGCAAATCCCTGTCAGAGGCATCACTCTGGTACTCACCAGCATTTCTGTGTACCATGAAGGACTCATGAGTATCTGGTACACAGTTGGAGTCTGTAAATGTGACATCTGGGCAGACTAGAACTTTCCCAGTATGCAGGACTCCGAGGCAGGCAGGGAGTTTGCAGAGTGTCTACGTGTCCGGGGCCCCCTGTCTTGGCATCCCACTCCTCTTTTTATTATGGTCCTGGGAATGCTGCCGAGGTTGGCCATCCAGGGTATCCAGCCAGTCATTAGCCTTCTCAGGGCTTATGAAGGAGTACGCCTCCCGATTATGTTGGGCTCTAAGTTTAATTAGAAACATGAGAATATATTGCATATCCCCGTCTTAGTTGTTTTTTAAATTGCCCAAAAGTCCTTCCGAAGGTCCTGTACTTTACGGGTATAGTCTGGGAAAACCATTATGTTCTGACCTTCAAATTGGGGTGTTTCATGTGCCCGAGCATGAAGCAGCATTACATCCAGGTCTCTAAAATTGAACAGGCGCGCTATGACAGCACGCGGCGGCGCACCGGGTCGGGGTGATGGGGCAAACGCCTTATGCGCCCATTCAATTGTAAAAAATATTGGGAGGCTTTTGGAACGCTCCATGGATTGCCCCTCTGCCTTCTTGGGGAAACCTGCGAAGCCCTTCAGCGTCCTCCACTTGCGCTTCGAGGTGTATCAATAATGAGATAATGACTGTAGCTACGTCACTGTTTTCTGTAGGGTGGTCACCTCGGTCTGCAGGGTTTGTACATTACTTTCAGAGACCCTATCAGATATTTTACGCAAGTCGGCACGTAGCAGCCCCCCCTCCAGTGCCACTGTCTATTATTGCAAGGGTGAGTGTAGTGATTTCCATGCAATTAATCACTCTGGAAGCTTTAACATAAATCCTTGTCTTTATTGCCAACCCGCAGACTTCAGCATAACTCTCCAGGAGAACGTAACATCTGCCTTTAACATTCTATACCAGCACATTTATAGGTAGAATATATAACTCAACATGGAGAGTTCTACCTTCTGTATTCTAAAGGAATACTGATAACCACATTAAATGAATACAAGAGAAAACATATTAAAACATCTTACCATATACTACACATCCTCCCCCTTAAGAAATAAAAATATATATATTTTTTTTTAAATTATTCACATACAAAGTCATTGAAACGAGAAGGTTTCTTAATAACTCTCCCACTGGAGGTTTTTGACTCATTAAACACAGAACAATCCTCAACCACCAAAGGAGTTTGTACAGGCATAGATTGAGAGGAGTCATCATGTGCAATAACTTGAGAACCAGATTAAGTTCCTTCAACCGGAGTTGGTTGAACATTGTCATGAACAAAAATCTGAGAACTTGAAGAAGGATCATTGGAACTAGAACATAAATCACAATCCAACAACCACCCAAAATTGTTTTGAGGAGTGACACATGAATTTGGAAAGGCATTATTAGTGAGGGCTACACGACTAATATGCCACACTTCACCATTATCAAGCACAACAGTAATATTATTCACTTTAACAACCTGATGAGGTTCGCTAAACCTGCTAACTCCTTTGGGAGTTTTTTTGCTAGTTTAATACGAACCCATTGACCAATGATAAGATTGGTTTGTTTGCTACCATGTTTTATTTTCAAAATAGGTCTTATTCTTGCATTGAGACAATCTAATGTGATGTTTAATACTATCCCAATCACAATGAACACATTTGTTTCTATTCATCCAACTGGGATTATCCTGTTGAAAATGGAATCCTGCCCCTCGTGATAGAAAAAGGACTGCAATTAATAGAAGAATGATTGGTCACCCTGTAAGACCAAATAATTTCCATCAATTCATTTTCCCAAACCAAATTAGATTTATTAGAAAGTTGAATAATCCCTTTAATAGTTCTATTAATTCTTTCCACAACACTATTCCCAGAGGGGTTATAAAGTGCCGAGAATTTTTGCTCAATACCAGAAGAACGGAAAAACTGGACCATTTCATTAGATTTAAACGGAACCCCATTGTCTGCGAGGATGGATGCGGGAAAACCTTCTCTAAGGAACATAGCATCTAAAAATTTGATAGCATTCAAGGAGTTCACACTATCCACAATATTCAGTTCAAACCATTTAGAAAATACATCAACAAGAACAATAATGTACTTGATAGAACCATCTTGCCAAGAAATGGGTCCCATGAAATCCAAAGCAACCTCTTGCCAAGGTGTATTTGGACAATGTAAAGGAAAAGAAGGTGGATTAAGAGTTTTATGAGATTTATCTGCAAACTCACAACTGACACATTCTCTAACAAATCGCTCTACAGCAATATCTGCACCTGGCCACCAATACAAGGCTTTAAGTCTTAGTTTGGTGCGTGTGATACCAGGATGTCCCTCATGACAAACTAATTATTTTCTTTGTTAATATAGTGGGAGGAACAACTTTATCCCCTCTCAACAAAAATTGACCATCAATACTTAATTCATTTCTCACCTCCCACAATCCTCTGAAAGATTCTTTTTTTCAACATCAGACCAACCATTAATAACCTTAGACTTGGCTTCAAGAAGAATAGCACCCTCAGTTTCAGCATTAATCCACTCTGAACGTTCAATGCTTCCTTGTAACACATCAACATAAAACACACTGGCAACAGAAAACTCGTTCCATGAATTACAGTCTCAGTCAAAGGTAAAGCCATTCTGCTTAAAAAATCGGCTGTTCTATTCTTAACTCCAGGAACATATTTGACAGAGTACGAAAAATCTTGAAGTCGCATAGAAAATATAGCGATCCTAGAAGTGGTTTTGTATAAACCTTCTGTGGTAAGAAGTTTAGTTAAAAGTTTATGGTCTGATCCTAAAACAAAATGTCTGCCCCACAAATATTTTCTAAAATGCTCCATGGCCCAAACACAGGCTAAAGTCTCTTTCAATTACTGATTATTTTTCCTCTGAAGGAGATAATAATCTGGACGCAAAAACATGACAACTTCTCTATGGTTCCCATCAATCGGAGCGAGCACAGCACCCAATCCTTTCGAGCTTGCGTCAGTAGTGACAAACATGACTGCAGACAGATCAAAACCTTGTAAATTGGGGGCTTTACTGATAGGATTTTTTATAGTTTAAAAAGCTTGTTGACAATCAAAACTGACTTTATTTTTTAATAGGATCCTCATGGGATGAGTTTTTTCTGAAAACTTGTCAACAAACTTAGAGTAAATTTCCGCCAAGCCCAAAAATGATCGCAGATCATCTTTGGACTTAGGGGAAGGAGCATCAACAATAGCACTGATGAGTTTCAATTTGAGTTTGATACCACTGTGACTTACTTTGTGACCTAAATAAATCACACTGCGTTCAGCAAACTTGCATTTTGAGATTTCTCCAGTCAAACCGTTAGACATTAAAACATGCAAAACTTTTCTTAACCTGTTATAATGCTCAGGTTTATCATGTCCCATAACAAGGATGTCATCCTGCAAGAAAGTAACCCCTGGCATTTCACCAAATAACTGAGACATTAACCTCTGAAACACTGCGACTGCAGAAGCCAAACCGAAAGGCATTCTGCGAAACTGATAGCAACCTAAAGGGGTACAAAAAGAGGTAACATTTCTGCATGATGGGTGTAAAACAATTTGGTGATAAGCCGCAGATAGATGAATAGTGGAAAACCACTTCGAACCTCTAGTTATTGACAGCATTTCATCAATCCTCGGAAGAGGAAATTGATCCACAGTGATGTTCTCATTAAGACTTCTGAGATCAATACACAAACCAATTTTTCCATTGGCTCGTCCGGCAACGACCAACGGAGAAATCCACTCAGAAGCTTCGATGGGCTCAGTAATACCTGCATCTTCTAATTTTTTTGACTCAAATTTGTCTACCTCTCTTGCAATTAACGGGATGTTGCAAACTATGTGGATTTTAGGAATCGCATTAGGTTTGACTAATGAGATGAGTAAAACCTTTTTATTTTTTTTATTTTTTTTATTAGAAACCGTTAGCACACAATAAAAGACAGACAAGGGCCTACAACCACCAGGGCCGGCCGCTATAGAGCCCGAGGGCCCGCAGTGTAACGCCACACATTCAAATGAACCAGAGGCGAAGCGCCCGGCAGCTCGTAAGCACATATAACAGGCCGTGGCCATAGGCCAGGAGCAATTGAAAACAACAGTTTCATTTTTTATTAAATATAAAACACACTCAAGGCAATGAGAGTCCGAAATAGCAGCGTGCTCTTCCCAGGACGGGGAATAACATACAGTGTCCAAAGCAGTTCTTGTCCGGAAGCGGTAGAGGGGGGCAATGGGAAAATAAAGCATGGAACACACCTCACACCCTCCCGCAGAATGCGTGGCTAGGGGGTCAAAGCAATATCGACCTCTAATGGCAGAGGCGGGGTGCAGATACGTCCTCGATATAAATTCCACGGACCCCATACCCTAGTCCATTTCCCTGGCTTGCCTCTCGCCACATACACCGTCTTTTCCCTAAACATACACCAGTCCATATTCTCCTTCCATACCTCGATCGTGGGCGGCCTCGGGGAGCCCCATAACTGTGCAATGTTACGCTTAGCCACCATGTACCCCAAGGTCACCCACTGCGTCTGTGCCGCATTACAATCATTCGGTTCCCAGACATTCAACAAACACCTCCTAGCCTCTGGCAACAGGGCAACGTGCGTGACCTCCTCCATTACGGTGTGGATACCGTTCCAGAATCGCACAACCTCCGAACATTCCCACAAGATATGAAGAAACGTGCCCGGCAGGCCACATCCACGCTTACACAGTCCATCCATCGAATAACCCATACGCAGCAAACCGGGCCCCGTAACATACACTCTATGAAGGATCTTCAGCTGTACAAACCGTAAGCGGGCCGGGATCGCCACCTCTTTCAGGGAGGCCACCGCCGATACCCAGTCCTCATCATCCAGTTCCAAGTCATCGCCCGTCCACGCCTCCCTCAGACGGAGCAGCAAGTCCGCACGATCATTAATGAGTTTCTTATAAATCAGGGAAATAGTGCTGTCGGGCACGTAGCCATCCAACACTCTATCCTCCAGTGGGGAATTCTCGGGGATAGCAGCAGCGTCCGGGAAAACCGAACACAGCGCATGGTAGACTTGAGCATACCGGAAGTACTCTCTATCGTTTAATTTATATTCAATTTTGAGCATTTCAAACGTTTTGAAAGATCCCTTCGCCCACAGATCACCCACCTTACATATACCAATCATGTCCCATTTCTCAAAGCCTTTCGATCTCCACAAACAGCCCAACTGCCCAGAGGCATACAACGGCGTCGCCCGAGTCAAGCGATCCCTCCACCCCATCGCAGCATTCGCCGCGTGCCACACACGTACCACCACCCGCGTGGGTCCCGTCAACCGCGTGTCCGGGGTCACCGAGTACAGCGCCCTATTATAGTCCCCACCCGGGAGCAGGAATTTATCCATCTCGAAGGCCGGGTTTAAAGCAGGACCATATATCCCGTGGTTCACCGCCGCCAACTGAGACGCCCAATAGTATCGTTTAATATCGGGGAGGGCGACCCCCCCATCGTACCAAGGGAGCGTCAACTTGGCGAGAGCAATCCGCGGCCGCCCGTCCCAAAACAGTTGGCGCTGAAGACCCTCCACCTCCCGGAAATAACGGGCCGGCACGACATCAAGAGTATTTTGCAAAGCGTACAAAAAGCGAGGCAGCGACATCATTTTAAACAATGCCGCCCGTCCGAGCGGCGAAAGCGGAAGTCGTCGCCATCTCGCGACGTCGGCCTTCAATCGCTGGAGGGGAGGGAGAAGGTTTCGCTCATAGCGGACCGCGGGATCCAGTGAGATAAAGATTCCCAAATATGTGAACCCCAGGGTAGCAATCTGAACTGGGCAATCCCGCGGCAGAAGGGGGGCATCCCCCGAGAGGACGTAGACGCACGACTTGGCCCAGTTGATGACCAGGCCGGAGTTGCGGCCAAAGGAATTCAGTACGTCCACCAATACAATTAGCGACCGTCGGGGAGAAGTGAGATACAGAAGGATGTCGTCCGCGTAAAGGGAGACACGGTCTTCGAACTCCGGCGTCCATCTAATGCCTCGCAACGACGGCTCCCAACGCAACCAGGCGGCGAGAGGCTCCAAAGAAAGTGCAAAGAGAAGGGGTGATAGCGGACATCCCTGCCGCGTACCTCTCCCCAGTGCGAAGGGAGCCGACACCCTACCATTCACCACCACCTGAGCCAGTAGGTCAGCGTATAGTAATTTTACCCAACCAATAAACTCAGGGCCGAACCCAAATTTCGCCAACACGGCCCAAATATATGGCCACTCCAAAGTGTCGAACGCCATAGTAGCATCTAAAGATGCCAAGATGGCCGGCTCACGTATAAATTCCGCTCTAGCAAGCATGCCGTGCAACCGCCTCAAATTTAGAGCGCTATTCCGATGGGGTATAAAACCGGACTGATCCTGATGAATCAAGTCGCCCATGACCCGAACCAGTCGGTTAGCCAACACCTTAGCCAGAATTTTGGGTTCTGTGTTCAACAGCGAAAGGGGCCTATAGGAGGCGCAGCAATCTCGCGGCTTCCCCTCTTTGTGTATCACAACTATGGTGGCGAGGCATTGGTCAGGGGGGAGGAGGCCCGCCGCACGTGCCGCCAAAAACATGTCTCGAAGATACGGCGCTATCTTATCGGGACGCAACTTATATAGTTCGATGGGAAGACCATTAGGACCCACCGCCTTACCCGATGCAATCGAGCGAGTGGCCAAAGCGATCTCATCTGACGACAACTTCGCCTCCATCAATACTGCATCAGCCTCCGATAGGGTTGGCAATGCAATGTCTCTAAGCAACCGACGAGAATCCTCCTCTGATCGCACAGAGACCGGAGAGTATACTCCGCGGAAATGAGCCGCGAAGCAGTCAACGATCTCAACCGGGTCAGTCACACGCACTCCATCCCTCCTCTCCACGACGGGCACCACCCTGCTAGCTCTCTCCCTCTTATCCAACCAAGCAATCAGCTTTCCGGCCTTATCCCCCACATCATACAGTCGCCCTTGCTGCTCTCTACTCATCCCTTTAGCAGCTTCCGTAACTAGCGCTCTATAATCTGATTGTTTGAGGCTGAGCACATGCAATTTCTCATCAGTAACTCCACGCTCCAAGTCCTCCTCCATTACAGCTATTTCGGCTTCCAGGCGGACCACCTCTGCTCTCTCGCACCTCTTAGTATGGGAGATAAGGGACAAGGCCTGCCCCCTGACCACCACTTTATAAGCCTCCCATAGGGAGACGGCCGACGACACCGACCCCACATTATCAGTGAAGTAGTGATCAGTGGACTTGACCAGCTCCGCCCGGATCTTAGGGTTACGAAGATACCAGGGGCTAATGGGTGCCACTCTCCCCTCTGCCCCAGGGACAACCCTCAGTTGCAACCATATAGGGGAATGGTCAGAAATACCTCGGGCTAAATGACGCACCTCCCCAATCATCCCAGCTTGGATCGCCGGCATAAGCATGTAGTCAAGTCTCGAGAGACTCCCATGGGCCCCCGAGTGAAAGGTATATTGCGCCTGTCCCGGGTGCATCAATCTCCAGCAATCTACAAGTCCCAAAGTGTCCAAAAAAACCCCCAACCAGGCCTGAGCCCTAGGGAGATCCCTGGGGGGGTGACGGTCCTCCAACCCGGAGACAACGGCATTAAACCAACACCAGAACCCCCCCAGGGAGTCCCAGGACCAAACGCCCCAAATCAGCAAATGTAGCCGTCTGTAACCCCGGAGGCACATACACAGCCACGAGCGAAATAGTCCTGCCCTCCCATCTCCCCACCAGTGCCACATATCGCCCCCTATCATCGTGAAGCACCTCGTCCACTTCCAATGGGAGAGAGGCCCTAACCAGAATGCCCACTCCCCTAGAGCCAGAAGTGAAACCAGAGTGAGCGGCAAGGTGATAGCCCCTCCTATTTAGGGCCTGGAAGGAGTTCCCAATCAAATGTGTCTCCTGCAGGAAAACAATGTCGGGCGAGATCCGCTTCAAGAACTGCAACACCACCCCGCGCTTGATCCTGTCCCCCAGTCCATTCGCATTCCACGAAAGGATTCTCAATCCCCTACCCCCCATCCCACTCCCGCACATAATACCCACATCCCGGAGAGCACAACCCGGAGAAGTCAGCAGAAAACTTCACATTGCCTTGCAAAACGAAAAAACAACAATCCCCAACAACCCCCCTCCCCCACAGTCCCAGAACCACAACTCCCCCCTCCCTGCACCCCTGCTTGAGCCCAAACAGCCCCCCCAACTTGCAGTGTGCCTGTCGCCCTAACATATACCACAAGAAGAACCCCAGAAGGAGGAAAAGACCCCAATAAGCTCCCCACAAGCCCCAGGCATTTGAAGGGCATGGTGTGCCAGATTAGAGTGCAATTGAGCCAAGGTACAAAACATCGCCAGTCTAGTCCATCGCCAGGAACCAAATTCTAGTCCTGCTCCACCACATCCCGTCAGCTCTCCGCCGTCCGACTGTCTCGATCCTGTCCCCGCGGCAGGGCATCCAACCAGTCTCCATCCGCTTCCGGCCGGTCAAAAAAGTGGGAACGACCCTGGAACTCAACCCGCAACCTCGCCGGGAATAACATCGCATATTTCAGCTCCATGTCCCTCAAGCGCCGTTTGACACCCAAAAATCCCAGCCGCTGTTTCTGGACCGCTTGCGTGAAGTCCGGATAAAAGCTGACATTGGAGTTCTCAAACTTCAGCGGCCCGGCCACCCTCGACGCCTGAAGGATAGCATCTCTATCCCGAAAGTTAAAAAGTCGGGCGATTATAGGCCGCGGGGGAGCACCCACTTTGGGCGCACCACCCGGAAATCAGATTTACCAGGATTTAGTCAGGATAGACGTGGGAGGTTGCGGAGGCCCTCGAGAGCCGTAAGCCTATGCGGCCATCTTGGTTGCGCGCTAGGCTCCTCCCCCCGAGTAAAACCTTTTTGTTTACCAATTTTTCCATTAAACAGTTCTTTAAATTTATCCAGAACCCATTTTTTTGTTTCTTCACTATCACAAGCTACTAACACCTGTTCTGGGCTATTTGGATCTAAAATGATCCTTAATGCTCTCTGTTCCTTCCACCCCAAAACTGAAGGACCATCCATTGCAACATACAATTTACATAACGCATGTCTCCCTTTAAATTGGAAACACGAAAACCCAACATATTTATCTTTTCACCTGTAAAACTTTCAGGATTGATGTCCGTAGGTTCTAAATGTGGGCCTAAAACACTCAGAAATTTCTCGTCCCAAATTGAGCGCGCAATGATAGTGAAAGGAGATCCAGAATCGGCTGCAACCTGTAACGGAATACCTCCAAAATTGATGATGCATAAACGTTTGCTTTTTTCAGTGTCAGTTATATTGAGGACTACCTTTTTCATAATGGAAATGGATGAGAAATGAGATCTTTCGGATTCCTCTGAATCACTTTCAGAAAAATCTGAATTCCCTGTAAGACACGCAACTTGGTTAGACTGCTTAATAATTTTTTTTCTTGTACAGACTTTCGCTAAATGGCCAACAATTCAAACATTTTGTAGTCCTGGCATAACATTTGTCTGAACTACCATTGTGCTTAGTACTACCACATCTATAACATGCAAAATTAGTAGTATTTCCTGAAGGCCTTGGTGTAAACTTGTGGTTCGTAGTACATTTTTCTTCAAGAGTAGTAGAATTAGTCTTTCCTTTAGGCTTTGATGAAACCAAACTGACAGAAGGTTTCTCTGCACTGACTGAGATTGCCTTAGCACTTCTTTTGGATAGTTCAGCCTTTTTAATTAAAGTAATAACACCTTTAAGGCATGAGTCTCCTTCAATCCATAGTTTGTCTTGTATACTTTTGTTTTTTTGGCAAACAACTAATTGATCTCTTATGTCATCATAAAGTATTCCAAATTTACAAGGGACTGCAAGAGTTTTTAAGATAGAAGTATAATCTTTAATGGACTCATTCTTTTGTAAAATGTGCGTCTAGAGATGGCTACGCAAACAATAGGAGAAAAATAATTATCCAAGTCTAAAATTGCACATTTAAAAACGTCACTGTAACCAGCTCTTTCTGGTTTCTGCATCTGGTTATAAATTCTTAAACCTTCAGGACCCAGACAATGCATAAGAATTCTTTTTTTTTCTATCAGGATACAATTTACCACTATTATCTTCCAACGTAGCAATACAGTTAAGGAAATATTCCTTCCATTCAGTCCATTTGACAACAGGTTCACCAGGATTGGTGAGAAATTCTTTAGATGTGTTTAAATTAATGCCAATCATTAAATTGTTAATAACACTTGCAGTAGAAGTATTACTTGCTGAACTCCCTTCCATGTTAATAAATTCACGTGCACAAAAAATAAATAAAAATATTTAAATATAACTAACCAGAACTTAATCACAGGAAGATGAAATACTTGACTCCGTCGATGGAATACTTGAAACCGTCGAAAATGTATTGCACAAAAGAAACGCTTATCGTGTAGAAACTGACACTATTTCACTCGTAGCGTTGCTAAGTAACATGAAAGGCAATAGTAGATTTTGATGCAAACAAAAACGGTGGCACGTAAAGGTCACACAGCATGACCTGAATAAAAGTCCCAGGATATCTAGCGCGTACGCTAGTTCGTCATCAGAAGGAAGAATTAAGATGCCGGAATGCTCGGAGAAGCGAATGTTGGAAAATGAAGGCGAGTGCGAGGAGGCTTTTAAAAGATGCGAGAAGTAACGGTAACTGCCGCTGAGCTACGGCAAATGTAGCGATTGTAGGGATAATTTTTTTTTTTTTACCCTATTTAGTAGAGAATCCGATGATGATGATGAAAGCACTCACTTGAATCGCCAGAAGTAGAAACAGTATATATGCTGTCGTAGTAGTCTTCGTAACGAAGAGCAGGAGAAAACGTCCAAAAACACCGTGGGTCAGGGGTTGGCAGCAAAACGATCCCAATTCGTCGCCAAATTTCTGTAGTGATTTCCATGCAATTAATCACTCTGGAAGCTTTAAGATAAATCCTTGTCTTTATTGCCAACCCGCAGACTTCAGCATAACTCTCCAGGAGAACGTAACATCTGCCTTTAACATTCTATACCAGCACATTTATAGGTAGAATATAGAACTCAACATGGAGAGTTCTACCTTCTGTATTCTAAAGGAATACTGATAACATTAAATGAATACAAGAGAAAACATATTAAAACATCTTACCATATACTACAGTGAACTCTCTGGATCCCTTTATTTCAGCCAGTATCTGCACCATCGTGGGGCCCCCTGTTCCCCATGAGGGGCTGCTGCGTCGCACCTCCCGTTGCATCATCAGGCTGTTGAGACTGTGCATATCTATTTTATAGGCCTGAAATGTCTTTGGTACTTTAAGTTTGGCCATGATGTACTTTCAATGCCTCAATTTCAGCAGGGACTAATCGGTCATTTAAGCGCTCGATACACTGGGGGCTCAGATCCCCACAACTATTTGGGCCCTGTCTGGTAACGCTGCCACAACTCTGCAGAGATGAGGAGCTCTCAAATCCCCCTGCTGTAATCCAACAGCCTTACACCAGGCGTTCTTTAGCATTCAGGTTCCTCAAGTATGCAGGGATATAGCCGTGTCCCAGCATCAACCAGTCCAAATTAAATAATCCAGTGGTCTTGCATCAGGGGCCTCATCTGTGTTCAGGTTACTCAATTATGCGGGGCCTATAGCGCGGTCCCAGCACCAGCCAGTCGCAATGCAATTTAGAAAGGGAGAACACCTCCAGGCCTCAAGTACGGTCCGAACCCTCTGTTATGGCATTTGTGTCACGCATGAAGAGCAGGCCTTAACCCAGGCGGCTCACCCCAACGACCTGGAGGTTCACCGCGCTGCCCCCGAATTCCATCTGGCAGCACCCACTGCCAGTTATTCACAGTCGCCGGGCACCAGCTATCTCCAGTGGCTGTCCTTGGCTCTGAGCTCACCGGGACTCGCTGCGCCACCTCACCTTTGGGCTCCGCTGCAACGCCTTGCTGCTCGAGGCAGCCATACCTCAGCAGTCCCCTCCATCATAAGGCCAACAGCCCGGCCTCAGCGCCAGATTGTCCCACCGCAAGCCACGGGGGGAGGACACTGCCAGGACATGGCCCAGATGTTTCCTCAAGTGCGTGCTCCCAGCACAGCAGGCATCAAGGCTTAGGCAATACAGCATACAACAGACTGGGCCCAAACCATGCGCCCCACCCCACCACCTCCAATTCTCATCGCACCATCTCCCGGGCCACTCTCAACAGCCCTTCTTTCTTTCTCATGCCGTCACTGGTGCCAGTATCCTCCAGCGGCTGCCCAGGACTCCAGCCACACTCGACTCTTGGCGTTGTGACATTTCTGGGATCCACTGCAGCCCACCACTCCTGGAGGCTTCCTCTGGACCTGCACACCTACTTCAGATACCGCGGCAGCAATTCACAGGGGTAGGAAGCTCCTGTCTAACTCTTCGTCGGTGGTCTGCGACCCTTACAGTGGCTCTGCTGCACCACCAGCACATTCCATGGGTCGGTAGGCCTTTCCTGGCCTCCCCTTTCTTCTCTCCCATGCAGTAATCGGTCCCCTTTCCGAGCTCGGGGCCAACTTGGGTGCACCCGAGCCCCTATGCAACAATTAGAGATGCCGACGAGACAGGATTTTGAAGGATTATGTACGTGTCAGCGGGAGCTCCAGTGAAACACGTGTGGTAGCCATCTTGCCTGGCCACACCCTTGACATTGCGAAGGCTTTGATGGGGATGATTACTTCCATAGAAGAGAATGATGTGATTGAAACTTTAGGTTTGAATGTGTCAGATGGTATTGGTTCATCCTTTAATACCAAATAATTTGTTATTCCCCAGATGCCACATCTGATAGATATCTTCTCTGAAAAATTGACAGAAGAACTGTACAATTTGAATGTAAAGAGCAGAAAAACAGCATCCTACAAAAGAAGCAGACACTATAATAGATTCATAAAAAGACTAAAAGAAGCTAAAAGTTTAATGACCTGAGAGTAGGCATATGGCAGAGGCATCTACCCAGTTAGGAGATACAGAATGTTCAGTCAGGTCTGGGAAAACAGAATAGAATGAAGTAAAAGCAAGAACTTTGAGGCTTTACAAGAATGGAAGGATCATGGTATTCTAATTTGGGAGCAATACAGATTTTTGTAGGATAGACCATCCCAAACTTCCTATATTTTTTATTCTCCCTACAGTGCATGATGATGCTTCATATCCTGCAGGTAAGCCTATAATAGCCACACAAGGGAGTCTATATAAAACAACTTCAAGATATGTGGATAATGTTCTTAGACCCTTTGTATTTAGTTTGTCATCACTTAATTAAGCATTCTTCAGATTTCTTAAGGTAAATGTTTGATATTAAATGGTCAGCTGAGATGTTACTGATAATGTTAGATGTGTCATCCTTGTACTAAAGTATTCAGCATGAGGATGGTGTAAGAGCATTTGGGTATTTCTTACAGGCCTGGCCACTGAGATTTCTTCAACACACTAAGATGATAATGACCATGATTGAGTGTTGTTTGAGTAACAATATATTTCCGTTTGATGAGAAGTTATACAAACAAATCCGGGGAACAGCAATGGGCCCCTGCTTCGCTCCAAAGCTATGCAAATTTGCATATGGGCTGGTGGGAAGAGCAGATGATCAATTGTCTGGATATAATGAGATGGGCATCCCACATTATATGAGTGTGTTTCATCGATGATTTCTTTATTATGTGGAAGGGAACCATGGAGAGACTAGGAACTTTGTAAGTGATATCCATCAAAATGACCTTAATTTAAAGTTCACAGTGCAGAAGAAATTGAGTTTCTTGATGTGAAGTTGAGGGAGGAGAACCAGGCATTGATAACATTATTTAGAAACCCCCCTGCAGGAAATACTATCCTACATGCAAGAAGTTTCCATCCCACTCCATTGAAAGCAGTATTCTATATAGGGAATACTTAAGAGCAAAGAGAATATGTAATACACACGAAGAATATACTAGGGTGGAACAAGGCATGATTAATAGCCTGTAAGATAGAAGATTTTTCACAGAAGACTTTAGATCTAGCAAAACTGAAACAAGAAAGGGACACTATATTTCTAAAAGCAAGCAAATATAAATTGAGTCAGAAATCCGATACCTGTAGTTTCATCACTACCTACAGTAGACAACAATGCTTTAAGAAGACTGCTCAACAAACATTGGTATATAGTGACCCTGTGATAGGGTCAGAGATACAAAAAATACCTTTTTTGATCTTTAGAAAGACACATTCCCTTAGGGACTATTAAGTAGTGAGGCCAAGGATAGTTGATTGAAACCGAAGAATGGCTTTATGAGATGTAATAAGTGTAAGGAATGTAACCAGGTCATGACAACGGACTGCATATCTATTTCACCAGACAGACAAGTCAAGATTAGGGGACATTTTAATTATAAGAGTGACTTCACAGTTAACGCTTTGCAATGTCTCTGCCAAAAGTTATATGTTGAGAGCACTATACTCCCGATCCACAAAAGGATTCTTCAACATCTTAGGGCGATTAGAAATG
Source organism: Triturus cristatus (assembly GCF_964204655.1). NCBI lineage: Eukaryota > Metazoa > Chordata > Amphibia > Caudata > Salamandridae > Triturus > Triturus cristatus. Next base: position 1,166,155,147 of record NC_140592.1, on the reverse strand, counting down.
CAGACATGAGTTATCAGATTGCGAGACATTTCTAGAAATTTCATAATGGTGATGAGACCAATCCCTAGAAATAGGAGAGATGGAGATATGGAGAAGAATTTGAGAAGATTAGACTAAATCTATATTTTAGATTTAAACACCTGGGTACCTAGGGGTTTGAATGTTGATGTGGAATGACATGTCTATGTTAGAATATTTGATATTTCCCCGTCCAATGTGATAAGCTGATTCAGACATTTGGTTTATTAATTCCGTTTCCTTTGCAAGATGTCATATGAAATTGTATGTGTTAAATTGCTAATTTTTTTGTATTTTAATGGTGGATTTTTAACATTTTAGATGATTTATCCATGCCTGGAAGAGTGTAAGATTTTCTTGACTATCAAGATCTACGAGATTGGTGAACATTCCGTGCAATGAAGAACTGGTTGGCCCACTAGGGCTGACTTGGAGGAACCAAGAACACCTATATAAAATGTATTGTGATTTAGCATGTGGTAGTGGACACCCCGGGACATAGCAGGAGCCGGCCCGGGGGGGGGGGAGGTGGTAGTCCTCAGGGCCATCCATGGCTCCACAAGGGGGCTCCTCCTACATAAAAGTTAGCTCCAGGGGGTGGTGGTTCCCGGGCCGACGGGGCCGCGACGAACAACCCACATTACTGTATTTCAACCCTTGGGAGATGACGGTCCCGGGGGGGGGGGGATGCATTGCCCTTTTTATTTCTGAGAAATTGGCCAAGGGAGGTGTTCATCCCAGGGGCTGCAGGGGGACCGCGTGGGCTTACCTGCATTCATTTGATAATTTGCCATGGGGAGGTGGTGGTCCTGGGGGCTGTGGCGGAGATGGCCCATATATTAATTTTCATTTCAGCCCTGGGGAGGTGGTGGTCTCTGGGCTGCGGGAGGGCCGTGCGGGTCACCCTGGCATTATATATTATTTTAAGATTATTTGCCCCCTGGGTGGTGGGGTTTTCTAGGGCTGTGGGTGGGCCCAGTGGGCTCACCTGCACACATATAGTAAAATGCCCCGGGGCTGCGGGGGGCCATACAGGCACCACCCACATTCTTTTAATCACTTTTCCCCAGGAAGGTGGCAGTCCCCGGCAGGCCATGCGGGTCCAGATGCATACATTATACGAAGTGCCCCGGGGGTGAAGGTCTCAGGGGCTTTCATAAGCCCTAGGCAGGCTACAAGCGCCCCCTCCTATTTATATGAAATTCCCCGGTACCTGGCCCACCCAGGTTTATTTGAAAGCAAGCATGGAAGCCACTGCCTGCTTTTTGAGGGGGCTTTTGGCAAATATCACGATTTTGCAGCCATTTATTTTTTTAAACTGCTTTTGTGGCTTGTTAGGGTCCCTCTGGGACCGACGGACCAACTTTATAGGGTCAGGTTATTCCTACCCTGCCCTACATTTTGTTTTGGGACTGGGATCAAGGGGAGTCCCAAGAAGGCTGCCAACACTCCCTGGTTGAAGTGTTGGCAGCCAATCAAAGCTCCTCATTTCACTGCATGAGCTCATTATGTTTCACAAAGTCGTAGCAGCCAGAGATATCACCAACTGTATTTTCGTAAATTTCTCAACTACTAAATGGATTTACACCAAATAAAGTGCAATCTACATACCCAAATCTACCTTTCTGCCAAATTTTGTCAAATTCCATTCAGTAGTTCGGGCCATAGACTTGTTCCAAGATCTTATTGGAAAACACACTTTTATATCACTCCTTTTTCTCAGCCCCCACTTGACGGATCACCCCGAAACTTTCCTTGCTCAACAAGTCTCACTATAAAACGTTTTGGAACATTTTGTGAAGATTCATCAAATGGCACCAGAGATAGTGGCAAGTCAAAAAATGCTTTTTCAATGGAAACATGGTCCTTACTATAACTACCTACTGCCAACCGCCAGTAGGTATTATATAAATATCATTATATGTTTTTCTGACCTCCAGATGGAAGGGAGGAGATCCGTGACCTTGGCGTCTCATGATCCCCTCCCTCCCCAAACAATGAAATGCAGGTCCTGCAATACTACTCCACTCATCATTACCATTCAGAGGGACCTAGACTAGCGGTTTTTAACCTTTTGAATGCTGTGGACCCCATTGAACTATTACTGGAAACCAGTGACCGCCACTACTTCATTACTGGAAGCTGAGGACCCCAACCTAAGCAGTTTCTGTGATTTGAACCTCCAAACAATACACAAAATGAAAAAAACATGCATACACCAAATTTAAAAAAAAACACATCTTGGAATATTTAGTTTAATTCACAATCAAAGTTTTCAATGCTGCTTCTTTATTTCAATATTCTTAATGTTAATTTATTAATTTTAAAATTTAATTTTGTAAAACAGTCATGGACCCTCTGAAGAGGCATCGCGGATCCCCAGGGTCCTTGGACCACAGGTTAAGAACCAATGACCTCGACCATTGGTTCCCCCTTCCCTTGTTGCTGGTATGTCGATTGGTAGTTGAGAAAATAGTTTCCAGTCCAAGAATCCTTTACCCCTTCCAAAATTATTCACTACATATTTCCCCTTCCATTCTTCAGAATGATTATCTCCTTACTTAGAAGCTTCTTTTGGCTGGGCAAGTCTCCTCCTCTCATGCTATCCAAATGCTTCAACCCAAGCATTTGAATACAGTGACACATGGAGATTTGCTTACCCAAAGGAAGGTACTAAGTCCCCCCTATGGTGGTGGACATTATTTCCATACTACAGGTCGTAACATATTTTGTTCATTAATGACTAGATTTATGAACCTTGTGACTACCCCATTTACAGCATCGAGCTGGGTCTTGGGACACGACTCTTCCCTCTACTGCATTTATGGGGGCGGTATCCAATCAGGGATGTCACAAGAGATGTACTTCGTCATTGGGGCACACCCTTCATGCCTTACAGGAGGTAAACTAACTAACCAGTGAAAGCACCCTGTGGGTCGGGGCCATCTGGCTCAGGTGACCAACCTAAAGGGTTCCACCTACTGGAATGCAATTGGTCTCTCCCAACTCTTGACTTCACAGTTACTCATTAAATCCTTTTCTGAACTGCAGCTTCACTTAGGTTTACATGGATCCCAATTCTTTTGGCTCGTTCAGGGTGAGATATGCTATCATACCATATTTGAAAGATAGGGGAGAGATATCGAACTACAACCCGAGAGCACAATGGGAACTCTAGGGTGAACAATTATTTCTACAATAAAATGGTACCTGTTCGTCACTACTCCGTTCACCTTCCTAAACTAGATTATTTCTAGCCATGCAAGATATTTGTTGTTGAAATGTATTGTAAATAGATGTACATTGAATGTATTAATAGCATTTTGTACGATTAGATCATTTGATTACATGGCTCTATAAGAATTATATTAATGGACAATTATCCATAGGAATAGAATGATACAAAACCTTTGATTCATTGTATAAATCAATGTCACCTTTTTTTCTATTTAAAACTTTATTTAAAATCGAATAATAAAAAAATGAACTTTTGAGTCACATTAGTCCATGGGTTTGTACATGTTCATTTATTAATTAGTCCACTTGTCATTAGGTTTCCTGTATGTTTTTCTCATAACTGTTTGGTAGACCCGATACAGGGAACTTCATTAGGGGTACCCCTTCTTTACTACAAAGCAGCTTGCTAAACGTGCCTGGAAAGAAGATATCGGAGGTCTGAAAGATAATTGCTTCCAGAGTGGTCACCATCTCTTCCTGGTATTGTTCGATTCAGCTCAAATACTTACACAAATGCTACTATATTAGAGGGCAGTTAATGGAGGATGGGACAGTATTCCTTCCCCACTTTGCCTCAGGCGTCAAAGAGTCAATACAACATTCCTCTAAACAATATGGACCTGCCAGGTGTCACAATCCTTTTGGGGAAGGTAAAAACCTGCCCCAAAATAATTACGACATACCCGCCACAGGTGTTGGGATGGCTGCCTTGTCTTCCCCAAAGCTAGCCCTTCTTCATATCATAGAAAACCATGAATACGAATAGATACAAGGACCTAATCCACCTGGAGCAGAGGACTATTCAAAGGGACATTGCACATGAATGGAGGGCAAAATGTCCCCCTCCCCTCTGTAGTGATGGGTTTGAGTTATTAACTGGTTCCTCATTCTAGACAGACCCATTTATGATTCATAAGGACGACTCCTGAAACACCATAAAATGTGAATGGCGAGGAATGGAAAATGTGGTGCACTTTAGGTTCACAGTCAGAGTGCAGAAAATGATTACTGTCACTCTTCAGGTGATAGTGGACTAATAACTGGAAGGAAGCTATGGATTTTGATAGATGCAGTGCTAACGTTTTGTTCTGCTGCACTTCATGTATTGGTTTTAAGTCTCTTTTAAACGTTGTGTGGCTTTTTATGTAAAACAAAGAACGATTGCATTGCTAAACTATGGGAACAGTGGCAGGAACAATTTTCCACAGACTCGTGTTGAGGGAAATTGCGATGCTGGGAGGACTGGGGTGAATCCATTTAATGTTGCTCTTAAATATCTATCCATTTTACATTGGGATGTTTCCTGTGCCTGGTCTGAAAATGATTGTATGATTTTGCATTGATTGCTGGTGTTTTGTAATTTTGACCAATACCTAATAAAACGTATTTTAAACAAGAGTTCTATTCATCAGAACTCCAACTAAGTTGTACCCTTTTTCTGTTACAAATACATATTGATTAAACACTTTTTACATCGACTATTACGGTGCCGCCTTACACTGAAATCCCAAAACATTTTGACTCTCGAAATATTCCAGAATTATTCTAAATAGGTATAATCAGTCTAAAATAGCATGGACACAACATTCCTGCCTTGAACATTCTAAAGTGGCCCCAGATGAAAGCAAACACTCCATTCAAGACACCATCTTTCTTGAAACAAACACCAACTTAGATACATCACTCTCTCAGTGATCCATCATGTCTGTTTTAATTTCACTAACGTTGCTTAGCCGCTCTGAGATGGCAAAGTAACAGCATACAGATCAGCAAATAAATCATGAATATAAATAAATAATACGTAAATAAATGCTGGGTTGTCTAATAAACAAAACCCAAAAGGAGGCTTCGAATGCAGAAAAGAAACTCCCACCATGTTAAGAACCTCCTTGGGCTTCCCTTCTACCACTAAGAGGACAAAAATCCAACAGGATCCCAAAGGATTTTATCATGAGGGATATTTAATCATCTTTTTGTCTAAAACGTTGATGCATTTTAAAGGAACATATTTCCCTGAATAAGCAACAATAGAGTGAACCTACTGGCACAAAATCACGAGCAAACCTGACAAAGTCCAAACGTCAAATTCTACATAAGGTCAGAGATTTGTAATGGAATGTTGATATATGAGAAAAGAGTACCCCGCTGTACACTAGGACTATATGGCAAGGCACGGATGAGTTCTATGGTCATATAATGGAACAAGGCAGAAGGCTGCATTTCTTTATAAGGTTTTGGAACTCCAAGGTAACTTGCACTATCCTTATGCACAGCAGAGAGTAATTGTATTCGTTATAATACATGGTCACACCATCACCTTTCCTACTAATCACTTAAATCTTTGGTGTGCAGCTATTTTATATGAAAGACAGAGCATGTTTGCAAACCTGAAGAATAAAAATAGACTCTCGTGCAACATTAAACACATCAAAAACTCGGTGAGATATTTGTTGCACAACAAGGATAGAATCAGTTTGATGCAAGTAATTTTTTTTATTTTTTTAAAGGCACAGTAGCTCGGAATGTGTAGAAACATGCAGAAAGATTCTATCTTTATTATAATTACACAATGAGTGCAAAAAATAAACACGTTGCCATAAATATCTCCTTTCTGCTCGTCCCTATACTGCTAGAAAAACAAAGCAGAAGAAAAAAAAAAAAACATTGTTTTCTTCCTTACACAGCTACTTTAAATATTCTCCATGACCTCACCTGCCTTTCCCCTCAGCTGCTGGCAGCAGGAATTATGATGTCAAAACTCAACTGTACTAAGTAATTAAAGTTGAGTTCTGACATCATTTCTTTTTAATAGGCGACAGGGTGAGTCACAATTTTCCTATTATAAGAAAACAGAGACAGGTTTATATTCAAGGAATGCAGATTTCCATGTATTGTATCATTTTTATATAGAATTATAGATGGATAACTGTGAATAACAGGGATGCTTTTCACCCAGGGGTACTGAGGCTCCTGAAATCAACTGCAAGAGCGAAACTTGAGTTGTCTAAAATGTCACTCTCTAAACCCGTCAGACTATCAATGCAATATATGCGAATGCACAGCAAGCAACATCTCTGGACTGAGAGAGAGAAGAACCTCATCCATACATAGCTGAATGGGGCCTAAAAGAAAGGTTACTTGTAGAGGCATCATTGTATTCGAAAGTGAAGATTCAGTACAGTCCAGTTCATCAGATCTGAGGTTCCACAAGTTCAGCTACTGAAAATGTGCACTAAATGGATTAATAGTCCCATAATCGCTAGTCCATACCAATTGATCTTCAGAGCATTCAATAACCGAGAAAGCCGTTGTCAAGGAAAGAAACGCAAATATTAAAATTGTACGGAAGCTCTATTGTATCATAGATTATAGTACTGATTGCCCAGAGCATTGTCACATTCGAAGAAATAACATACATTCAGTGCATACTGTGTGCTGCCAAGATATTTTACAGTTTTATTTTCTGTTCCCAACATTCCATTTTAATAATTGTTTTTATTTGGAATTAATACTTTATTGCTCTTTGTTCTCAAACCTTAGTTGGCCTAATGGCTGGTACCTGCAGACAATCAGCCCCAGAACCTACATTTACACGAGCCCCGGCAGGCCTTGGACTCGGTTATGGTACGACAGTATCCTGACCTGCTTACTCTGTCTCCCCTACACCCCCATAGTTTCAGGCGATGTGTACAGCATGGAAAGTTACACACCAGCTGCGGGGCATAGATAGCATGGTTGCTCAACTCTGGTCTAATGAAGACATATGCATTGGCCATACGCCGGTTAGATGGCCAGCTTCGGAAACTAGGGGGATCATTGAGATTGCAGGTCTCAGTAAGGACACCTTCTGAACTATCGCAATGCTTCAGTCAGTGGTGGTATTGGCAACTGAGACATTGCCTATGGGGTAAACTTGGGCAGGACCCAATGCTCTTCCCAGAGGCACCTATATTGGAATATCTCAGAAACAGGGGATTTTATAAGGGAATTGTATTGTATTGAACCTATATAGGATCCTAATTGATTAGGTCTACTCCTCTAGTACGCTGCAGTCCCCTCTAACCTACTGGCAGGACAGGTTAGGGTTTGCCTTCCCGGATTGAGACGGGAAGGAGATCATGGAATGCCATGACTGCTCACTTCGAGAAGCATGATAGAAATATTCCTGCTTCGAGATTCTTCATAATAGGTATTGGCTCCCACATAAACTGCATAGAGCCCACCTGATTCCGAACAACATTTGCTGGACTCGTAACGTCAATGGTTGTCGTTCTCTACCATACTCTATGATTCTGGTTCCTATTGGAGCTCAGTCTGGAGAAAACTCCACAACACTAGCTGTACTCCCTTTGGAGACAATACCGAACTGGCCCTATTGCGTGATTTTGCAGATGTAGATGACACAACTTCCCATTGCCATAGATGGATATCAACACCCTTAATGGTGGCCATGATATGTATTCTGCAACAATGGAGTTCCTCACAATCACCCACACATCAAGAGTGGTTCATAAAGTTAAACTGTTTGGCCATCTATGAGACGAGCATATTTAAGATCCATGATTAATTGCACTTGCGGACACCTGGGGGGCATTTTTACACCTTCAAAATCTTCAATGCATTTTAATGCCATGGATGCCTACCTATTAGGCCTGGGCAGTGAACTTCGCTCCGTTCGCGGAGTTTTCTGCACTCCGCGGAGCTCGCGAGGTGCAGAAAACTCTGCTTTACGATGCGCAGCGGAGTCTTTTTCCCCGCTCGCGAACGGTAAGTTTGCGATCTCGAACAGTACGCTCGCGAACGTGAGCTGCCGCACGGGATTCAATTTCTACCCGAGTGGCAGAAATACCAGCACAAACTGCACTCTGCCACTCGCGGAACTTCTGAGTTTTTCTGTAACTTCGTGGAGTTCCCCATAGCAAAACTCAGCGAACTACGCCCAGGGTTACTACCTGTACCTTTCCTCCACATCAAGGCATTAATTTGAGTTGAGAGAATTGATCTTGCACTGTATCCAGGAGACTGGTGAGTTAGGAGGCAGACAGGAGAGCCCCAGGAAGCATAAGTATGCCTGATTGACCTAGATTAGCTCCAAGGTACCTACCTCTTGCACGCCTGCTGGAACTGTACATCGGACACAGTGCTACTCTTCCAGTCTTGCACTTAGAGAGTTACCTCACAAATAGCAATGTTGATTAATGGTATACTATAGCTCAAACCTTTTTTTTTTAATATATATATAATTTTTTTATTCATACCCAGAGAACATCATATACAAGAATAAATATCGACGAGTCAAACAAAAGATAAAATCCTGGTAGGTTAGTGTAAATACAAATAAGCCCCTTGAAAAGCCAAATCAGAGTAAGAAAAGTTACTCATATAATCAAAGCTAGCAGCAAGATAGGAGTAAGATGCCTAGTGGCACCGCCCTTTTAAGTTTCATACTATTAGAATATTGCCTAACAATCTCCACTATTCCCAGTATTAGGGCCCCTGGCTTCTTTGCTCCACTTTAAAATAGGCGACCAAATTTTGCCCCCAAGGATCCTGGACTGTCTGCCCCTACGTGCATACAGTGCAGTCTCTTGATTGTATATCCCTAGGAGCCGAGCTAGCCACATCTGAAAAGTAGGTGGCTCCGAATCTTTCCAACTGGTGGCTAACATTATCCTGAATACTGCTGTGCCGACACATACACAATACTTCTGTGCAGTATCCAGCTCCAGAGAGGTATTGTATCCCATGAGCAACAAAGTAGGGGTCAATTTAATCTTAAAACCAAACAGTCTTTACCAAAAGCTGACCACCCCATTCTTCAAGGGAAGTAGTTTATCACACTCATAAAACATGTGGGACCTACCACACCCAGGGCAATTATTATCGGCTCTTTTGCCCCAGTCGAATAGCTTAGCGGGGGTAAAATATAAATTAAATAGAGTTTTATAAAGTTGTGCCTTAAAGCATGTTGATAAAAGTACCTTAGCAGTTAATAACAGTCATGTAAATATCAACATCAGGGTTATTCAGATTCCTGGCCCAGCTTATCTCATTCTTTTCTAAATCATCTGGTAATTCATCTACCAGCAAGCTATATATATTCGTTATTCTACTGGGCTTCCTAATAATTAATTCTAGCATTGGTATTCTTTCTAAATTTAAAACCGGTATACGTGTGGTGAGGAAGTCACGAATTTGTACATATTTAGAATAGTGGTTGTTGGGCATCCCGAATCCCTGCTGCAATCTGGAAAAGTGAGAGGCTTGATCTCCCTCATAAAAGTCTCTAACCATGAGCAAGCCTAGCAGTTTCCACTGCTTTCCCATAGCATCATAAATGGGGGGTGGGAAGAGCGAGGATCGCCACAAGGGAGATATCAGCAAAGCTTGGGTATCGCCATGATTTTTTGCTCTCTATTCCTTGAAACTAACATTTTTGTAGTAGCTCTGTTCCACCTGCCTCAGCAGCAGCCCGGCGGCCTCCTTCCCTATAGCGAGCTCACTTTATCGTTGGTATTCTAGCCTTGCTTCCGCCTCCTTGTCCATATTTACTGTGAATAAAGTAGGCATCTGATTTAGGAGAGCCACCCAATAATATAATGTAATATTCGGGATTGAAAGCCCCCCTCTACCTTGTGGAAGAGTTAGATATTTAAGTGACATTCTCATTTATCCATATTGCCAAATGAAGTTAGAATAAATAGACTCCAAGGTCTTCAAAATCCGTTCATCTACCTCTAGCGGGATTGATCGAAACATATAAGATTTTAGGCAGCATAGTAATTTTAAGGAATTCCCTCTTCCAATTATAGATAGATGCAGCCCATTTATTCGCTGTAAATCCATAGATATGGACTTTATCAAAAGGGTCAAATTTAATTTTGCCTATTTCATCAACCTTCGAACTAATACAGACCCCAAGATAGGCTGCCGATTCTGCATGTCGAGAATCATTAAAACTTATATTCTCTGTACAAATAACTGTCTTCCCTTTATTCAAGGTATATCCTGATATTTGCCCAAATCCTTCAGCTAGGAGTGCGGTTTCCCTAATTGCCTCTGTCGGATTGGTAGATAAATAGCAATATCATCGGCATATGCTAACACCCAAGTCTTGTAGCCCCTGTTTACCACAGGCTTAGTCTCCCGACTCCGCAGCAACTTTACCACCAAGGGGTTTATATACAAGGCAAATAAAATAGGGGAGCAGGGACATCCTTGTCTAGCTCCCCTTGATATTAATATGTTCCCTGATTCTCTCCCCATCAGTTGCAGCCGGGCTCTTGGGTCGGAGTACATGGCTTTAATGGCCTTTATTATTTGTGGACCAAAGCCTTTTAGCTCCAGTACCCCCCACAAAAACCTCCAGGCTACCCGGTCAAATGCCTTCCCGGCATCGAGGAGGATCATGGCCATCCACCCCCCAGTCCCAGCTACGACATCAAATAGTGATATGGCCCTCCTGATGTGGTCAGTTGTCCCTTTCCCGGGGATGAAGCCATGCTGCCAGGAGGAAACCAGATGTCCTATGACCCTCCGTAGCCAATTAGCCAATATCTTCAAATATATTTAGTATCAGAGTTTATTAGGGATATCAGCCTGTATGAAGCAGGGTTGTCGGTTTTCGATTCTTTGGGAAGATAATATCGGTCTCTTTCAAAGATTCTGGAGGGCAACCACTATGTTGTATACCCCTAAATAGATCAAGTAATAGGGGGGCTATCAGTGTTTGCATTATCCTGTATATTTTGTTTTTTTTAAATACATTATTATTTTTTTTTCAAAAACAATCAAGAAACTTAGTTCCTTCTATATGGCAATTGCAATGACATATGATAATCAGACAACATACAACACAGTTCCAAAGATTAGCAGGCTGGTTATATCCAATGTCATCCTGTTATTGGTCTACACCTTCCACCGCCCCACTTCCAACACCCCAGTTTTGCACTCACTTGCAGTAAAATCCTGAAGTTGCCGAACAAATTCTCCCCCCACTATATCAGTATGCAACACTTATGACGTTTTGTAAAGACCAGGCCCGACCCCAGACAACTATTCAGCAGGACTGTTCGTCCTCATCTCTTGGTCAACAGCTTCAATTGATGTAGTATCCCAGTCTCTGGTTGCCATATATGTTTTATACAATGCCCAGAAGTTTTTAGGTCTACTACATGGTGGGAGAAGATCACTGAAGTTCTCTGTTTGCGTGCTATAGTACAGCATGTCTCTCGACCACTGAGCTATCGTAGGGATCAGGCCACGCGACCAACCCATCGCCACCCTGTGTCTAGCTAGTAGCAAGCCCATGACAACCAACCTACGGACCCCTTTTGGTATCGACTTGGAGTAGCCCAACAGGGCCTGTGCAGACTCTGGGGAAAGTGCCAAATCAGTCACCTGTCCCAACTCCTTCAAGATTAAGTCCCAAAATGTGGATATCCCTGGACAAAGCTAGGCCAAGTGGAAGAAATCAGCCGGCTGTGCACTGCTGCGCTCGCAATCCGCCCCATTCCTCAGTCCGGACCGACACAATCTCTCTGGAGTGTAATAGACCCTATTTAGATACTTAAAGTGAATCAGTCTGTGTATACCATTTAAAGAAATGCGCTTCGTGCTGTCACAGCAATATTTCCACATAGTGTCATCCATATCCCTGCCCAAGTCTCTCTGCCAAAGCCAGGCGGGCTTTAGTGTAATGGTTTTCCCTGTAGCTCATGGTCATCTTGTATATTTTAGACACTATCTGGGTTGACGATTCAGTTTTTATGACATAGATAGGGAGGCCAGCTCCGGTGTCTCCGACAAGTTGCTACCCAGGATATTCAGCAATGCTTGCCGTGTTCTGTGGAACTGAAATTTAGTGAGGAGGGTCACTGCGGAATCTTCGGCCCCCAGCTCCTCCCAGCTCTTTGCTGTGTTCCCCTCAAACAGGTTCCCTATTGTCTGCACCCCTATTGAATTAAGAGCTCGTGTAACTCCCTTATCTCTGCACGGGGGTAGCCAATTCAGTGGTGTGAGCGGGGAGTACAAGATGGCACCCGCCTGCAGATTTAGGAGGTGGTTCCAGGCATGTTTTGTAGCATTCACTGAGTCAAGTATCCCCATCCAACGATCCGCAGGTGTAAACATCAGACCTGGCAATGGGAGAGGGGACGCCACAACTTTCTCTATGCGTAGGTGGGGCGTGTCCGGGGAGCCGTGCATCCAGTGGTAACCATGCCCACTTTGTGCTGCCCTGTAATATAGGTCCAGGTCGGGCGCGTGCCCAGCCCCCCTATGTGGTGTGGTAATGTAAGAAAAAAAGGAGCAAGGGAGAACCAAAAGTATATTAGTAAAGAGAAACAAAAAACAGGGGCAATATTACCATTTTCATAATGGAAACTCTGCCCAGCAAGGACAGTGGCAGTCGGATCCAGCTTTCCACCTCGTCTTCTAATTTGTTAGGTCGCCACCCCATAGTTTTCCCCACCACCACCTAGGTACCTCACCTGTTATGTTGACCACCGCAACAGTTAGTCAGGTTCGAATGGAGTCGTGGCCAGTGTGAGGGGGTATATTATAGACTTTGGCCAATGAACAGGGAGCCCAGACACCGCTCCAAATCGCACTACTTCCCGCAATACCGGGGAAAGGTTACGTTCAGGGTCCCGCACATATAGCAGCGTATCGAACGCATAGGCGGATACGATCAACTCATAACCCGGAAATCGTATACCCCTATATCTGTGGTATTCGCGTAACGCACAGGCTAAAGGTTCGGCCACCAAAGTGTACGGTGACAGAGGGCAACCTTGCCGCATGCCACTAGTAATGTGTATAGCATCCGTCACAAGGTTGCCAATTTTGACTCTAGCTGTGGGTGCGTTATATTGTACCCCTATCAGCTGTAGAAACACATTCCCCAACCCCATCCTCGTCAGGACCTGCCACATGAAGGGCCATTCAACAGAGTCAAAGGCTTTCTCCATGTCGAGGAAAACAGCTACCGCCTGTATCTCCGGTCGACTGTGCTGTATCGTACCAAACCCCGTTATCAAATTGTAAGTTAAGTTTCTTCTTGAAACGAAACCCGCTTGCTCCGGTGTGGCCAGCAGCGGAATCAGAGGGACTATCCGGTCCGCTAAAATTTTCGCAAACATTTTTGTGTCCACATTAATCAACGAAAGAGGGCGATAGGATGCGCACTCGTCCGGAGGCTTGCCCAGCTTCAGGATAGCGACAATCTCCTCTCTCATCGAGGGAGGCATACCACCTGTCACGCACATTTCGTTAAAGAGTGTAGCTAAATGCGGCGCTAGTAAGTCCTTGAACGCCTTGTAAAAAGTTACTGTGAAGCCATCAACTCCTGGCACACTACCTGATGTCATGCTCGACAGTGCTGCGGTGATTTCATCTACCTCCAGAGGTCACAAAAGATATTTGCGATGTTTGTCCGTTAGCCAAGATAACTTTATATGTGTGAAGTAGTCCAAGATTTCCGCCTTAGTGCCACTACTGCGAGTAGAGTATAGCTCGGAATAATATTGCCGAAACCTGCGTGCTGTGGCAGTTTCTTCTGTCAGTGTGTCTCCCTCAGCTGTTTTGACCTCAGCAACTATTGTTTTGTCCTGCTGCTTTTTTAGAAGTTGCGCCAAGACAACACCCGACCGTTCACCCTCACCATACGAGCGAGCTGTGGCGTATTTACCGAGGTGTTTTATTTCAGAGTCAGCCGCGTCATGATATTCTCCTAATTGTGTTTTGAACTCCTGTGTGATATCATCATCAGCCCTGAACAGGAGTTGTTCCTCTAGATTCGCTAGTGAACGCACCAGGTCTGTAAGTCGTTTACGTAGCACTTTAAGTACCCTAGAGTGCTTGGTCATAGTAATACCACTGATATATGAACGCCTCCCAGACCACTTGAAAGCTGTCCACCGACCCTATGTTATTGGCAAAGAACGTTTCAATCAATTCAATCGCTTCCTTCAGTTCCTCTTTAAAGACGGCGTCTAGCAGAGAGTAGGGCGAGAACCTCCACGTAAAGGGGGGAATCGTTTTCTGTGGGGTGTCTAGTACTAGCAGTCTCAGGGAATGGTCCTAAAGCATACAGGGAAGTACCTCACAGGCTCGGGTCTGCTCTTGTCACTGCCTGGCTGCTAGCCAATAGTCTATTCGGGTATGTAAGTCATGATACGCTGAGTAATGTGTATACCAGACTCTTGCCGGGTATCTCTGATGCCACACATCACACAAACTGTACCACTGCATCTTCTACTGTACACGCTGCCGCCGTGATATGCCTCTCTGGCCCTCCTGTCTATCCTTCCATGGATTCATTACTAAATTGAGGTCTCCTCCCCAAAGCTGCTGCCCTTTTCCGCGTGAACGAACCTTTTCTGACAATGCAGTGTAAAAGTTGGGATTGTCAAAATTTGGGCCGTATATGTTAACTATAAGTAGTTCCATTCCTTTCCCCCTACAGCTGGAGATCACACAGCGCCCTTCCTCGTCTTTGTCTAGTGGTTTAAGTTTAAGAGTAGTCTTAGGATCCACCCATGTAAGCACACATGTGTGGTGAAACCCGCTGCGTACATATATCCCAGCAGCCCCCTGCTGAGGGGGAGGTGTGTCTCCTGCAGTAGTGCACCAGCAATTTCGTGTCTTGCCAAGTAGGCCAGGACCTTTCTGAGTTTCCTGTGGTCATTGAGACCTCGCACGTTCCAAGTGAGTGCGTGAACCGTGCTACTCGCTGCTTTATTACTGGACCTACTGAAGTCGGTCATGGGGGTGTGTAGTGTCTGCATAGGGTGACCTGCCGCATATAGACTGTGTGCTTACCATGAAAAAGAATGGATACAGCGTGAAAATTGCCATACATCCTCAGTCTCAACCCCCTCCCTCCCCCACCCACCCATGCCAGGCGTCCCCAACTGTGCCTTGGTGGAATTCCACAAAAGATTCCTGATTCGCCATCTGAATGTTCAGCAACCCAAAGCATAAAAACACTGAACCAAAACCCCCTACCCCCATACTACTCCCAAGGTGTGTGGCGCACTCGTGGGGGGATGTTGCCCGTCTAGCAGGGTAGTTTGACCTAACCGGACTGGGCTCCCCACCCCCGGCTCGCCATCAATCACATTTAGTGTGCCTGCTATGGAATTCCCCCGCCTCCCCGCATCGCTTTGTCTTTTCTTACAAAAAGTATTGTAACTTAACTCTCCCTAACTGCTGACCACTCTGTATGTAACACTATAGCATAACCTTCTCTGTGGTGCTCTCTAATTGTCTGTCTCACATTCAATTAAGCCTTCGCCATGGTTTCCAGAAGTGCCTCTCTCATCTGTAACACATGTAGTCCAATGTTCAGTCCTGATCGTCCAATCCACCGCCAGCCACCCCCTCCAAGGAGCACCGCTCCGGGCTGCTACGCTTTTCTTTGGACCACTCCTTCAGGGCTTTCTGCAGAGCTTTAGGATCTGTAAAGATTTGTGACTGGCCCTGCCGATTGATGCGGAGTCTAGCCGGATACAGCATGAAGTAGTCCAAATTATGATCCCGCAGTTGGCACTTCAGTGGCACAAACTGTCTGCACGTCTCCTGTACTCGAATCGTGAAGTCTGGATATAAAGAGATACTGGAACCCTCGCACTGCAATGACTTTCTCCCTGGCTACCTTCAGCGTCAAGTCCCTGTCTCAGTAATTCAGCAGTTTCGCTATTACCAGCCTTGGGGGAGCACCAGGAGCGGGGCGAGGGCCCAGGGAGCGGTGTGCTCTCTCAACCACGAATATGGGAGAGAATATTTCACTTTCCAACAGTGTTACCAGCAGCCTCTCTACAAATTTTTCCATGTTGCTGGTCTGGGTTGACTCCGGAAGACCTGTGATCCTTAAGTTGTTCCAGTGAGATCTCGCTTCGAGGTCTTCAGTCTTGTCCTGCAAAACTTGTAGCACCTTTCCCATTTGTTTGTGTTCAGTATCATTTGTTGTCTGTGCTTCCTCCACCTCTGTGACCCGGCGCTCTGTCATATCCAGCCTTTCTGCCTGTTTGTTCATTCGTTTGGATATTCTATCCATCCGATATGAGAGGGAGTCTAATTTAGTCCCCAGAATAGATAGGCTGTTCTGCAAGCCATTCTCCATTGCAGCAAGCATGGTACGGATGTCTCCATCAGCCTCCTCTTGGGCCTGTTCCTGCACAATATCCCCTTCTTCTGAGGCATTCTCCCTCACTTTAGATTTCCTTTGGTTAAATGCAATTTTAGACTGAGTCTTGTCCACTCTTCCCATCGTGGCTGGCCCGCAACAGCTACAAATGATCTGTGATCGTCGATCAGCAAGCTGGGTATCCACTGTCAGGCTGCTCACTCCAAGTTATTCCCTCCGCGTCCACCCGCTGCCTCAGGCTAGTGAACTGACCAGAGTGAGCCAGGAGCGCAGCGGCCACCCAGATGGGCCACACCACCGAATGACTGGCGTCTGCTGCCACGACCAGGACGCCAAGCAAGCAACTCAACTTCTCCGTCCTCACAGGCGACTGAACAGGCCATTAAATGCCAGGTGTTGACTTAGAACTCCGAGGGACACTCCCGGTGAGCAACTGCTGCCAGCGTCACCATCATCTACTCTGACCAGGAGACACCGCCGCGCCAGATGGATTCCTGTGCGGGCTCTCTCAGTGGGACGTATAGTTGCAGGGGTTCAAAGACGGCCTCTCCCGGTGCACACAACAGGCAGCTCTCCATCTGCCGGTTTCACCGTGTGCCCGCTTGTTCATTCCCAATCTCGCAGTGCTCTTCGCAGGTTGGCGCTGCTGTCCCCAGGATTCCCCCTCAAGCACCACCACGGTCGCTAATCAACTGGGTGTCAATTCACAGCGACTTGCCACTTGTGTCAGCAAGCGCGGAAGTATATGCAGTGCGCCACGATCCTCCAGGGTTGATTCTGCCGCCAAACGATAACTCCCCAAGGCTGTAGCAATTACTACAATGCACAGCGGATGGAACACCGTATCTACAGGCTTCAAAATGGCCAGCCTCGCCAGCCGCGCTCCCACTGAATCCGTGGGCCCAGCTCTGTACTCACCGCTCTTGGGCGTATCTCTACAGTCTTTACGACACCACCGCGGGTCTCCTTAGGGCACCGTAGCTAGCCGGTTTGGCCTCTGCGCTCTCGCACAGGGAGAGAGCCTCCACTGGGCATGGTGGCAGGCCCCCCACCACTGTCTGCCTCGCCCTTCAGGACTCCTGGGCATCTCGAACTCTCTTCGTTGCAGGCCTCGGCACCCCACAGGTACACCACTTTCCCGGCAGCGGTGATCACCGCAGCTGCTACCGGCTCTGTTGGTTCGCACTGTGCTCGCCCCCCGCCGGAAGCACCCGGGGACAAAGCAGTCGCTGGGTTTTGGACTACTGCCCGCCTTCCACGGTAGTCCGGGGATCGTGGCCCAGGACGGAGGCTCAGCAGGCACAGTTGGCCAGTTCGATCACTAGTGAGGTTTTGGAGTCCCGAATTGGCTCACAATGCTCCAGTTTCACCCCGGAGCAGGCGGCAGCCCAATTCTGGTCAATTAGACCGCGCAGATGCAGGATACTTGCAAGATTGTGTGATGGCGATGCGGAACTTACAGTTCAAGGGGCCATCTTCGTTGCGAGCAAGCTCCGCCCCCCCTTATCCTGTACAGTTCAAGGGGGATCTTGTTGGGGCAATCAGCCTTACCTAATGCCAGATCTTGCAGTGCTACCAGAACCTCCTCTAATGCAAAGTCCTTTTCTAAGTCATTCTTAGCCAGGCTATCCAAAACTGCCCCAAGGTCTGCGTCGGTTACTATTTGGGATTTAACCTGCGATGTTCTTGATGTTCCTGTGTCTTCCTTTTACAACAGTTGAGAATAGTCCTGAAACACCCCCAGTATATCAGTTGTGTCAGTGTACGTTTGGCCAGCCTTCTTAATTGAAGATGATATGTTCCGGGCTGTTTTCTGTCTGGTACGTAAGGCTAGCCTCCTCCCCACTAGTTCTCCATATTCATAAGAATAGTTTTGCTGCGTCTGGAACTCTTCCGCCGATGTCTGGCTAAGCCAGCTGTTTATTTCAGCCTTAAGGGCAATTATTTGGTGCTGAATCTGAACCACCTCCCGCTCCTGCGCTATTAGTGACATGTTCTTCTTCAGCTTTGGCCAAGTTACGCAGCAATTGCTCATTCTTTACCTCACGTAGCTTCCTTGCCCTAGCGACAAAACTAATCGGTTTGCCCCTAAGGCCTGCCTTAAAGGTATCCCACACAATCCCCCCTGCTAGCACTAGCACTATATCTATTGATATCAAAAAACTCTTGGGAGCATTTCTTGATGTGCTTAATATAGGCACTGTTTACAAGGAGTTTCCTATCGAACATCCATTTATTCCAAGTTTTTTTAACCTTTTAACTTCAAGTTCCAGAGTCAGCGGATTGTGATCGGAGATCACCTTTGGGAGTTTCCTAATTCCAGCTTCGTTAAGGAGATGCTTTGTGACTAGGAAATAGTCAATCCTGACATACTTCCTATGGGGGCAAGAATAATATGTGTATCCCGGGTTTTTGGGTTTCTTAATGGTCCAGATATCGACCAGGCCATGACTACTCATGAGGGATGTGTGTGCCCTATACACTCTAGGCTTTCGCCCTTGATAAGTCCCTTGATTTAATTGTCCATAGTGGGGCTGCATGAACATATTAAAATCTCCACACATAATTATTGGACAGGGCCAAGCCACCAGTTTCACCTCAAGGTCCTCAAAGATCTTTGGATCATCTTGATTTGATCCATAAACCGCACATACTGTAAGCCCAACCTCTAACTCCACCAGTGTCCACCTTCCCAGTGCATCTGAAGCCTTGCGATTAGCCTGTTCTAAGGCCGTCTTTGCAAAAATTGCCACACCCTGAATGTTCGAACTCTGTGATGTGCAAACCAGCGTATTATAGCCCCCTATGTCCATCAAACCCCTCTTCCCCCATGGAATGTGTGTCTCTTGCAGGCACACTATGTCAAAGGCACTCATCCTCACAAGCTCGACCTGTCTTGACCTTTTCCCTCTATCGTTCAATCCTCCCATATTCATTGATCAAATATTTACTCTTCCCATCTACACATAACTTTGTACCTGCTTCATAAACTGCTATTGAATTTTATCCATTCATAGAGTGACTCTTCTACAAAAAATTCCATCTCATCTCTGGGTATGTTTTTTTCTTAAATTTCCACCCCTGAATCCAAGCCCTACCCCCCCCTACCCCAGCCCCCCTCTCCACCCATCCTATACCCCACCCCCCCACCCTCCCTCCCCACCACCACCACCCCTGAGAAGCACTCAGACTGTAGTCTGTGTGCGATGGATGCATCTTGCATGACCGCAAGCCCTATAATTCTCACCATTGTGCTCAGCACCAATATACATGCTTCCCTGAGAGAGAAGCCATTAATTAAATGGGGTAACCAAACTAAAGTCCTTGGACCTGGGTATCAAATTCAGCAAACAAACAATAGACCTAGACCAGTACTTATTAGACCATAAATTAATTATAAAGTACTGATACTCTCAACCGGAGCTACTATTGAGTCAGCTCACATTAACAAGAGACTAATACAAAAAATAGATGCACACCAAACAATAATTTCAATGTCGTTTTTTCAAAAAACAAGGTCATATTTTGTTTCACATATATTTATATATAATGCATTAAAAGATCATCGTCGTATGATTAAAAAACAGTCAAGAAAAAGAGAGGGGAAAAAAAGAGTTGCTCCAAAGGGGAACGTGAAGGAATTTGGTGCTCAAGTGTACAGAAATTTTTGGAACAAGGAGAAATTCCCAAAAGAATAAGGAGCATATATTTAAATAATTCAATGTAGACCTAGTAACGAATAACCAGTTGCCTTAACCTTTCAACAGTAGTATGGCAAACGTCCGGCCAAATGAAAAAAAAGACTCCTCCCGTAGTTCTCTTTGCTTCAGGTCTGGCTCTTTCAAAAATTGCTTGTCGCAGTAGAAAGTTCCCGAAGTACACTAGAATAGCTCACTGCATTGCACCTTCCCTTAGTGACTGCTTCTGTACAAATGGGACACGAGGAGCACGCTGGACCTTTTGAGCCCAGTTCCAGTCCGTTAGCTCCGGGAGAGCAGTCCTTAGTAGTTCCACTACATACGAGCGAACATCCGCCCCCTCAGCCCCTTCAAGAACCCCAAGTCCACGTAAGTTGTTGTGCCTCTGGTGGCTTTCGTGCTCCTCTAGTTTCCATTGTATGTCGATTAGTTGGGATGCATAGGACTTAGTTAGCGCCTGCGAGATCGGTCTCTGTGGTAACAATCCTGGTCTCAAGATCCGTCATCCGCTCACCAATAGCACTAAGTTTTGGTCAACTTCCTGACCACCCCCTGCACTTTTTTCAAAGCAGATTGGCCTTTACGACCATCCTGACTAGTCTCGTCCCGGTACATTGATATCGCCAATGTTGGAGGAGTCGGTGCATTTACATCTGAGTCAGGTGGCCCGCTGGGCGAGGGTCCGACAAATTGATTCATAGGGGTATAGTCCCAAGTGAGGTCTCTGTCTCCCGGTTTTCTCTCTCTCTCTTATGAACAGTCTTGGCCCGAGCACCATTATCCTGATCAAGATCACTGTCATAATTGTTGATATCTGAGGAGATACCAGAGCCATTGTCCGACCACTCGGCCCTAGCTGACACTGAAAAGAAGTAATCACTTGGCTCCTTTTCCAGGTCTACCTTGTCAGGCACTTCCACCACCTGACACCCCTCTGCCAGAGTTAAACCCGAAGGATGCAATGAGCCACCTTGCTGGTGCTCTAGCAAAGGTCGATCTAGAGGCATCAAAGAAGCGGGGCCTGTAATTGAGACTGATTCAGGCCCACACCCGGCCAGGAAGCTGGCTCCTGTCTACCCTTCTGTGTTGTCTCCCATTAAACATAATGCCAAACTATCAGGAGCTACTGGATCAATGCTGCTTTTCTCTCCCCCCCATTAGCAGTCAGTGAGAGAGGGGGAATGTTCATCACTGGCTTACCTTCTTTCCGTGTAGGGTCGGGAGTTTGACTGCCTCCCAGTGTCGTGGGGGAACAGTCTGCCTCTCGTGCTGCTCCTACCCCCTGCTCAGGGCTGGCGTTGATCAGGGCTGTATCCCTGGAAGTCAGGTCCGGCTTTGCTGCGAGACCTCGCAAGAGCTCTACCACTGTTGGGCCGGCCGGACGCTGTTTCCCGGTGGCCCCGCCTCTTCCATTCTTCTCCGAGATCTGCTCGCGCTGCTCAGGATGTTGTATTCAGCGTCTCTGTCAAGGTGTTGGTTCTGCCGTGGCATTGGTGCTGATTCCCCCTGCCTCAGAGTGACCCTTTAGCGTGGAATGAGCGGTCTTCACCTTGGAGGCTCCGCTGACTGGTTTTGGACCCATGCAGTCCGGCTCTGACAAGGGAGCTGCTATAGCGCTAAGGCAGGAGTTACAGTGTGAATGCTCCGATGTCAATCTAGTCAATTTAGCGGGGCGTCTCAGAATCGCCAGCCCGACTGCAGTACCAGTCAGCTGTAGATAGTTCCCCAAGACTCCAGGGGGTCTGAGTTTCGCTCCGAGAGTCATCTCCTCAGGTCAGTGTGCATGTTCTAGCATGAGCTCTCTAGCGGTCTGCAGGCCACTACAGCCACTTAGGTTCTTGCTTCCCTGGACTATGTTGTCGACTTTACCCAGACTTATCTGTTGATCTAAAATATTATATTTCCATCTATGTGTTTGGCACTTGAGTGCTAACTATTTGGTATTGTTGTTTATTCTTCATATATCTATATTTAAATAATACTTTAAAATAGACCTGACCATAATTGATGTGAAATTCCAATAAAGATTTTTTTTTTTTTTTTTAAACTTCGTTTGGATCATTACATTTTATAATCTCATAATTCAGTTGCTGCTTTGACATGTTTGTTAATGTATGCACTGCTTGCAAATCTCTAGAAAATAGTCTTTGTGGTTGGTACGCTATTGAAAAGTATCATAAAGAACAGCCTTACAAGAAAAAGCCGCCCCATGACCCTCCTTGATCAGGTTGTATGGGAAAGGAGTTATACCATATATCACACAGGTGATATCTCCCCTTTTCGTCTGGTTGCTGGATTTCTCAGGTATGTCACATGCACCATTTACAAAAAAACAATCACCGTTTGCATTAGTTTCCATTTCTTTAAACACAAGAGTCATCCATGGTTGTTAATGTCAAACCATGTCCCGATGGCAGGTGCCCCATCAGAATTTGTATTCGTTGCTAAGAAAGAAGTTTCCTCTTCTTCACAGATCTGCCTGCAGGCTGTAGGGCTTTACCCAGACCCAACACTGCGGCCGGAAGAGCCAGATTTAATCCACTTACATTTGTTGAACATCATTTTCGCATTTAGTAAACTTGGAAAGGGCTATGTAATGTAAAATAAAATATAAAATGTAACATCTAAACAATAAGTTTTTAATTATGGGATCCAAACGAGTGTTCGGTTTTTTGAAGGTTCTCTGACAGCTTTAAAAAAACACTCTTTTGCATTGTTTTTCAGTATTTAGTCTGGTGGCAGAGTATAAAGTATATTTCCATTCGAATTCCTTTAACAAAGCTGTGTAAGGTTATTTCAAGTCTATGAGTTTTGCTTCCTGGCTTTTGTGGTAATGCATTTACCGACTTTTTTTGTAAAAAATGTGTTTATTAGCATTTTATCACACATCACAATACGAACTGACAAAGGGTATGTCAGAAAACTGCAGACAGCATGGCTTGCAAAGAAACCCAAACAATTTAAGCACTCCACTGGCTGTATACCCCCCGCCGGTATCCCACAGAGACCTAAAAACATAACCACAGTTTCTTCATCTGAAATGGCGGGGAGGAGGCCTGTATCAACGTAAAACATACCACACTTCCGTCTATCTTTTGTAACTGTGCTAACTCAGAGCCTTCCAATGAGGAAGGTATCCTTCTGGTGGAGAGAGTCCCTAACCTGGAACTTCCAGGATTTTAAGAACATGCAAAAAGAAAAGACCCCCCTGCCCCCCTGCCCCCCTCCCACCCCGCCCCGGACTGGTGGTGAATAGCCAACTACAGCGTGGATTCGAGGCAAAATATCCTCAAATAGGTTCAAACTGAAAGAGGTGCATGTCTCTGACTGATGCCGGGCAGACAGCTAGTGGTAATCCCCTTGTAAGGAAGGCAACCAGTGGGCCCCACCGATATTCAAAATTTTTATAATCATCCCTGAATATATCGGCCACCCTTTCAAGGCACTTACCGACTTTTATTATATCACTTATGGTGTGATCCCAAAGCCACTGACTTGTATCCATTGTTGGGAGAGTGTGTCCACGGTACGCCTCTTTGTGATGTTTCTGGTGTTGTGTGAAGCCTAGAGTGGCATTCCATTCATGAGTCAGGGTATTTGGTGCCACACTTTGACCAGCCAGCGATGCAGATTCATATGGTTTGGGCTTCCTGCTGGCATTGAGACAGATTGCTATGGCATGGATGGCGTTATCCACATTTGGTTTGAGAGAACGGAGGCTGGAAATGATGAAATGAAGGTGACTGGCTTGGATTTCAGAGGCACCCAAATATGGGGCGGGCATGAGTCATTGTACTCTGTGACACCCATCATTAGATTGCATTTAAATATATATATGGTCCTCACGATTAAAAGTGTTAACTGAGGAACCTGAAGGTATTTTTAATTTCGCTGGATCCTGTTTCTGTCCAGTATTTTTATGTAAGAACTCCCTCCTACCACTAGGTCTTCGCGGAGGTCGAGTCCACCTTGTAGTACCACCTTACCGGGGTGGGGAGAGGATGCCAATGACGAAGCATGACACTATTATGTTTGTGAGGCATCCTCTTCCACCAAGGATGGCTTTCCCGTTCTGAATACCCCCACGCAACTCCTAATTGGAGGTGCTTGACCCAATTTAGGGTCCTGTGCCCTTTCATTTAACATTGGCACCCTACCCTCTTGTTGTTTGCCACACTTTGACAAGCCAGAGATGCAGATTCGTAGGGTATGGGCTTCCTGATGGCATTGAGACAGATAGCTATGGCCTGGAAGGCATCATCCACATCTGGTTTCAGAGAATGGATGTTGGAAATGATGAAATGAAGGTGATTGGCATGGATTTCAGAGGCTTCCAAATGTGAACGCAGGGGTAGCATGTTAGTGGCCCTTTAAAATGACGAGATGCCACTGTAAGGGAGTCAGGGAACCAGTGAAGGGATCTTGGGTTGGTGTGGTGTGCCCTGTGTGGAATGATCGGCACATCCAAAAATCGACAAATCTGACTAAAAATTGAGCCTTCACCATGCCTTGCTGCCGAGTAGAGGATGTCATATGAGTAGCTACTGAATAACTAAATATTACTCTGCTAAAATGAAACAGTTCAGTGAGACATGGGAATAACCAATGGGGAGGGAGGAAAACCCTTGATCTGGAATAGCTCTATGTTTTTTGTGGCAGGGGACAATTGTATATCAAATAGGGAAATTGTGCAACTAATTGAACAGGCCTATTGTAGTATGTAAAACCGAATAAAAATATTTTTTTTGTTTAGCCAGACCCCAAAAAACACCAGGGCAGGACTTACCCTCACAAGAAACCCTATACCTTCAGAAATAAATTCGCACACCTCAGTCCAAAAATTCACAATGTAGGGACATGTCAAAAACATGTGAAAGTCATCAGCAACGATATTTCTACATTTTGGACATGCATAATGTGTCCCTGAAAATTTCTCTAGTTTAGCTGGAGACCAATATACCCTGTGTGCAGTAAAAAGGTGGTTACGTTTCAGGTATGCTGGTTTAACGGTTTCCCTGAGTAAGGTAAATGAGGCTTTCCAGGTTTCCCTCAAATTAATAGTTGGGATTACTTCTCCCCATAGCTTCTGTGGATCACTATCTATATCGTCTTCAGCCTTGATCAAAGTACTATACCACAAAGCTACCTCCTTCTTAACTGAACCCGTATTTAATGCTTGGTCTAACCAGGAATCACCCTCTTCTTCATTCCAATCTTGGCGCACCCACCATGCAGTAAGCTGATAATATTTAAACCTGGTGAGTTGACCTCCTGTGATTGCATTCAAGGCTCCCCAATCAACCAACTCAGTTCTGATATTGCAATTAATAGGTTGGATGCAAGATTTATATTTTATGTAATTCTTTTACGGAGGCGGGAGATTTGTAAATTATGGAAGTCAGACGCCCCACCTCAGTCGCTGGATTGTAAAAAAAGCGCCTTATTTATAAGTAAACAGGACATGCTATGTGATGCAAGTAGCCGAGAGAAGGTATGGGCTAAGCTGGTGGACTGGTCGCAAAAACTTGAAGTCCAATGATTAAGCCAATGTGTAGCCGTTGGTCCTGTCTCCTTCCGTGCTATGGGCACTTTAGGGAAGGATGGAAGCGGAAACGGCCTCCCTCTCGTGTGGAACGACTTTAACCTAGCCTGGACTACCAGAAAAGGTCAAGAGTATTGCCAACAAGTGAACTGGCAGAATGAGGACTAAAAAATAAATAAATAAATAATAATAAAAAATAAAAAAAAGATTCATAGGGATATACACTGTACCTAACAAAACTGTTTATAGCGTGACCTATGTGAAAAGCGTTGGATGTCATGCCTGAGGTGAGCAGCTCTCTATGTCAACAGAGTTCTGCTCGTAGTAGCGTCTATCTTGTAAGGTAGTCTAGGTTCAATAGTTGAGAGGGAGGCCAATTTGCTGGGAACAGTCACGTCTTACAATCCATTGAAATTCCACGTGATTAGGAAGGTTTCTGATTCTTGCAGGGAGAAGGAGTCAGAGCTCTGACACATGCATGGCATAGTGCTTCCCCACCCCTAGGATACCTTCGAAATGTCAGAAGCTTTGTCAGTCTTTACCCAAGGAGCCTTCTTGCTTGGTGGGTGTCAATCTTCTCTTGCAAAAAGGAGTCTTGTATCATGGATGTGCTACATAGATAGCCCTGAAGGGGACACAACCAACCAATAGGAGCCAGTGAAGAGCCTGCAGAGCTGGATGTGATCACAGGAGAGATAAAGGAGTGGTATTATGAAGACACTGAAGCCATAGAGGATAGAGATGCATTTAAGAGTAATCTAGGCAGGGGAGCGCTAAAACGGTAGTACACACTACTCTGTGTAGGATCGAATTGGAGAAGGAAGTGTTTGCTGGAGTAGGAGTGTGTTTTGCGTCCACGGTCTCTCAAATGTTCCTCACCAAGGAAGGCAATGAGCAGGAAGAACTGTACTTCAGTGTTCATCAGTCAGATGAAAAGTTACATTAGCATGATAGGTCTTTGAGTTGATGCTCCACATCTATTCCAAATATAAAGCTGCTAAGGAAACTTATTTTATTATGTATTCATATTTCAATCCATGAATGATGCCTTGGAGAAAGGAAACTAACTTGGTAAAATAATGGCAATTAGCACTCAGGTCTGTGGTGAGCGGTTATGCTAAGCAGAGACTGCACAGTTTGCCACCATTTGTTGGCCCCAAGAGTCCATGTGTGCCTTTCACGATTAGCAGCATTTATTTTTTCTTCTGCCTTAAACTGATGCATTCATAACACAACAGCCCTCACACACTAAACAAATATTGGCAAAGCTAATAGGGCAGGCCTTGGCAAGCGGGTGAGAGGATTAATAACAAAATAACAAGCATATGCTGAAAAAAGAAATAGGACAAAAAGAAAGCACACAGCCACCTAAATGTGACCCTGATACTTGAGATACTTTTTTATTTTATTTACTTTTTTCAAAAACAAACAAAAATGCAAACGTTTAGCTCACCAGTGCCACTTAAATATACATGAACAGGTCAGATCAACAGTGTAACACCATTAGTACATATGCAGACGTCAATACCTTACAGCAAAGTAGTCCCATCCCCCAATGTATAACGCCCCCCTATGACTCTTCCGGGGCTGACAGCAAATATGTAGCGAGGGAACCATAAATGTCTTTTGGCCTCAAGGGTCGTGGTAGCTCTTCCGCATAAAGTTTCCGTTGGGTCCTGCAGTAG
Organism: Triturus cristatus; assembly: GCF_964204655.1. Lineage (NCBI taxonomy): Eukaryota > Metazoa > Chordata > Amphibia > Caudata > Salamandridae > Triturus > Triturus cristatus. Next base: position 1,166,127,817 of record NC_140592.1, on the reverse strand, counting down.
GGCGGATCCGTCAGCCATTTCTGTTTAGAGGGTACTGCACTTTTACCCCAGTGTAGAGCAAATCTCCACTCTGCCAGCAAGAGAGCCACGGCCACAAACTTATGATTGACCGGTTGCATGCCCTTGACCAGTCCCAACAGACACTGCAGGGTCACAGTCCACCAGCTCCAATACCATATCTGTTAGAGCCCCTGTAATCTGAGTCCAGACTCTTCTCACAGTAGCGCACAGACAGGCCAGATGTAGAAAATCCACATCTGACGCTCAACGTCGCACAAAGTTTGAATCCCCCCTCAAACCATATTTGCATAACTTAACAGGTGTGTAGTACATATGGTGTAAATACTTAAAGTGCATTACGCATAGGTTGCAGTTGGATGCGAGACTGTGCAGCTATGTGAAGTAAAATTCCCAACCTGCCAACTCCAGCAGCCTATCAATGGCTGCATTCCAGTTCTCCAGCGCTTTATCTGGGGTTTCAGCCTATCTGTTTGGACCATGTCATATAGAATAGTGATCAGACTCCTATGTATGGTGCTAGTGAGCAGAGTTTGTAGTGTAAGTGTCTCCTCAAGGAATTGGGGGTAGAACTTGCGCAGGGCAGCTGTAAGAAGAATGTGAATGTCAGCAGCTGAGTGTTCAAGGAATCATTGAGGGCCACAAAGATGTCATGGCCGACTGGTTAGCACAGGGTCTAAGTAAGTATTATGATCACACCCCCACCACACAATATTCGTCAGTGCAAAAGTGTGTATGTGGCGTCAAAGAGTCAGAAAAACAAGGGTTGTCTACATTGCGGCCATATGTATTGACTAGCCTTATGGGAGCACTGTAGAGGCTTCTCTGTGCTATTGCTTGTCCACCACAATGTGGGTAACCATAAACGGCACCCCCTGTTTCACCAGGATCTAGAGTAAGAGGAGTAGGAGGATATCAACCTATACGCCGTCCAGCGTATGCCAAGTTCTGTACTGCACAGCAAATGCTTTTCTTGCAAGCATGCAATCCGGATTTGATGTTGGTCGAGATAGGAGAGCACCAGTTGAGTTTTGCGAGGGTTATTACGCCCCTGTATGTTCCAGGTCAGTAGGGCTATGTGTCCCCTGTGTTGGGCCATAACAACATCCCAATGTTGATCTCAGCATTGTGTATCAGGGCAAGCAGTGTGTGTTGCACAAGAGGAGTAGTGTAGTAAGCAGCATAGTGGTGGCGTTGATAAGTCAAACAAGCCTCCCACCACCCACTTCCGCATACCAAACTCGTTAAAGACATCCCCACAACTGAGAAATAATAAATTCAGAAGTAAAATCATAGCCTCATACAATAGAGCATTTAACAAATTTCTACACATTATAACCATTCGGGGTGCACGCTCATGAGGACAGCCAGGTTCCCAGTGCTCCTCCAGGTGAGTGGAGGTGGCTGGGAAAATAACAGCAAGGTGCCACCTAACAGGCAATTCAGGCAGGTAGGCCAGTTCAAACAGCGAGGAGAGTAAGCTCCCATTATCTCACCGAGGTCTCACAGCTCAGGAACAATAAAAAATGCAGAAAGTAGAGCAGTTAATGCTTGTTAAGTGCCCTCCTTATAAACATTCTCTGTAGGCTGATCCTGTCTCCCTAGAGTGATAGTCTTGAGAAAATCTTTTGCTGCTCTGGGGTTTGCAAAACTTTTCTGAGTGGCACTGTAGCCTATACGGAGTCCCTCCAGATAAAGCAAGGCCTATGTGATCTCAGCTTTTTGTAGTTTAATAGGTGGGAATTCAATGCATCGCCACTGTAAATTCATGAAAAAGGCTATCTGATTACCCTAGTAGACAAGGCCCTTCTTGTCTTGCGACAGCATGAGCACTGTATTTTGATCACGGTAGTTTAAATGGTGTGATATGATTGGGCGCAGAGATGCCTTAGGAAGTGGCCACGCCCTAAGTGAATGAGGTGCTATTTCCACTACCAGCAATTGCAACATGTATTCAGGGCATAAGAGCAGGATAAGCAGCGTTTCCACATAGGTCTCCATTTTGCTCAAGTTAGTTGGCTCCGGAATTCCATAGAAGGGCAGAATATTTTGGTGCAAGCGTTCCTCCAAATCTTAATTTTTGGCGTGTATAAATGACAGGACCTCCACCATGTTCAGTGTTTCGTGCTCATGGTTTGTATATCGTCCTCTGCTGTGGAAAACCACTGCTCTGCCGCCGTGATTCTCGCTGATTGCTCATTCAGTGTCGCTGACGTGGTCCATTCGCACGTTTAAGGAGTCAATTTTTCTGTCAATGGACTGAAGACGCTGCTACATGGCTATCAGTGTTGCCTCTCGAGCAGTCGCGCCCTGGGAGCTCAAGTCCTGCTCCTGGTCTGAAAGCCCAACATGAAGGCCTGGTTGAGCACCGAGGCTCAAAATTAAGACTCGTTTGGCTTCGATCTGTTTTCCCCATGATCTCCAGTGGAGTTGTCGCAGCACAATCTGTGCGCCCCACTGCTAATCACTGCTCACTGACCTGGGGATATCCCACGCAAGGAGCCGTCCCCAAAGAGTGTGGCAGAATGGACCTTCCACCAGTTCCCACCCCCCGTGCGGGGCACAGGTTCCCAACCATCAGTCACTATAGGAAGCTCACCAGAGCACAGTTTGCACGGATCAGTGTGTGTGGGGTGTGCACCTCGAACCCAGGATCAAGCAGGATATCAGTTTTGCTCCCCATTCCCACAGTGTCACTCACCAGTTCGGGCCTCTACAGCACCTCACAGGTCCCAAGCAAGGCCCAGCAGTCAGCCAAGTGAAATGGCATAGAGAGAGTCAATTAGGTTCATGCAGCAAACCTGGCACAAATGCCTCCAGGCCAGAACAGTCTTAGTGCAGTTCCCAGCACAGGCAGTTACCGCAATGCAAGAACCCAGGCTCAAGAGCAGGGATCAGTGTGCGCAACCCCAGGGCCAGGGGTATCGTAGCTTGTGAGTGCAGGCCTGTAGTGTCCTGCAGGACACGTTGTAGTGTTTGGCAGGCTTTGATATTCCCACCCACTCCCTTGAGGACTGGACACACTTGCACTCCCACCCATCCATCACGGGTATCACGAGTGACGTGGCCCTGCCAATTAAAGGGCCGGGTGCATGTGCTTGTGGCCAGTTACTGTACCACACAACATGATGTCTGTGTCAGTCATTATCGTCATGTGGGCCTAGGGCCCCACACCACAAGGCCCATGCACAGGACATCACAGTAAGGTCAAGGCGCGCTAGTGAGTGATAGAGGGCAAAGGGGAGCCCCAGAGCATTCTGCAGGACCCGGGCCCCAAGACTTAGGGGCGCACCCCCACCTCATCCACCTGACCCCGCAGGGATGTTAGCCCTCTCCCACCGGACAGGTATGCTTTAGGTGTGGGGTCTGATGATATTCAAGCAATCCCAGCCGGGTGCTCACCGCAGCGCTGCTCTGGACATACACCTCTGGCCACAGCTCTTCCTCAGCCAGCGCCCCGGCTGCTCCTCTGTCACACGTCTGAGTCCCAAAAGAGAAGGACCTCCCACTCGCAGGTCATCGGGCTGCCAGGCGGCTCAGCATTTGGTACACTGCGCTCCACTTCACCACCAGTCCTCCAAGCGGCGCAACCTCTGATCTCTCACTGCAGACAGTCGCGGGGCGCTGCCGCTGCAAGGAGTTCTGTAGGATAGGGGGCAAAGCAAGTTTCCCAAGCCGCACTGGCACACATCCTTCACAATGCCGGCTTCATATCAGTCGGATGGCAGGATATTTGTCCAATAAAATGACCCGGCCAGCAGAGAGCTGCACTAAAGTTCGGTCATCTTTCCATGGGCCCTCACTTGGGATACTGTTTAAATAAACTATTCACGTGTGTCATGCATTTCATTATTTTTATTTGTTAAGGAGAGAAAAATAAGCCCGTAGCTAATCGCTTACACAGGCAGCTACAATGAACACCTTACAACAGCCATTTTCAACAGGAGATGGAAAATGAATTGCCGCTTAACTAGGCCCCCGAAGTGCAGGCAAAAAATGTAGCTGGCATATAAAGTTAATTAAAAATAAATAAAAGAAAACACTCTTTGAACCAGATTTGTTACTGAAGCGAAAAGAAGTACAATTAGGCGAACAATCGGCACAGGCTCTCTGCCGTCACTCCACGTGATGGGGAGGGATAATGGGAAAAGTGGACTAACCCATTGTCCCATGCTGTACTCTGTGGCTGGGGCAGAGGGGGGGAGCAAAATGTGAATGACAATATAACAGACCAATGGATCACTCCCACTGAACAAAAGAACCTCTATGGAATTATATAATATGTCATTTAACAACAACAAAATAATAGTCTGGGAAGACAGCTAAAGCTGCCTCAAAGGCCAGACCAATTAAAACTATCTATGTGCAGTTACAAAAGGAGAGATGTGCTTTCTTCCTCTGGCCCGTGCCAGTCATAGTTGGGTTCACACACACCAGCATACTGACTTTTTGGCATAACACTGTGCAAACACATCCACTAAGCAGGACTAAGTTCGCACTCATTGATGATGTCAACAACGTGTTTCATTCCATCTTATTTGTACACGCGTGGAGCATCCGTCAGGCAAGCAAGGATCCTATTTTTTGTCTGTGTGATGTGTTTCACCTATAACTTCCATCTCTGATCAGGTGACGAGTTTAGTCCCTGTTCCTTTGGTGATGTGTTCCTAGTACTTTCTCCAGGAGATGTCCAAGGACAATCGCACTCCTTTTTTCTCCAATCAATACATTTACCTCCAGGCACTGCTGCTTCTCAGAGGTTTAATTCCAGGACCAACAGTTGGAGTGCTACTTTAAAGATGCCGAGACACTGGTGGTCACTCAATTCCTAAACAGTTTTGAACTTGGGGGGAAACAGGGATAAGCGAGTGGAAGACCCTCATGAAACTAAGAAGGATGGACCCCGGTACTCACAAGTTACAGGACCAGTGCATTAGCCATGATCACAGGCTTCCAATGTAGCTGCTTCAGTGAGCCAGCTGTTGTCTAGCTCCATCCACAGTCATGCTTAACTTGGTTGTGGACATGCTGGAATTTATTAGAAATGCAAGAGAGCTCAAAAATCCACTTTGTTTCCTCTAGGATTTAGGATATCTGAAGAAAAACCAATGCTATAGCAGCAAGCCGCCAGTCTCAAGAACTAGGGTCATACTGAGATGCACACAATTGCACACACAGGCATAATTACAAATTAATTGCACTGGATCCATTGTTGCCATATTACCTTCTTAAAAGGATGCGTACACTAGTAGCAGGGCTGTATTTATCAACTTCTGCTGTAAAGGTTTTACTTCCTCATTCTGCCAAGTACATATGCAATGTAAGATGAGAACAGATGGGTGAGTAAGCAACACTGCTCTAGGCAGTTTGATGTCCTTGTTTTTGAAGGCAAAAGCTCCAGGCCCCTTTTTTAATCTCTAGGTAACAGTCAGAGCATATCTGAGTGATTACAATAACTTGGATAATTTATTTCAGCTTCTTCCAGAACGTAGTGACGTATCCCCGATCAAATGTGTGAGTAACATCTATCAATACTCCCTGTGCAGAAGGCTTCCAATGATGAACTTTTCTTTACACTACAATTGTCGAAGTAGACCAATATCAAATGCGGACTGTAAAGTTCCAAGGCTACACTTCTCGAAAGGAGGTAGATTGTTATCCTCCACACACTGCTGTCAAGTACACCATTTGTGTCCAATATAAATGTTATCTAGTGTGGTTAATTTATCACTTAAAAAATACTTGGAGGGATCTTTTATTTTGCTTTTCCAATGTCTGGGCATTTCCCTACCTCCTTTTCATGAAAAAGGAATTGATTTAGCCTCAATGCAGAGAAAAACAATATCAATAGTACTTCTGCCCATAAGTCTGGTTTGAGAACTCTTTGCATTATGACGCTGCATACTTTTAATCTGAAAACAAACTGACTTCTATTCAATGTAAATATGTGTCTCTCTTAGGTTTGTTTTTAATACGTTTGCTTCTTGCTATACTTGTCATGACTGCTGGTTCTCTTCCCAAACATCTCGTGTCTTCAACATTACAAAAAGATAGAGGACATTTAGACATGTGTAAGAACTTAAACAATAATGCTTGCCACAAGCTTAACTGTTTGCTCCTCAATACCTGTTCTCTTATAAAACACAAAGTGGAGTTTGCTGATCTAATGGATCAGGAGAACACCGATATTGCTTTCCTGACTGAAGCATCTGGCCTGGATTTTATAGCATGCATAGCAGAAGGCTAAGATCTAATTAGACTAGATAGACCACAAAGGAGAGGTGGCGGGCTATCAATTATCCACCATAATTTCATTACAGCCACATATAAACCCCTCTCTCACCTAAACTTTGAGGCTATTTTATTTACCCTAAAAATTCATAACACTTACTCCTTCAATGGCCTACTAATTTACCATATCCCAGGTCCGAGAGATAATTTTATACAGTCACTGCTAGGCTTCATGGAATCCTGTGTTGACTCCACTAATTTCACCATCGTAGGAGACTTTAATTTTTTCTAGAATGTCCAGAAGATAAAAATACCAAACATCTACTTGATAACTTAGAGTTTCGATCTTTGACATTTGAACAAACATCCTACTCATGACGCCAACGATACACTTAATGGTATTTACACGAATAATTCAGAAATGTAGATCAATAAAATGTTACCCCTAATTTGGACACAACACAAGGCCATCATCTTTAAACTTAATATTTCCATTCTCAATTGTGATCATCCAAAAGTAACAGCAGTGAGCAATTACCAGGATTGGGAAAAAAATGATAATTTCAGGCTAGACACTCTGCTGTGCGAATCTAAACCTATAATTATTAAAAATGTGGTGCAAGCCCTGTTTTTTCATTTGTACAAAAAGTTTATAACTCATAACAGACTGCAAATTAATAAGGCAGCACTCAACGTGTTGTAAAAATAAAAGAAGAGAAATTATCATTTTGTCTGACAGCACACCCAAAATGTGACAGCATCACACAAGGGCAATACAATGAAGAAAAAAAATGTTTGAGGTCCACTACACCTACGGAACAATCATATTCTAACAATATGCATTTAGGTAGGTCAAAGAGTCACATGTTTAGGTACATCCAACGACATGACATCAAAATAGTCCCCAGGGAGGAATCAATCAGGGCGTTGTTTCAATAAATAGGATGTCAGAGGGTCTAAAAAATCCAGTGGACTTGCAGACAGTGGAAGAGTAGCAGCATAAGTCCTGAACCAGTCCTCTCATGATGAAATATGCATGAGCCAATCTTGAAATGTTGGGACTCCCCTTCCACCCCCCATCATAGCCACCCTGCGCTTACCCAGAATCAAACCTGTGGCTGTGAATTTTCGAAATTTCCTAGGTACTTCCCGAACATAACCCAACAAGACCATCATAGGAGATAGTTGGAAAACATTGTATGTCATGTCTAATAATGCAGCCATCAGCTGTTGCCAAAATGCAGCCACTACTGGGCAGGAACAAGCCAAGTGGAAAAAATCCAACCCCTGCACCCCACATTTCCTACATTGGGTATCATCACTGTTTTAGTATTGTGCAAGATCAACCGGAGAGAGAGATGCCCTTAATACAAATTTCTAGAGTATAAGCCAATATCTCCCATCGGGGAGATACCTCCTTGGTTTGTGGACAGCAAAATGTAAACTTTTCGTCAGTGATACAATAGCCCAGATCTCCCTCCCAGATTTTAAGGGACTGTGGGGCCTCTGTAGTCATACACTCCATTACTGCAGTATAGAACCTTGTGATTAGTTTATATGGAATTGAGTCGGAAAGCAATAGTGTGAGAGCAGGCCATATCGGAGGCTCCCTCAGCAACCTACTGAACAAACGGCAAAGTTCATGAGAGAGTTTACCATACGTAAATATATCAATCAATGTAGCCGGGGATTCACCTAGGTAATCTTCATACATTTTAAGCTTTTGTACGGTGAACAGATCACCCAATGTGTCAATACCCCTCTGTTTAAGGACCCTCAACAGCTGCGGTGAGCAATCAGGCTACAGCTTGTAATAATATTTGATGGGCACCTGGGGTGAATATGGAATGGAGACATTGCACAGTGATGTCAGCCTATTCCAGGCCCAAAAAGTACACCGGACAATGTGGATCTCCCGGGGCAGTCTGGAGAGGGCCATAAATGGAGCAGCAGGCAGAGGGGCGGTGGAAACTAACCCTCTCTCAACAACCACATGTGGAGCCTGTCTGCTGTTATGAAACCAATGATGAATGAATTATACCTGTGCCACCAAATAGTCCACCTCAATATTTGAACCAGGGAAGCCCCCAGCCTCAGCCACCTTTGATGCTTAGATAGATACAGATATTTTCCAACTAGCTACTTTCAAAACAAGAATTAACCATCGGAAAACGCCCTCTGCACCATGGTTTTCTCAAGACCTTAAGGAACTAAAAGAAATTGTAGACATCAAGAACAGCGCTGGCGGATGCAATTTGGCCCAGAGGAAATACTAAAATGTAAAAACTTACTAAAGGACTTGTCACAGGGTCATCACGGAGGAAGAACGGGGTGGAGACATTAACGATTGTTCATTTCCACCCCGGCCACAGGATGCCTACGGTCCCTTTAACTCAGACTGGAGTCTCCAGGAGGGGGGGTTCACTGATCAGAGGCCAGCAGCAGTGGGCCAATCAACGAGGGGGCTGGCAAATAAAGGAAGTCCGGAAGAACACAGCGAGGCAAAAACCGGTGGAGGAGTCGGAGCTGGAGAGAGGAAGATCGAGTCGGAGAGAGGAGACGGTGAGAGAGGAAGGAAATCGAAAGAAGACGGAGGAGCAGGAGAGAGCGGAGCCGAGAGGATAGAGGTGCCAGGAGGTCAACGACAACGCGACTCGCCCCGCCACGTTTCAGGAGGAGCGTGGCTGGGAAAGGTACGGGATCGGGTCTTACGTTTTTCTTTTACAAGGGGAGGGACCGGGTAGCCTGGTTGGGGAGGTTACGGGGCTGTGTGAATGTGGATTCATTTTGTTTTACCTTTTCCCCCTCACACTTAGTCTTTCTACGACACCACTTCCTTACATTTTTAAACACAAAGGTGTGGTGGTAGCCCCAGATGATCCCTCACCCCCTACCCTCTTGCAAACCCTGTACAGCAGAATACCCATCTCACCCGTGTGTTCTCGTGTTTGTGGTTTCCTTTCCCCTCCCTTCGGAGCCTCGGACGGGAATCACACCACCGGGAGGAAGAGACGCACGCAGGATTTACAAAGCGGGAAGAATCCAACCCCCTCTTATACTTTGGAGTAAAGACTGTTCAGCCTAATAAACAGAAAGAAACCTACCTCAAACTGGTGTACCGCAGCTCATTGCTTCCTCCCCCCCTTTTGTACTATCCCACAGGAACACAAATCAAGGCAACGAAAACTAAGTTTTTAAATGATAAGATTAGATCAGCCATTAGCTCTAGGGAGCTATTTAATACAGTGAAAACATTATCTACCTTTGGAAGTAGGAGAATGGTTACTACTAGCCAGGTATTCTGTGGATCAACTAGCCAACTTGTTCTTTACTAGGGTAAACACAGTCTTAAGATTTTAGCTAAATATTCAACCTCAAGACAGTTACAAATGAGGATATATTTAGATAAAAAATGCTCAGATTCCCCTCTGACTTTGAGCTCATTTACTCATCTTACTGTAGAGAAGGTTGCTTCTCATGAAAACCACTAAATCTAGAACTCCTGCAGATCCTTGTCCTCCCAAGGAACTTCATCCGGGCTCTGAAACCATTTCTGCTCATTTAACTTTGATCGTTAGTAAGGTTCTGGGATCAGACTGTTTTTCGGCAGCCTGGAAAAAAAGCTCCTATTCTGCCTCTTGTTAAGAAACCCTCACTTTACACTTCAGAATTAAAAAACTTCAGGCCCATTTCTCTCTCTCTCTCTCTCCTACCACTTCCGGCTAAAATACTAAAGAAAGCCATGAATCAGGAGATTATCTCGTTCCTGGAAACGACCACATGTCTTGATCCAGCACAACACGGGTTTAAACCTAGACACTGTACAGAATTTGCTCGCCTGGCAGCCACCAAAGAGATCAGGACCATTGTTGACAGAGGTGACAGTGGGACTCATCGGGCGCATTTGACATGGTTGACCATTCTTCCCTAGTCGACCGTCTCGAAAGGATAGTTATTATTATTTATTTTAATTAATAAAAACATTTATTTTGTGTTGAGAAGAACAACCATCTGATGCCTGGAACAAGCCAGAAAGCCATCCATTCTTTATACAGTGTTGAATTGTACGATAGAGTATTCATATTAAACAGAGCCACACTGTATTTGGGAAGAAGTTACAGGAGTGTATTGTGAACACGTTACAGGAGTGTATTGAAAGGATAGGTATAAAAGGGACAACTCTCAAATTGATCAGGTCTTTCTCTCCAACAGGGGGCAAGTAGTGGCATTGAAGGGTTATACATCTACCCCTGTGGGGTCCCTCAGGGATACTCATTAAGTCCAACTCTATTGAATGCCTACACTACTCCTCTAATTCAACTTATCGGATCCTGCAGTTTCTCAGTGTGTTCTTACACCACAATCACCCAATTAGTGGCATCTGTCTCCTCAAACCCAGAAAGAGTTGCTTTGCAGTTCAAAGCATGCATAAGCAGTATTGCTCATTGGATGCAGTTGAACTATTTAAAGCTCAAATCAGAGAAAACTGAGGTGTTGTTATTTGATAATAACACCTTCTCGAAAAACATCTGGGGGTCACCAAACCTGGACCTCCTTCCAGCTTCGGTGCAAGAAATTTGGGGGTCGTTTTTCTACAACAAATTAGCCTTTATTGAGCATTTAAAACCGGTTACATCTTCCTGCTTCTTATGCTGAGAATACTAAAAAAAAAGTCCACCTTTTCTTCCACTAGAGAAAATTAGTTATCATGCCGCTATTTATTTCTAAACTAGATTATTGTAATGGTCTATATGTAGGATCTCAAACATGTCTTGTTAAACTACAGACACTTCAAAATGGGGCAGCCAGAGTGTTGTTTAATCTTCCAAAGTTCTGCTCCATCTCAAATACCATCAGGGAACTTCAGTGGCTCCCCATTAGGGCACAAATACAGTTCAAGGCCCACATCAGGACGGTCCATCCTTTATGCAGGACAGCTTTAAATGGTACTCTCCAGCTCATACCGGTCTCTAACTGCAAAAAAGTACTTGTCCCCAGAATAAAAAATCTCATTGGGGACCAAGACATTTTTCCTATTCCGCCTCTAAATGTGGAATTCTTTACCAAATCATCTACGATTCCAACCCAATCTCCTGAAATTCAGGAAGGATTTTTAAATCTATAGCTTTATATTATTTCTGCTTTTTATGGTGGTTCTAGGTTTTATCACCAAGTCCAGTTTAATCTTTCACTGTGTTTCATTTTCTGGTTCTAATGACACTAACAGCAAGACTCCATATGGCTTTAGCACACTTTATAAACCCATTAACATTAACTTTATCAGTTCCTGGCGATTAGTCAAGGTACTGGACGGCACCTTTTTGCAGAAAACTGTTGAAAGTACTCCACTCGAGCATCTTCTGCAACTGAAGTTGTTAATAATTTAACTGATAAGCACCCTAACCCTCCCCTCATTCATAATTGTGTAGGTTCATGTTTGCTTTTCTCTATCACCCTGTTATGTCTACAGCTACTCCTTTTCTCCTTGTTTGTTACTATGGTCTTTTCTCTAGTTATATTAACACAATTGCATCTGAAACTACCAATAGGCATTCCTTAAGACAGTCTCATCTTGTAGTCTTATGATATTGTCATTGAGAGCTTAGCCTGATGCCTTCAAGGCAGACTATTGCATATGTGTTCTGAAGGAGAAATGAAGTTCGATCTGAAAATGTCATTGTGTTCAATGAATTATAAAAGTTTAAAAAAATAAGTCAATATGTTGCTTTCCGTTCTTGTACAAGGTTGCTTGTGTTCAGGGAGGACCTGGCCTGGTAGTTCTGGCTGGACTGTTCCTACTGGAGCAGGCTCAAGACTGATTTGCACATGGCTGGGTCCAAACTGAGGTGGCTTGGTGTGCAAAATAACGATGGACTGGAATGTGACACGGATTAATCACCAGTGGCTGAGATTAATTTAAGCTTTCCATCCATCAGTTTTTCTATATTTTAGTGTACTCTTACTTTTTGCCACCAGTCTCCAAAAAACATTGCAGTCTTTATTATTGGCAAGATTTAATATATTCTGTGACTTACACCTTCTAAGAGGTGTCTTCTTGTAGCGAAATATTTATTCAAAGTTGTCCTTTTCTAAACATATTCATTGATAGGTGGACTCTGACCAATTCGCCCTGGGAAAATCTAATATTTGTATGTTAACTTTTTCTTCAATTACTGACCACCAAAATGTTATTGAATTTGATCCAAATCTTTCAGACATAATTTCAAAATACTTTATTTTACTCATTTTCTCAGGTATAAAACAGCAACAAGTAAACCCCAATGTATCTACTGGAAACATTGTCAATGTATAACCTTTTATAAATATGCAATCAATTAACTAGACTGCAAGAAATTGTGGTCATTATGAAACAATCTAAAAGAACATGGTTACTGAGACCTAAATCATTTACTTCCAGTCTAATGTTCTCTTTTTTCAAACCATGTTTATTATTTTCATTTAACCGCAACTCTTATGACCAAAAAGGCATTTGTATGGAACTTATTCTGAACAAATACTAAATGCAAATGAGGATCTAAACATTCACTCCATACAATTATTTCCATCAAATGCCATCAATCAAGGTATCATAAAATGCTGTCCTGCTATCAAAAGCAGTGTAATTGTACTAACTAGGGTCCCTTAACCCTACTATCATACAAGAATTAGAAAGTTAATTAAAAGGCACTTCACAGCATTACCAGGTTACATTTCAGTGTCAGACTGCTCCACTACCAGTAATATAAATTTTAGTCCTACTCATAGATCAGGGATCCTTTACAAGTGAACTTCTGATCTTGTATCATACACCCTCCAATTGTGACTTTACAGAATTCCTCCTCGCCTCACTGCTGTTTCCGGAGTCCGGTTAAGTCACCCAGACCACTGAGTATCCTTATCCCCAGATTCCCCTGACTAGTCACAGAATTTTACTTTAGTGACACAAATTAATACAAAACAGCTTGAGGAAGATGGAACACCTATTTCTTGCAAGGATATCTACATTAACAATTCTGATAAAAATATATAAATCAGAACTAATTTCCCATTGTAGCTCCTCCTTCCCTCGTTCTAATTTGGATGACTTTTGCAGATTAACCAACTGTAGATTGTTCTACACCTTTAAATTCCAAAATATATATTCACTCAAAGGTGATGCAATGAAGTCCCCCCTCTCGGAAAATTTGATTTTCAACTTACTGAATTATATCACATTCAATCTGACAGAATAACTTGTAGAACAGAGAATCTTATATATAGCTTGGTGGCACCTGAACACTGAAAAATAGTATTTCATACACCTTTGCCTTTTTTGTCATTTAAAAAGCAGTTTACTTCAAGAATTGAAGTGTTTTCCAGTTTAAGATTAACGGCTGAATCTGTGGCCCTTCGGCGAGAGGACGCATGTGGCCTTTGCAAGGTCCCCATTGCATTACAATGGAATGGGACACTCTATTACTCTAATTGCAAGACCTCACGGAAGAACCAACCAGCTGAAAGAGCCCTTAGGAGACCAGTCATCTACTGTGTTCCTCTAACACTTCACATAAACTACATGTCCTGATTCCATATTCGCATGACATTAATCCTCCATCCTGTAATACATGCTTTAGGCTTGAGGCCTATTCACACATTCACTGCTCCTTAAGTACTTCCATTGTAGTTGTGACTGTTATGGCCTGGCAGTTTGTATTGTTGTTTAATCCGTTTATTGTTTAGGACCAATACCGCCTCATGTACAATACGTGCTGTCACACTATACTCAAACCCTTTTCAGGAACAAATGTCATGATCTTTTCACTTGTATATGCCTGTATATGTCATGTTTTTGTCCGGCTATGTGAAAATCAATATAAATTGGTTAAAAAAATAAAGATGAACAAAGAAGTAGTTCATTATCATATTTAACCAAGTTAAAAAGCTTCCACTAAGACTATCTTATTCCGCTGGTTATGACATGAGTCGAAATCTAGTTATGGAATTCTCTGTGAAAGGTTATGCCTTTTCTGAACAAAATATGCTAAAGAGGTCACCACATGAGATTCCACTTGTCAGATCTGGAGATTTGTGGGTTCTCAAGGTTGGTGATGGTCCACACAATTTTCCCATGACAGCGACCTTCCAGCCTATGCAGTGTGCAAGATTAAGCATTACAGACTGAAAAGATGTACGGAGTCTGAAGTGTAGGTAGGAAATATCTTTATTGATCATCAGCCATCCACCTCAGGCAACAACTGCCGCCCACTGAATCCCCTGTCCCCAACATTCCCATTCCATTGTAGATCCCACACAAACCAAGGGGAAAAGGGGAAGCGGAGAGAGACAGGCAATTTTCTGATGTAATGCAGTAATTCAATAACCTCAGGGTCTTCAATAGCACACACTAGATCTTTTGTGATTTTTATTGTAAATAAACTACCAGTTACATGTTTACTCAAAGAATTGTGTAACAATTACTCAAAAGCCTTCCAGAAAAATAGTAGCTTACACTGGAAGGATTAGGTCATGCCGCAACTAGCCTCTCAGCTACCAGGATACAGCTGTAGAACTGAACAAGACAATAAATGTCAGATTGAATGCGTAGTAGGTTCAGAAGAACGTGAAATGTAAGGGAACAAATCTCCAAAGACCTGCCTCATGAGACCCAACTACTGAGGAACCAAGGAATGGAAAAAAATAAAAGTGCAGGAGCACAAAACGGGTGCAAACTAGGTTACCGTGGGGAAAGCCAAACAACCACTGTTGCAAAGCATCTAATATGGTCTTTGGTGCCCTTTTTTCTGATATTGCTTCTTTTCCCCCTAGAAGTGTACATTTTGAGTGAGTGTCTTCAGTTCTTGGGACACCGAGATGATCTTAATCTTTTCCTTCTTTGATGTAGCTTAGATTTTGGTCTCTTAAAATAAAATCGACATAAAAAAGTGGCAAAATGAGTGCACACACACGTTCAAGATCCAAAGATTCCACTTCCCTTTCATTTGACTGAGGGTAAGGTCCCAAAAGAAGTCTTCAGGCATAGGAGAAATATCCGATAGTTTAATACCAGTATAAAACTAGTGTAATGCCAGTAGATATTAGTTATGTTACTGTAAATTGCTAAAGCGCGCACTCACCTACAGGTCTCTTGGCGCGGAGTTTTAATTATGGAGTCACCATTTAAGAAGTCCATGTCTAAATGTAAGCTTCGGTAAAAAGCCAGGACTTCAGCTTTTTTCTAAATAGCAAATGGACTGTTTCTAATCTCAGATGTAGGCAAAGAGTTCCAGAATTGGGTTCCCTGTATTGAAAAACGCAGCCCTCCTGTCCGTTTTCGTCTGAATCTAGGGACTACCAATAAATTCATGTGCCTGGATCTTAGGGTGTGCTGTGGGGAGTATTTGGGAATTCTTGAGGATATGTACTTGGGACCTGTGCCATGTATAGCTGTAAACAGAAGGCATCCAGTTTTGAACATGGAACGCTGCTCCACAGGAAGCCAGTGGAGCTCTTTGAGCAGCGGCCTGATTTTGTAACAGCTGCAGATGGTATTTCAGATTTTGCGGGAGGCCTAAGTAAATCGCGTTTGCATAATCAATTTTTGAGAAAATCAAAGCAATAATGATTTGGATGCGGACTTCTCTGCTGAAAGACCTTCCGATTTTTCCCAATTTCCGTAGTTGGAAGAAACATGCAGAGGTAACCGAGCCGATCTGCAAGCTCATGGAAAGATCCGAGTCGATCTGTATGCCTACGCTCTTAATCGGATTATTTCGAGTAAGGGCAGGGCCTAGCTCGGGGGGCCAGTGTGCAGGAGTCCAGTGCAGGAGTTTGTTTTTTTGGGGATGATTTAGTTTTTTCCAGAGTTCTGTTTTAATTGATTATTGTTCATTCAATTCCTGGTGAATAGCATGGTATTCTTAAGAAACTCCTTGGAGTTTGTTGATTCATTGGAAAAGATCAGCTGCAGGTCGTCAGCGTAGTTGTCCATCTTAAACCCCATCTGATGAAGCCTAAATATGAGGGGGCGAATGTAGACTTAAAGGGAAGCGGGGATAGAGAAGAACCCTGCAGTACTCCACAGCTCATATTAACAATGCTGGATTTGTAGGGCAAAAGCCAAACTAATTGCTTCCGGTCCTCTAAAAAGGATGTAAACCAACTTAGGGCAGCACCTCTAAGACTTACTGCAGCAATACGTTCCATCAATGTACCATGGTTGACGGTATCGAAGGCTGCAGACAGGGCTAAGTGAACCAGGGCCTGAGTGCAGTCCTCATCCACCTTTCCTTTTAGATCGTCCATGACGGATAGTATGATAGATTAGGTGAGTGGGATGGGCTAAAACCTGACTTATGGGAATCTAAAAAATTAGTTCCCTCTATGAAGGTGCTAAAGAATTTGGCTACATGTGTCTCCAGTAGTTTAGCCGGAAAGGGAAGAAGGGATATAGGCCTGTAGTTGTCCAGCTTCGGGGGGTCAATGCCTTGCTTTTTTTGCAGGGGAATAACCACTGCTTCTTTAAAGACTGACGGCACAGTCCCTTGGGTCAAGGATAGGTTCAGCAGGGCAAGGATAGTTTCCAAGAATACTGTAAAAATAGATTTTTGTATAGGGAGGCGTGCATCTTTAGGGGAGCCAGATATTACTTTACTCAGGAGTTCAAAGAGATGTTCTTTATTTAGGCAGGGAAAAGCAGCCATCAAATTGGAGTTGGTGTGTCCTGAAAGCTCTTCCACATCCTTGTGGCTGGAATCTATGGATTCTTGGATTTTCTCAATTTTATCTACAAAGAAAGTTTAAATCATTACATAATTTCTGTGTAGCAATGATGGGGGGGGGGAGGGGTCACACGATCAGGCTTAGATAACTCCCTTAGATAACTCCCTTATTGTATTGAAGATATCTTTTGTCTTGTTATTAGAGTTTAGTACTTTGCTAGTAAAAAACATTTTTTTTGCTTCCAGGATGGTTTTTTCAAATGCCATTAGGCTCACAATATATTGTTCTCTAGATTCTGTTGAATATGTGTTACGCCAGTTCCTTTCGGCCTGACGTACTCCAAGTTTAGCAGATTGTAGGTCGGCAGTGAACCATTTAGATGCTTCATGCTGCCTAATACGAGAGGTTTAAGACTGTAAAGGGGCATGAGTGTTAATGGCGTTCAATTGCCAGTTGGCAATCTCTCTCTCAAAGTTGTCTATATTGTCCAGGCTCATAGGCAGCTCACAGGTCTAGGTATCACATAAGGATTCCATGTTTATGTGATTCCAGTTTCTAGATGAGCCTTTTTGTTGGGGAAACATTTTGGGCAGGGCAAGGTGTAGCTAATTGTATAATGATATGACCATACACAAGGGTGGATTGCTAAATTCTGAAGAGGAAGGTTAATAGACCAAACTTAGTAGAGTGTGTGGGCTTTAATATGCGTGCATACTTAAATGTGTTGCGTAAGGTTTATACATAGTAAGGAGTCAGACAGTTCCTGGTGCCCTTTCCCCCTTCTGCCTCAGTAGCCCAATTGTTTATGTCTCCTATGACCGGGTCTTTAGCATAATCCACGATAAAGGACGCAATGCTATTTGCAAATTATTTGGGAAATTAGTATTGATACACAACAACTGCACGTCTTTTTCCAATATTGACAGGACTAGTTCTTAGCTGTTTTCTGATTCATCTTTGTTAGATTTCTCCCCCAGACTTGTGTTCAGAGTACACCACAGCCTGAGCCTTGGACTCCTGCTGCCCCACCCCTGTGTTTCATCTATTTTCAGGCTCTCTGGTTAATTAAACCTGAAGTAACATCCCAGAATCCTGTTACCTGGGGAGGTAGGCTTGGCAGGCCCATTACCTTTGCAGGCACTATGAGCAGTGCAGAACACTTTCAGCATGGTCCATGCCTCCACGTGGAGTGCTCACACTTTTGATGTATGAGGCACATTTTGGCCGCCTGGTTTTGATTCCTTCACTGCTGTCCAGGAGCATTTATCAGATGTGGATTTCAGTAACCTAGGGTCTTTTTCAGGTTAGCCCGAGAGAAATCCAAGGAAAGGTAAATAATGTAACCTAATTGGCTACAAAAGATTCTACCCAGGTTCCCTGAAATATACTGCGACTCTTGGCCAACTACCAACGATGTCATTGCCTGCACCCTCAGAATCAGCATTCATGGAGTTAATCAGTGATTCCTATAAATGGCTGACTTGATCTATCTGAACATCAGCAGTCATCCAGATACTTTGTCATAAGAACAAACTGAAGTGCAATAATGCAACTCTGGCTCTGCAACCAATACAGTACTACATTAAGAATGTACACACTACATAATAGTGATGTGTCAGTTACACTCGTCATCACTAAGTTCATACAGTTACATGGGTAAGAAAAAAGATCAATGAAAGAAAACAGTTTAGGGGGGTCTTAGGGAATTTAAAGACCAGCGAGGATTGAATCCCGATACATTATCATTTAAACACACAAAATCCTCGGGTGTAAGAAGACACATATATGCCTGAAAAAGAAACAGCAAAGATGATCTCAACGTACTACTGAGGGTATCCCTTAATTAGGACGTAATCCCATCACCTACCGAGGTGGCATCCTTCATCATCTGGGATTCTTCTCTTAACGGTGATCCCTAGCTCCACCAAGGGCTACTACCCCCTCACTGTGAGGGAGGAGCTCAGGGATGTTTTTATTCCTACTCAGATGAGAAGACAACTAAATGGGTTGGGTGGCAGGCGCAGTGCAAAACTTAAAAACACTAATAATGTGAGGAAGTGGTGTTAAAACTGACTACCAGGAGCACTAAGGACGTTATTGGTTTGTTACTAGTGACAGGATTGAAAATAGGGCACCTGCAGTATAAACTAATCACTGCGTATGGTGGACGTGAACAGGTCAACATGTTTCAGCCTCAAGGACCCCATAAGGTGTTGCGGCTTTCGCCAGGACCAAAAGATATTATGTGCTACTTTGATGAAAAAAGTGTTAAAACAACGGACTACAAATAAAAAACAATATTGTTTATATACAGAACCAGTAATCCCACAATTGTTGTGTTCAATTTACTGGTCATACACGTTGTGTACGGATAAGTCGCCTCACCTCAACCCGGCGACAGCTCAGGGAAGGGGCACTGCTTTCTCCGTCGAGACCCTGGGCTTTCAATGAGCTGGAACCGGAGAGACCAGCTCATTGAAACCAGAGTTATCTTGACATTTTTATTGTTGCATGAAAACTCATGGACACGCAAAGAAATCAGCTCATCTGCCAGTTAATTTTAAACCCATGTTATTTAAACAAAGGGCCCTTCATCCCAAAGGTGAGCGTCAGGTGCAGTGTGCGACATAAGTTCCACAAGTAAACAATACAGATCTCATCTGTGTGAGAAAAGCAGTAACTCACAGGTATTGTCACAAAATACAGAGTTCTGCGAATATGTGTGATTCTTGTTCTTTACAGCAGGTATATTAATCCTTGGCATCTGTCAGTTTGAGAGAAATGCAAAAAAAAACAATTAATGGACAGAATGCAGAACAATGTCATACATTCACCCCAGTACAAAGATCTGGGCCTAAATCCATCGTATTTTTGCTCCCCATGCCATTCCAGTTTGAACCCAGCCATATGCAAATCAGTCTTGACCCTGCGCCCAATGGGAACAGTCCAGCCCGATCTGCCAGGCCAGGTCCTCCCTGGACAGGAAACAAGCATCCTAGGACCGGTTTCGGGGTTTAACCCCTCATCAGCCAGGATAGCTTGACTCCAGTGGCATGGAGAGCACGGAACCCACGCCTGGGCATACCCGTCCCACTCAGGGTGACAAATGCAAAAAGAAAAATTGATGGAAAGAATGCAGAACAATGTCATACATTAACCCCAGTACAGAGATCTGGGCCTAAATCCATCGTTTTTTTGCTCCCCATGCCATTCCAGTTTTAACCCAGCCATATGCAATTCAGTCTTGTCCCTGCGCCCAATGGGAACAGTCCAGCCCGAACTGCCAGGCCAGGTCCTCCCTGGACTGGAAACAAGCATCCTAGGACCGGTTTGGAGTTTTCACCCCTCATCAGCCAGGACAGCTTGACTCCAGTCGCATGGAGAGCACGGGACCCACTTCTGGGCATCCACATTGAAGAGCGGTCATCCCAGCCGCAAGTTGGGGAAAAGGCAAGCAGAAACAGCACAAAATAGACAGACAAGAAAGCACACTGCCTAGGTTGACAAGTTGTGAAAACAGTATCCTTGGTATGCCGTTCGGCAGGGACACTTGGGGAGCAGGCGATTGGCCAGTTTGGGGTCAGCAGCAGGCGATCACAGCACTTGCAGCCCGTGCCCGACGGCCACCCACCGTAGCAAGGGTAGCCTGGAGGCCGCAAGCGCTAGACATCAAAGGAGGGGGGCCGTCACCCAGGAGGCTGTGCTTGGAAGGAGTGTAAAAAAAATAAAAAAAGAATAATGCATCAGAGTGTGATAACTTTATAGATGTGATGCGGATTGAAATCTTAGAGCGTACGAATGGCTGAGAATTGTGAGGTTTATGTCTCATGCTTTCAAATAAACTGCGGCTGCACCAGTTAAACTAACGCGGAATACCCGGTGGGGGGAGGGGGAGTGAAGGGTGCACGAGTAGAGGGGGGGAGGCAATTCTGGGAGGGGTTTTGCTTATTGTTTTCCAATTTCTTAAACACATTAAAACTGTTTTGCCAATCCTCACACCGTACATGTGTAGAAACTTAAAACCGATGGTACTTTTCCATATGATTGGGTTTGAGTTTAGAAAAAGACGTCATCCCTTTAAATTTATCTCCAGTGTTGGCACAAGGTACCAATGAGATAATCGGCTAGTAAAATAGATGTCGAAATTCATTCAAATAAATGTGTTCCTCTTTAACTATTGTGCACGTCTTCAATGATTGTGTTTCTATTAAATATACTGACGCACTGTACATCATGTCTCTCAGGGTTTGTATTTTGCAATTTTAGTACAGACTGTACTGGAAAATGTTTTGCACTTAATTGATATTTTACAACATTAGATAGTGGCTCTGTGGGAGCACAAAAAGGTGAACAAATGTCCGGAACACCACAGTAGACAAATAATTCAGCTGCACTGTCATATTTCAATTTAATGAATAGACAGGAGTCAATGGTGGCTGATGTTTTGAACTTTGGCTCGAAAAGGCATGAACCTAGTCAAATTGCTTTTTTTGGTTAAATGCTCCAGACCTGTTGAAGTTATAATCTGCACGGGCGAGCATCCATTTGCTGCTCTACACTCGAGTTGGCACCAATATTTTGGAATTTAGAAACAGGACGCTAGCACGTGCCAGAGATAAGACGGATAAGAACACATTAACAAAAAATGTGCTTTATTAATCACAGGCTTGCGACTGTACTCATCTCATGGAAAGAAACCTTACACTTCCTGAACACCCCTGGGCTAGGTTCAACCAGCTGCTGCCTGAAATGGGTTTTACTTTATCACCAGGATCTTCATTTGTGGTTCTCCTTTTCCAGATGCGTGTCTAAAATTATTTAAAATAGATATTATATTGCATAAACCAAGATGGCTGACATGAGAGGATGTGGCATGCCCACCAGAGCTGCCTTCTTTGGAACTGGGGAACCATATTGGAGTCCCGGCGTCGGCCCAACATCCTGTGATTCTGGGCAACCCACATGTCCCCGTGCCTAAACATGAATCTGAGTTTTTGTAATATAACTGGTGCTCATGTAAAGCGATCCTATGCCCTTGGGCTCTGTATATAAAACTGCAAAAATAATAGAATTAAACACGAGAAAAAGGAAGCAAAACTCCACTACCATTGAGAAGAGCAGATCCACTTCCATCTGTGAAGTTACTGTCACAATCTGAATAAAGATAGGCCTAAACTTCACCTGCCCCCTTTAAAGGCAGCCTTCCACTTAAATGTTAGACTTGGGGTATACAATTGCATCCCCTGCTTAACACAAAACCGGGCTTCTAGTATTTGCAACTAAATTATTTATGTTCCTCACTTATCTTAAACAGCTAACCCCTATTGACAAAGTCAATATTCCTGGGTGGTGTAAGGTGTACGTCAGTTGTGTTTTATTTCTGGATTGAATAACAAAGCTCAGAGGAACCAAAATACCTGGCGGGCACACTATGGGATTCATAGAAATTTGGTTTGTGGTTAAGTCACACCTTTTATTATATAGGTCACACCCCTTATAGAGACCCAGCACTTTTATCATGCCACTTAAAAACCTGGTCCAAGCTATCTAGATTCAAGTACCTTGCTAGTGTTGCACCTTCAGTCACTCAATATGTATGCTACCATGGTTGCCACTAATTGGTATATGTCATCATTTGTAAAGTTATCATTTCTCACTTCTATTATATAAAACTTGCTTTCAATGCAACTGTTCACCGAGATTCTCTATGGAAATTTAATCAACTATGTATTCGATTGAATGCGCTGTCCTGTCCAACACAAGTGTGGTTTGGTCTTCTAAAACTACAAAAAAAATTATATAAATAAAATAAAGGAAGATTAAAATATAGTAAATGATAAAAGTCTGAATATCTAGAAATAGTTAAGAGCTTCCTTAGTGTAAGATATTCTGTGAGAAACTGGGTTGTTGGTTGAATCGGGTGGAAAGCCTGCTCAAGCAACAGCCACAATCCCTGTCAGAGTGAACCACTAAAGTGGCCAAACTAACCTGTGCTTAACGCTGTGGTAGCTTGGTGCAAATGCAGTCAGGCATAAGCTAGAGGCAACGTGTAAAGTATTTATGCAGCACCCAAACAGTATTAAAGTGAAAACACAACACACCAATTTCTAAAAATAGAGCAACATATTAGGTCCTGCATAAAGGAATTAAGGCAGGCTGCTAGGCTTCCCATAAACAATTTTGTATCCACGTTCAAGAGTGAGATAGGGCGATAGTTAGCGCACAAGCATATATCCTTCCCAGGCTTAGGGATAACAACTATGGTCGCTTCGTGCATTGAGGGCGGGAGGGTGTACGGTCCGGAGATAGCATTGAAAAGCTGTCTGAGGACAGGGGCTAAGTCAGAGCAGAAGGCTTTATAGAAGCCTGAAGAGAAGCCATCTGGTCCCGGCATTTCGAAGATTTCTGCCTGGAGATAGCTGAGATGACCTCTTCGACTCGGATTGGGTCTTCCAGGGAGGACGCCTGTGCATCCGTCAAGCGGGTCGTAGCCGCAGTGCAGAGATAGCGCAACAGGGCCTCTGGGGGATAGACTGCTCTGAGTACAAAGTCGCATACAATTCTCCAAAGTGTGCTGCTATCTGAGCATCATCTTCTATCAGATCTCCTCGCCCAGATAAGAGGGAGCCGACTCTAGTGGACTGCCTCTGGGCTCGAAGCTTGGTAGCAAGGAGCCTGCAGCACTTATTACCATTCCCACTGAAGGAATGTTTTAGACGCTCAAGAGAGTATTCTGCCCTGTCTAGTTCGAGGCTCGCCAGTTGCTTCCGTGTGGACTCCAGCTGGCGCCAAATCCTGGGGGCCCGGTTCTGTGATGAATATGTTCTAGTTCCCCCTCCTGCTTCTGGAGCTCTGCCCTCTTAACCTTATGTTGGCGGTTTTTGGCCGCTGAGAGAGCTATAAGCTCCCCCCTAATAACTGCCTTTAGAGCATCCCAAAGAGTAGATGCGGGCATATCTGGGATATCATTAAGGTCGATGTAGTCACTAATGGCTTTCTTGATCTGTCTAAGCACCGTCAGCTTTTGCAATAATGTTTATCGAAGCATCCATTGTCGAGGCACGTCCATTGAGGGTTACAGAGCTCAAGTATGAGTGCTGAGTGGTCAGACAGGGATCCGGTTCAATCACTACCGAGCAGAGTAAATGCTGAAGATCATGGGTCCCTAGAAAGTAATCTAAGCGACCATATGATTTGTGGGCATGTGAGAAAAATGTGTAGGGGGATGGGATGCCTTCCATAGGTCTATCAGACCTACATCCCCCATCCAAGCCAGACCCTCATTGAACAGTGCCCCAGCTCCTCCCTCCCTAAGGGCTGATCGATCCAAGTTATTATTGAACACTATATTAAGGTCATCCACCAGCAGGACTAATCGGTATTGGGATGCGAGGGCCTCTCCTAATGCTGTGTGGATGAAGTAATCCTGTTCCTCATTAGGTGCATACAGGGAGCCCAGAGTGAGTGTCTGAATGCCCACTCGTATCTGATATACCAGGCGACAGCCCTTGAGTTAGAGTAGTTTAGGGCCAATCGATGCCTGAAATTTACAAGAAAATAGGATCACCACCCCAGCCATCTTACATCCTGTGGAAGAGAAAAATTGATGTGGGAATGCTATGGATTTAAAACTGTGAGAATCGCTCAGGAGGAGGCGAGTCTCCTGTAGGAGACAGATGTCCCCCCCCTCCAGTGTGCTCCAATTATGAGAAGACAACCCTCCACTTAACTGGGTTTTTGAACCCCTTTACGTTTCAGGAGGCCGCCTTCAGGTAATCACCCAACATCGTCATATGTGTGTGCGGTCGTATTGATTGCCCTCTCCCGATCCCCCCCTGCCTTGCGGGTTGTAATATTGTGTGAGGCGGACACTTTGGTTGTGAGAGCTTCTGCGAGTGGAACACTAACTCCCCAACTCCAAAACCCACAAAAGAGCTATAGCTTGTTACATATCAAGCAAAAACGGTTGAACAAGAAACAAGAACAAAGTTTCAGGAAGGGACGGGACGTTCTGGATGACCCAAGCCATTCCAGGAGAAAAACAGAAGATGGGTTGTATGGTGGCCATCGCCGTCCTAGGGGCCCCCCCCCTCTTGGCCCTGGGTAGCGTCTATCATGCACCCAGGCAATGGTTGAAGTGCAGTTACGGTTTCTCAGGCAGTGTTTCCCTGTGCCAAATTTCCTGTGAGGCTCTCCAGCACCACCCTCCTCTCCTGGGCAACTGTAGCAGGGTCCTGTCTAGCCTGCACTGGGAATTCCGTCTCCACAGGGACCGTCAACTGGCCTTGGTTCCTGATCCCACCACACTCTCCCGGGGCCCCTGCAGTGGCTCAATCTGGAGAAGTTCACAGGCCACCTTGAGTGAGTGTTTTTGGTGGGTTTTCCCTTCCCAGGAGAAGACCAAACGAAAGGGGTGGCCCCAGAGTATGCAGCGTTGATCAGAGAAAGGCAGCTATCGGGCGAAATACTCTCCGTTTCTGCAGCCTGATTGCGGAGAGGTCTTGGAAAAGCTGAAGTGGGTGGCCGTGAAAATGTATGGGGTTCGTGTCTCTGGCCTGCGAAGAATACTTTCTTTCAATGGGAAGCTATCTACACATGCCAGGATGTTGGGAGGTGGCAGATTTGCGGCACAGGGAGGGCTCAATCATTGGATTCTATCTAGTCAGATGTCTGATGCCTGCATATCTACCAGGATCTAATCAGAGATAACACTGACGTATTCCTCCATATTCCCTGCTTCCGCAACTGTAGGGGCACCCCTGATTCTGATATTATTGCGCCTTGATCTGTTTTCTAGGTCCTTGGCTTGGACCTGAACGTCTATCTGCTGGTCTATGAGGCAGATGAGTTCCTGCCTGAGCTGCTCAATTTCCTCGTCCCTGGTAATCCTGTGTGAGGTCTTTCTTGATAGACTACAGATCTTCCTCAAGGGACAGAAACAGGGTCTCTAGATATGTCCTGGTAACTGGCGCCTCTGGGGACAGGGCCCGCATAAGGAACCGGGGAGGTCCACTGCTAGGGGAGCAGAGGACTTGGCAAACATGTCCTTCAGGGAGCGATCCTTTTTGGCCCGAGGCGCTGCCATATCTTCTCCTGCAGTGGGGTCTTCTCCAGCTTCGTGTCCCCATGGACCGGGTGGACCCTGATCGCGATAAGGGTAGCTTCCTACAGATGGTATTTCCCACTGTTCTCCTTATGCCTGGGGGAGGGCACAGGCACTGTAGCTCAATGTGGAGGCCTAGAGGAAAGCATTCTGGTGCCAAGGGTCTTCCTCCCTCTGAGCAGTGCAGTTCCTGTGCAATCCTAGGCAGATGGTAAGGGTGGGCGGCAAATTTCGTTCCGCTCGAGGAACTTACGAAATTTTGATATTTCCGCGCTCAACTCGGAAGTGTCGAAACTTCCGCGATCCGCGGCGGAACTGAATTTGGGGGCATGCGGTATTAATTAAACCTCACCAGGAAGCACTTACAGATTATAAATAAACAATAGCACCCCCAGCAGACCCTCCCTCGGGAGAGCGCCGCAAAACTTGCACTGCGGAGAAAGCATCTCTCATCATTCCAAAACCACCATAAAAAGAAAACCCCACCGGGAGGGGTGCCTTCGGCAGCAGTTGTCTCTCAGAACGCCCCAACACTGGCATTGCTGAGAGAGAGCATCTGCCGTCCCCCAAACCTACGTAAAAAGAGAGGCCCGCCCGGTGGAAGCGACCCAGCAGCATCCGTTTAGAGAGAGCAACCAACACCAGCATTTGCGGAGAGAGCATCCCCAGAAAGCATCTTTGCTGCGCTCCTCCGTCAGCCCCCTTCCCTCACTCCCCGCTCCCTTCACCTAAAAATAGAGAGCATCACCCGGAGAGAGCCCCCCTATCCCAGCAGCACCAGCCTCCCCAACCTGCATAAGAGAGCCCCAAGACAGTGGGCATCACCGGCAGCGCTTGGACGAGAGCCCAATACACCCAGCTGTGGAAAAACACCTCTGCCCTCCATTACCATTACCGGTACTGCGGTGTGGATCCCTCCCTGCCACCCCACGATAGAGAGCACGCGGGGTGCTCGCTTTGGAAGCATCCCGGGGAAGGAAGGGCCCATCAGGAAACCTGACAAAGGAAGTGATACCCTCCCACCCCCAAGACTGTACACCCCTCTCCCAAAATACAAGCAATGACTCTTTGGGAGTCCACCCACTTACGCAGCACTAGGGCTCCCTGTCCCAGATATCATAGGGGCGCAGGGACAGCCTGGCTGCAGTGCTTGGTCATAGTGGAGTGCAGAGGGGGAACTACCTTTACAACGCAACTTTTACAACGCTGTGCTATTACAACGCATTTTTTACAACGCTAAAACTTTTACAACGCATGCTTTTACAACGCGTTCTATTATATGGTAAGTACCTTTACAACGCATATACCTTTACAACGCATTTTGTGGAAATGCTTTTACAACGCATGTCTTTACAATGCATGTGTTTACAACGCAAGATGTTATATTGTAAGTACTTTTACAACGCATATACTATTACAACGCATTTTTTTTTGCAAAATATTTATCTAAATATTATTACTTGGCTAGCATTAAAATTAAAATTAATACTTGAGTATTTTTTGCATATACTATTACAACGCATTTTTTTTTTCAAAATATTTATCGAAATATTATTACTTGGGTAGTATTAAAATTAAAATTAATACTTGAGTATTTTTTATAATATAGCAATTCAAATGATTAATATTTGAGTATTTTAAAATTTAATACTTGAACATTTAGTTTAGTGTTTTAAAATATATTACTTGGGTAGTATTAAAATTAAAATTAATACTTGAGTATTTTTTTTAAAATAGCAATTCACATGATTAATATTTGACTATTTTAAAATTTAATACTTGAACATTTAGTTTAGTGTTTTAAAATATAAAAAATAGATACTTACTTAAAACTTATTTTAAATGTTGACTACTTATCTACTTAAAAATAAGTTTTCTTAAACAATAAAGAGTATATAATATTTAAATATTAAGAAAAATGATTGATTACCTATTTTTAAATACTAGTGTATTTTTATCACATATGGAAGTGTATTTTCAAATAATTTGTTATATAAATTAATTAATAATATATTTAAAAAACATAATATCAACATTAAAAAATATTTACAGTAATAATTATACCAATTTAACATTTTAAAAATTAATAAAGGACAAAAAGGAAAATTTAGAAATCAGAAATAAAATTTAGAAATCAGAAATAACAATTATAACTTACTTTTTGAAATAATTTCCCACGGTTTTCCATTGAAGCCTATGAGCGTGTTTGTCCTTTATTTATTTTGGCAGCCTCAGCATATACAGCCCGCGGAACAAGAAAAGAAGGTACAGAAAGTGAAGTAAGAGGAAGTTTTGAAAGGAAAAGACAATAGAGCAAAGGTAAGGAACATATTAAGTAATTTTACATTTATTAAATTACAATATTGGAGATTTAAAAACTTAATTAAAAATAATGACAGGAAACAATTATTTATTTCACAATTTTATTATATTTAAAAAACATGAAAAAAATAAACATATTTTTCTTTATTTTTTCAAAGTAAGTTTTATTTTTTAAACAAAATATAAAAATTGTATTTACATATATTAACATTTATTTACAGTTGAATGTTAAAAAGTAGTCCGCCATAAATAGAGAAGCACGCGATGACGTAAGGACGTGTGCGTCGACGTAATACGCCATTTTGAAGAGCATCGGAGGAGGAAGCAGCAGGAAGCTGATCTGCGTCCAGGTAGGAAATATTTTCTGTTGATATTATAGAATAAACCTTTTTAAGGGACACATATATAGTAAGGAAAGAATAAGGGGAGGGTGCCGGAAAACTAATAGATGTTTTAAAAGTTGATAAACATGTCCACATTAATGTCATTAATACATGCCTATGTCGGGTCGCTGAAAGTAAGTTAGTTATTTTAAAAAAGTATGTAACTCTTTCTAAATTAAAAGTTACGGTTTAGACAGTTGATTTCTTTGTTTCCAAAGATAAAGATGTACTGTCGATCTTCATTTCTTGGTTAAAAAATTGTGCGTACTTTAATATTTTGTAAATCTTATTTTGAAATACAAATGAAAATTCAGCTGCAATGTGTATTAAGGAATATGGTTTAATTTCTATTTTATAGTTTGGATTGAGTTTTGGAGATTGGTTTAGACGGAATTTAACTCGGATTTTTTCGATACTTTGAAAAATGGCGTACCGATAATGATAAATGGTTCGAATTCTATGGAACAGTAAATTTTTAAACATTGGTTTAGTTTGGATGAAATGAAGATTTGTTTGAAAAAATGGAAAAAAAACCCGACTTGTTAATTTGATAAAAAAAATTTAAAAAAAAACATTGTATGCCAATTGTATCATTGTAATTACTATAAATTTTAGCAAAGCAGGAAAGTAAGCAAATTCATTGTTTCAAAACGAAAGAATGTTAGAAAGATTTTCGAGGTAGTCTATAGCCACACACAACGAAAACTGTTGTAGAATTGCCAATAGTCTCTCAGACATTTCCCTTGTTTTGACTGTAACTCGTGGGTTTAGACTACCTGCGAGTGTTTGTGCTAATCTCATTTCTTGGAAACTTTGCTCCTTCTTCAAAGTTTCCAAAAAAGAGTAGAAGTTCGGATGTGGTTTTCCAATTGTATGATTGAAGGAGTTATGCCACCCCTCAATGGCATTGTTTGTTTTGGCCTCTCCCTCTAAACAACTCGTGTAGCAGTTCCACCACTCCACATGGAATCGTGGCTTCCTCCTGCGACCCGATCTGCTTAGGTGTCCAATCCATGTGTCCTCAAAATAATTTAGAATGGGTGCCAATTTTTCCTCGTTACTCGTATAATAAAGAGATTCTATAATTGCAGTGTAGTACTCGTCCACACTTTCGGGAGGAACAAAACAAAGTGCAGTTAATTTTTTTAGTTCAAACTGTAATTTGCTATCCCGAGAATATTCTGCAACTAGGGATGTTTTTTGTAGTTTACGCCAAAATGCCTGCGAAAAATGGAAAAAACATCCCTGAATTTGGGTATCCGTGTACGTTTTGGTGATCACATTGATCATGCTCAATTCAAAATCGATTATTATTTTTCGAGGACTTGCAGATGTTTTGCTTTTAATCACTGATAAAAGTTCAGTGTATGTTGCAGAAGTCTTATCAGGTAGCAAACTATACACTAAGGGAATTACACTATTGTTAATCTTAGCATGTATAGTGTAAATTTGAGTGAAAGGATGGGGTGTACTTTTAAACGTCCCATCCATCATCCAAATTTCACTACTTTCTAACTTAGCAAGGTTACGGGGGGTACTAAAAATTAAAATACGTTTCTGAGGGTTTTCGTTGTCATGCAGAAGGAAAGGTTCATCAGAAAAAGAAATAGAAAGATCATGAGGAATTCTAATGTCAGAGAATGTATGTGGTGTAGACAATTGAATATTACTTGCCTGCTTTTGTCTCTGAATAATTCTTCTCAAATTGGGTATTATAGGCATGTTGCTAGCAACATGACTGGGGACATGCTGTGCAACCTCCCTTAAAATGGATCCTGTAGAATCATTGGAGGTGCTTGCAATAGCTTTCATCTCATTAATTGTCTCTCTGATTTCTACATCCATTGCAGAGGCAGAGTGGTTATGTTCAGTGGTTTTCACAACCAAATTATCAACAGTAACCGCTCTGCCACTGCAATGGGTAGTGTAGTATTGCACGCACCTCCAATGATTTCTAGTTAAACTTATTCTTTCCTTACTATATATGTATCCACCATGGTTTAACAGATTTTTTCCCTTCCTAGATTTAATGAAGTTGGCTGCTCCAAGGCTAGACATTATCTGAAAAAAGGAGAAAAGATAAAACATTTAGCTTGATATTTATTAATATTTGTGTACAAAACATAACATGTAATCAATCCTTTCTTTTGCCTACTGATGCATCTTCATGGAGTAAGAATAGCACATTGTTACCCCTACACTATCCCACACTTTCCCTACTGATGCACCTTCCTGGAGTTAGAATAGTAAATTGATACCCCTACACTATCCAACACTTTCCCTACTCATGCACCTTCCTGGAGTTAGAATAGTAAATTGATACCCCTACACTATCCCACACTTTCACCAATGATGCACCTTCCTGGAGTTAGAATAGTAAATTGATACCCCTACACTATACAACACTTTCCCTACTGATGAACCTTCCTGGAGTTAGAATAGTAAATTAATAACCCTAACATTATCAAACAATTTCTCTAATGCAGCACCTTCCTGGAGTTATAATAGTAAATTGATACCCCTACACTATCCCACACTTTTCCTACTGATGCACCTTCCTGGAGTTAGAATAGTAAATTGTTACTCCTACACTATCCAACACTTTCCCTACTGATGCACCTTCCTGGAGTAAGAATAGAAAATTGATACCTCTACACTATCCAACACTTTCCCTGCTGATGCACCTTCCAGGAGTTAGAATAGAAAATTAATACCCCTACACTATCCCACACTTTCACCAATGATGCACCTTCCTGGAGTTTGAATAGTAAATTAATACCCCTACACTATCCCACACTTTCCCTAGTGATGCACCTTCATGGAGTTAGAATAGTAAATTGTTACCACTATACTATCCAACACTTTCCCTACTGCAGCACCTTCCTGGAGTTAGAATAGAAAATTGATACCTCTACACTATCCAACACTTTCCCTGCTGATGCACCTTCCTGGAGTTAGAATAGTAAATTAATACCCCTACACTATCCCACACTTTCCCTACTGATGCACCTTCCTGGAGTTAGAATAGTAAATTAATACCCCTACACTATCCCACACTTTCCCTAGTGATGCACCTTCATGGAGTTAGAATAGTAAATTGTTACCACTACACTATCCAACACTTTCCCTACTGCAGCACCTTCCTGGAGTTAGAATAGAAAATTGATACCTCTACACTATCCAACACTTTCCCTGCTGATGCACCTTCCTGGAGTTAGAATAGTAAATTAATACCCCTACACTATCCCACACTTTCACCAATGATGCACCTTCCTGGAGTTTGAATAGTAAATTAATACCCCTACACTATCCCACACTTTCCCTACTGATGCACCTTCCTGGAGTTAGAATAGTAAATTAATACCCCTACACTATCCCACACTTTCCCTAGTGATGCACCTTCATGGAGTTAGAATAGTAAATTGTTACCACTACACTATCCAACACTTTCCCTACTGCAGCACCTTCCTGGAGTTAGAATAGAAAATTGATACCTCTACACTATCCAACACTTTCCCTGCTGATGCACCTTCCTGGAGTTAGAATAGTAAATTAATACCCCTACACTATCCCACACTTTCACCAATGATGCACCTTCCTGGAGTTTGAATAGTAAATTAATACCCCTACACTATCCCACACTTTTCCTACTGATGCACCTTCCTGGAGTTAGAATAGTAAATTGATACCCCTACACTATCCAACACTTTCCCTACTGCAGCACCTTCCAGGAGTTAGAATAGAAAATTGATACCCCTACACTATCCAACACTTTCCCTGCTGATGCACCTTCCTGGAGTTAGAATAGTAAATTAATACCCCTACACTATCCCACACTTTCACCAATGATGCACCTTTCTGGAGTTTGAATAGTAAATTAATACCCCTACACTATCCCACACTTTCCCTAGTGATGCACCTTCATGGAGTAAGAATAGTAAATTGTTACCACTATACTATCCAACACTTTCCCTACTGCAGCACCTTCCAGGAGTTAGAATAGAAAATTGATACCCCTACACTATCCAACACTTTCCCTACTGATGCACCTTCCTGGAGTTAGAATAGTAAATTAATTCCCCTACACTATCCCACACTGTCACCAATGATGCACCTTCCTGGAGTTAGAATAGTAAATTAATACCCCTACACTATTCAAAATTTACCCAACTGCTGCACCTTCTTGGAGTTAGAATAGTAAATTAATACCCCTACACTATCCAACACTTACCCTATTCTTGCACCCCCTGGATTTAGAATAGTAAATTAATACCCCTACACTATCCAACACTTTCCCTACTGCTGCGCCTTCCAGATTTTGGAAAAGAAAATTGTTACCTCTACAGCATGGTACATTTTAAAAATTGTTGCAACTTACAATGTTTGTCTAAATTACCTTTTTTTCCGAATTGGTTTTCTGGCAGACTCCTGTTCAGTGGTATTGCTGAGTCGGTTTGTGTAGACACTTTTGAGGTGATTTGTTGGGGAATGGATAAATAAATGTCTGGAAAAGTTAAAAAAGAAAAAAGTTTGAAAACTGAACGATGTTGAGAAATGTGTTTAGTAAAATTATTCCAAAAAAATTTGCACATGTGATATAA
The DNA here is from genome assembly GCF_964204655.1 of Triturus cristatus. NCBI lineage: Eukaryota > Metazoa > Chordata > Amphibia > Caudata > Salamandridae > Triturus > Triturus cristatus. The sequence continues at coordinate 1,166,094,461 of NC_140592.1, read as the reverse complement.
GTTGCTGCACATAACTATTTCCGTAATGAAAAATACATTCTTTAGATATGAAATATAAATCTAAAATTTGAAAATGTAATCATAATTACATTGATTATTTCTTTGAAATTTAGCTATGTGATAGTCAGTCAAATATTTTAAAGGTAAAGAATCCGTGCTGTAAAAAAATACCTTGCTTTTGAGAATTCGCTTTTGTGGATGAGGTGGTAGAGGATGTTTCTTTTTGTTGGCTCAAATTTTTAGTTTTGAGAAAAAAAATCTTTTCAGTTCTAGAAAAAAGGCGAAAAAAAGATAATTAACGGTGGGTAGAAATGTAGTACTTGAGTATTTTTTAAATAAAACAGACATACAATATAACTAGTACTACATGATACTGTCCAAATTAAAACACATTACTGTAGTAGAAATAGAGATATGTACCCCTACCCTACACAAAAATATCACTGATGGTGCTTTTTCCTACAGAAAATATTAAATATTGTTTCTCAAAACTATCCATTAGTTTTCAAATTAGGTACGATACAGGAGGAATAATTGCAAAAGAATGGATTAATAATGTATCGTTATAATAAAATGGGAAAGAAAACATACCTCTTCTAGTAGGTATTTTGTTATCGTGCCTTTATCCTGATGTTTGCTGGAGGTTAAAAGGTTTTTGTGAAAAGATGTTCACTGTTGGTGAAAAAAAAAAAAAAAATTGTTCCTTTGTCAACGTTGGTTATAAAATGAAAATTATGATTTTTATGCGGTGTGATTGAGTATTAAAAAAAAACACCATTGGCATACATGACTTTATGAAATTTTTATAAATAAATTTTACAAGTAAAACCATGACACAAAAATAACATTTACCTAAACAATTGAGTTTGTCAGTCGTTTACGTGGTAGGGATGTCCAAATAGGTTCAGCTGCTGTGGAATGTAAAAATCTTCCGATTTTCTGGTTGAGGGAAATAAATTACTTGTTTTAATTTTGAGTTTTATTTTATTGATAATATATTGGAAACAGTTCATTTCTTAAGTTTTTATTAATAATAGCAAAAATATTTTTTGTGGTTTAAGAAAATATATTGCTCTAAAAACTATGGTTAACATATATATTAATAACTTACTAGTATTTGCTCTGTTGTGAATTTCGTGCTCTCTCTGAGGAGGTCGCAGTGCAGGTGACAGAGGGTCAGCTTATTACGTCTGCTCTCTCTGCTAGTTGATAGTCATCTGAGTGCAAAATGGTGTCTCACTTGTATTTATAAGTTTCACTGTGTGTCACTATTAATTTTTTTAAAAACTGCGTTCGTTGTGTTTTTTTTAATGCTTTGTTTTACTGTGGAAAATGATATTTTAAAAATGCTTTAAAAGAAATAATGTTTTTAATCATTTGCTCCGTTTTGGCATCCATTTTGGAACATGTCTTTTGGTATTGTTTACATAGAAACTGTGGTAGGACAAGTTTTACAAGTGAGATTGGTAAAATGGCGCCTACGTGTATGTGTGTTATGTTTTCGTTATTTTACTTACTTAGCGATCTATTCATGTTAAAAATGTGTATGCAATTTAATATATTTTTTCATTACTATTTAAAAACTTACAAATGTCTTAAAACTGATTTTTATGGGGAATTTAGAGTATTAATTTTAATACTCGAGTATTAATTTTAATACCCGAGTATTAATTTGGTACTGAATTTTAGTCGATTTACGAACAGTTCTTCTCCACGTTTTAATACACTTCCCCACCCTAAAACCCCTAATTTCCCTGCATCCCGTGCCAGATTTTATTGTACTTTTAATTTAAAAAAAAAAAAAATCGCGTTGTAATGGTATGCGTTGTAATATACTTCGTTGTTACAGCACTTTTCAGTATTGTAATAGGTTTGGCGTTGTAACACAATTCGTTGTAAAGTAATGCGTTGTAATAGTACTAGCGTTGTAAAAAATGCGATGTAAAGGTATGCGTTGTAATAGCATGCGTTGTAACGTCATACATCCGTGCAGAGAGGCCCTCCGAGTTGCAGAGCTAGGATGCACAGGGCCCCATAGGACTGCAGTGTAGGAATGCACAGAGAACCCACAGGACTGCTGTGCAGGCATGCAGAGGAGCTCGGCAGGACTGCAGCGCAAGGGTGCAGAGGAACGCACAGCAGTGTAGAAGCCAGCGAGGACTGCAGCGCAGGAGGGCCCTCGCGGACTGCAGTGCAGTCGATCCACCCAGGAGGACAGTGTACGGTGCCCAGTAAGCCGCGCCGGCCGGCGGCAATGTGCCGCTCCTGTCACAAAAAGGAACGGGGGTGGGGTGGTGCCGGGCCAAACGGGCAGGGCTTCTATGCGAGTTCACATGCCTCTTGTTTAAAAGGTCAGAGACCGATCAGAGCAGCAGATGAGGAGAAAGAAGAACCTCCTGGTGACAGGAACTACACGGGGACTGCGCTCGAGAAAGTAATGGATGCAAAGACCTCCACCAAGCATCACAGCTGATTTACGACGGTAGATATGGGAAGAAAGCACACCTGTCCAGGTTTTTTTGGGCTGATTAATGCGTTACAGATTTTGAGTTTCTACTCAGGCACCTGCTTTATCTGTAAGTGCTTCCTGTCGAGATTACATTCATGTCAAAATAACCTTGTGAGCTCGGTCGAGGCTGGGCAGGTGGGCTTTCTCCCCCCATCTACCGTCGTAAATCAACTGTGATGCTGGGCACTTACTGATTAGCCAGTAGAAAGTACTCCAGCTGAGTAGAGGAATTGCACAAAACGGTGGTATCTTCTTGGATAAATATGCAGGGCAGGATTCATTCTGGCACGATGCTCGTCTGACCCTGCATAGATTACAACGGGCGCAGCAAGAAATTTCCGCGAGCACGCGAAATTACGCGTGCTCGCGGAGATTCCTGGCAGTTTCGCGGAATTTTGCATAGGCCAACTCCGCAAATTCAGCCCACCAAGAGCTAGTAGGCTTTGGGGTCTTGAGTGCGTTGAGGGATTCCCCCTCCAGGAGGTCCCGGGGGTCTCAAACCTTTGATCTTCACAGGGGGGAGGTGTGCCTGTTTGCCCCTTAGGTGCAGCCTTGGCTGTGTGCTATCGCATTTCAGCCTACTTCTCTTGCTGCTCGCCATTCCCCACTCATCAAGCGCATTCGGGCCACTTTTGGTTGGCCTCCTCTGCCTGTGTCCATATGTTGGGTAGAGTCTCTGGCCTCTATGAGGGAGAGAACCTTCACCTGTTGCCCCCCTCAACTCCGTGGCTTACTGGTGCGAAGTGGTCCCTGCTCACGGCACAGTCGATGGCTCTGGCTTGTTGGCCTGGTGGACGTCGCCCCGCGTGCTTCACTTTCCAGACCTAGACTGCCAACAAAAGTACACGGGATCCACAAAGGACACCTCTCACATTTCCAACCTCTTCAGTCCTGCCGCTCTCGGGGCAAGGCGGTCGCCGCCTCTAGCGCCACTGGGTCTTGCTGCTAGTTCGCACTGCCCACGCGCCTTGCTGCGCGGTTTCGGGTGTCCCTGGGGAGTTCATGGGCTCCCGGAAGGCTTGGGGTGCCAGGTCCTCCCACCGCTGTGTGCTGATGCTGTGGCTGTGTCAGGCTATGGCGGGGCTGGCGCGGAGGGGAGCTGGATATGCACAGCAGTCCTGCACCAATGCTGTTACCCTCTCTCTCACAGGCCCAGCCAGCATGGCTGCTGGGGTCTCTAGTCAGAGCCCGCATGCCAGGACCACCAAATATGCCCCTCCCCAGTCTTCCTCTCGTCTGGCAGACCGGTGGATCCCCGCCAGAATCTGTGAGGCCCTTTGGCCTACGGACTGATGCAGGTGAGACTCCTCCACTCTCCCGGGGTTGCTGGGGTCCGGCATTTGCGCTCTCGGCAGACGCCACCCAGCGCACTTAATTGTCGGAGCTCAATGGGCTCAAAAGGACTCACAGGCTCTCGGAGGGCAGTGGGCCTTCAGATTTACCCCCTGGAGGTGCCGAGGGTGCACGAAGGTTCAATAGCTTAAGTAGAGGGACCTGAGTTTGTATCCGTTCACTCCGCCATCTTGGCCACGCCCCCCTAGGAATGGACTTAGGCACTGTAGGGAAATATTGAACATGCTGCTATGCTCTCACCTGTAGTATAGTGCACCCTGTCTTAAGGCTGTGAGGCCTGCTAGAAGGGTGACTTACCTATGTCACAGGCAGTGGTTGCGGCCATGGCACTCAGGGATGGGTGCCATGTCGACTCTTAGGTTTTGTCTGCACCAAAACACACAGTCTGCAATGAATGACAGTGCATATGTGTTAGGTGAGGGATCTCTGGGGGTGGCAAAATCCATGCTGCAGCTCTTAGAGACCCTCTCTGGTCACAAGGCCCTTGGTACCACTGGTGCATTTTACAAGGGACTTACATGTTGGCCAGAGGTGTGCCAAATGGGGAAACAAAGGTACAGTTTTCGGGAAAGAACACAGGCACTGGGAACCTAATTAGCAGGGACCCAGTGCACAGTCAAAGTGCGTCAGATACATACACATTCCTTGAACACACACTAAATAATATCACAAATTATGCAAACAGTTAATACACAATGGTTATTCTTTATTTCCTTTTCTTCTTTTGCCCAGTCAACACGTGTTTCTTCGTATAGGGAGTTCCCCGCGAAGTCTTCAGGGCTAAGAGATACAATGAACACCACCTTACTGGTTTCAGTGTGCAGACAACACACAGCAGCAAAAACACCTGTGTCATGGTGTTGCATAATAAATAAATGTAAAGTGTATATATGTGGAAACCCATGCATAGAGGTTAAAAATTATTTCTGGTCTTTGTCATGTGTGCCGACAAACGCCTTCAACGTTCCCATATAATGATTGGATCACTATATTAAAAAATCTTATCTCGTGGGACGTGGCATGGTTCTGAAAGACTAAAGTGAGCCCGCTCTACTAGAATGAACTAACAATCCAGCAGAACACTGTGTAATATCAATGTAACATGCAAGGTGAAAAGTTACTACTAAGTGAAGAACTGAGGTATTGTCTATATGACCTGCTTTGTAATATAACTATTACTAATTCACAGAAACTGGGAACAGCGATGATACATTTTGGATTTCTGGAACGCAATTAGAACCGGTTTTACGATAGTAGGAGATTTGTAGATCATTGGACCTGCTGGTTTAGCGTAGCATATCAGATGTTATATCTTGTCCATCCAATATTGTATCACAGGATTGACTCGACAAACATTCCAAGAGAAGAAAGGTATGTTTTTCAGTGAAAAGACTTCACTTTTAATCTTGCATGTCACATTGATATTACACACTGTTCTGCCGAATTGTTAGTTTGTTCCAGTGAAAAGGGCTCACTTCAGTCTTTCAGAATTGTACTGGGCAAAAGAAGAAAATAAAATAAAGATAACGAAGAATAGTGATCCTTGAGATCCAATATAAGGGGGAAGGATGATCCTCCTTCCTTTAGAGCACCACGACTTACATTAAGGCCCTTCTTGATAGCACGAGAACTGTGAGCGCCATTGTAAGAAAGTGCCCTTTTTCTTGCATGGTATGCACCCACTTTTTGCTGAATTGCTGATGTACTTTGACTGAGTGTGCCCTGGGCTCCTGCCAATCAGGTACCCAGGGCCTGTGTTCCTTCCCTAAAACTGCATTGAAAATTGCATCTCTGGCACATGTGAGCCCCTGGTAAATGGACCATAGGTACCCAGGGCACTGTGACCAGAGAAGGCCCATAAGGACTGCAGCACTTATTGTGCCACCTTTAGAGGCGCTGCACCCTGACACACACACACTGCCTTTGCAGGCTGAGTGTCTGGGTGCAGAACAAAACAAAGAGACGACATGGCCCACGTCTGTGTGCCATGCCCACAAACCACTTCCCTGGCATACATCAGTCACCCCTCTAGTTGGGTGCCCTATGCCAGTGGTGAGGGTACAGGTGCATGAGCCCTGTACCCCTACAGTGCCCAGGTCCATTCCTGGGCCCTGTAGGTGCAGTGCTACCATTAAGAGTATATGGTGCTGGGAGGTTGTCATTACGAACTCCACAGCACCATAATGGCTGTACTGAAGACTGGGAAGTTTGGTATCAAACTTCTCAGCACATTAAACCCACACTGATGCCAGTGTTGGATTTAATGTAAAATGCACGACAGAGGGCATCTTAGAGATGCCCCCTGAAACTCGGCCAACTCCCAGTGATCTGACTGAGTGGATGCGCTGGCTGCCACCACCAGACATGTTTCTGGACCCCTGGGTCGGGAGCTTGCTGCTCTCGGGGGCCTGAAACAATGCACATCTTGGTACGAGGTGCCAAGCCTCCTCCCCCAGGATGGGCAGGGTTCACGAAGAAGAAGCTTCAAAGGCATGCCGCCTTTGTGAGCTTCTCCAGACCAATTGCTGCTTTCAGCAACTGGTCCCCACTGGTTCTACCCCCCACTTTGGGCGGGAGAGCCGGCGGGTAAAACAAGTGAGGAAGAGAGGTGTGCCCACCTCTGCCAACTCCACCCCTAAGGTGGGGGGGCCGAGGTGAATTACAACTTCGAGTCCCCGCCATCTTGAGGATGGGGGGGACCCAACCAACCAGGGACAGGCTCCTGCCCTCCCTCCTCCCACTGGAGTGTGGCGGAATAGGGAAGGGAAGGGACCCATTGGAATCACAAATCATCCTCACGTATGATGATCTAGATGAAGCTCTTTTGTTAATGTGGGAGAAAGAATGGAATTCAAACTCAATGAAACTATGGGAATTCTTATAGAAAATGCGGAAGGTAAAGTGACCAATTTACAAACTTACATCACCACTCTAGAATCGGAAATCAAACATCTCATCAGAAAGGAAGCTACAGAGAAAAATATGTTATTTTAAATGAGATGATTCAGAAACTTCAAGAAGAAATCAAGCAAAGAAAAGCCTTTAAATTAAAAAGAGATAAGACATATTATAATAATAGTAGGATTTCCATATTATCCCAAAAATATGAACATATGATTGTTTCAGATACAAGAGAGACAAGAAATAACGCACATGGGACTACATCGGTGAGCTCTAGTTCACATCATTAAATGCCCCACTTACTAGTGATAGTGAAGTTGACACAGGGTCGGGTGCATCAGGACAGAGTACTACAGATAATCTTTTTTTAAGGGAAGTTCAAAGGATAAAGAGGGAACAACCAAGACGGGCAGACAATATGTAAAAAAAAAAAACAGAGGGGGAAGAGAGGAGGCAGTGGAAGAAAAAAAGATAGGTATGAAACTCTGATGTTGGGACAAGAGGAACTGAGTTATGCAAAGGATAGGGGAGTGGCGGTGAATACCTTTTCAAATACAGGATCTGACTACTGGCATGACCATACTGCTACAGAAGGTTTTTGTCCTAGTAAGGAAGGCGAGGTCTGTAAACTTAGAACTGATCTGTTTAAATTTGTAAGAGGGTTGAAGCTTAAGAATTTTTTTTAAACCGAACCCCCAACTGAATAAAACACAGGTGAATACGCAGTGAGATTTTGGGTCCAGTATACGGACTATACAGGATATACGTGATACAGAATTGTTACTATCCCTTACTGATTTAGAACAAGATCCCACTCACAAGGCACAATAATTGGAGAATTTAAATATTGACACAGATCTAACCATTTCCAGTGAGCTGAAAAAGAAATCCGGTATTACCCAGTGACCATACAATTGACATGTTAGAAAAATTGGTCATTGGTGACTTGGAGAGAAACAGTCACAAACAACTCACACATAAATGCAGATTTAAAGATAACCCTACCAAAGAGAAATGGTTAGCGCATGTATAGTTGAAAGAGGACAATGATTGATATGATCATAAAAGCAGATATAGGGGGCAACATTGTGATCATGAACAAAAATGACTATGAACAGGAGATCATGACAATTGAATAATCCAACCTGTTATGAGCAATTGAGGGGTAATCCCATGTGGCAGCTCACTGATAAAATCAATGGGTGTCTTAAGCTATGGCATGATAGATGTTTAATTGATGTGGATGAATACATATAGTTGAAAATTGACTGCCCAAGATTTCCATGCCTTTACACTATTCCCAAGGTGCACAAGAATGTGCCCTTAGAATTGCAACAAGCAGCCAAGGGATTTGAAGTCACACAACCTAATTAGTGACACAAATAAATAAAGAGACCGTACAATATGACAGACAATATCAAAGGCAGAGGGGCAACAACAACTAGACATAAATAGAAAAGAGGTTCTTGAGTCTTCAATATTGTATTTGTGTCCTTCTTTAATACTCTTTATTCAACACATGCACAGCCAACATGTTTCACCCTAAACAGAGCTTCAGCAGGGCAATACGGGATTTACTCGGTAGACTTGTGAGTAAAGTAGAACGTCTTCCGAATAGGCGAATATCAAAATGTAAATTGAAAAAGTCACGTCTGCTGTGTAGGCGTATGTTGGACTGTGCCTGATCAGGAACTTAGTGTTCAACCAACGAGTCCATTAATCCCTATTTGGACATCATGAACTCCCTCAGGTCAGAGAGATGTGTATTGTTATGTGGGCAGTGTACAGCCAGACTTCCTTCTGGAACCACAGCGTATCTGAAACGCCAAGCTGGGGCTTTGCTTATGGTTGGATTGGATGGATACGGAATATGCCCTTCCCACCAGGAACACCTCTTGTGTTCAGTATTGGGGGGGGTCCCACGGAAAGATTATCATAATATGTGGATTTATTTCTCCAGCCACTGGTTTGTGATCTCCTGTAATTCCTCAAAGATACAAAACACATCCTCAGTCTCCTAGCAGACGTGGTTTGGGAGCAGGGAATGATTTTGGCCACATTAGATATCACAGACCTAGGAATGCGAGCGATCAAACGGTATCTGAACACCAAACCAACCACCCAATGGGAACATAGCTAAATGTTTATTACAATGATTCATTTGATATTGAACTGGTACAGACAAATCCAAGGAGAGGCAATGGGCTCCAGATTTTCTCCATCCTACGCTAACCTCTTTATGGGGTGGTTGGAGGATGAGTGGATCTGAGGACCAAGAGGTATGGAATAGTGTGAACCGATCATAAATTTGGGGTCATTTCACAGATGATTGTATTTTGATATGTTCTGGATCAATGGACAAGCTGTAGCAATTTTGTGAACACTTAAATTCCAATGACATGGTTATTAGGGTCACATATCAGTATAGCATCACTAACATTGTATTCTTAGATGTAGAGTTATTCATATAGGGTAACCAGATACAGAGTAGATTGTACCGGACACCATGACATGCCACAAGTTCAGATTCGGACCATTCCCTTTGGTGAACTAACTAGGGCAAGACGAAACTGCAGCAAAGATTCCAACTTCAAAACATGTATAGAGAATATAAAGGCACGTTTTTCTGCTAGGGTTTTTGATAAACGGACAATTAGAACAGCTGAGCAGAATGTCCTTAAAATCAGGAGACAAGATATTTTGAGAGATAAACCACAAAAACGGGATAGGACAAACATGACACGACGAAAAACATATCACAATGGATTATCTAGGGTGTTAATGAAAAGTATGCGCAATCAATGGGACATCTTGCGTGCAGACAAAACACTAGAATAATTCACATTGGAGAGACCAGAGATCACCTTCAGATGGGACAGGACACTGAAATCGCAATTGAGTCCTAGCTATCCTATGCATAAGACACATCACACTGGATAGAACACACATTGGGTTTTTACAAATGTGGCGACTGTGGGATGTGTAGACGGGCCAGTGATGAGAAAAAACTCCAATGGAGCAGATGGGAGGACATATGATATACAACATAATACTAATTGCAACACCAAATATGTAGTATACATCATAGAATGCAAATGAAAACATATCTATGTGGGGAGTACTCAAAGAGAGAATCAGCGAACACCTTAGAGCCCTCAAACAAGAGGATATAAGATACCCAATGGCAATTCATGCAGTCGAATGTGAGGCGCAAGTACAACAAAAATGCTTCTGCTTCTATGGAATAGACTGCACGAAACTAGACCCGAGGGGGAAACAGGGAAACTAAGACTTAAGGAGGCAATGTGGATAAAGTCTCTTAAGGCCGTAGAGCTGGACCTCAACACTGATCAAGAACTGCAATACTTTCTAGGTGATTAAGGCACATGTATGAATAGATTTGCTGTCACTTGTCAATTTAGAAGGATGTGAGGATTAATGATATATTAATGTGGGGATGTATTTAATTTAGAGATAGACTTGTCATTAATCAGATGGACGGATAAAGAAATTCTGGAGAGGTAATTTACCCATGAAATTGAGATATGGATCAGGAGGCACAAGACTACTTTTTCACACGATACGGGTGAAATAAATGCCATATAGTTGACTACTGAGTAAAAAACGGAGGTGTTCTCTATATGACCTGCTTTGTAATAGAACTGTATTACTAATATATAGAAACGGGAAACAGAGATGATACAATCTTCGATTCCCAGGACAGAATTAGGCCCGGTTTTAAGGTTGGCGGAGATTTGGAGATCCTTTGGACCTGCCAGTTTGGCGAAGCATATCAAATCCTATATCTTGTCCATCTAATATTTAATCACAGGATTGACTTGACAAACATTCCAAGAGAAGATAGGTATGTTTCTCAGTGATTAGACTTCACTTTTAATCTTGCATGTTACATTGATATTACACAATGTTCTGCCAGATTGTTAGTTCGTTCTAGCAGAGAGGGCTCACTTTAGTCTGTCAGAACCGTACCACATCCAACCTGATAGGATTTTTGAATAGAGTTATCCAATCATTATATGGTAACTTTGAAGATATTTGTCGGCACACATGACAAAGACCAGAAATAATTTTTAACATCTAAGCATGGGTATACACTTTAAAAATTTTGACTATGCAACACCATGACACGGGTGTTTTTGCTGCTGTGTGTTGTCTGCACACTGCCACCAGCATGGTGGTGTTTATTATATCTTTTAGCTCTGAAGAAGTCGTTGGGAACTCCCTATATGACGAAACACATGGCTAGGCAAAAGAAGAGAAGAAAAGAAAGATAATGAAGAATAATCATTGTGTTTTAACTGTTCGCATTATTTTTGGTATTATTTAGTGTGTGCTCAGGGAATGTGTATGTATTGTTACAGTGATCCTTGAGATCCAATGTAAGGGGTAGGGTGAATCCCCCTTTCTTTAGAGCACCGCAACATACATTAAGGCCCTTCTTGATAGCACGAGAACTGTGAGCGCCAAAGCTCACCCTATTTGTATTTACCCCATTTGATTAGCTGCAAAGTGCATCAGATATTAGGCAAAAAGTGGGTGGTAGCCACGCAAAAAGGGGCACACCTAATCCCTTTATTGTGTGGCTGTCTGGGAGGCATAATCAAAGTCTAACTGCCAACTACAACCAGTCATTTGACCCAGGAACAGGCTGCAGGCACAAAATAAATGTCTCATTTTCAAAATTATAACTTAAAATTTGACTTTTCCATTAAAGAGAATTTTAAATGAAAACTTCTCAGACACCAAACACGAAATCTCGGCCTATTCCCAATCAAGTGTTAGCATTTAAAAAATATAATAGGGCAACTCAGTATCATCCAATTGGAAAGGTGGGTCTCACCACAGTTAAACAAATTTAGGAGTTTTTCTCTACCATGACTTGTAAAACTTAGAAGTGCATGTCCAACCTATTAAGTATGATGCACCCTTCCCTATGGTCTGGCTAGGGTCTACTTATAGGCAGTAAAAGGGGAATTTAAGGTTTGGCAAGGAGGCATTTTGCCAAGTCGAATTGGAAGCTAGAAAATGCATTCAGGCTGTAATGGCAGACCTGGGACATGTTTTAAGGGGCTATTCTATAATTGCTGCAGTCACTCTAGTAGCATTTAATTTACCAGCCTTGGTTATATGGTATACCACTTTACTAGGAACATTTACCATGTTTTATGAAGTTAGCACCAGCACTTTAGCACTGGTGTGCTGTGGTAAACTGCACAGAGTCCTAAGGCCCAAACTAATTTCGAAAAAGTAGGAGGGTGAAGGCAAAAGGTTTGGGGTGACCCTGCAGAGAGGTTCAATTCCAACACATGCAACTGTATTTAATAACTTCACTGAAGAGAAAACTTTGAGGGCTTCATGACATAGTATGAAATACAGCTGTCAATGACACTGCTCTCCAAACCGGTAGTTACTTATTCAGAAAGGACACAACTGCAACAACCACAAGGTGATAAATGGAATGCTTGAAATCATCTCAGCCACTGGCAAATGCTCTGGTCGCATCCCAATCCATCATTTTTTGCCCACCACGCCTCCCTAGTTTGCACCCAGCCATATGCAATTCATTCTTGACCCAGCTCCAATGTGAACAGTCCAGCCCGATCTGTGAAGCCAGGTCCTCTCTGAACCAGATTCCAAGCAACCTAGAACCGATTTTGCCGTTATTATGGGCAATTCCAGTGGCACAATGAGCACAGGACCCACATCTGGGCATGCCCGTCGTACTTAGGGCATCAACTGCAACAACGACAAGGTGATGGATGGACTGCCTGAATTACCAGTGGCTAAGATTCAAGCATTTCATCAATCACATCCAAGTGGGACAGGTACGCCCAGACGCGGGTCTCATGCACACTGTCATTGGAGCCAATCTGTGGCTGGCTGATAAGCCCATAACAAGGGCACAACCAGCCCTAAGTTGCTTGTGGTCTGGTTCAGGGAAGACCTGGCTTGGCAGTTTGGGCTGGACTGTTCTGATTTCAGCAGGATCAAGGCTGATTTGCATATAGCTGAGTCCAAACTGAGGTGACATGGTGCGCAAAATAGTAATGGATTGGAATGTGGCACAAGTAAATACCAGTGGCTGAGATTAATGTAAGCATTCCATATATCATGTTTTTGTATACTTTAGTGTTCAGAAAGGAGAGACCGCTTATAAGAAATTGGACTATTATTTGGGGTATGTGACTACCTCCCTCAAGAACAATCCTTGGCAGGGTGAAGCCCCAAAGTTGCTAAATTCACCTGAGCTCAACCTCCTGGTAGCTATGCGATGGAGCAGATAGGCTTAAGTTAAGGCAATGTGTAAAGTATGCAGTACCAAAACAGTATTTAAGTCGAAAGGCAAAACAAAAATCTTAAAACAAATTAAAAAATAGAGTAAAATTTAATAAGCAAAATGACAAAATTCCAATAAGGGGAACTGGAAATATGAATTATTATTTGCTTCTCAGAGGCATCTCACGCCCATTCACACCTATTCAAATGTTGATTACTGGCTGGCAGAAGTGTAAATTCAAATGGGTCATGAGAGGCTGTAGGAAGGGAAACTACATTTCTAAAAGTACATTTTCCTTAATATTTATTTTAAAAAATCTAACTACCATTAAAACTGATTTTCAATAACTATTCAAAATTGTTGTTTATTTTTCTAGTTTACCTAACCAACATTCACATTATTGCATGCAATAGTGTAACCCAGTGTTTTCCTACAGAAAAGCTAGTCTTACTACAGTGAAAATAGTTTTAGGGGCTTTTTTTTTTCACTGCAATAGCATGTTTAACAATAAATTCATACATGTTCTACTTATAAATATCATGCACCTTGCCTTATGGGTAATACGGCCTACATCGGGGTGAGTTAATATTTCAAAGGAAGGTTTTGACCTGTCAATTGGGGTATTTTGAAATGCCTAGTTTGCAGTTTAAAACTCCAACAGCCCGCCTATAAACGGAGGGCCTGCAGTCATGTTTGCAAAGTCAGTATAGTGAGCGTCACAATGAGTGCCGCAATCCACTAGAGACATTTAACTTAACCTCTTCAGTGCCCATGACGAGCTGGACTCGTCATGGGCCGCGGTAGCGCTGTGCCCAAGACGAGTCCAGCTCGTCATAGACCCCGCCCGCTAATGCAACGGCCGGCACAGGGCGGGGAAAGGGGCGGGCACTGAAGGGGTTAAAGGCCATGGGTACACTTTGTTGATATAATAGGGACTTCTAGACAAGTTACATATGCCTTTTAGGGGTATTTAAATATCACCATGTTGAAAGGGGGATCACATGCACTTCCTCACTCGTTAGCAAGGGTTAAGTGCACAGAGTTCTACACCTAGCAAAAATATAGGGTCCAGCAAAAGGCAAAGAATCTGAGTTGACCCTGCAGAAAGGGCAAATTTCCTACACGGCTAATGAAAACATGCATATCAACAGGGCACTGGAAAGAAGCACTGGGCATGCCTTATTGATTTTACTCTTGAATCAAACTAGACTAGGTACCGTAGAGCGAAAGCTGAAGAATGTGATAAGCTTAGTAAATCATTTTAGTAGCACTGAACACTGTGATGCAACCCGTAGACTTTTAAAAAAGCGAAGTTGTAAAAGTGAGTTACGATAGGAAGTGTCATTTGTGGTTGTCTGAAAATCGAGGTAGTAACTCATTTACTAGATTAAAGTTTTAGATACAGGGGTGCCGTAAAGGCGATTTAGGGGAAGGTATTGTAGTGTTTGACGTGCGCGAGGCGTTCTAGCCTTCCGCGCTGTGGAACCGCGCTAGCGCTGACGTGTTACGTCAGACGCTAGCGATATATAATAAAGAGGCGTGGCCTCGGCGAGTTAGTCGGAGCCGCGTGTACAACCATCTAATACCGGCTCCCGTGTTCTTATTTAGCGCGAGCGCGCTGCAATGCTAATGAGGCAATAACAAATGTTACACTGGCGACGAGGGGTCAAGTGAGCCCTGCTGTGCTATGTTGGCACTCCACTGTGTCTCTGGTGCCCTCTCCGGGTGCCTAATCCTGGGCGTGCTGCGTCCCTCATGGTGTCTCGGTGGAGCCTGCTGGGAGGCCTGGTGAAGTCAACTGCAAGTGCCAGGGGGGCCTCTTCCACGGATCCGCTGTGTGCGCCCTGGAGCCCCTATCCACGCTTTGGAAGGGATATGTCTCGCCCAGGTGCTGCCGCGCAAGCCCCCGCGAGGAGTCTGCAGAACACAGTGCCCTCCTCCGATCCAGGCTCATGCCAGGTGTGATCGCCGTGGCCCAGAAGCGCCGGAGAGTCCCGCAGACGACGTCCGGAAGTAGGCGCGCCCCGATTGGTGAAGCAGCGCGAGGGAGGTCCCCGACCAACGCTCAGGGGAGTACAGGCCACGTGGCGTCGACGCAGAGGAGAGGTAGCTAGCGCCCACCGCGTGCTGCGCACGTGCCAAGATGGCGTCGATTCCCGCCATTGAGCCGTTTGTCGTGGATGGCGCCCCGGCGTCCCTGGCCCCGCGCTGGAAGGATTGGACGGATCGCCTGCAATTCTACTTCGAAGGGGCGGGCACCGCAAGGGAAAGACGCAGAGCACTGCTGCTCCACCTGGGAGGTAAAGACATCCACCGCATCTACAAAACGCTCGTGGAAGCCACGCCGAAGACGTACCACACACTGCTGAACGCGCTCAACGCCCATTTCGAGCCCATGGCAAACAGAGACTACGAGAGATTCATCTTCCGTCAAGCCAAGCAAGAGGCGGACGAGTCCCTGGATGCATTCCATGGCAGGCTGAAGGAGCTAGCCAGCACGTGTGGGTTCCGGGATGAGCAAGAGGAAATCCGAGGGCAAATCATACAGGGGTGCTATTCGTCCAAACTTCGCGTCACCGTCCTGCAGGAAGAAGGAAAGCCCCTGGCGGACATCCTCACCCTCGGACGGTCAAAGGAGTTGTCGCAGGCGAGAGCCTCGCACATGGAGGCAGCCCTACATCGCCCTGTGAAGACGGAGCAAGTGCAAGTGGCGGAAGCGGTGAACGTCGTGCGGCCTAAAGGGAGGCAACCCGGAGGGAAACGGCAGCCGGAGGCCAAGAAGAAAGACTGTGGGTACTGTGGCGGCCAACCACACCGCATGCAAGACTGTCCGGCCAGAGGGAAAAGGTGCGGCGCCTGCGGGTGGATGAACCACTTTGCGGCGGTATGCCGGTCCACCAAAGCCAAGAAGGAGGCAGCCCATGCGGTACGCGAAGAGGCAGACAGTGAAGACATGGACGACGACAATGACGAATACCCGGTCCACTACGTGTTTGCAATCCACCAACCACAGAAGAAGAAGCGCAGACTTCCGAAATGTCGCATACTAGTCCAACAGCAGGAAGTAAAGGCGACGATCGACACTGGGGCATCCATCGAGCTGATGGCTGCCAACGTCTACCACCAACTGCGGGCCAAACCCCCGCTAAAAGGGGCGAAGATTAGAGTGTTCGCATATGGCCAGAAGACGCCCATCCCCCTCATTGGATGCTTCCAAACAGAGATATGTCATGGCGAGAGGAGCATCAACACCACCGTCTATGTCACGGAAGAGGGCAGCGGGATGCTACTTAGCGGGCAATCGGCCGAAGAATTAAGACTGATCTCGTTCGCCATGGCAGTCCTGGAGGAAGAACTGGACACCATTCTGGAAGAATTCGGGGAAGTCTTCAACGGCATTGGGTGCCTGAAAGGGAAGGAAGTATCCCTACACATCGACCCGTCGGTCCAGCCAGTGGCGTTGAGGCACCGGCGGATTGCCTTCCACCTGCGGCAGAAGGTCGAAGAGGAGCTGGAGGCCCTGGAGAAACAAGGCATCATCGAAAAGGTCAGTGGGCCAACCCCGTGGGTATCCCCGATCGTCATCGCCAGGAAGCCGAAGCAGCCAGGACAAGTCCGCATCTGTGTGGACATGCGCCTCCCCAATGCCGCAGTCAAAAGAGAGCGACACCTGACGCCCACCATTGACGACATCTTGGGAGAGCTGAACGGGGCCCGGTGGTTTTCAAAGATGGATCTACGGTCCGGCTACCACCAACTACCACTTCATCCGGACTCGAGGTACATCACCACATTTTCCACCCACGTGGGCCTCAGACGGTATCGGCGCCTAAACTTCGGCATCTCAAGTGCCGCCGAGGTCTTCCAAAACACCATCAGAGAGGTGCTCAGTGGGCTCCCTGGCGTACTCAACGTGAGCGACGACCTGCTCATATATGCATCAACCATAGAGGAACACCACCAGAGGTTGAGAGGGGTTCTCAAGAGGATCCAGGAATCAGGTTTGACCCTGCATCGGGAGAAGTGTCAGTTCCTGCAGAACAAGATCAGCTTCTTTGGGTATACTTTCTCGGACCAAGGGGTGGCTCCAGACCCAGACAAGGTGAAGGATGTCCAAGATGCCCCAGCTCCGACGAACATCTCGGAGGCCCGGAGTTTCCTGGGCATGGTCAATTTCTGCGGCCGCTTCATCCCGGACCTCTCCAACCTCACCAAACCCCTTAGAGAGCTGACCAAGTCGTCCACCACGTGGCAGTGGGGCCTGGAACAGGAGCAGGCATTCCAAGCGACGAAGGCGGCCCTGTCTGCGGACACCACCCTTGCATACTTCGACCCGGCAAAGCCAACCAACGTGGCGGTCGACGCGAGCCCGTTCGGGCTGGGAGCGGTCCTGACGCAACTACAGGACAATGAGGAGTGGGCCCCCATCGCCTACGCCAGCCGGTCCCTGACAGAGACAGAGCAGCGGTACTCGCAAATCGAGCGAGAAGCAATTGCCATCCACTGGGCATGCCGATACTTTCACGTCTACGTGTATGGACATCATTTCACAGTGACAACCGATCACAAGCCACTCATTCCCCTATTCCAGGGGTCATCCTCGAAACCGCCGCCCCGGATTGAAAAATGGATACTCCAACTCCAAGGGTACGACTACCGGGTGGAGTATAAACCGGGGGCCACTAACCCGGCGGACTATCTGTCACGACACCCCCGGAAGGCAACGACGGAGGAGAAGGAGGAGGCCGAGGACACAGAGGAGTACGTCCGGTACGTGACAGAGCGGTCACGACCCCTCCCAATGAGCCTGGCCGCAATCATAGAGGCCTCGGAAGGTGACGAGTGCGTGAGAGCCACAGCCGAGGCTGTCAGATCGGGGGATTGGAGGACAATCCAAGCCTCGCTCAGCAGACGAACACCCCAAGCCAAGCTGGCACTGGAATCGTTCTTGAAAGTGAGAAGCGAGCTGTCTGTGGACGCCCAGGGATGTCTTCTGCGAGGTCCGAGGCTGGTCATGCCGGCCAGCCTCGCTCAACAGGCGGTAGACCTCGCCCACAGGGGACATCAAGGAGTGGTAAAGACAAAGGGCCGGCTCCGAGCCAAAGTATGGTTCCCAGGTATGGATGCGATGGTGGAACAGACGGTGAGAACCTGCACGTGGTGCCAAGCCGCAGGAGAGCCGGAACGCCCTCACCCGGTGGCGACCGAAGACAATCCTCAGAGACCGTGGGAGTGCGTGAGTGCCGACTTCGGACATCTCCCCGATGGACGGCACGCGTTAGTCATTATCGATGATTTCACCAAATACCCAGAGGTCGAAATCGTGGGGAGCCAGACAGCCACTGAAGTGATCGCGAAGTTCGAAAAAACCATCGCCACTCATGGCATATTCGGGGTGGTCAAGACCGACAATGGACCGCCTTTCCAAGGACAGGAATTCGCTGAGTATCTCAAGGGGTGGGGGATCCATCACCGCAAAATAACACCCCGGTGGCCCCAAGCCAATGGAGAGGTGGAGAGGTTCATGAGGACTCTCAACAAAACCATTCGCATCGCCATGGCTGACGGATCTCCACTGGAGAGAGCGATCTACAGCTTCCTGCGGGAATACCGGTTGACCCCCCATGTCACGACCGAGGCAGCGCCAGGACCAGCCACCATGGGGAGAGTCGTGAGTGACACGATCCCACACCACCCTACGTGGGTTCCGGCGCAAGCCACCAGCGAGAAGACCTTAGCCAATCGGATGCGCTCGAATGACCGCGCCAGCCGGCGAAGGGGAGCCAAGGAGTCCACGATACAACAACAAGATCGAGTGTACGTGAGGGACCGCTACCCAGGCAGCAAGTTCAGACTTCCGTTTGAACCCCAACCCTGGATTGTCACCCGCCGAACGGGCACGATGGTGACAGCTCAAAGAGGCGCTGAAACGGTCACGCGAGATGTGTCCTTCTTCAAAAAAGTCCACCCAGGAACACCCTCCCGTCCCGGGGCCGAGCCTGAGGGGCCGGATCCCGACCAACCGGGCGAAGATCAGGAGGTGGAGGACGGCCGGAGCGAGGAGAGTGGCTCCCAGTTCATCCCCGCCACCCCGGGGGGTAACTCGCCTGGCAGCTCCCCAGTCCGGGTAGAGCCGAACACCCCGAGGCGTGGAACCCCCGAGGTGGCCCCTTCCAGAGGCGGCCTATCCCGCTACAACCTAAGGAAGAACCCGGCACCCTCATCCCAGCTGGCGGACTATATGGTGTAACCTGTAAGGACTGGCAGACTGGTAATAGATGCATCGTTTGGTTTTATATTTTGCTTAAAGTTTTATAAAGGTTGGAAGGAGTGTAGTGTTTGACGTGCGCGAGGCGTTCTAGCCTTCCGCGCTGTGGAACCGCGCTAGCGCTGACGTGTTACGTCAGACGCTAGCGATATATAATAAAGAGGCGTGGCCTCGGCGAGTTAGTCGGAGCCGCGTGTACAACCATCTAATACCGGCTCCCGTGTTCTTATTTAGCGCGAGCGCGCTGCAATGCTAATGAGGCAATAACAAATGTTACAGGTATAATCATTCTGTATAGCTCTGTTCCCTTTCCTTCAAATAAAGATGCAGAATTATTTCAGAAGGGTCTTGCCCTGGGACCCAGGAGGCCTGTTGAGGGAAACACTTGCTTGGCAAACTGTCAAACCATGCTAATCAACTGACAAGGAGTTAGATACATCACATTGTTTATTTTTTCTGCTTTAAAGGGTTTAATGTCTCCCAGTCTAGCCCCAGAAACATATTTACCAGAAGGACACAAACCTTGAAATGCTTTAATCGCTTTAAACGTGGAAAAAAAATATATTGTTGTCCTTTCTATCCAAAACAAACCATTCTAACTAATTTGCTATTTATTAACCTTGCCTGTATATGAAAACATCTAGGGGTGTGCAAAATTCACATTATTGGCTTGTGTGATGACGCAAAATTCATCAAAATGATACAATATTACATGCAATTATGAGAACTGCAAAATCATCAATTCGCACTATATTTTAGCACAAAATGAATCGTTGCATCACGTAGGGTATGAGGACACATATAAACAGCGCACCATGAACAACAGCCACTCGCTTTCTGTTCCTGTGTATGCAGTGTACAATTTTAATGTGAATAGCGCAGAGTTAGGCAAAGTTGTATAATTTCGTGAATTTCATGTTACAAGAGTAAAGTAAAATTCCCAAAATTATATAAATGACACCAGTGTAATGTAAGTGTTGCTCCAGCAACAATAGAATGAGCCTGCAAATCGAAAGTATAATTAGTTGTGTTAGACTAGGCCTTCCCTTGTCATATTTGGAGTCAGTATGTTGCTAACATGCAGAAAAGTCTATTGTATAAGACATCAACAACTGACATGTGCCTAGAAGTCAAAGGATGCTGCCAGCAATGGGACCTTATTCAAAAGATGATTTACAAACTAGGCCTGTGCAGAATTTCAATTATGACACAGTAATCCGTGTAATTTTGGTAATTCTGCGTTCCTCTTTGATGCAGAATTACGGGTAACGCAATTACACCGTCTAGCAAAATTGAGAGAAATTTTTTGGGGAAAAAAATCCTGCCATGAGAGTACATTTAGCGACCGGCTGCTCACGCTGCTGTTCATGTTCTGTTGCATTTAGCAATATTTTTTTTATGACAAAATACATCCTCGCATCCATTTTGGATGCAAGGATGCTTTTTGTGCTAAGAAAATAGTGCTAAATGCTGGGATTAAGTTGGGGAGAATCCTACCCCAAGTGCACATTTAGTGAGGACACGTTCTGTTGCATTTAGAGCCATTTCTTACAGCAAAATGCATCTTCCCATACTTTTTGGATACAAGAGGGCATTTTTGCAGAAAGAAAATAGTGCTAAAGGCAGAAAACTCTTCTCATGTAATTTCTGCATGATCTCCCTGAATTTGAGTAATTCTGTGTGATTACATTACACAAAATTACACAAGTTACGCTTACCCGTGGTACAAACATGCAGCAAGATCAAGAGGGTTCCTTTCTTCAATCATTGACCCCAGCCAAATATGCAGGGCTAAGAAATGCCAAAGAATTCTACAGAAATGTGTAACCAGACTCCATTTTGCATGGTGGAGTTAATTACACCCACTGCTTGGGGGTTAACTGCATAGAGACTCATAGCCCTGCAATCAGAGGTGTCGGCTTTGTAGAATATTTCAAGAGAAAAGACACAGGGGCTGCATACGTCACACCCTCTGCAAGCCTGAATCAAACACCATCAGGCAAGTCCTCACTTGGAACCCTCTAGGGAAAAGGAAGGCGAAGAAACATCTGGCGTTGAGGCCTCGAGGCCGACTGCAAGGAGATGGGTTATACCTGGAGTCAGATTGAAAGAATAGCCACGGGCAGATGGCTGGAGAGTCCTGGTTGAGGGCCTAGACCCCAGAATGGGTAAAAGAGTATTCTTTATTGTTGCGTTCTAGACATGTTGGAATGTTCCTTCATCAGAGTTGTTCTTTTTTGCTTCACCACATGACTAAGTGTGAAACAAGTTCCTTCTAATAACAGACAGAAAGAGAAAGTCTGGTTTTAAAGCCAAGAAAGAATTCATGATCATCGGTCAAATACAAAGGAAACCGTGCAATTTTAATATTTGGCAGCAATAAAATTACAATGTCCATATAAATGATGAATTTATGTTTTGAACCAGGTTTTTTTCACAGGAACTCCATATTGGGTTTATAATCGTTGATTCATTAGGCCCCTGAAGAAGAAACATCTTTTCAAAGTAAGTGGCGATTTACTATTGACTTTAACATGACAATAATTTTGGTATTCAATAGTTTTGTGACAACATCGGAAGGTCGAAATTTCGACCTCAGCATTGTGGTAGAATGTTGTAATCCAAATGATGGTCCGGACTCCAAGCATAGATTAGTTAAGTTTTTTATTAAGATGTTACATGAATCAGGGAGGAACCCCACCAGGAGCAGCCACCCTGCTGCCCAGCCCATACCCAACTGACACTCACAGACATCCAACATTCCATCCACACCAACATTCCACTCCACACTCCTACTGGCTGAGCAGCAGGTACAACCTAGATCAATGCTTGAAATAAACCTGGACTGGGCCTTAGGTTCTTTAGCACTTTCAATGTTTTTTTCCTTTATTCCCAGCATATTTAATTCCATGAAGCCCCGAGTCTGGCTATCCAAGGTATAGTTAGGAATGACTCGGAAAGGCTTTTGGCCAGTCCACTTGTAAATAGCCAGGCTTGGGTGTTATGTCATTTTAGTTAAAGCCTGTTACGTATGTAGTTGCTCTTCCACTTCTATTGTAGAAGCGAGCCACCAATCTGGCAGACATCAGTGCCCACATGAAAGCTCTCCTGGCCAGTGATGGCTGGATTTACTGCTCAAGGACTACAGGCTTGAGTTCCATAATACAGAGGACAAATCTTTTCAGACCTTTTTTTAGCACTTTACTTTTTCTCTAGCAATTCAGGATCACCATCATATCTCCAAAGCATCTGAAAGACACCTAGTTTGAAGATAATGAATAACTTTAAGTATTCTAGAGATGCAATAGTCAAGGATAGGTGTCAAAGTAGGTAGAGGTGGGACTGGGGAAGGCAAGCCATCTCAAACCCCCTATTTTGTGGGATTTAGTTGTATGCTTCTTTTAGCATTTTCCTTTAATGGTTTATATACACATTCAAATAAAAAAAAGCAGATTTAAAGAAAAAAAACCAGAAAATTTCTTCAGGAATTATAAGCGACGTGCATTATTGTATGAGACGCTAGTGGTGGCTTCTTGTGAACGGAGGTGGTAGGGATGAAAAAAATTAACTTACCTTCTTTGCCATCTCTCCATCTTCTTCTCTGTTGGAAGAAGCACCGGAAGCACCCAGGCTTCCAAGACTCTGCAGGCCAATCAACGCTGCAGGTGCAGCATCGTGATTGGTCTGAGCAGCCGGTTTGGCTGCTGAGGCAGTGCCTGGGGAGGCTGGGCATGTTCTCCAAGGGGCTGTGCAACACAGCCCAATGGAGAACATGCCAAAAGCGTCATACGCAAGTAGGGAGGGAGTGCAAGCCACTCCTGCTGCCTCTGCGGTGAGCCAGCCTCGCCATGCCCGAACTGGCTGAAGAGGCAAACAAAAATAAAATTATATTAACTTCTTGTTATTATCATTTTATTTGTATTTTCCACTGCTCAACGAGCAGTGGGGCGACGCTCTTCTGCCTTAGCAGAAGAGACGCCACTACGAGACACTAACTCATGTGAACAACTATGATTTTCACTGTGATGTTTTGGCACGGGCAACCAGCAAGTTGTCTTGTAAAAATAATTGCCTTTTATCTAGTTACTTTATTGTTTCTAAAAATGAATCCCACGCTGGAATATTTTCTTCTAGGTTAGTGTTAACACTAGAACATTCGGTCACAGTATGCTCCCAACATGCTATGTTTAAACTATTTAATCCACACATTAGTGGCAGCAGAGTGTTTGCACACTATGTTTTACATTTAGGTCCCCTGGGGGCATTCTTAGGGTATTTGTGGCGCCAAAGAAAAAGCATTTCATAACCTCTAAAAGTACAGAATGAAATGTTTTATGGAACAGGGCTGAAAATCAAAAAAGTAACATAAGAAAACACAAGGTGGGAGGGAGCACACTGCTTCTCATCCCATCACAGTTCACCTCATTGCATTCTGGTAAATGGAGTATGCTTACATCAAAGTTGCTATAGTTTTTCACCAAAGTTGGTGCAGGTAGTGCGGTTTTCTCTAGACACGTGTTTCTGGGTGTAGCCCCTCATCAGTAGAGAGCAGAAGTAGTAAAGAGCAGAGAAAAGTCATCATGGATTGCTGAAATGCTGCCCAAGTCTTCACAGGTCACAGTACCACTCCACAGACACACAGGTGCATCCCAGGTGAGCTTGTCAGCTCATTGGCGCAAGGGAGCCTTTTAAAACAAGGGGCGAGGCAGAACACTGCCTCTCATCCCAGCACAGTTCACCCCATTGTGTTCTGGTAAATGTAGTACACATACTATGATTTTCACTGTGATGTTTTGGCATGGGCAACCAGCACGTTGTCTTGTAAAAATAATTAACTTTTATTTAGTTAAAATATTGTTTCCAAGAATGAATCCCACGCTGTGTTTAAACTATTTAATGCACACATTAGCAGCAGCAGTGTTTCCACACAATGTTTTACATTTAGCTCCCTGGGGGCATTTTTAGGATATTGGTGGCGCCAAAGAAAAAGCATTTCAAAACCTCTAAAAGTACACCATGAAATGTTTTATGGAACAGAGTTGAAAATCAAAGAACATAAGGAAACAGTTTAGGGAACTTTGTGAATGTAAACAATGCAATATGAACTTACAACCACATTCAAATACTCTGTTCTACAGTCTTGTGGCAGAGCTGGGAGACATAAATGATTTAGAATTCCTAGACCATTATATATAGATTACTTTGGATGATCACAGACCTGACGTAACTGCTGTGCTAACACTTTTAAAATTGCATCTAGAAAGGCTATAGAATAGTGAGTCAAACCAGAAAGAACTAAGTGCAACTGAACTACAGCTTGGTACATCAAAAATAGTAGCACACTATGTGATGAGATGAGCACCTGTTATGGAGTCAACTCTGGCGTCCACCACTGAACAATAGTTCCAAAACTTCCATTATATACCCTAGTGTCCTAAATGACTGAGTACTCAGTATTGTTTTACAAACTCTGCAATATACATGCATAAAAGGATATACTCTGCCCATAACAGGTGATTAGTAGACCCCTCAAGAGTTGACAGCCAGCCATGAAATCACCTGGCAACTGAGCTGTTGGGGAGGCACTGTTGGTACCCTGATACACTCTTGGTACATTGATCCTATTAGATTTTTTTTGTAATTGACAAAGTCAACTACACCTTCTGTTTCTAAATATTATCAAGGAGCATCTCTTACACTTGCTCCAAGTATGGATTTCATGCTGGGTTTCTCATTGCTCATCAATCTCACAAAAGTCAGCCAGTCAAAGACAGATGTTTTAAAACTCTTTTTAGCACATTCCCTAATCCATCTAGGAGTAGTGAATCGACCGGTAGCTGAAATTAATCACCAAGGAGGCCAAATTATTTGTCTTGGGGAGAGGAGGGCAGATGCTCATTAGAAAGTTTCATAACCCTTCTGGTTGTACCTCCTTAGTCCCAGTCACTTGTCCCTGCCCTGACTGCACTCATACATTAAGAGATGCTGGTGCTTTGATCAATTTCCAACTTTACTTTGTGCAGTCATTAGTGTAGCGTAAAAACTAATTTTTTGGGCTGCTTACTCAGAATTCCAATTGTTGTGCAGGAAGCTAACGACTGCAAAGATCCAAAACAAGGCCTCATGTAGGAGCAAGAAGCCTTATTTCAAAGCACTGCATCCACACAGCTGTACATTGCCAGTCCAGGCTCAACTAACTCAGAATAGAAACTCCCAAGTCAGTTACTCACCAACTTGGAATGCCCACATAAACATTCCATTCTGCTACAGTCAACATAGCTACATATCCTTATAGTGCTTACCACACACCTCCCACGTTTAGAAATCGAAAACAAATAAAAAATGATTTAAAAAAAAAAAACAAGCAGTTTAACAACCTACCCATAAGGGTTACAACAGACACAGTATGCAAAATAGCGGCATTGAACAAAACACTAATATCCAACCTCTATAGGAAACAACTCTATTGAGGTTCAAAATTCACCCATCATCCACCTTGAAAGCATTACAAAATAAGTTTTTTTACAATTTCATGCAGACCAAAGAATTTGGAACAACCACTTGATCTCTAAGAAGACTTTAGTTTGACTATGTCCCCCACGCAGAAATGATGGCATGCAACCACCTTCCTCAAATCAAAATTCACTTTACGATATGCTAGTCAATTCATTTCTTTGAAAAGTCCATTCTCAGACTCCATTGTATGCTAATGGTTTTTCCCCAACACTTCCAGGCCGGTGACAGTTCTGTGTTGGTCTTCCTATCTCTGAATAGCTCAAAAGGTGCCTTTCCCATTGTGGAGTGTGGTTCGAACCTATATGCACATAACAAAAAATAGCCTTCCCTCCAACTCCTACCAGCACATATTTTCAACTGCCCACACTCCTTCAACACTCTATTGGTTCTCTCCACAGTACCAGTACCATCAGAATGATACAAGGAATATTTCCTATGTTTCATGCTTTTCTGAATACTTTTTTTTCTCCATTTTTCTTGAAATTAATTACGGTCCATTATCTGTCAGAATAGACTCTGAAAAGGCCTCTCTGCAAAATATCTCACTCAAAATCTATTATTCTTTAGGCCTCTATTCCCCCCCCGCCCTCATAACAATTCCTATTTCAGTCCGACAAGAAAACTGATCACTAAGAACTGGAAGGAAATGACATGATCCTTTGTTATGTAATGGTCCCACAATGTCCATGGCAACCACGTTCTAGGGTTTACTTGCCAGATCTCTACCTGCCATGGACACCTCATCTTATACACTCAACACTCCTCATACAATCCAAATACTCTTACCAACAGTTGATCCGCATTCTCGCCTTAGTTTTGCTCATACTCTGGTGTCCCTCATGTCCAAGTTTTATAACTCTTTCACTGAGTGCAACAGGCACAACCAATCTCTTTCCACACAAAATAATTCCACTCCCACAAGACACTACATGGTCTCACCTTCCAATACCACTCCAATTCAGTGTTTTATTACTCCCTCAACTCTATACATTTTAAAGAGCTTCACCCACCTTCTGTAATACTTCATCTCTCGAAGAGCATCCAATGATTAATCCTGTGATATGGTTCCTTCCGTAACCACATACACCTTCATTTGCTCATCAACATCTTCCTCCTCAGCAACAACACTAAGGCTAGACAAACAATAAGCAACCTTTTTATGGTATCCAGGAATGTAGCAAATTTCATAACAATATTCCTGCAATCCACCTGCTTATGCACATTGGCACTACATCAGGAGCTTTATTACTCAAAACCTCAAAGGTTTATGATCTGTCAGTATGATAAACCCCTTCTCCTATACAAAATATCTCAATTTTTTGTATAGCCAAGAAGACACTCAAGACCTCTATCTCTATTATTGAATAGTAAGCTTCCAAACCATGCAAGGATCATGAGATGTGTGTTACAGTACTAGAACCACTCTTCACACTCCCTTTGTAGCAACACAGCACCTAAACCAACAGCTCCTTCATTGTAAAATATTCTTAGTGAGACACCTCCTTCTTCGATGGGCTATGTAACAGTATTCATAAAACCAACTCTTAGGACAAATGGTCTTAATACTCCTTATACTATGTCCCAAATACTCGATTTCTTACTTTCCTATCTTACACTTGTTAAGTTTGAGAGCAAATCCATTCTTAATTAGTGCATCTAAAACTTGCCTTACTCTCAAATCATGTATTTCCAGGGTTTCACCAAAGACTAAAATGTCATTCTGGAAGCATTTCATTTCCTCCAAACAATATAAACATCACTCTCTGGAACATAGCTTCATCTGAGAAGACCAAAAGGAACACATGCAAGACAGAATGTGCCAAAAAGAGTTATGAAAGCAGTGAGATCGTTTAAATCAGGATGCAGTCTTATCTGATAGTATGCTGCCGTCAAATCCAGAGTGGTGAAAAACATAGCCCCATGAAACAAAGTCACCATCTCATTAATATTAGGTAGCGGAAAATAGTCAACCACTACACATTTATCCAAGCCTCTCAAATTCATTCATAACCTGATCTCTCCAGTATGTTTTCACACTACTAAGGGAGAAACCCATTCTGAGCTTTCTACAGGCTAAATGAAACCTTTATTAGACAGTCATTTCAGTTCAATTTCTACTGACTTTCTCATGGAAATAGGCATAGATCTAACTTTACAAGCCATGGGTATGGACCCCTTTTTTAGCTTTATTTACTGGACATAGCCATTTAAGCACCCCATTGTCTCATCAAAGACTTCCGGGAATCCATCCACAAATTTCTCCTTAGTATCTCCAGTTGTCTTAATCTCAAGACTTTGTACATTAGTCATCAGTATCTCCTTGATAAAATCAAATCAGGAGTGGCATTGGGGGTCCAAAAGAATACCAAGATTACCAAGATCCCTTTGGTGTAGCCAACTCAATACATCATCCCCTTTAACAGGAACATAAACTTTACCATAAATTTTAGTATTCTGAAATTCTATGTCAGCTTTGAAGAACCCTCACATTTCTATGGTCTGTCCTCCTTATCCACCTGGAACAACATCAGGTTCTTTTAAAGTTACTTAGTCACCAAACTCTTTGTCAAACAAATCAAGAGAAATTAACTTGAGCCAAGCACCAGGGTCAATTAGTGCTTCCATATGTAACCCATTTATAGAGATTATATTCTTGGTATATTTCTTCTTTCCAATCTCAGTAGAGACAGATGAGATGAAATCATCAATGAATGTTAAAATCTCAGAGGATATTTCATTGTTTTTATCACCAGTTTCGCTTGAGAGTCAGCATTTGGCAAAGTGTCCTTTCTTATTACATAGTTTGCACGCTGTATTTATAGCGGAACGTTTTTTAAAGGAGGCAACATGCCCCCCCATTCCCACGTTTGTAACACACCCCTTGAACCTAGTTTGAGCAGTTGAGCCACTTTACGTTTGTCCCCCTCAACCTATAGATCAACTTTACTAACTGCTGCTTTGGCATCTTTATCCAATTCCTCCACACAGGCCAAGAATGCTCAATTTGTTTAGCTATAGCAGTAACATCATTAAGTGTGGGATCATCCTTCAACCAGAGCTCTTGTCTAACCTTATCAAACCGACACTGAAGCATGAATTGGTCCCTAATGTGCTCCTCTACAGAAACCCCAAATTCGCTAGAATAAGCCAGTTTCCTTAGACTTGTAACATATTCTTCCACTCTTTCACCACATCTGTACTCTCATGTCAAAATGACATCTTTCCAACAACTGTACTAACTTTCGGAAGAAATTTCTTTTATACAAGTGTAAAACTCATTCAAATTCTCTTTTTCCTCATCCTCCTATTAGCCTTGTAAATTCTCAAACATTTCTTCTCCTTCACCCTATAAGTAGTGAATGAGAAGAGATGTTTTTCTCTCAGGTGTGAGATTAGAACCACATACTTTGGCGTAAAGGCCAAATGTTTTCTTCCATTTTGACCATTTAATTTCAGGTTCTCCTGGTGAGGTGAGAAATAACGGAGGAGGTAAAATATTCTGCATCCTTGACTCCTGTGAATGAAAAAGGTTAATGCCACAAAAATAAACAAAAGCATCTTTACACAAAATTTTATGAGAAGATGGGAAAAAAACTAGATTAGGGAAATTGTTAAACAAAAATTACAACAGAGCAGTGGAGAAGACAAAAGGAAATCACAGTTAAGAGATTCCTGTAAATAGTAAATACAGGGTTAGCCTTTTTTCTCACATAGGTGCAAACAATATGGAAGTAGCACAGACCTGCAGAACAGAGGTCGGCGGTCTAGACACTGATTCCCAAGCCTCTCACAAGATGCACGAATGATAACTTCCTGTGAGCCAGAGTTCAGTAATACTACTTGTGAGCACAAGAATAGAAGTTGGCGGTTTAGATTTTGATTTCCAAGACACCCACATGGTGCCGGAATGACACCTTCCTGTGGGTGGAGTTCAGTAATACCGCTGGAGCCCAGAAGAAACCAGGACCGAAAAAGCAGGGCACAGAGATACAAGTTTCGGTATACTAGGTGAGGCTTGAGGAACAAAGTGCTTCCTTGATGGAGTGCTCGCAACTTACGGGGGTTGTACTTTTTGTCGAGCAAGCGTACAAAAGCTACGCAAGCAGAGCTCTGGATGTCACCGCAGCCGGAAACTAGCGAGGTACATCTGGCTGAAGGATTCTTGTGCAAACAAGTAGGAGCTTTCACAAGCAGAAGCTGAAGGGACTCATGAGGCCAGAGAAGGCACTGCCATACGTTTGGCCTGAAATAATACAAGAGCCACTAAAAGTATAGAAACTCGTGGATGCTTCTCAGAACAGTAAAGAAGCAGCCAAAAGCGGCCAAAAGCTGTCCAACTTAAGCAGTCAGAGGACCATTAATTCACTTTGTAATGCTGTAAGATGTGCCCACAATATGCCACTCACCACCAACAGATGAAAGGCTGCAGAAGTTGTGTTGAAGTGCTCTTGCCCAGTCGTCACCACTCAAAAGATCCAAAACAATGCCTCATGCAGGTTCAAACAGTCTTTATGTATGAGCACCCCATCCATGCAGCCGTACATTCCAAAGCTAGGCTCAACTGACTCAGAATGGAACTCCCAAGTCAGATGAGCACCTACCTTGAATGCCCACAAACATTTCATTCTACTACAGTCCTCGTATTTACATATCCTTATAGTGGTTACCACAACTTCCCCAAACATTCCTCAGACTGCACTTTTTGTCAAGCATCAATGATTACAATTAAGGATCTGAGAGTAAACAATCAACAAGTACACAATAATTTGCCGAAGGAAATTAATACGAGGATTAAAATAAATTTGCTAATCCTTACTCTTCTCCTCTCACTGCACCTGTTCTCTGGTCTATTAACAAACTCTCCAGAGCTAAGACAAAGTTTAATCATAAAACATCTCTCTATAGAATTCTATTGATCAAATGGTCCACCAAGCTGCAGTAAGTCTTGTCTCTTCAAGGTACCATTGCTGTTTCCATAGACTCCAAAGGCAGCAGACACAAGTGCAACTCACTGAGTTTGCCACTGCTCCACTACCTGCATGTGTAACATTGTTCTTAAGTAATAAATGTCCCTTCTGTCCAACAACTGAACAATATTTCTCTGCATCTTAAAGCCTAGGCTGTGCTGAATAAAAACAGTTAATAAAATAAATAAGCTATTAAAGCTAAATGGAATGTTTCATCAACTTTGCGGACCACCTAGGTAGCAAGGTACACATTTGTTTTTCTCCAAACATAGTTGGATAGAAAATGTCCTGGTTTCTGAGTAGGCTGAGCATTGTATGGGTGTAGCAATAGTATTCAGGAGGGGGGCGGGTGTGTTATAAAATCTTCAAAAAACGATAACTCTGGGAGGTGAATTATTGCAACTTTGGGCTGCTGAGGTGCCGAGCTAGTATGTGTTGTTTTTTACGGGCCTAATATTGATGATCCTCGGCATCTATCTAATCTGTAGTGGAATCTAATGGAGGTTACATCCCAAGTATTAATCGGGGAAGAGTTTAATGTCCCCCCGATCCAACTCTGGATAGGTCCACCCCAAAGAGTTATGCCTACGCACCTTGTGTACGGCAGGCCCTTAAAAATATGCTATACAACTTGGCGCTGCTTGATGTGTGGAGGTGTGTGATGGGGGCTAGTAAAGGCTTTACGTTCCATAGCAAAAAATATGTTCATTTTCCTAGTATAGACTATTTTTTTGCGGATAGGATTTTGGCACGTGTTATATTGGTGGTTAGTATCCTACCCGTTCATATTTCTGAACATGCTGCAGTTACTAAGACACTAAAAGGTTATGGTGGCTTGTCCAGGCCAAGGTGGACCTTAAAAAGGGCTATCCTTTCTGACATAGAGGTTGGCAGGGCGTTAAAGCATGTAAGCGCTGCCTATATTGATAATATGGAGTCCACCTCCCTGGGATGCCTTTAAGGCATATATTAGAGAGGTATTTGCTAAATCTGGCTCATTTTAAAAACAAAGACTGAGATTAGACATAAGAAAAATGGAAGGTAGAGTGGGATCCTTACAAGCGGATGTGTTGCAGCTCGCTCATGGGTCAAATGTAAAAAGGAGCAGCTACAAAGGCTTTTGGAAGAGGCAAGGCAAAACTATGGGATTAAAGTAGACCAGAAGTGCCAGGCAAAATGGCAAGCCTGCTCTATGAAGTATTTCGAGTGTGGGGAGAAAGTGGGGAGGGGCTACTAGCATGGAAAGCCAGGGCAAATAGATCAAGGAATTTTATTAAGCAGTTAGTAGTTAACCCTAGGGGGATGTCTCTGACAAAAGAGAAGAAATGCAAGAGTCCCTTATAACCTTATTCTTTAAGCTATATATGGAGGAGGTTCGCCCTGACCTAGGCTTACTTAACGATTGGCTTGGCTTGGAATGCGCAACTGCCGAAATTGACAATGGAAGACAGAGAGGGGCTGGATGCCCCCATTGATAAGAAAGAGATCCGCTCATTGATTTGTCAGAGTCAGAACAGTAAGACTGCCGGTGGAAGTAAACAAATTTCTAATAGAAGAATTAGTCTCAGTCCTGGAGAGTCTATTTAAATCAATCTACTGGCAGGGTGGGCAGATCCCTAAAACGTGGAAGGAGGCCACAATAGTCCTGGTCTTAAAGCCTTCTAAAGATCCCAGTAGAGCCGATTCCTATCGTTGAATCTCCCTGCTGAATGCCGATTATAAAATCTTTTTGAGCATTTTGGCAGGATATTGGCACAGCTTGGTCCACAGCGGATCCATTTAGATCAGAATGGGTTTATCCCCAAAAGGCAGATACAGGAGCTGATGTAGCAACTTATTTGTACAATAATTTGGCCACATCCCGCTCAGTTCCCTTGGCCGTGATCGCCATAGACATGGCCAAGGCGTTTGATAGGGTGTGGTGGCTGTACCTTTGGGAGGTTTTGAGAGATATGGGATTTGTTTTGGGTTTTACTACTACTCTTCGGCTGTTGTATGAGGGTGCATCGGCCAAGATCATTCTCAATTGTATATTGACTCCTAGTTTTAGTATATGAATATGTACGTGACAGGGATGCCCCTTGTCACTCCTCTTGTTTTATATTTACATCTAACCTTTTGCACAACTCTTAAGAGCGGATGGACAGGTCGCTCTCTTTAGCTCTCCACCCTATAGTAGCTAGGTCGCGCTATATGCAGATCTGTTGATCTATACGTCAGACCCTACTACAACTATCCTGAGAGTAGAACAGTTGGTAGCAGAATTTAGTGCTTTTTCTAAGTATTCAGTGAATACCTCAAAAACTGAAGTGATGGGTTGGAATGGTGATGGATGGGGTGGGAGGATTAGCTTGGATCTTAGATATCTAGGGAGTTCAATTATAAAGGAGGTGGATGAAATCCCTCAGCACAACTTGCAAAGAGTAGCCAGGGAGATAGATCAACTACAAGTTAGGTGGAAACACTTGCCATTAACAATTTATGGCTGTGTGAATTTAATAAAGATGGTCATCCTCCCTAAATTGATAAACAAAGGAGGAGGTGGTGTCAGGCATAGGGAAGGCGCAAATAAATATTCACTAGTAATTAGAAGAATCACACTATTTTGGGACGGTGCTATAAGGAGGAGAGAACCACCAACTACTCCTGATCTGCAGCCAAGGCTGCAACCCAAAATATTACAAAAGATCCTTAGCACACGTCAATTATTAAAGTACAGTACAATAAGTAAAAATTACAGAACAAATGTAGGACAGATCAATAATCCACAATTCACAGCCGGTTTTCTTGGTATTCTTCACGCTTTTAATTCATGTGATGATTTTCTTTTTTTGTAACTACTTCATGTAGATGGTCCAAAATTTCAAAGTCAAAGTCCAAAGCCAACACATGTTTTGTCGCTTTTTGTATTAATGTACATGCAACTTTTTTAAGGCTGGATACGTAAATTGTAATAAAGTTGGCGTGTGGTGTTAATTCCAACCCACAATGTAACACGTGTTTCGTCGCTTTTTGTATTAATGTACATGCAACTTTTTCAAGGCTCGGTTTAAAACAAATATAAACCAAGGTCAACACAGGTATGAACAAATCTTACAACAACTGCTATCATATAACACCATGTACCAACACCGTGATAATACAGTCATGAGTTGTCGTCCTTCTAATTTCAATTTTAATCAGCGTTCTAAATTAATCAAAATGTACAAATTAGTAAAACATGCACTAGTTGCGAATATGCAGTTAGTCAACCTAGTAGAGTGAACCCCAATTAGGTAATCATCATAATACAATGAGCAGGGGTGTGGAATTTAAGAAAATATCTACTTGTCCGTGGGGCAGGTTGCTTCATAAATCTACTTGTCCTTTAACAAAATCCACTTGTCCCTTTGGTGCCATGTAGTGGAGCGACACATTATGACAGCAATCTCATTATATAAAAGCTCTTATATAGCCTATCTGATTATGCCAGAGCTCATACCATAGTAGTGTTTGAATACTTTTGCATTGCTGCAGAGCTACATACCGGGGCTGAAGGTAGTGGTAAGTAATATTTCCAGGGTTAGAATGCCCTTTTGAGTCTGTGCAAACGTACTAACTTGCATGTTTTAAGGGTTTTCAACAACTCTTCTCTAATCTTTTCCCATATTGAGAAATGTTGGAGATGTATTCCTGACAATGGCAGATGTAAACATTCTTCCAGAGTTGGGAAAAAAGTGGTTGAAGGGAAAGTGAATTTGCAAACACTCAGATTTTCGCATGAGCAAATCTGCACATGCATATTTGTTCATGCTAAAATGTAGTTCACAAATATTTTCTAGGAGTACTATTTCTTCTCCTACTTCTGTAAATTCTTGGAAACTCACGAAAGCCGTATAGCTGCACTTAATGCAAGGACATATACCATGGGTGCACTTTTGAGACTTTCTTCAATAATTGGACCCCTAATTTGGTCTGGCATTGATCATGACCTTTTGAGTTTATTAAAATTCTGTCCCTCTCTGTATCAGCTGGCTTCTCTGTGAGTGACAGCATTGTGCTCCTTCACAAGGAGCATATCGGCACACAAAGTAGGTTTGTTCAGTGCCAGGAACTACTGTGGCAGTGTGAGCTTTTTGAGACAAAAAACAATTTTTGCTTTTGCTAATGTTTGGTATTATGGTGAGGGCCCGGCAGCGCACACACCAATAAGGTTTTACAAAAGCAATGCCAAACAAATTCACACATTGACAAAACTAAAAAGCTGACTACCAATTTCAGACCTACTGGCTTTAGCAATGCTTGTTTATTTTTGTTTACCATAATCTTATTAAAACTAGTTACACTGATTTTCCATTATGAATATATTTGGGAAATACTAGCATGCATCAACACATGTTACTAAATGATGCTGCAAGGAAATGGTACCTGAAATTTTACAGTAGTTTGGCAAAATGTTTTCCTGATTTGATATTTTTATGAACATTTTATCTTGAAAGCAAAGAATCATCAATCTTGCTTTCAAGCTTCTGCAAATATTTGCATAAAATCAGAGAGCATTCTGGGAGCATTATAGAAAGCCTCTAATTGCAAAACTTAGAAAACATGTGTACACGTTTTTATACTGGAACCACTGTCAGTAGTGCAGTCAGAGCTTACAACATCTACCGAGAGCGCTCACCCTAATAATAAAGGCTTTCAATTAATGAACCATAAATACAAGTTTTAACAGCATTAATATGGGGACAAATATATTACCTTAACTGCAGACAGTGCCCTTCCCTGATCCATAATGTGGTACTGCATCTGGCATCCAAAGAGGTTTGTGCTGCAGGGGTAGGGCCTACTTGTCCAAAGGACAAAATACACATGAAAACTTGTTGCCCTTGACCCCAAACTATAAGTCCCGGGCGTCGGGCTATAGGAATTCCACATCCCTGAATGAGGATACCCTAGGATGTGTTATGTGTAAAGTTATGTCTAATATGAGACTAATCATCAATGCTGATATCACCAAAGA
This sequence comes from Triturus cristatus, assembly GCF_964204655.1. Taxonomy (NCBI): domain Eukaryota; kingdom Metazoa; phylum Chordata; class Amphibia; order Caudata; family Salamandridae; genus Triturus; species Triturus cristatus. The sequence goes on along the minus strand of NC_140592.1, from coordinate 1,166,058,650 downwards.
GCAAAGTGTCTACCAAAATAAGCACAAGCGGTCAACAGTGAGTGCCCTGCCACCCACAAGCAATAAGTCATGCCAGTGGTCTTACTTACCTGGATACGTAAAATGTAATAAAGCTGTAAAATGACAAAAGAGAAAGGGAACAGTATTCATATAGTGCCACATTCTAAACTTCCATAACTACCAAAGAAGCTGTAGGTCCGGAAACCGATCAATAAAGAACCTACTTGGCGTGTGGTGTTAATTCCAACCCACAACGTAGCAAGGTGTGCGGTGAAACAAATTTCAGTTCGTAAGTTGCCACAGAGTCCGTGTACGGATCCGAAGGTCAGTGTTTAGCACTGCAAGGAACATGAGAAAAGCGTCTAGTGCCACCAGGAAAATAAATTCTGTAGTATGCAGTAAAAATAAAGTGAGGTACACTAATGTCTACAGAACCAAATAAATACATAGCTATCAATGTAGTAACATGGCGGATTTAAACTGAGGCCATCCCTCTATCGATAACGTACCATCCGCAAGTAGCCACCATGTGTAACAAAGTTAGCATATCAGCTCGAATAAAGGGAACTCTGGCCATGTCTAAGTGGGAGTCAGTATCTGTTGCTAAAAAATTCACCATAAGGGTACGCCCGTTTGTTCTAAAAGCCACTTCGCCTCCTAGCGTTAATTATAAAAACCTGAACACAATTCCCAAAGTAGCTATACGTATGCAGGATGTGATATTAAACACATTACATTGAAGTAAGCTGTCATCCGGGTCACATGTTTTACAGAAACAGGCTACATCCCTTTACGTAAAACGGAACAGACCGGGCGCTATATTGGAGTGAGTAGTGCACTCACGAAATCTATGTAAGTCACTGCAAAAAGTAAACACCGCTTCGAGCATGAAATAAAAGTAAACATAAGGAAAAGAGATATCAAAATAGAAGAATAAAAGTCATGCTATCCAATATGCAACATCTGGAGGTATAAAAACCTGACTAGTAACACTTCGCAAACAAGGGGAAAGCACATATATAAGATGCATAAGAATCTGTGAACAATGAAGAGTCAATCTCGCCAAAGACTGATTGCTGCGTACCGTCTCGAGTTAGTAACGTAAGGTAGGTGCTCTGATATACTCAGAATAGACTGTAAACACCATAAAGAATAGTCCCTACGATGCTTATACGTGTATGTAGTGCATGAAATTAATCACTATTAAGGAAAATCACAACTGCCATCAAATAAACAAAAGGAGAGTAAAAACATGCACAATACCTCCAAGGCCGAAAGGTACCAGTATGTACCATTTTAAACTACATACTCATTTAACATATGCGTAATCGTATCCAAGGTCGTTCTCTCTATTTTTTCTCATGATATCCGCATGATGATATTCATTTATGTGTCATAAATTAACTAAGATATGTATCCAAATTAATATATCTAATGTCCCACCAGTATGCAAACAGAAAAACAAAAAAACTAAAATACACAATATAAATTCAGAGTACATTAGATGTGAGGACCACCATGTGCATCTAGTTCCTACCTAGTACCCAAGAAATAGTATAGCTCCTGGTCAATATTCAGCCCCAGCTCGGTAGCCCGTAGTCTCAAAATCCAAGTCGCCTCATTTCTCCTTAAAGTAAGTTCGCGATTGCCCCCTGGTGGGGGTCTGTGCGTAAGATCTATCCCGTAAAATTTAAAATCCCTGGATTTTCCCTGAGATTCGCACTGGCTAATGTGTGCCGCAATAGGATATCGCTGGTCGTCATGTTTCACTGCCCTGATATGTTCCCCTATTCTTTCTCCCAATGTGAGTATGGTGCTTCCTACATATTTCTTGTGGCATCTGCACTCAATGACGTAAATGACAAATTTAGAGGAGCAGTTTATATTGTATCTTATGTGGTACCGTTTGTTACCAGGTCCCAAGAACTCTAACGCCATGATCAGCACATTTGCAGGCCACACAGTTCCCAGATTTGTATGAACCTAAAGATCTTGTCGTTAGCCAGTCAGTTTGTGTTCTCGGATGCGAAAACTGGGACACAGTAAATTTCTCAAGCAAGTAGCTCTCCTATATGTGACTTCAGGTCTAGTTTTGATACACTCCTTCAGAGTGGCGTCCTCCCTCAATATGTGCCAATGTCTATTGAGGCTTTTGACCAGGGCTTTCGAATGGGTGTTGTAATCAATGAGGAGTCTTATTTTGTCGTCTATTGTGTCGTTTGGCGTTAGATAGTAATGTGTCAGGTCTTTTGATCTTTCTTATTCGGGATCTGGCTAAATCCAGCACCCGACTGTCATAGCCTCTTCTCCTGAATCTTTTCACCATGTTATCAGCACATGATTCAAACTCCAGGTCCTCGCTGCATTTACGTCTAGCTCTCATCAGCTCACCATACGGGATTGCCTTGATTTGATGGGAGGGGTGTGCACTCTTGGCATGTAGTGTAGAATTACACACGGTAGCTTTCCTGAATAATCGGCTATGTATCCTGCCATCCTTAGTGTATAATTCTGTATCCAAGAAAGCAATTTTATCACTACTTTTTTCATAAGTGAATTTAATATTGAAAGCATTGCTATTGTGGTGTTGTACAAAATCATCTAGATTTTTGTTGTCCCCTGTCCAGATCAGACAGTCGTCGATGTAACGCCCCCAGTAAAGGATGTTATTATGCCACTTGTCCCTAAATTGATATATCTCTTCAATTGTATACCTCTTGCTTTTCCAAAACCAACATTGACAAAATTCTAGGGAAAATAGTCAGTTTTATATGGGTTGATAAGGGGGCCAGGTTGGCCTGGAAAATACTTAGATGTAGGCTTGATAAGGGAGGTCTGGCCCTCCCTGATTTCAATCTGTATTGTGCAGGGTTCCAGTTTAAAAATGTGCGGATGCTGCTACTGAAGCCTGATAACTCCACTTGGGGGAAGCTCTTGGGACAAATGGTGAGAGAATTGAGTGATAAGGGATTCCTGCAAAAGTTTGGTGCCCTCAGATTTTTCAAGAAAGTGTGTCTAAAAGTATTAAGGTATGCATTGAATTTATGGCATAGGATGAGGAAAATGCTTAGTTTATTAATCTGATTTTTTTGTCCCAATATGGGA